>NC_092754.1:30443875-31043875 GCF_047496795.1 Chiloscyllium punctatum
CCTGGTATTCACCTTGTATTGCTTCTACATACATTTTCAGCTACTGCAAGCACATCACCCAAACATACTGCACTGAAAACACTGGCAACATTCCATATATCCTGCAGGAAAAGGCAGATCAAAACAGAGGAGAGCAGAATTGTCAGGGTCAGGCACATCTGTGGAGATGGTCCTTGTATCACGGAAATGATACAAAGGACCATCTCCAACATCACAGAGAACATTCAAAATGAGGATGTGTTCCTTTCTTATGCTCCTTCTCAAACCCACCTCATGTGCCCCCTGTTCTCTGAGAAAGGGGCTGATGCTGTAATAAGGACTTTCTTGTTTTCCCTCCCACCCTTCTTCCTGCACTCCAACCCTCTGCTTCTTCAGTTATCTGTCAATATCCGCAAAGTGTATTCAGGCTGGCTCGGGCAACCTCAGGAGGTATACATTTCTCAGATGTGGGTTCCTGCAAGGCGGTAGGGAACAGTACAAGTCCTGCTTCCTGCGCAAGGCAAATGGAAGGAGGGGGACACACATGTCGGACAGAATTTGTGAAGTTCAGGAGCTAAAAGCTTCCAGCAGCAGTATTGGGACAAACTGGAAGGTGTCCAATGACAGATCAAAGTTAAAAATCACACAACACCAGGTTACAGTCCAACGGGTTTATTTGGAAGCACTAGATTTCCAAGCATTGCTCCTTCATCAGGTGGTTGTGGAGCAGGACCATAACACACAGCGAGAGAGACAGACAGACAGACAGAGACAGAGAGAAGCTTTTTATTTGTCATTTCTACCAGATACAACTGAGACAGTAAAAACAAGACAGCGTTCCTCCAGGATCGAGGGTGCTACATGGACAGCACAAACTACACACTTATACACAGCATAAAGTGCATAAGAACTGCAAAACACACAAGTTCCTGTGTAACAGAAGAATGATGAATAATAGACATTTTTCCAGCAGCAATTTGAAGTCGTGTAAAGAATTTCAGATGGGAAAGAGTCCAATCATACTGTGTTGAGGGGCCTGATGACTTGGGGGAAGAAACTGTTGCATGGTCTGACTGTGAGAGACTGAATGCATAGCGAAAGGTTACAGTGCCATGTGGCTGAAATATACTCAATAAACTTAGATTAAGTTTATATATTTCAGCTGCATGACACTGTAACCTTTTACGATAAGTTCTGTGTCTTATTGTCCTGCTCCACAACCACCTAATGATGGAACAGTGCTTCGAAAATAGTGTTTCCGAATAAACCTGTTGGACTATAACCTGGTGGCGTGTGAATTTTAACTTTGTCCACCCCAGTCCAAAACTGGCTCCTCCAAATAATGACAGATCGGATCTTAAGGAGGATTTACCAGCATTCTGTTGAATCACTGTATCATGCTGGAAACAGTGACGGATCCCTGGTGTTTAATTTAATACTGATTGACTGGTGTTTAGTTTGAATTCCTACTTTCCTGCCATAAGTACAATATCACGGAATTAATTCCTTTTCTATTCTATTCTTTACGTCTTGACAACTCTTGAAGAGACACATTAAACTTTTGGCTCCTTCGCCTCCATCTGCAGCACTGGCCATCCGCGTTTATCTCCTCTTCGCCAGCCTTTACCTTTGTAGAATAGTTAGGTCCAATGATACTTTTCGAGGCCATGCAGAGAGGTACAGTTCACTGAAGCAACAGGAGGGCCTTTTTAAGGCCATTTTCATGAAAATGTGAGAGAGACTCCAACTTAGCATTACTTTGATATCTTTCCCACACTTAGTATTTTCAAATGCAATGAGAATATTGAGTTTGGTCTGAAAGCACACTACTTGCCACTCTGTCAGCTATTTCATTTGGCCAAATGTGCTCTTTAACCTGTTCTTTTTTACCCTTGTAATGATAGGTGTGCCAATGCTTCATTGAAAACTTTACTTTCATGAGGATTTTCAATCTTATTCACTGTTTTTGTAATGGCTGGTGTTAGACATAGATAAATGTATGGTTACAAATAGTTGTTTAGTTGGTCTGCTACTATGTTACACCAACAACTACTCATTTTGAAAAAGCACCCTTAACGTGGCAACATTTTCCAAGGAGCTTCACAGTTGGTGGGCAGATATGACTGGGAGTATTGCTGTTACTGTGAGATTGCACTGATGCTCAAGAACAATTCACCTTTTAGCATTTACTTCAGAGTTTGTCAGCAAAAAGAGAATACATGTTACCTGGAATCCCAGTATGACGATTTTAACAGTGTCACCGACTTGAACACGTGATGGGATCACATCAATCCGTGGACCTCTGGGTGCGGCTGTACAGACAAAAACCAAAGTTAATTCTTTAGCCTTAGCTGCAGTGTTCCTCATTCTGGTAGGATGACCCACTCCTGGAGGGTGGGAGGGACTGATTCTGGGTGCACTGACCACTAAGCCTGGTGTTCTGAGCAGTAAACACTGGCCCCAGGAGCAAATCTGTCATCTTGTGTTTGTGCACATTCAGTTTTAAATTCAAAACCAGCCCACAGAGTTGCTGCGAGTGAAAACACCCAGTGACATGGAATAGCAAGGGCTTCCGAGACCAAAAGTTCACCTCCTTAACCAATAGACTTAAGAATGAAAGACTGAGGGCAAAAAAAAACAAACTAGAATGAAATCAAATGCAGAAAGAAAAATGAAGAATCAAGAAAAGAGGAAATTAAAAGAAGAAAAAAGAGACAGCAAGAAAAAAAAAGCTATATTTAAAATTTGAACCTCTTAAAAATCCTCCACGGCAATTCAATACTTGAATACAATTAGACCTCAATTGTTCCCTTTCTGGGCAAAAAATGATTGATTGACAAGCATTAATAACAATTACATCTTCAAAAGGGAGCTTATCCTGTCAATTGTGGGATCTAACTTCCCATGGCGAATTTAATAGACAATTAATGTACAAACTCAGCAAATCCAGTACAACAACAGGGAGGTTAAGGTGTCTTTTCCTGGAAGCTAACAGTGCAGCACAAAATCATCCAGCAACTTGTGGCAATTCATGGATATCTGTTCATTCAATCACTAACTGATTTGCACATTAATAAGACGAATTGTTCAGATGCCTATTATTTTTTAAGCAAATTCGAATAATTTGAGGCTGATAACTCAGACACTGAATTGGAGTAACCAGGGCTTGAAAACCTTCACACACTTAAAAGGGAAACACTAGTGGCAGAGGAATGAAGAGTTTGTGTCCAATTACCGTCAAACCCACTGGAAGAAACTTGGGAAGTATGTAAATTCCTCCCACCTTGTCTCCTTCACATTAGACTGCAAATTCAGCTTGCACAGAAGTCCCATCAAATTGCAACCATTCTTAAGGCTTGTTGGAGATACCACTGACAGCCTGGTCTTATTTGCAGATTTTTTTTTTTAACCTGCACAAATAATTGCAAGATGCTTGCATTGCTGACTGAGCAGATTGGGACTACCCTGAACATAATGATTTTAAACTTTCAGCTGCATAGAAATCATTAAGACCAGGGAGAAAGCAATTGGAATACCAACCAATTAAAAGTGATGTGCGTGTTATTTTGGAGTAGAATTATTGTGTCAGTCCCACAGTCTCAATTAACATTGACTTCCTTCGCCACTCAAATTTCATCCTAGCACCTCTGGTATCCCGCCATCAACAGAAAGGAAGATTGAAGGAAAAGATAGAATGTTCTTATTGCATGCATCAGTGCATGAAGACGTAGTTTTCTTTGTTCCATTGCTAGGTGCAATCTTAACGAGGTCAGCTCCTAGATTCTGCATCAATGTAAACCCAATAAAAATGTATTCTCTGTCAGGACAGGGGAAGGCGGTTTTAGTCATGAAAATATGGTGGTGCAGCGTTGAGAGCACTTATTTGTGGAAAATGGAAGTCTCGTAACTGAAGGAGACCAAATCCCGCTTAATGTAAAAACAGAGTGTGATGAACAGTCATTAATCTTCTAAAGCTGGAAGATGAAGTTTGGCCAGATGTAAAAGTATGATAAAGACTGATTTAAATAAAAAATGTTAACATTAATAGAGAGCCTGTGAAGTAAAGGTTAGTTTAAAATGTAAAAACTCAAATTACCTAAAACCAACCAAAAGGAAGGTTTGCTTAACTTGTCACAACTCAGTAGTAAACAGTCCCAGGAGTTAATTCCACCTGTAGCTGCACGGTTCCCATCTGTTCCATTCCTAATGGAACCAAATAGATACAACTTGAGACCGATGTGACAACTTCCAATGACCATGTGTAGCATTTGGATGTCAAATTAAATGCTTTGCTCCAATTTGTGTGGTGTGAATAACAGGCACCCAAGAGAACAGCAAACAGTTGAGGGAATGAGCAGTTTGTTGTGCAGCCAACTCTGGTTGCAAGTTCATTCTGAGGCTGCGTTTGCCCGGCACAACATCAGTGAAGCCTGATCTCAGTGGGGCTCTACAACACCATGAGCAGAAGGTGACCTTTTGACAGGTGTCACAGACGCTTCCTCATAAGAAGAAGCTATTTTCGAAGCCCTTCGGGAACCTTGTTGACAGCCTGAGCCAGAAACCCCGTCCAGGACCTGCATTCTGGGCAGTTTGGTAAAGTTTAAAGGAGGCTTTGCCAAGACGTTGAAGTGACTCACGGCAGGCTGTGCCAGGAGCAGATGGTGCTCATCCCTTCGATCAAAGACACAACTCTGCAAACACCAGAAGATTTGCCTTTTTTTTGTGTGTGTGTGTTTTTATTTGGAATATGCGCAGAATTATTGCAAGAAGAGAATATTTGTGTTGATGATTGTATTACTATGGAACAGTGAGGGGCCATGAGGCTGCTGTCATTTTGTGAGCTGTGACAACTGTTTGTTCTTTGCAGATTGCTTGCTCTGTCCAGGTCTCCAATAACTTGATTTCCCAACTCCCCATCTTTCTATAGCCATGGACTATATGGCTAAATGTCCAATGGACAATGGAGACTATATGGCTGTGGTCACTGTGGTCTTACAGATTAGCTTAATGACATCCTTGTAACTCAGGGTTTCGATACCTAGAGCTTCCATGTGAGTGCACTAATCACTTGTGGGAAACCAGTTAGCTGAGGTCAGCAAAGTTCAGGAATTGGAACAGTGGTATTCAAGTGCCACAATTTCAAAAATAAAAAGCATGGTTTCCTTTATTTCTGATCAACATATGTCTCTTGAGAGCTCATTGCTATTTCCAGAATAAATTAAACAAGCAACTGAGGATGCTGGGAATCAGAAACAAAAACAGAAATTGCCGGAAAAATTCAGCAGGTTTGGCAGCATCTCTGGAGAGAAGTCAGAGTTAACGTTTCAGGTCCAGTCAAACTTCTTCAAAACAAAGTAAGATATAGTAAGATGCTATAAAAGCATTCATTGTGCCCTTATTAGAATCACCAAGTATATCTGCGTCACCCTCCTGTACTGCATGCCCCACCACTTTTTCCCAGTAAGATTGTCAACTTATGCAAGAGTGTGCTTCTGTTCTCGATAAGAACTGGATTCAGATTCATCTTCCAGCTCTTCCACAGCTCTCCCAAGTCCACCAGCAAACAAAGAACATTTCCACCATCCCTCTGGTGAATTTGTGTCTGAATCTCAATGTGCAGAAACCACACTCCATGACTGAACAATATACAACCTATTCACCATACAAAGATGTGTTCTCATGTTGAGCATTCCCTCAGCGTAAACAAGCGCTTCACACAGAGGCTACCGAGGCTCAGAAACTTACCTAGGGAAGACCTTGCTGCTTGTCACTGGGGGAGAATGCCATTGACGTTGATGGTAAAAGTGTATTGTCAGTAATATCTGTTAGCTTTGCAATCTTAGCTCACATCCCACCTCAACAAATACTACTCTCTCTATTCACCCGCCCGGCATGTTCTCTCTAACTAGCTGCCATGGGAACACACGCTGGGGTCTGTGAAACCCAGTGGGCAGGGGAAGGACAGCCCAGACAGAATGGAGGAGGCTATACCTTTCTCTGGAAAAGCAAGGCCGACAAACACCACCATATCCATGAGGTCAGCTTCAACTGTCAAACAAGAACTGGTTGACCAACTCCGAGACTCTCCCGGTGGAATAAGGGAACACCTCATGACATTCGACCCTACCCTTGTTTGTGCTCAGTATGTCACGGTATTCAGTGTGTATGCACCAACACTTGATGCAGCAGCTGGGGAAATTCTACCCTAGCCTTGACCAATCTCTCGCTCAGCTCCCTGAAGCAGACAAACTAATCGCCTTCAGCGACTTCAATGCCAGACTTGGCAAAAGTGCAGACCTCTGGGACGATGTAATTGGGAAAGGGGGAGGGAGGGTAACAAAACTCCAATGGCACTCTTCTCCTGACCAAATGCTGCAGACACAACCTCCTCATCACTACCGCACTGTTCCACCAAAGGGACAAATACAAGACACCAATACAAAGCACCCACGCCCCCAACACTGGCATATCCTTGACTATGTCATCATCAGAGCAGGGGACGGAAAGATGTGAGAATCACCTGCACCTTGGGACAGAAGCCGCTGACTGCTGGACACACCATCGCCTGATCCGAGCCAAGATTGACATAAATACAGCCCCGCTACTGCAGAGAGACAGAAGCAGTGCTGCAAGAAGTTCAACACTGAGGCACTCAAAGACCCGGAAAAGAGAGCCTCATACAACCAGCTCCTCTCCATGAATCTAGCGACCCTCAGCAACACCGAGTCACAGGATCCCAAAAGCCTACGGTCCATCCTCAAGGCCACCATCATCAATGCCTGCAACAACTCGGTCGGTCACTTAACCAGGAAACACCAAGTCTGGTTTGACCAGAATAGTCAGGAGATCCAAGAACTGATAAACCAGAAGCACATGACATTTCTGAGGGGAAAACATTAACTGTACTCGGAAGAGAAAAGGCAGACCTACAGGTGACAGAAGGCTGAGGTCCAACAACAAATTGGTGACATAAAGAACAGGTGGTGGGTGGAGAAAGTACTGAAGGCCCAACGAATAGCTGAAAACCATGATGTGCAGGGTTTCTTCTGGGCAGTGAAGGCCATTTAGAGACCAAGGCCCCAGCCCACTGCTGGCCAATGGCAGAGTGACTCTCATCAAAGACAAAGAAGTCATAAAACGACATTGGGGGAGCACTTCAGAGACCGCCTCAACTAGGGCTCAGTTGTCGATCTAAGCATTCCGGATCACATCCCACAGCACGTTATACTCCACAGCCTCAGCAACAGCCCAGCCCTGCGTGAAACAGAGAAGGCCATTCGCTAGTTCAAAAACAACAAGGCCACTGGGGCAGATGGTATCCCCGCTGAGGCATTGAAGTGTGGAGGCACAGAGCTCCCAGTGCAGCTACATGTCCCTGTCTGCCTTATTTGGAAGCAGGAGAGCATCCCTGGAAAGCTTCAAGATGTCACAGTCGTGAACTCTTTCAAAAAAGGGAACAAGAGCGACTGTGGTAACTACCTGCTGTCGATTGTTGGAAAAGTCACCGCCATGGTCCTCCTCAACGGTCTCCTCCCTATGGCTGAAGAACCCCTCCTGAAATCACAGTGAGGCTTTTGGCCATTGAGGGGCACAACATACATGGTTTTCACCATGTGACTGCTGCAGGAGAAATGCAGAGAACAGAACCTCCCCCTCTACATGACCACCTTTGACCTTACAAAGGCCTTTGACATCATCAACCAGTAAGCATGATGGACCACCTTCTCCGCTTTGGCTACTCCAGGAAGTTTGTCACCACCCTTCGCTCCTTGATGACATCGAAGTCGTAGTAATGATAAATAGCTCCCCAACCGACCCATTTCCCATTCAGACCAGTGTCAAGCAGGGCTGTGTCATTGCCCCAATACTGTTTTCGATCTACCTTGCTGCAGTGCTTCACCTCACCGCTGACTAGCTCCCTGCTGGAGAGGAGCTAACCTACAGAACCAGCCGGAAATGATTCTCACTCTGCAGCCTTCAAAGTCAGCCTGACCAGTGCTGTCAAGCTGCAGTATGTATGTCAAAATGCAAAGGATGACCTTCAGCCCATTTTCTGCATCTTTTTGGAGGCATCAGAGAGCATGGGTCTCACTCTAAAAATCTGCAAGACAAAGGTTCTTCAACCTGGCTTGTGGAGCAAACCCCCCAATCATCAAGGTCTATGGGGAGGCCATAGAGAGCATTGACCGCTCCCAATACCTCGCGAGTGTCCTATTGGCCAAAGCAGCTATTGATGATGAGATCCAGGACTTCCTCCAGTGAGTTACCTCAGGATTCGGTGCCTGAGGAAAAGGGGCTTCGAGGACAATAGGATCAGATCTGACACCAAGCTCACGGTATATAGAGCTGTGGTGGACTGTCTACTGCAGACACCTCAAGGCGTTGGAGCAGTCCCACCAACGTTGCATATGTGTGATCCTGAGAATCTGCTGGGAAGACAGAAGCAGGAACACCAGTGTCCTCGACCAGGCCAACATCCCCAGCACTGAGGCACTGAACCCCTCCTTGATCGGCCGCGATGGGCTGGGCGCGTCATTTTCATGACCAACACAAGACTCCCTGAGCAGGTGCTCTACTCCCCAGCTCCGAAATGGAAGGTGAGCCGCAGGTGGGACAGAGGAAGTGCTTCAGGGACACCTTCAAGGCCCCACTGGGGGAGTGCAGCGTTCCCACAGACAGCTCGGAATCACTGGCCCAAGCCCAGGAGGAGGAGTATCTGGGAAGGCACAGGCTCCATGAGACATGCCGTCAGATAAAAGCGGAAGCCAGGCAGAAACAGCAAAAGGAACACCTGTGCCACCCACCCCTTCCCTTAATCACCTTGTACCTCAAGCTTGGCAGAGTCTGCGGAAGCCCCATCAGCCACTTACGGACTCACCCTGAGAGTAGAAGAAAGCCATCCTCATCTGTGAGGGACCACCAATGATGATCGCGATGATCAGGTTGATTCTGGGGATGGCGGGACTGATGTATGAGGAGAGATTGACGAGGTTAGAATTGCTCTTTCTGGAGTTCAGACGAGTGAGGAGGGGAATCTGATAGAGACTTATAAAATTCTGGATGCACCCACCATTGGGAACATCCTCCCTGCACCTATCCTTTCTAGTAGAAAGGATAGGTGCAGGGAGGATGTTCCCAATGGTGGGTGCATCCAGAACCAGGTGTCACAGTCTGAGGATTCAGTGTGGACCATTTAAGATGGACATGAGGAGACATTTCTTCACCCAAAGAATGGTGAGCCTGTAGAATTCATTCCCACAGGAAGTAGCTGATGCCAAATCACTGAATGTATTCAAGAGGTGGCTAGATATAGCACTGGGGGCGAATGGGATCAAAGGTTATGGGGAGAAAGCAGGATTAGGCTGTTGAGTTGGACAATCAGCTATGATGGTGATGAATGGCGGAGCAGTCTCAAAGGGCCGAATGGCCTCCTCCTGCTGCTATCTTCTATGTTTCTATCTTTCCTATTGCCTGTCTGTGCTGCTCATGTGGCCACTGAGACCAAATGCTTTGCCGACATTACCTTCTGGGCCGTTTCCCCAGTATTAAGAACCTCTGTCACAATCACAAAGCTGTTTCCTTATTCAGTGCTCACTGATTCAGAGTTCCCGCGGTGAGGTGAGCAGGGGGGTCGTCACAATAATTTATTTATGTAAATGATCGTCAGTTGCTGCAAACAGAGGTTACGTTAGTTCAGGATGAAACCTGGTCCCTATCATGTATTTTAAATTGGCCAGACCCCAAAGAGCATTGCCACTTTCCTGATGTTTTCTTTGCAAAATGCCTTTTAAGCAGGCACCTTAATGTAAGATGAGAACCTCAGAGAGAAAGAGAGAAAGAGAGAGAGAGAGAGAGAGGAGATAGAGTTATGTATAATTCATGAGGGTCAGAGATGGCATTCTCAGGCAGAGCTACCAACGTAGAACTCTTTGCTCTATCATACAAACAAAGTGGATGGGTTGAAGAGTTAATGGAACGCTTTTACTCTACTCCTTATTTGAATTTTGCCCGACTGGTTCATGCCAGAAGCGGGCGAATTAATGGGATCTTGTTATATTTTCCTTATCTGCCAAGGCCGATGTATTATTTATGAGCTACAGAGACCACAATTGTCATGCAACCCAGCTGACTGAAACATTTGAAAGCACAAAACATGACTTGGTTTCAAAGTAATTGCAAACCCCTCCTCTCCCCTCCATACTGCTTCAGCCCTTTCTTTTGTCGACAAACTTTATTCGAAAGACAAAAAAACATTTTATTTTCCATTTCAGTCTAGTCCAACTCTTGGGTGTACCTTGTACACAGTTGGCATAGAAACACCCGAAGACAAGCATCTTACTTCATGAGCAATAAAATGTGAGGTTAAGGGTGAAGGGTATTCAGCTAAATTGTACATAATCCTCAAATGTTAAACAGAAATGCTTTTCTGCTTGCTAAACCTCCTTATTTTCTTGTTTTTCTAACAGTAGGTGTGAAATGTGATGCTTCCTATACCATTGTTGCTCCTTTTGCTGTGTACCGTTTTCTAATGGCATTACTAATTTGTGTAAACAGGAGCAGAGGATTGTTCTCAAAACATTAACTCTGTTTCTCACTCCACAAATGCTGCCAGACCTGCTGAATTTCTGCAACATTTTCTGTGAATTATCTCCTTATTTTGCAACGTCAGATAAAACACATCCAGAGATCATGCAACTGTGCAGGACAACCAAGTATGTAAAGGAAAGCTATTCGGTCCAACTAATGTGCTCCTTTTCAGGTGACCTCAATATTCATGGTGCAGCCAAAGCAGAAAAGTATGCTCGAAAACACTTCCCTACTGATGATGTTAAAAACCTCTGTAAGGTGGCACGGTGGTTAGCACTGCTGCCTCACAGCGCCAGGGACCCAGGTTCAATTCCCGCCTGTCTGTGTGGAGTTTGCACATTGTCCCCGTGGGTTTCCTCCCACAGTCCAAAGATGTGCAGGTTGGGTGAATTGGCCATGCTAAATTGCCCATAGTGTTAGGTGCATTAGTCAGGGGTAAATGTAGGGGAATGGGTCTAGGTGGGTTGCTCTTCGGAGGGTTGGACTTGTTAAGCCGAAGGGCCTGTTTCCACACTGTAGGGAATCTAATCTAAAAAAAATTTTAAGAAGGCCATGTAATAGAGAGACCAGAACTGGACACAGTACTCCAGAAGAGGCCTCACCAGTGTCCTATACAACCTCAACATAACATCCCAACTCCTATACTCAAATGCCTTAACAAGGCAAGTGTGCTAAACCCCTTCTGAAGTGACGTTGCAAAAATTGGAATCCATTCTGTTCTTGAATCTGGATTGGTAATTAATGTTTACATGTGTGTAGCATGTTGTTAGAATGTGACTAGCGTCAGGTCCGCATTGATCGGTCTTTTATTGGAACATATTTGGCATGTAGCAGTGACGAGGCCATTGTTGATCTGTGGCATTTTGTTTTGGTGGAAGGTGATTGCTATGTTAGAATGTGATTAGTTGTTAATCCACTGAAGAGTGGTATGTGTCAGTCAAATGTATCCTTTGACTGATTCCCTCAGAGAGGACTTTGTGAAGTCCTAAAAAAAAGATCATTCAAAACTTGAACAGAATTCAAGCCAGCTTTGTAAGTCCATTAAATGTACGTTGTTGTATTTAATTGATGTTTGTCTGAACCACTGCAGCTTATACAAAAGCAGAAAGGGAACTAAATGTATTTTGAGCTCATTTGACAGTGACTGCGTGGGGTCCGGTATCACGGCCTTTTCTGGTGGTGTGTACAGCAAACAGTGCTGGAACCTGTGATTATAAACTGATGTGGTTCAGCTTACACAGACAGCAGGGGTAGTGACAACCTCAATTAACTTATCTAAGGAGGCCTAACTTCATTTGTAGGAACCAAAATCAGAGCCCCCTGCAGTCAGGGAAAAAGATGTTTCATTCTGAGCAGCTTTTAACAATATCTGGAATGCATGGATCCAAGATGCTGGTTCATGGGAATCCACGATGCCTTTGGAAAATTAGTGGAAGCTTCAAAGATTTGTCTTAATGTTGTAGTTTTTGATCTTCAAAACAACAAAATATAGCTCATAGATAAAGATGCTGAGTGATGTTTTCGCCTCATCTGCTCCATCCTAGAATTCCTTCTTGAATATTCACTGTCTCGGAGCCCCTGCTTTGTGAACAATCCCCAGGCCTCACCATTTGTGGCAGCTACAGCTTCCCACCCTGAGACTCTCTCCTTGCTCAGCTCCTCATGTCACTCTCTCCACTCTTGATAGGGCCTCAAACTTGCCCTTTTCCCCACTCCAAAAGCAAAATTCCCAAAACCATCTCTTAGGGCTGGTCGTACGCCACTAAATCTCTCCCTTCCACACTCTTCAAATCCCACCATGGCCTCCTCCCCTTCCATCGGCCCATACCTCTTCCAGCCCACAGCCATCCATGATCTCTGTGCTCCGCCACATTCATGGTTTTCTTCGATCCACCAGTGCTGGCTGACCTTCAGTTGTCAAGGCCCAAAACTCTTAAATTTACTGTTTAAACCTCACATCCTCATCAGCTCTGTCCTTTCCTTTCAGATTCCTTAAGGCCTTACCTCTTTCACCAAACCTTTTGATCTCTCATTCTAATACCTCCTTCCACGGCATCCTGTCATATTGTGTTTCACAACATTCCCTCTGAAAGCATCTTGGACCATTTTACTTCACTGAAGGTGCTTCAGAAATCCTTGAGATTTCTTTCTCTTTCAAGTAATATATAAGTTATCGTCAAAGAGCTGTACAGCACAGAAACAGACCCTTTAGTCCAACTCATCCCTGCTGACCAGATATCCTAAACTAATCTAGTCCCATTTGTCAACATATCCCATAAACCCTTCCTACTCATATACCCATCCAGATGTCTTTTTAAATGCTGTAATTGTACCAGCTTCCACCACTTCCCCTGACAACTCATTCCATACACGTACCACCCTCTGCGTGAAAATGTTGCCCCTTAGGTCCCTTTTAAATCTTTCCCCTCGTACCTTAAACCTATGCAGTCTAGTTTTGGACTCTGCTACCCTGGGGAAAAGACCTTGGCTATTCACTCTATCCATGCCCCTCGTGATTTTATAAAACTCTATAAGGTCACCCCTAAGCTTCCGACGCTCCAGGGAAAACAGTGTCAGACAATTTAGCTTCTCCCTATAGCTCAAACCTTGCAACCCTGGCAACATCCTTATGACTCTTTCAAGTTTCACAATGTCCTTCCCATAGCAGGGAGATCAGAATTGAATGCAGTATTCCATGTCGTCAGATTAAATTCGAGAAATGATTAATAAAGTTCTAAGTCGTGCACGAATAGCAGTTTGTCCTAGATGAACGTTTACCAAGTGGGTCACTTCCAGTTTGCTCAATCCCTTCATGTTACCATGTGTAACTGCCAACAGAGCATTCAACCACAGCATCATTCAAAATGGAACCCAATCCTATGCACACCTAATGTCCACACACTTACATCTCCTAGCAGGGTTCGGGTTTAGCAATTACTAATGTTTTCCCCATCTGTCCTTCTTCCAGGCGCACTAAGGACTATGTCAGTACAACAATTGCAAAGTTATAAGGGAATGAGGATTGAACTGGCCCCACACTGATCCCTATGGGTCAGGACCAACACTGACTGTGACATCTGTCACCAAGATAGCAATGCTTTCAATCATTGTTATCAGAACAATTTGCACTGTTTGAAATGAGAAAGATGCAAATATCCAAACACTCCTCATTTCCCATTGTCCATTTCCCTGATGTTACTGCAGCCTGCAGGCACATCCAATAGTTAGGAAGGCAAATGGTCTGTGGTTTATTACAATGTGTTTGGAAGCCTTCCTACAATTATACAGGGCCTTGGAGGGACCCCAGCTGAAGTACTGGGCACCGTTTTCGAGGCAATGTGACAAAGGTTACCCAGACTGATCCTGGGGTGAGAAGGCTCCTCTGAAGGGGCACTGAGTAAAATGGACAATTATTCTCTGGAGTTGAGAAGAATGAGAGCTGGTTTCGCTGAACCATCTAAAGCCCTTGAAAGGTAGTACATGAAGATGTATAGTGGCTGTTTCCCCGAGCTGGAGAGCTCAGCAATAAAGAAGTGTTCAGACATTTAGGACTGAGATGAAGAGATAATTATTCATTCTGAGGGTTGTAAATCTTTGGAATTCTCTGTTCAAGAGAAGATTAATCAAGATACACAGCATTGAAAGAGGCCATTCAGCCCAGCTATCGATGCTAGAGTTCATGCTTTGCTCAATTCTCTTCCTATCTTTTATCTAAATCTACCTCTGTAACTATCCATTCCCCTCTCCCCAAAGGTTTGTCTAATTTCCACTTAAATGCATCGATACGTTTTGCTTCAACCTCTCCCCGTGGAAGCACATTCCAAATCCTTCAGATGTGAAGACGTTTCTTCTGAATTCCCCATTGGATTCCTTGGTGCTGATGTTTTATTGATGGCCTGTTATGCTTTTCCCCCACACGCAGAAACATTTTCTCTGTATTGATTCAATCAAAACCTTTAAAGACACCGACTAGGTCACTTTTATGTTCAAAAGAGAAGATCCAGCTTGACAATCCTTTCTGAATTCTGGATAATCATATATTTTCAACACTAAGATTGATATATATAGGACTATCAAGGGTTTTGGTAAGAGGACAGAATTTAGTGCAGCATTGAACCAAGATCTTATTGAATAGCAAAGCAGGCGAGAGTTGTCATATAGCCTGTTCCTATTCCTTACAATTTACTTTGAAATCCCACTTTGTCACAGTACATTCAACACGCACCACAGTCTTAGTAAGACAAATTCTTGATACTCTCCCCAGTTATTACCAATATCTAACATCAGAAGACAATGCCAGTGTGACCCTCTCATGAGAGTTTTTCCTTGAATGACTGATCATAGAATTCCCACATTACAGAAAGAAGCCATTCAACCCTCTGGGAAACTTCCCAGCCAGACCAAATTCTATCCCTGTAACCCTGCATTTCCCCGTGGCTAATCCACCCATCCTGCACATCCCTGGACACTCCGGATAATTGAGCATGGCCAATCCACCTAACCTGCACATGTTTAGACTGTGGGAGGAAACCAGAGCAGGAGAACATGTAAACTCCACACAGTCAGTTGCCCAAGGCTGGGATTGAACCCAGGTTCCTGTCACTGTGAGGCAGTATTGCTAACCACTGAGCCACCGTGCCATCCCTACTGAGCCACTTGATGATGATTGCCCACTTGGCATGGCAGGTCAACATTGCCCTCAGAATAGCAGCTGGAGGAATTTTGCTTGTGTGTGCTTTTGTTCATACGTTTATTATCTTAATGTTTGCAAGACTGCATTTTGTGCTTGAACAAGGGAGTGTGTTGTGCATGTATCTTGCCTTTAAGAGAGTTTAGTTTTAACAATTTTGTGTGTTGTTTGTATAGAATGTTGCATCTCTTCCTGACACTTAAGACCATAAGACATAGGACCAGAAATTAGGCCATTCAGCCCATCAAGTCTGTTTTGCCATTCAATCATGGCTGATAAGTTTCTGGAAGACCATAAGAGACTTAGTCTCGGCTGAATTTAGAATCTGCACATACAGAAATCAATTGGCTTGTCATGCCTGCTTCATAACCTGAACTCTGTTTTACTATTTTAAATAAACAAATCCACAAAGAAATCAATCTCTAGTTACTGACCGGCAATTGGATGATTATAATAAATACGACATGGTGGTGAGCTTAATTCTTAAATCTCTACAGTACTCGTGACAATGGTTTTAAGGAGGGAATTCCTGGACATTTACCCACTACAATGAAGCAACAACATTTAGCACAAAGTCAGAATGATTAGATTAGATTAAATTCCCAACAGTGTGGAAACAAGGCCCTTCGGCTCAACCAGTCCACACCGACCTTCTGAAGAGTAACCCACCCAGACCCATTTCCCTCTGACTGATGCACCTAACACTATGGGCAATTTAGCATGGCCAATTCACCTGATCTGCACATCTTTGGACTGTGGGAGGAAACCGCAGCATCTGGGGGAAAGCCCACCCATACATGGGAGAGTGTGCAAACTCCACACAGACAGTCACCCGAGGCAGGAATCGAACCTGGGACCCTGTGAGGTAGCAGTGCTAACCACTGAGCCACCGTGCCACCCTTTTGGCATTTTGAAAGAGAACTTAGAACAAATGGTGACCACACCTCTCCCGTCATCATCATTGTAATGATAGTAATGAGGTCAGCCAGCTGGACCTCATAGAATATGAGTTCTCTAATTGGGGCTGTTAACCTGGTCCAATCAGGGAGCCCTGACTGACAAAAATAGGTTGCATGTCAGAGATATTAACACTCTGGTGTCTGACTCTGTATGAGGGCCGTACTATAGTCAAGGACTGTTCATGTGTAAATGGAGGGTGTCTTGGTGAATGGATACTGGCCTCTATGGAGTTACTTCAGTCATGGTTATCTTAACTGTCTCCATGGTGGATGCACAGGGGAGGAAGGTAATCTTGATGAGTTATTGCTATGCATCCTGCTGATTGCAAACACAGAAATTGTAGAGGGAACAGATTCTAGAACATTATTTTATGGTTTGCAAATCTCAAAGCCTTCTGGATTGTTTGTGGAATTCATCAGTAGATAATGCATGGAATAGACTCAAGAAGAAAGGAATGACAATGTTTGAAACTGGGACAGACTCATGGGATAACAGATAAATTACCATTGACAGAGTGTCAATATAGTTTGGTCTGCAGAGCTAATATAGATTGTTGGAAGAGAAAGTTTTATTGCAGCTGACTAGGAAGCAAAAAAAAACAAATAAAACTTGTTAATAAATTCTACCCTTTGGAGATTCCTGTAGGATTCAAAGCCTGCGCAGAACTTACATATTCAATAGACTCAACCATCATAATATGATTGGCATCAAGGAAAGTACAATACTCACATCCACACAAGCCTACAGCTCTGGCGACTGACAGCTACCAAATAGCTGCAACTCCAAAAAGGGGTTAGGAATATTCTGACAGGTCTGAAACAAATTTGTTTTCCACTTCTCTCATTTCAAAATACGTATATTTCAACAGATCGCAGATTCTGCTACCTGTATTGGGGTGGCGTGGTGGCTCAATGATTCGCACTGATGCCTCACACTGCCAGAGACCCAGGTTCGATTCTACCCTCAGGCAACTCTCTGTGTGGAGTTTGCATATTCCACTGTGTCTGTGTGGGTCTAACATATGAGGAACGGCTGAGGATCCTGGGATTGTATTCATTGGAGTTTAGAAGATTAAGGGGAGACTTAATAGAGACGTACAAGATAATACATGGCTTGGAAAGAGTGGATGCTAGGAAATTGTTTCCGTTAGGTGAGGAGACTAGGACCCGTGGACACAGCCTTAGAGTTAGAGGGGGTAAATTCAGAACAGAAATGCGGAGACATTTCTTCAGCCAGAGAATGGTGGGCCTGTGGAATTCATTGCCACGGAGCGCAGTGGAGGCCGGGACGCTAAATGTCTTCAAGGCAGAGATTGATAGAATCTTGTTGTCTCGGGGAATTAAGGGCTACGGGGAGAATGCGGGTAAGTGAAGTTGAAGTGCCCATCAGCCATGATTGAATGGCGGAGTGGACTCGATGGGCCGAATGGCCTTACTTCTGCTCCTATGTCTTATGGTCTTATGGTTTCCTCACACAGTCCAAAATTGTGCAGGTTAGGTGGTTTAAGATTAGATTAGATTCTCTACAGTGTGGAAACAGGCCCTTTGGCCCAACAAGTCCACCCTACCCCTCTGAAGAGAAACCCATCCAAATCTATATTTACCCCTGACTAACGCACCTAACACTGTGGGCAATTTAGCATGGACAATTAACCAGACCTGCATATTTTTGGACTGTGGGAGGAAACCAAAGCACCCGGAGGAAACCCACACAGACACGGGGAGAATGTACAAACTCCACACAGACAGGCAGGAATTGAACCCAGGACCCTGGTGTTGTGAGGCAGCTTGGCCATGCTAAATTGTCCAAGGTGTAACAGGCTGGGTGGATTAGCCATGGGTTATGCAGGGTTATAGGGTGGGTCTGGGAGGGATGCTTTCGGAGGATCAGTATGGACTTTTTGGGCTGAATAGCCTCCTTCCACACTGTAGGGATTCTATGAAATAGACATCCCTACTGCCTAAATCCCACAAATCCCACTTGCCCATCCCCCATCCTTGCCGACCTACGTTGCTTCCCATACTTTCAAATGACTGATTTAAAGTGTCATTCTTGTGTTTAAATCACCTTTAAGTCTCTCCATTCTCTACCCCTAACCTATTCCTGTCCAGCACCTCCTCTCTGTTGTTCTGGATCTGACCCCTTGACCATCTCTTGACCACTGAGGGTCCTGTCTTCAGCATCCTAGGTCGCTCATTTCCCAAATTCCCAAACCCTACCAATTCTGCATTTCGGACCCTAATTAAAACTTGCAATGCTTTCAGTCACTTTCGATCTTTCTCACTAAGGTTTGGTATCCATTACACTTCTGTGCACAGCTTGAGATGAGTTTGGGATGTTATGGGTGCTATACAATTGCAAGTTGTTACTGCTGTTTCTTTCCTGTCCGGGTTAGACTTGAATGCTCACCTAGACCAAAGGCTGGGGAGATGACCTGAACACAGATGCCCCTCAGAATCCTGAGAAGGACATCTCTGAGGTTAACAACCATGGTGCTGGGCCTAATGGAGAAAGTTCAGTCACAAACGCGTTTACAGTTCATCTGAAGGTCAGTAAAACCTTCATGGGGGCAATTGTTATGAAAGAACACAGCAATGTTTTCATCTGTGCTGATGCGGCCAGTGAGTTGTCCCAGTTTCTGTGTTTTGTTCCCACTGTGCAGGGGAGATTGTACTGAAGGGGACAGCGTTTCCAAAGGAAGGTTTTTCTCTCTTGGATCTGATCCTGTTAGCACCAGTGTCACCTCCCATTACTGCACTCACAGTGTGCCAGCAACTTCTCATTTCCCCTCATTAGGATAAACATGGCCACCAGGTGCAGCAGATGGATTCAATCAGACCTTCATTTTATTTTCACCTTGTTCACGGCTCTGACCATGATGAGTTGGATTTTATATCACATTTTGTGCAGGCAACAAAGACGGTGGAAGAAAACTCCTGTCCTTTTAACACCTGCTTGTTTGTTTCCACTCTCGTAAAGATCAATTTGAGATTCTGACAAGAAATTAGTGTGAAATGATATTATACCTGACTGTTGAAGATTATTCAATCCTTTTAGCATGGATAGACCGCTTGTGAGCAGAAATATCGAAATATGGCCTTGTTCTACATGGTACGCACGAGGTAATTCGAGGTATTTTACCTCAGCCCCGAACAGTAAATCTGATAGATGCACCTGACCCCTCATTATAACATGAACAGAACCCTCATTACAACACTGACACCCCCCCCAACTCCACACTGTGACATTGACACATCCCCACACCCTCACTGTAACACCGACACACCCCCACACCCCTCACTGTAACACTGACACAGTACCACACCCCTCACTGTGACACGGACAACCCCCACACCCCTCACTGTGACACGGACAACCCCCACATCCCTCACTGTGACACTGACACACCCCCACACCCATCACTGTTACATTGACACACCCCCACACCCCTCAGTGTGACACTGACAGACCCCCACACCCCTCACTGTAACACTGACACACTCCCACACTCCTCACTGTAAAATTGACACACCACCCACACCCCTCACTGTGACACTGACATACCCCCACACCCCTCACTGTGACACCGACACACCCCCACACCCCTCACTGTGACACCGTCACCACCCCACACCCCTCACTGTAACACTGACACGCCCAAAACCCCTCACTGTGACAGTGACAAACCACCACACCCTTACTGTAACACTGACCGACCCCCACACCCCTCACTGTGACACCGACACACCCCAACACCCCTCACTGTAAAAGTGACACACACCCACACCCCTCACTGTATCAGTGACACAACCCCACATCCCTCACTGTGACACTGACACACCCCACATCCCTCAATGTGACACTGACACAACCCCACACCCCTCACTGTATCAGTGACACTCCCAACACCCATCACTTTGACAGCGAAACATCCCCACACCCCTCACTGTAACACCGACACACCCAACACCCCTCACTGTGACACTGACCGCCCCCATACCCCTCACTGTGACACCGACACACCCCCACACCCCTCACTGTGACACCGTCACCACCCCACACCCCTCACTGTAACACTGACACGCCCAAAACCCCTCACTGTGACAGTGACAAACCACCACACCCTTACTGTAACACTGACCGACCCCCACACCCCTCACTGTGACACCGACACACCCCAACACCCCTCACTGTAAAAGTGACACACACCCACACCCCTCACTGTATCAGTGACACAACCCCACATCCCTCACTGTGACACTGACACACCCCACATCCCTCAATGTGACACTGACACAACCCCACACCCCTCACTGTATCAGTGACACTCCCAACACCCATCACTTTGACAGCGAAACATCCCCACACCCCTCACTGTAACACCGACACACCCAACACCCCTCACTGTGACACTGACCGCCCCCATACCGCTCACTGTGACACTGACACACCCCCACACCCCTCACTGTAACAGCGACACACCCCCACACCCCTCACTGTAACAGACACACCCTCACACCGCTCACTGTCACACTGACACACCCCCACACCCCTCACTGTCACACTGACACACCCCCACACCCTTCACTGTGACACCGACTACCCCCAACACCCCTCAATGTAACACTGACACACCCCTACACCCCTCACTGTGACACTGACACCCCCCCACACACCTCATTGTGACACCAACATACCCCCACTCCTCTCACTGTAACACCGACACACTCCCACACCCCCCACTGTAACACTGACACACCCCTCACTGTGACACTGATACACCCACACATCCCTCACTGGAACACTGACACACACCCACACCCCTCACTGTGGCAGTGACATACCCCCACACCGCTCACTGTAACACTGACCGAACCCCACACCCCTCACTGTGACACCAACACCCCCCACATCTCTCAGTGACACCGACACACCCCAATACCCCTCACTGAAACTGTGACACCCCCACACCCCTCACTGTAACAGCGACACACCCCCACACCCCTCACTGTGACACTGACACACCCCACACCCCTCAATGTGACACTGACACAACCCCACACTAATCACTGTGACACTGACCACCCCCACACCGCTCACTGTGACACTGACACACCCCCACACCCCTCACTGTAACACCGACATAGCCCCACATCCTTCACTGTGACACCGACATACATACACACCCCTCACTGTGACACCGACACACCGCCACACCCCACACTGTCACACTGACACACACCCACACCACACACTGTGATACCAACAACCTCGCACACCCCTCACTGTGACACCGACACACCCCCACACCCCTCACTGTGACACCAACACACCCCAACACCCCTCACTGTAAAAGTGACACCCCCCACACCCATCACTGTAACAGTGACACAACCCCACACCCCTCACTGTAACACTGACACACCCCACACCCCTCAATGTGACACTGACACCCCCCCACACCCCTCACTGTAACACTGGCACAACCCCACACCCCTCACTGTGACACTGACACACCCCCACACCCCTCACTGTAACACTGGCACAACCCCACACCCCTCACTGTGACACTGACACACCCCCACACCCCTCACTGTGACACCGACACACCCCCACACCCACACTGTCACACTGACACACCCCCACACCCCTCACTGTGACACCAACACACCCCAACACCCCTCACTGTAAAAGTGACACCCCCCACACCCATCACTGTAACAGTGACACAACCCCACACCCCTCACTGTAACACTGACACACCCCACACCCCTCAATGTGACACTGACACCCCCCCACACCCCTCACTGTAACACTGGCACAACCCCACACCCCTCACTGTGACACTGACACACACCCACACCCCTCACTGTAACACTGGCACAACCCCACACCCCTCACTGTGACACTGACACACCCCCACACCCCTCACTGTGACACCGACACACCCCCACACCCACACTGTCACACTGACACACCCCCACACCCCTCACTGTGACACCAACAACCCCACACACCACTCACTGTAAAACTGACACACCCCCACATCCTTCACTGTGACACTGACACCCCACAACACCCCTCACTGTCACACTGACACACCCCTACACCGCTCACTGTGACACTGATACACCCCAACACCCCTCACTGTAACACTGACACACCCCTACACCGCTCACTGTGACACTGACGCACCCCCACACCCCTCATTGTGACACCGACATACCCCCACACCCCTCACTGTTACACTGACACACCCCCACACCCTTCACTGTGACACCGACTACCCCCAACACCCCTCACTGTGACACTGACACACCCCACACCCCTCAATGTGACACTGATACAACCCCACACCAATCACTGTGACACCAACACACCCCCACACCGCTCACTGTAACACTGACACCCGTCCACACCCCTCACTGTGACACTGACCCCCCCCACACTGCTCACTGTGACACCGACACCCCCCCACACCCCTCACTGTGACACCGATACACCCCCACACTCCTCACTGTCACACCCCCACACCCTTCAGTGTGACACCGACACACCACCACACCCCTCACTGTGACACTGACACACCCCCACACCCCTGACTGTAACACCGACACACCCCCACACCACTCACTGTGACATCGACACACCACCACACCCCTCACTGTCACACCCCCACACGCTTCACTGTGACAACGACTACACCCCACATCCCTCACTGTAACACTGACACACCCCACACGCCTCACTGTGACACCGACACACCCCCACATCCCTCATTGTGACACCGACATACCCCCACACCCCTCACTGTAACACCGACACACCCCCACATCCCTCACTTTGATACCGACACACCCCCACATGTCTCACTGTCACACTGACACACCCCCACACCCTTCACTGTGACACCGACAACACCCCACACCCCTCACTGTAACACTGACACACCCCCACACCCCTCACTGTGACACCGACACACCCCCACACCCCTCACTGTCATATTGACACACCCCCACACCCCTCACTGTGACACCGACAACCCTCCACACCCCTCACTGTAACATCAACACACCCCACACCCCTCACTGTTACACCGACACACCCCCACACCCCTCACTGTAACATCGACACACCCCCACATCCCTCACTTTGATACTGACACACCCCCACACCCCTGACTGTAACACCGACAACCCTCCACACCCCTCACTGTAACATCAACACACCCCACACCCCTGACTGTAACACCAACACCCCCCCACACCCCTCACTGTAACACTGACACACCCCCACACCCCTCACTGTGACACTGACAACCCCCCACACCGCTCACTGTAACACTGACACCCACCCACACCCCACAATGTGACACCGACAACACCCCACACCCCTCACTGTGACACCAACACACTTCCACACCCCGCACTGTGACACTGACACACCCCAACACCCCTCACTGTAACACTGACACAACCCCACACCCCTCACTGTGACACTGACACCCGCCCACACCCCTCACTGTAACACTGACACACCCCCACACCCCTCACTGTGACACTGACAACCCCCCACACCGCTCACTGTAACACTGACACCCACCCACACCCCACAATGTGACACCGACACACTCCCACACCCCTCACTGTGACACTGATACACCCCTCACTGTGACACCAACACACCCCACACCCCTCACTGTTACACCGACACACCCCCACACCCCTCACTGTAACATCGACACACCCCCACATCCCTCATTTTGATACTGACACACCTCCACACCCCTCACTGTAACACTGACACACCCCCACACCCCTCACTGTGACACTGACAACCCCCCACACCGCTCACTGTAACACTGACACCCACCCACACCCCACAATGTGACACCGACACACTCCCACACCCCTCACTGTGACACTGATACACCCCTACACCCCTCACTGTGACACCAACACACTTCCACACCCCGCACTGTGACACTGACACACCCCAACACCCCTCACTGTAACACTGACACAACCCCACACCCCTCACTGTGACACTGACACCTCCCCCACACTCCTCACTGGAATACTGACACCCCCCACACCCCTCACTGTAACACTGACACACCCCCACACCCCTCACTGTGACACCGACACACCCCCGCACCCCTCACTGTGACACTGACACACCCCACACCCCACACTGTGACACTGACACCCCCCCACACCCCTCACTGTGACACTGACACAGCCCCATATCCTTCACTTTAACACTGACACAGCCCCACACCCCTCACTGTGACACCGACACCCCCCCACATCCCTCACTGTGACACCAACATACCTCCACACTCCTCACTGTGACACCGGCACCCCCTACACCCCTCATTGTGACACTGACAACCCCCCACACCGCTCACTGTAACACTGACACCCACCCACACCCCACAATGTGACACCGACACACTCCCACACCCCTCACTGTGACACTGATACACCCCTACACCCCTCACTGTGACACCAACACACTTCCACACCCCGCACTGTGACACTGACACACCCCAACACCCCTCACTGTAACACTGACACAACCCCACACCCCTCACTGTGACACTGACACCTCCCCCACACTCCTCACTGGAATACTGACACCCCCCACACCCCTCACTGTAACACTGACACACCCCCACACCCCTCACTGTGACACCGACACACCCCCGCACCCCTCACTGTGACACTGACACACCCCACACCCCACACTGTGACACTGACACCCCCCCACACCCCTCACTGTGACACTGACACAGCCCCACATCCTTCACTTTAACACTGACACAGCCCCACACCCCTCACTGTGACACCGACACCCCCCCACATCCCTCACTGTGACACCAACATACCTCCACACTCCTCACTGTGACACCGGCACCCCCTACACCCCTCATTGTGACACTGACACACCCCCACACGCCTCACTCTGACACTGACGCACCCCCCACACCCCTCACTGTGTCATTGACACCCCCCCACACCCCTCACAGTGACACTGACACACCCCACACCCCTCACTGAAACACTTTCACCCCCCACACCCCTCACTGTAACACCGACACTCCCCACACCGCTCACTGTGACACTGACACTCCCCCACAACCCTCTCTGTAACACTGACACACCCCCACACCGCTCACTGTGACACTGAAACTCCCCCACAACCCTCTCTGTAACACTGACACCCCCCCACATCCCTCACTGTGACACTGACACCCCCTCCCCACACCCCTCACTGTGACATCTATCAATCCTTCACCCCTTAACGCGTGACAGACCCCTCACCAAATATTCTGCTTGAACCTGGCACCTCAGTATCTAACATCAGACTTGAACTTGCGTTAACTCACCAAGCTGAGTTACAATCAGACGTCTATCAGTTATAGATTTGTCAATCAGCTCAAGTGGAGTATATGGCCCATTGACTATCACATTGCTCATGTGTCCTCCTGAACTGTGTTGCTCTGTGCAGTCTGAATTCTCTTCACTGCTGGTTGCAGTGGAAGTCACTTCTGCCAAGCTGGTGTTGTCACAGGCTTCACAATCGATGTTGCAATCTTCAATGTCCTTGGATGCTCACATACTGCTGACAGTGCTCTGGGTCAACACCTGGTGATCCCAAACTGTTCCTGGTGCTGTTTCCTTAGGATATCCTCCTGACAATGAAGCTAGAATGACCAGCCTTTCATCACACACCATAATTGTAAAATATTGTTGGTGATCAAAATATATTTTTATGGCTAAGTTGCTGAGACTTTGGTCTGGCCAAACTCCAACTCTGACAGATGATGTGACATTCCTGATCCCCCATCTGATCCTGTCCACCAATTACGGCCACTGTATGTGTCTGTGGTTTTGCACCTTAAGAACTGCATGGACTCTGCTGGTCTCCATTCCCGCATATTATTTTCTCTTCTTAGGATTGTCCTCTGTTGATACTGACTTCTGCTGTACTCACCAAACTGAACAGTTTGTTCTGGAGTGAAATCTTCTTTTGGCTGTAGTAAACCTAACAGCAGCACCTCAACACTGCCCACAGCAACTCTGCCTCTTCTGAATTCTGACTTGAAGTTACCGTAGTTGTGTTTTTCAATAATCTGTAGAGACCATTAATTGAATTATCAATGGATTGTCCTGGATGCCTGAACCCTTCTGTTAAATCCTGCACTTTGAAGGATTCAATTTGCTCTGATGTTGAAGTAAATGTCAAAGACTCTCAGTACCTCTTCAAAAGTACCTGTTGCCTCTTCTATACCGTCACAGACGATAACATTATTAGCTTTGCTCCCGATTGCATATCGAAGTGTAATTACTTGTTTAACATATGATTTATTTCTCATTTGGAAGCTGTTCTGTAGCATAATAATCCTTTTCTCCAAGATGCCAAACCCTGCGTCCTATTTACCCATCTCTGAAATTAAATCTTTCTGGAAGTATTATTTCTGTTTACCTTCTTTACCTAAAAGATCTTAAAAATATTTTGCGGTAATAACCATGCTGCTGCTCTGTGCTGTCATGTTGGAGCGGTTGGCTGTGGTTTGTGGCTAAGTTGGAAGATTCCCACTTTTTACAGCTTCCGTAAACGATGTTAAAAAAAATCACACCAGGTTATAGTCCAGCAGGTTTATTTGAAAGCACAAGCTCTCGGAGCACTGCTCCTTCATCAGGTAGCTCATGGGGTTCCATAAATGATGTTCACTTTAACTACTGTTTTATTCAAAAACTCCCACTATTTAAGCCATAAATCCTAGTTTTCTGTAGGTGATTCCTGCAGTTTGCATCTCTCATATTTTTGTGGCTAAGTTTCATTTAAATGTTCATTTAAATAAACATCATCCTGCCTTTAAAATGGTTTTAGTGAAGGATCTCCTGTTTTTTCAGTAATCTCAGCGAAATCTCCTAAGTCTCTTCTTCTGTTGGACCAGCACTGCTTAGCGTTCTAATTTTCCCCTTTGTTCTTTATTTCTGGCTTCATTACATCTCTGGGTCCGTGACCTTGGTTTAAATTGCTTTTGTGACCTTTGATTTTGCTTGCTGTAGCCGTGCTGCTTGGTGTCTGCCCAGTAGGCAGTGACTCTCAACCATTGGGGTGGCACAGTGGCTAGGTGGCTAGCACTGCAGCCTCACAGCACCAGGGTCCCAGGTTCAATTGGGCAACTGTCTGTGTGGAGTTTGCACATTCTCCCTGCATCAGCATGGGTTTGCTCCGGTTTCCTCCCACAGTCCAAAGATATACAGGCCAGGTGAATTGACCATGCTTAAGTTTAGGTGCATCAGTCAGAGGGAAATGGGTCTGGGTGGGTTACTCTTCGGAGGGTCAGTGTGGACTTGTTGGGCCAAAGGGCCTGTTTCCACACTGTAGGGAATCTAATCTGTACTGAGTGCTTTTCTCACTTTTTGCTTTCCCATCTTGCAGTACCGCCACAGATTTTAAAGAAATCCCTTGCCCAACAAGGATTTTTGACTTTGACCCTCCGTTGTCACTTCACTCTCTGGCTGAACCTGGACTCAGGAGGACTCCTACACACAGCTGCCACCTCTTGCCTGCCGCATCGGCTTTGTAAGTCGCCAAACACAGAAACACTCCAGTGAGTTCTTAACTTCTGCTTCAGCTTGTCTCAGGTCTGTTCACTGTCACCCGCTCAGATATACTTCACACTATTTGTTGTAACACCCTTGATTCTCTGAGACCCCAGCTGGCGCTTAGAAACCTCCGGAAAACTACCCTACACGTAGTTTCAGAAAATATGCAGGGCCTGTGAGGCAACTGTTACTTAGCTGCAATCCGATTTCTGGTCTTAGAGTTGGTTGAAGCCACAATTTACACAAACAATATGTGCAGTGTTGAGTGCAGGAAGATGCTTTTAATAACTAAATCCAACATGCCATTGGCTAACTTTGGGTGTTGATAGTTTGGGTGAAAATCTGCCCTGAATTTGGTCATTTTCCTCCTCGTTTTTTTTCACCAGAAAGTGGGTGAAAGATAGTTGCTTACTCCATTTTCAGAGTATTGAATTCATCTGGGAAAGAACAAGAGGTAAAAAGAAGAATCTTGATCGCAACAAAGTGAGAAAAGAAGGTGTGGAGACGGCTGTAGGGAGATGACACAACTTCATCTGATGAAGGAGCAGTGCTCTGAAAGCTTGTAGTTTCAAATACACCTGTTGAACTTCTGACTCTGTCCACCCCAGTCCAACACCGGCACCTCCATATTACAGGGCGATTGGCTGAGACATTGCAGGAAGGTTTTGGAGGACCTAGTCATGCTGCTGTAGAGAGACAAGGGAAGGAGGCTTTCTGCTAATGGCCTCAATTTTCAAGTAGTTTTTTTTTAATTCATTCTTGAGATTTGGGCTTTGCTGGCTACCCTATGGCTGATTGCCCATCTGTAAATGTGGTGATGATCTCCTCTGCAGTCCATGTGTTGTAGGTAGACCCACAATGTTGTTTGAGCAGATATTCCAGGATTTTGAGCCAGTGACAGTGAAGGTGATATATTTCCAAGTCAGGGAGAAAGGAACTTGCAGGAAGTGGTGTTCCCTGGTAAGAGCTGACCTTGTCCTGATCGTGGGCCTTAAATACCCTGTCTAAGGAGCGTTGATAAGTTACTGCATATCATTTTGTAGATTGGTGGTGGAGGGTTGAATGTTTATGAGTGCCTGGAGGAAGAGCGCCTCATCTTCCACCTCAGAACACTTCAACCCCAGGGCATCAATGTGGATTTTACCAGTTTCCTCATTTCCCCTTCCTCCACCTCACCCCAGTTCCAACCTTCCAGCTCAGCACCATCCCCGTGACCTGTCCTATCTGCCGATCTTCCTTTCCACCTATCCACTCCATCCTCCTCTCTGACCTATCACCTTCATTCCCACCCCCATCCACCAATTGTACTCTTTTCTACCTTCCCCCACCTCCTCCCTGACCTATCACCTCCATCCCCACCCCCACTCACCTGTTGTACTCTATGCTACTTTCTCCCCACCCCTATCCCCCTCTCATTTATCTCTACACTCTGCAGGCACCCTGCCTCTATTCCTGATGAAGGGCTTTTGCCCAAAACATTGATTTTCCTGCTCCTTGGATGCTGCCTGACTTGCTGTGCTTTTTCAGCACCACTCTAATCTAGACTCTGGTTTCCAGCACCTGCAGTCCTTGTTTTTATCTCATACTCCCATCAGTTGCAATCCAAAGTGGGGGCAGTGAGATGAGG
The DNA here is from genome assembly GCF_047496795.1 of Chiloscyllium punctatum. Taxonomy (NCBI): domain Eukaryota; kingdom Metazoa; phylum Chordata; class Chondrichthyes; order Orectolobiformes; family Hemiscylliidae; genus Chiloscyllium; species Chiloscyllium punctatum. The sequence goes on from NC_092754.1 coordinate 30,473,343, forward strand.
GTTTCTAACCTCCAAGTACATTTCAAGTACGCTGCCTCACAACACCAGCAACCTGGGCTCGATTCCAGCCTTGGGTGACCATCTGTATGGAGTTTGCACCTTCTCCCTGTGTCTGCATGGGTTTCCTCTGGGTGCTTGGGTTTCCTCTCACACTCTGTAGGTGGATTGGCCATGGCATATTGTCCAGGCATACATAGGCTAGATGGGTTTACCGTGATAAATGTGGGGTTACAGGGTTATGGTAGGGGCTTGTGTGGGATCCTCTTTGGGGGGGGGGGGGGGCAGTGCAGACTCAATTGGCCAAATAGCCTATTTCTGCACTGTAGGGATTCTACAAGATTCCTGGGCTTGCTTAAGTGATTTTCTGAGGCTGAATGTCAACTTAACACTCTGGTATGGCTCATTAATTTTGTTTCTTTGGTTACCACAGTTGTGTTAAATGATTCTACTGGTTGACCTGCCATTAATTTGTGGAATGGGTTAATGAATGTCTAAAATTACAACAGACAGGGGCCCAATAGGAGCATGCTAAACAGGTATTACAGAATTGATTGGAACTCCCTCTCTCTTGAAATGGCGAAACAACTAAAACATTTCAACTGTGAATTTGCAGTTTTACATATAAATCTTAAACATCTCCAGTTTCCTGTTGAAAATGTCAGAAGTGATTCTTAGTGATCCTCTATGAAGTCATGAGATCAGTTTCAGATGAAAAGTAATGACCGTGCTTTGCATTTTGTAGTTAACATTGTTGAGGAGATGAGATAGAGCTAGGGCTTGTTTGTGCAAAATCCTACTGTCTGTGTCCGAACGCATACCAAGTTACAATCACTCAGCATTCCTGCATTCCCTGACAGGTATTGGCTCCTGGGAGAAAGTGAGGGCTGCAGATGCTGGAGTACCAGGGTTGAAAAATGTGTTGCTGGAAAAACACAGCAGGCCAGGCAGCATCCGAGGAGCAGGAGAATCGACGTTTCGGGCATAAGCCCTTATTCAGGAATGAGGCTGGTGTGCCAAGCGGGCTGAGATAAAAGGTAGGGAGGAGGGAATTTGGGGGAGGGGCCACTGGGAATACGATAGGTGGAAGGAGGTGAGGGTGATAGGCCGGAGAGGGGGTGGGGGCGGAGAGGTCGGGAAGAAGGTTGCAGGTCAAGAGGGCGGTCTGAATCCGAGGGTTGGGACTGAGATAAGGTGGGGGGAGGGGAAATGAGGAAGCTGGAGAAATCTACATTCATCCCTTGTGGTTGGAGGGTTCCCAGGCGGAAGATGAGGCGCTCTTCCTCCAGGTGTCGTGTGGCCAGGGTCTGGCGATGGAGGAGGCCAAGGACCTGCATGTCCTTGGCGGAGTAGGAGGAGGAGTTAAAGTGTTCAGCCATGGGGCGGTTGGGTTGGTTGGTGCGGGTGTCCCAGAGGTGTTCCCTGAAACGTCCCGCAAGTAGGCAGCCTGTCGCCCCAATGTAGAGGAGGCCACATCGGGTGCAGCGGATACAGTAAATGATGTGTGTGGGGGTGCAGGTAAATTTGCGACAATACCTCTACTTTTAACTTCTCACTCTTGTTTTAAAACCTCTCCAAGTACCTACCCCTCCATATATCTTGGATAACTATCTTCAGCCCGAAGGCCATTGAGAGCTCTGTGCTCCTCCGATTCTGGCCACTTGTGATTCCTGGATTTTCAATGCCCTTTTACTGGGGCCTATGGCTTCAGCTGCTTTGCCCCATGGTCTGGAATCTTCTCTCTAAAACATTTTTTATTTTCATTCACAGGGTGTGGCTGTCACTGGTTAAGCCAGCACTTATTGCTCATCCTCAGTTCCCCAGAGGGCACTTAAGAGCCAACCACATCACTGTGGGTGTGGAGTCACGTGTAGGCCAGACTAGGTAACAATGGCAGCTTCCCTCCCTAAAAGACATTAGTGAACCAGATGGGTTTTTCTTCCTGACAATTGACAATGGATTTATGGTCATCATTAGACTCCTAATTCCAGATTTTTTATTGAATTTGCACATTCTCCCTGTGTCTGCATGGATTTCCTCTGGGTGCTCTGGTTTCCTCTCACAGTCTGAGGTGGATTGGTCATGGCATAGTGTCTTAGGATGCATAAGCTAGGTGGTGGGATTTAAACCTAGGTCCCTAGGCCTCTGGATTAACAGGTCAATGTTAACACCACTAGACTAGTGCCTCCCCTCTCTCACATACTTCCTCAAGTTGCTCTGTAAAACTAACATCTTTGGCCAAGATTTGATAACCTTTCCTAGTTTCCAAAGGTTTGTGTCCTAATGGCAAAATGATGCTTGCCACTTACCTCATTAAAGCTGTTGGCAAACATATATCAGGCTGTAAAGTAGTGATTTCCTCTATTCTTTAAATCCCCTACCATCTCTCAGTGCTCTGTGCAATGGTGGCATTACCATGCAGACTGAGGACCTAATCAGTTTAAAGAATTCTCACAGACAGCACATCGGGAAGTATGACACATGGAGTATCCTTCATTCTTTAATCATATTACAGAAAGCAAATAAAATTCAGGCACGCATTTTGGACCAAGTCAGAAGTTGAAATTTTAGAAGCAAGCTTTCAGAAGTATTAATTTTACGAATCATGGAGTAAGCAATTGAAACTCGACACTTGTAAAATTAGCTTTTCAGGCTCAACAGTAATTATGAACTTAATATGCTGTTAAAAAGTTCAGTTATACTTCGACAAGGCTGAGCATTTTCAATAATTTTCACACTGGGAATAAGGTGTAAGAAGCTAACGTTCAGGCATAATCATTGATTTTTTTTTAGTGAAGACAGCACACCCTGTAAAGGAGCAAGCAATGTCTGCATTTCGGTGATTAACTGTGCATGAGCCAGTGACAGAAGCTGCTGTCAGTTCTACACAGGAACGATAGCAAGCCCTGACAGTTACATTGTCATCACAATATATTTCAGCCCAATATCTCTTTATGTGATGTAGTGTAAAATGTAATTTGATGAGATCTCTGTAAAGTGCCTCAAAACATTTGATGATGTTAAAAGTACCACGTAAGTGGAAGTGCTGCTTTTGTTGTTGTCACTTTGGGCAGGGGAGCAGATCCTGAGATGGACATCCCAGGTTTCTGAGGATGGTTTCTGCCCAGTAGCTCTCTGTGGACTGACTGAACTAAGTTCAAGCTGTTTATAAAATGGAAACATGGTGGATTCAGACAGGAAGGATTCGTTCAAGTTCTAGTTCCATGATTGAAGATGTGAGCATCAAGGTTTCAGGGCCCAGTTCCGCCATCCTTCTCCTCTCCACCCATTCATGATTTACAATCAGCAATGTGAGGTAAGACTCATTTCCTGCCTGTCCTCCTAGCATCCCTTCCTCCCTCTCCTCCCTTCCTCGTTTGCCTTTCTTCCTCTCTCCCTCTCTCCTTCCCTTCCTCCCCTCCCTTTCTTTCCCCCCCTTTCTTCTTCTCTCCCTCCCTTCCTTCATCCAGTCATTGAGTTCATGGCCAAATAAAGCATTAACAGGACAGCACAAACTCATTGATATAGGCAGTAACTTCGAAACTCTAACTTATTACATCTGCCTGCAGAAGATTAAGGCCCGCTCTGATTTGAAATGCAGATCTTTCAGTCTTGATAACTGTGATGGTTTTCCAACTTTTCAGCAATGATACTGGGATGGATTGTACAAAAACACATTTCAGTTTGCACTGTGTAATGGAAGGTTTTGCTGGTAGTTTTCACGGTTCTTTAATAATTAATTAGCACCAAAATGAGCTGAGCACTGACTAACACGTTACAGAAAAAAGTCCAAGTTGCAATGAGCATTTGGGAAAGCAAAGCAGAATCGAATTGTTCATTGGAAAGTGTGACCCACACAGACAGACAATTTCCTGAATTTCGTTTTCCGTTCAGGACCAAATTTGCTTTGATTTTTCTTTTTCCATCCCAGCTGCACATACAGTGAACAACAAAAAACTTCAAAATCACTACATAATTCATCCACCAGGAGAGACTGGGCAGTTATTGTGTGAGATGTTTACATAGGGAGATTCCATTGCACACAAGTTGAATTAGAATTCGGTTTTATTGTCAAATGTAGATTAGATTACTTACAGTGTGGAAACAGGCCCTTCGGTCCAACAAGTCCACACCGCCCCGCCGAAGCGCAACCCACCCATACCCCTACATTTACCCCTTACCTAACACTACGGGCAATTTAGCATGGCCAACTCACCTGACCTGCACATCTTTGGACTTTGGGAGGAAACCGGAGCACCCGGAGGAAACCCATGCAGACACGGGGAGAACGTGCAAACTCCACACAGTCAGTCGCCTGACTCAAGTACAAGGATACAGGAGTACAGTGAAAAGTGTACAAAGTCGCCATTCCCTGTGCCATCTTCGGTGCAAAAGAAATGTTTGAGGCCCAGTCTCTTCAGTGAGATAAGGTGATAACAATAGACCCATGCAGGTATTGAGCAAGCCCGCACACATCAAGCATTTACTGACTCAGTGGAATTGGAACCAATATGTGCAGAACACAATGGATTAGCAATCCACACCTTTACCTCCCAGCCATCTTGTCACTTGGTATGGGGTATGGAAACATAAAAGTAATGATAGAATCTAATCCCTCCCTCATCCTCGACTGTTAAAACAATAAACTTTAACAGGTTAAACAGCACCCAGTGCAGCACTGTAACAGACAAAACAAATGGTTAAGGGAAATTTATGGAATGGAAACATATCAAATTGAAGTAATAATATGGGATGATAGTGCACCCCAGCCCCTGCAGTACCCACCAGTTTCTAAAGGCCTCTATTCTGCCAGCAGACACTGCATGACAGACCCCACAACACTTCCCATCCTCTCTTTTTTCATTGTCTGAAGACTTTGAGTCTTGACACCCAAAGGGGCCATTTTGATGTTGGATGATAAGGACCAGGCACACATTGTCCACATTTCTCATCTTTCATTTCAAGTCAAGTCAGGTTAGCCAATGTTGCCCTTTCCCACATCCACAGGGTACTGTACTGTGTTGGATGATCAGCCATGATCATATCAGAGTCATAGAGAATCATAGAGTGCTACAGCACAGAGACAGGCCCTTTGTCCCAAACTGGTCCATGTCGACCAAAACATCCACCCACGCTAACCCCATGTCCCTGCACTTGGCCCATATCCTTCTAAACCTTTCTTATTCCTGTATTTGTCCAAATGCCTTTTAAATGTTGTTAATATACCCGTCTCAACAACTTCCACTGGCAGCCCATTCCACGTGCGTACCACCCTCTGCGTAAAAACCCTCAGGTTCCCATTTATTCTTTCCCCTCTTATCTTAAACTGATGCCGTTTAGTCCTCAAATCCCCAACCCTGGTAAAAACACTGAGTGCATTCAGCCTATCCATGCCTCTCATGATCTTCACGACTTCTATAAGACCCGCCCCCCTCAGTGTCCTATGTTCCAAAAAATAAAGTTCTAACATGTCCACCTCTCCCTATAACTCTTTCCAGTTTAATAACATCCTTGCTATAGCAAGCATATGATGAATTGAATGGCTAAGCAGGCTCGAATGGGCTGAATGGCCTACTCCTGTTCCCATTTTTTAATGTTTCTATTATCCACCAAACTCAAAGTTGCCTTCTTCACTGCACTTCCATATATAAAATGCCACAATTTTTCTAGTATAAACAGATATATCGCTCATACAGTGGTTGTGTTTCTACCTTTCATTCATGGGATGTGGGTGTCACTGGCTGGTCCAACATTTATTACCCATCCCTAATTGCCCTGCATTTCCACAATAATGAAGCTAGGGGTCAATGACTGGCAGCGAACAAAACAATTCAAAAATAATATCAAACTAGTCATGACCAAAATCACTTACAGCTACTTGTCACTAATCTGTCTCCCTTCCTCCTCTTTGTTCTCTGACCTGACTCTTTTCCGGTGATCATGTCAAGCATATCCAGATACTTCAATTCTAAATTGACCTTGTCTTTAATGAAAGGTTGATACTTGATGCTTGAGTCTGCCCTGTATTTTCTCTGTATGCAGTGTAATAAGTACTATGAGAAACATTGCTCACCCGTCTTCTGAATGATCTATTGGTATTCTGCTTCTTTTTTCATAATTTCCTGTGTTCGCAATATTTCATTTTCTCCCTCTTATTAATCTCACTTTCATTCTTTTCACTCTTGCAAATGTTCTCTTCCTCGTTGTTTTCATCCAGTTAACCCAGGTAAGTACCGTCCAGATACTGACAATATCCTGATATATAAATATGCCAATTGGTCTGTTCCAATCTGTTGCATCTGACAGGATTTTGCTTTAATTTTTGCATTTGCTAGCAATGTGAATACAAGACCCTGGTTTGCCCAAACACAATGTCAAATGCGAGCTACCCCACTCTTGGATTAGGGACAAACAAAACCATGCCTTGTTTTAACTTAGCTCAATTGATTTGTGTAGATCGGGGACATGCTGCATGTAGGCAGAGCTGTGACAAATATCCTCATGGGGGTTTTTGCTGGGTCCCATTAGTGAGGTTTTAAACCAGCATGGCAGGGGGGTGGGAACCAAAGTGTAGGCTCAGATGGATCAGATTCAGATCAGAAATCGGGAGGGAACATATTGGTTAGTGATGGAAAGACAGAAGAAATGAAGGTTAAAAATCATTCAGCAAAGGAAATTAATGGGCTTAAGCTGTTTATACTCCAATGAAGGAATAATACAAACAAAGCAGGTGAACTGAGGGCACAGATAGACACATCAATACCAAGCATGATGTTGTTGCTGTAATAGAAACATAGCCAACAGAGGGGCAAAAAAAGGAGCAGTCACTCTATTAGGAGTATACTACAGACTCCCAAATAGTGAGAGGGAGATAGAATCCCTACAGTGTGGAAGCAGGCCATTCAGCCCATACCAACCCTCTGAAGTGCATTCCAACCAGACCCATCCCCCCTATTCTATCCCTGTAACCCTGCATTTCCCAGGGTTAACCCAATTAGCTTGCACATCCCTGGACACTTTGGGCAATTTAGCATGGTCAACCCACCCAACCTGCACATCTTTGGATTGTGGGAGGAAACCGGAGCACCCAGAGGAAACCCACACAGACATAGGGAGAATGTGCAAACTCCACACAGTTGCCCAACGGTGGAATTGAATGCAGGCGTCTGGTGCTCTGAGGCAGCAGTGCTATCCATTGAGCCATCGTGCTGCCCTAAGAACATGTGTGTAGACAAATTTCTGCCTGTAAGAATAAGAGGGCAATAATAGCTGGAGACTTTAACTATTCCAAAATCAACTGGGTTTCAAACAATGTAAGGGGGAACAAGGATGAAAGATCCATGTATTGTATCCAGGAAAATGTTATTAAGGATGAGGTTTCTAAATTCTTGGAAGAGCAGGGTCGGATTAGAACAAGTCAACATGGATTTAGTAAGGGGAGGTCGTGGCTGACAAACCTGTTGGAATTCTTTGAAGAGGTGACAAGTAGGTTAGACCAGGGAAACCCAGTGGATGTGGTCTATCTAGACTTCCAAAAGGGCTTTGATAAGGTGCCACACCGGAGGCTGCTGAGTAAGGTGAGGGCCCATGGTGTTCGAGGTGAGCTACTGGCATGGATTAAGGATTGGCTGTCTGATTGGCAGAGAGTTGGGATAAAAGGTTCTTTTTCAGAATGGCAGCCGGTGACAAGCAGTGTCCCGTAGGGTTCAGTGTTGGGGCCGCAGCTGTTCACGTTATATATTAATGATCTGGATGAAGGGACTGGGGGCATTCTAGCGAAGTTTGCCGATGATACAAAGTTAGGTGGACAGGCTGGTAGTACTGAGGAAGTGGGGAGAAGGATTATTGAATTCTTTGAGAAGGTGACTAAGGAGGTGGACGAGGGTAAAGCGGTAGATGTGGTGTATATGGATTTTACTAAGGCGTTTGATAAGGTTCCCCATGGTCGGCTACTGCAGAAAATACAGAGGTTTGGCTTTGAGGGTGAGTCGGAGGTTTGTATTAGGAATTGGCTGGCTGGAAGAAGATAGAGGGTAGTAGTTGATGGTAAAGGTTCATCTTGGAGTGCAGTTACTAGCAGTGTTCCGCAAGGATCTGTTTTGGGACCATTGCTGTTTGTCATTTTTATAAACGACCTGGAGGAGGGGCTAGAAGGTTGGGTGAGCAAGTTTGCGGATGATACGAAAGTCGGTGGAGTTGTTGACAGTGAGGAAGGATGTGCCAGGTTACAGCGGGATACAGATAAGCTGCAGAGCTGGGCAGAAAGGTGGCAAATGGAGTTCAATGTAGATAAGTGTGAAGTGATTCACTTTGGTAGGAGTAACAAGAAGATGGGGTACTGGGCTAATGGTCGGATACTTGGTAGTGTGGATGAACAGAGGGATCTCGGTGTCCATGTACACAGATCTCTGAAAGTTGCCACCAGGTAAATAGTGTGGTGAAGAAGGCATATGGCGTACTGGCTTTTATTGGTAGAGGAATTGAGTTCCGGAGTCCTGAGGTCATGTTGCAGTTGTATAAGACTCTGGTCTGGCCGCATCTGGAGTATTGTGTGCAGTTTTGATCGCCATACTATAGGAAGGATGTGGAGGCACTGGAACGGGTGCAGAGGAGGTTTACCAGAATGTTGCCTGGTATGGGAGGAAGATCGTATGAGGAAAGGCTGAGGCACTTGGGGCTGTTTTCATTGGAGAAAAGAAGGTTTAGGGGTGACTTGATAGAGGTGTACAAGATGATTAGGGGTTTAGATAGAGTTGACAATGAGAACCTTTTTCCACGTATGGAGTCAGCTATTACGAGGGGGCATAGCTTTAAATTAAGGGGTGGTAGGTATAGGACAGATGCTAGGGATAGATTCTTTACTCAGCGAGTCGTGAGTTCATGGAATGCCCTGCCAGTAGCAGTGGTGGACTCTCCCTCTTTATGGGCATTTAAATGGGCATTGGATAGGCATGTGGAGGAAAGTCGGCTAGTGTAGGTTAGGTGGGCATAGATCATCGCAACATCGAGTGCCAAAGGGCCTGTTCTGTGCTGTATTTTTTCTATGTTCTATGTTCTATCTAGTCAGTTTGGAAGAGTGGTCCAGGAAATGACTGATGGAATTCAATGTGAGTAAATGCGAGGTTTTGCACTTTGGAAAAAAGAATACAAGCATGGACTACTTTCTAAATGGTGAGAAAATTCATAAAGCCAAAGCACAAAGGGATCTGGGAGTGCTGGTTGAGGATTCTCTAAAGGTAAAATTGCAGGGTGAGTCCGTGATTAAGAAAGCGAACGCAATGTTGTCACTTATCTCAAGAGGGTTGGAATATAAAAGCACCGTTGTGCTACTGAGACTTTATAAAGCTCTGGTTAGGCGCCATTTGGAGTACTGTGTCCAATTTTGGTCCCCACACCTCAGGAAGGACATACTGGCACTGGAGCGTGTACAGCGGAGATTCACACGGATGATCCCTGGAATGGTAGGTCTAACATACGAGGAACGGCTGAGGATCCTGGGATTGTATTCATTGGAATTTAGAAGATTAAGGGGAGATCTAATAGAAACTTACAAGATAATACATAAACTAGGAAATTGTTTCCATTTGGCGAGGAGAGTAGGACCCGTGGTCACAGCCTTAGAATTAGAGGGGGTAAATCCAGAACAGAAATGCGGAGACATTTCTTCAGCCAGAGAGTGGTGGGCCTGTGGAATTCATTGCCGCGGAGTGCAGTGGAGGCAGGGACACTAGATGTTTTCAAGGCAGAGATTGATAAATTTGATAAATTCTTGATGTCACAAGGAATTAAGGGCTACGGGGAGAAAGCGGGTTAGTGGAGTTAAAATGCCCGTCAGCCATGATTGAATGGCGGAGTGGACTCGATGGGCCGAATGGCCTTACTTCCACTCCTATGTCTTATGGTCTTATTAAACAAGCCCAATAAGAAAAGGCATAATTCTGGACTTAATTTTGGGAAATGAAGATGGCCAAGTGGTTCAAGTGAGTTTAGGGAAAAATGGGACCTATCAGAGATGGTGAAGGGAACTTGTGTGAAGATACAGAGGATATGGGAAGAATTTTAAATGAATTTTTTGTCGCCATATTCACAAAGGAAAGGGATGATGTGGATATAGTAATCCGAGAGGAACAGTGTGAAACATTGGACAAAATAATCATAACATTAAAGGTAGTGTTAGAGGAGTTGGAATCCTTGAAAGGGCCGAATTGATTGTTCCCTTGGATGTTGAAGGTCAGTGAGGAAATAACAGATTCTCTGAGGATTATTTTCCAATCTTCACTAGACGCAGGTGAGATACCAGCGGACAGAAAATATGGTTCCGATGTTTAAAAAGGACACAAAGAAAATGTCAAACAATTATAGGCCAGTTAGTTTTACTTTCAATGGTGGGCAAATTGTTAGAATAAATCCTGAGATGTTGGATAAATTGTCACTTAGAAAGGCACGAGTCAGGGATAGTCAGCATGACTTTGTTAAGGGAAGGTCATGTCTTATGAATTTGATTCAATTCCTTGAGGAATTGAGTGATTAAATTGTTGGAGGTGATTCTGAAAGATAGGATTTACATGCACTTGGAATGACAAGGAATGTTTAGGGATAGTCAGCATGGTTTTGTGTGAAGGAAATCATGTCTCACAAACTTGATCAAGTGTTTTGAGGAAGTACAGTCGCTTCTACTATAACACGTTTGTTCAACGTGAATTGTCTATAATTCGACTGAAGAATTGAGACGTTTATTTGTAGAATGCGAACTTTCCTTACCTGTATTGGCTATGACATGATTCTAGTCCCACTGATTTAATTGATGCTGCTATTATGCAATTTTCTTATAGTACGGGATCGAACAGGAATGAAACTATTGTGTTATATCAGAACAGACTGTAATCAAGAAGATTGATGAGGACAGAGTGGTAGACATTGTTTACTTAGACTTTAGTAAAACTTTTGACAAGGGAGACTAATTAGAAAACTTAGATTACATGGGGTTCAGGGTGAACTTGCCAATTGGATACGGAATTGGCTTAACTGCAAGAGACAGAAAGTAGTGGTGGAGGTAATGACTGAGTGGTATTATTGCTAGACTGTTAATCCAGACATCCAGGGACCTGGGTTCAAAGCCTGCCACAACAGATATGGAATTTGAATTCAATAAAAATCTGGAATTAGAAATCGAATGAAAACTATGAATCGGTTGTCATAAAAACCTGTCTGGTTCACTAATGTCCTTTAGGGAGGGAAACTGCCACCCGTACCTTGTCTGGCTTACATGTGACTCTGGACCCACAGCAGTGTAGTTGACCAAGGTCAGCAATTCAAGCTAAATGGCAGTGGAGTAGAGAATAACAATCTTCTCACACAGAGTGTGACTGGTATCTGGAATTCGCTGCCTGTGTTGGTGGTGGAGACAAAAAAAAATCTGGAGATGCTGGAATCCAAAGTAGACAGGCAGGAGGTTGAAGGTTTACACCCAAAACGTTAACTTCTGCATCTCCTGATGCTGCCTGGCTCGCTGTGTTCTTCCAGCCTCTTGCCTGAGTTGGTAATGGAGGCAGAGACCCTTACTTGTTTATAAAGTACCTGGATTTGCACTTTAAGAGCTTTAAGCTGCAGGAAGATGGAATTAGAAATGGCATTAAGGTGTCTTTGGGCCAGCACGGACAAGATGGAATGAATGGCTCTCTTCTGTGCTGTATAACCTCTATGATTCTATGGTTCTCTGAGACAACTTCACATTCTGAGACACTTAGGCTTACAATGGTGGAGACATTAAACACTCTGGTAAGTTGTTAAATATTTACATGTTCACATATCTTGTGATTGCCCACATCACTCAGACCCTTATGAGATTCCGTCCATTGCTTTTGACAATGTGTTCTTGGGATCTGTGAAATACCGGCAGGGTCACTTTTAGCACATACATCTCATTCGCCTACTACAGAGAATTGTTTGTCTCAACCAATTCAGAGAGATCAAGAGTCAACCAGACAAAGTGGGACTGAAGACACATGCAGGCTTTGTTTTTACTGCTAAAATGGCTTTTAATGGATAGTTTAATTTCCCATTGTTAGCTCACCAATTACCATATTTACTGAATTTAGTTTTTAAGTATGCATGGTCAGATTTGAACTTGTAACCTCTTGATTAATAGCCCAACATTCAAACCACCATAGCATCGTATTCACATTAGTAGCCAATGCACATTCGCAGTAAACTTGAGAGGCTGGTGGATAAGAATTTACGAATTGACCCACTGCAGCAGTCAGATGAATGAGGTCAGTATCACTAAGAATGAAGTCCTATGAAAAATGTGGGAAATCTATCAGATCTGGATCCACAGGATGTCACAGAGTCACAGAGAAGTACAGCACGGAAACAGACCCTTCAGTCCAACTCATCCATGCTGACCAGATATCCTAATCTAACCTAGTCCCATTTGCCAGCACTTGGCCAATATCCATCCAAACCCTTCCTATTCATATACCCATCCAAATGCCTCTTAAATGTTGCAATTGTACCAGCCTCCACCACTTCCTCTGGCAGCTCATTCCATACACGTACCACCCTCCGCGTGAAAATGTTGTCCCTTAGGTCTCTTTTATATCTTTCCCCTCTCACCCTAAACCTATGTCCTCCAGTTCTGGATTCCTCACTTCAGGGAAATGACCTTGTCTATTTACCCTAACCATGCCCCTCATGATTTTATAAACCTCTATCAGGTCATCCCTCAGCCTCTGACGCTCCTGGGAAAACAGTCCCAGTCTGTTCAGCCTCTCCCTGTAGCTCAAATCCTCCAACCCTGGCAACATCCTTGTAAAGCTTTTCTGAACCCTTTCAAGTTTCACAACTTCCTTCCAATAGAAAGGAGACCAGAATTGAACTCAACATTCCAAAAATGGCCTAACCAATGTCCTGTACAGCCGCAACATGACCTCCCAACTCCTAAACTCCATGCTCTGACCAACAAAGGAAAGCATACCAAATGCCTTCTTCACAATCCTATCTATCTGCGACTCCACTTTCAAGAACCTATGAACCTGCACTCCAAGGTCACTTTGTTCAACAACACTCCCTAGGACCTTACCATTAAGTGTATAAGTCGTGGTAAGATTTGCTTTCCCAAAATGCAGCACCTCACATTTATCTATAGAACATAGAACATAGAAAAATACAGCGCAGTACAGGCCCTTTGGCCCTCGATGTTGCGCCGACCAAAGCCTACCTAACCTACACTAGCCCAATAACCTCCATATGCTTGTCCAATGCCTGCTTAAATGACCATAAAGAGGGAGAGTCCACCACTGCTACTGGCAGGGCATTCCATGAACTCAAAACCCGCTGAGTAAAAAAATCTACCCCTAACATCTGTCCTATACCTACCACCCCTTAATTTAAAGCTGTGTCCCCTAGTAACAGCTGACTTCATTAGAGGAAAAAGGTTCTCACTGTCAACCCTATCTAAACCCCTAATCATCTTGTACACCTCTATCAAATCGCCCCTAAACCTTCTTTTCTCCAATGAGAAAAGCCCCAAGTGCCTCAGCCTTTCCTCATATGATCTTCCTACCATACCAGGCAACATTCTGGTAAACCTCCTCTGCACCCGTTCCAGTGCCTCCACATCCTTCCTATAGTATGGCGACCAAAACTGCACACAATACTCCAGATGCGGCCACACCAAAGTCTTATACAACTGCAACATGACCTCAGGACTCTGGAACTCAATTCCTCTACCAATAAAGCCCAGTTCACCATATGCCTTCTTCACAGCACTATTTACCTGGGTGGCAACTTTCAAAGATCTGTGTACATGGACACCAAGATCCCTCTGCTCATCCACACTACCAAGTAGTCTACCATTAGCACAGTAATCCATCTTCTTGTTACTCTTACCAAAGTGAATGACTTCACACTTAGCTACATTGAATTCCATTTGCCACCTTACTGCCCAGCTCTGCAACTTATCTATATCCCGCTGTAACCTGCCACATCCTTCTTCGCTGTCCACCACTCCACTGACTTTCATGTCATCCGCAAACTTGCTCACCCAGCCTTCAAGCCCCTCCTCCAGGTCATTTATAAAAATGACAAACAGCAATGGTCCCAAAACAGATCCTTGTGGAACACCGCTAGTAACTGCGCTCCAAGATGAACCTATACCATCAACTACTACCCTCTGTCTCCTTCCAGCCAGCCAATTCCTAATCCAAACCTCTAATGCACCCTCAATGCCATACCTCCGTAGTTTTTGCATTAGCTTGCCATGAGGTACCTTATCGAACGCCTTGCTAAAATTCATATACACCACATCTACTGCTTTACCCTCATCCACTTCCTTGGTCACCTTCTCAAAGAATTCAATAAGGTTTGTGAGGCACGACCTGCCCTTCACAAAACCATGCTGACTATCCTTGATCACATTATTCCATTCCAGATGTTCATAAATCCTATCCCTTACAATTCTCTCAGACTTTGCCCACAACAGAAGTGAGACTCACTGGCCTATAGTTACTCGGGCTATCCCTGCTCCCCTTCTTGAACAAGGGGACCACATTCGCTATCCTCTAGTCTTCTGGCACTATTCCCGTAGACAACGATGACATAAAAATCAAGGCCAATGGCTCCGCTATCTCCTCCCTAGCTTCCCAGAGGATCCTAGGATAAATGCCATCAGGCCCAGGGGACTTATCTATTTTCATCCTTTCCAGAATTTCCAACACCTCTTCCCTACATACCTCAAAGCCGTCCATTCTAATTAATTGTGACTCAGTATTCACATCGGCAACAATGTCCTGTTCCTGAGTGAATACTGATGAAAAGTATTGATTTAGTGTCTCACCGATCTCCTCCGCCTCCACACACAACTTCCCACTACTATCCTTGACTGGACCGATACCTACCCTAGTCATCCTTTTCTTCCTGACATACCTATAGAAAGCCTTTGGGCTTTCCCTAATCCTACCAACTAAGGACTTCTCATGTCCCCTTCTCGCTACTTTTAGCTCTCTCTTTAGATCCTTCCTGGCTACCTATAACTCTCAATCGCTCCAACTGAACCTTCACGCCTCATCTTTACATAGGCCGCCCTCTTCCCTTTCACAAGGGATTCCAATTCCTTGTTAAACCACGGCTCCCTCACAAGACCCTTTACTCCCTGCCTGACTGGTACATACTTATCAAGGACACCCATTAGCTGTTCCTTGAACAATCTCCACATATCATTTGTGTTCTTCCCTTGAAGTCTATTTTTCCAATCCACGCATCCTAAGTCATGCCTCACTGCATCATAATTTCCCTGCCCCCAGCTATAACTGTTGTCCTGCAGTGCACACTTATCCCTCTCCATCACTAGAGTAAAAGTCACCGGGTTGTGGTCACTGTCCCCGAAGTGCTCACCTACCTCCAAGTCTAACACCTGGCCTGGTTCATTACCTAGAACCAAATCCAGTATAGCCTCACCTCTTGTTGGCCTGTCTACATATTGTGTCTGGAAACCCTCCTGCACACATTGGACAAACACCGACCCATCTAACGAACTCGAGCTATAGCCTTCCCAGTCAATATCTGGGAAGTTAAAGTCCCCCATAACAACCACCCTGCTACTTTCACTCTTCTCCTGAATCATCCTCGCAATACTTTCCTCTACTTCTCTCGGACTATTAGGAGGCCTGTAGAAAACTCCTAACAGGGTGACCTCACCTTTCCTATTTCTAACCTCTGCCCAAACTACCTCAGATGGCAAGTCTTCCTCCATCACCCTTTCTACTGCTGTAATACTATCCTTGACAAGCAATGCCACACCTCCCCCTCTTTTACCCCCATTTCTGACCCTACTAAAACATTTAAACCCTGGAACCAGCAAAGGCCATTCTTGTCCCTGTTCTACCCACGTCTCTGTAATGGCCACAATATCGAAGTCCCAGGTACTAACCAATGCTGCAAGCTCACCTACCTTATTTCTTATACTTCTGGCATTGAAGTATACACACTTCAAGCCACCTTCCTGTTTACAGGCACCCTCCTTCGAGATCGATGCCATGTTCCTAACCTCCCTACATTCAAGGTCCTGTACCCTAAAGCTACACTCCAGGTTCCCATGCCCCTGCAGAGTTAGTTTAAACCCTCCCAAAGAGTACTAGCAAACCTCCCCCCAAGGATACTGGTGCCCCTCAGGTTCTGGTGTAGACCATCCTGTTTATAGAGGTCCCACCTTCCCCAGAAAGAACCCCAGTTGTTCAGAAACCGGAATCCCTCCCTCCTGCACCATCCCTGTAGCCATGCATTTAACTGTTCTCTCTCCCTATTCCTCGACTCTCTATCACGTGGCACGGGTAACAAACCAGAGACAACAACTCTGTTCGTTCTAGCTCTGAGCTTCTAACCTAGCTCCCTGAAAGCCTGTCTAACATCCTCACCCCTCTTCCTACCTATGTCGTTGGTGCCAACGTGGACCACGATCTGGGGCTGCTACCCCCCCCCCCTTAAGGACCCGGAAAACACGATCAGAGACATCACGTACCCTTGCACCTGGGAGGCAACATACCAATCGTGAGTCTCTGTCGCCCCCGCAAAACCGCCTATCTGTGCCCCGAACTATTGAGTCCCCAATAACTATCGCTCTACCTTTCTCCACCCTTGTCTTCTGAGCAATGGGGACAGGCTCCGTGCCAGAGGCCTGAACCTCGTTGCTTACCCCATTTGCCCATTTAAACTCCATCTGCCACTTCTCAGCCCATTGGCCCATCCGATCAAGATCCCGTTGTAATCTGAGGTCGCCTTCTTTGCCTCTAATTTTGGTGTCATCTGCAAACTTACTAACTTTACCTCCTATGTTCACATCCAAGTCATTTATATAAATGATGAAAAGTAGAGGACCCAGCACCGATCCTTGTGGCACTCCACTGGTCACATGCCTCCAGTCTGAAAAGCAACCCTCCACCACCACCTTCGAGCCAGTTCTGTATCCAAATGGCTAGTTCTTCCTGAATCCCATCTGATCTAACTTTACTGACCAGTCTCCCATGGGGAATGCCTTACTGAAGTCCATATAGATTACACTCACTGCTGTGCCCTCATCAATCCTCTTTGTTACTTCTTCAAAAACTCAACTAAGTTTGTGAGACATGATTTCCCACACACAAAGCCATGTTGACTATCCCTAATTAGTCCTTGCCTTTCCAAATACATGTACATCCTGTCCCAGATTCCCTCCAACAACTTGCCAAGCACTGACATCAGGCTCATTGGGTCTATAGTTCCCTGGCTTGTCTTTACCACCCTTCTTAAACAGTGGCACCACGTTAGCCAATCTCCAGTCTTCCGGCACCTCACCTGTGACTATTGATGATACAAATATCTCAGCAAGAGGCCCTTCAATCACTTCTCTAGCTTCCCATAGAGTTCGAGGGTACACCTGATCAGGTTCTGTGTTTCAAGATATCCAGCACTTCCTCCTCTGTAATATTGACATTTTTCAATATGTCACCATCTCTTTTCCTACACTCTATATCTTCCATGTTCTTTTCCACAGTAAACACTAATGCAAAATACTTGTTTAGTATCTCCCCATCTCCAGCGGTTTAACACAAATGCTGCCTTGCTGATCTTTGAGGGGCTCTATTCTCTTCCTAGTTACCCTTTTGTCCTTAATGTATTGTAAAAACCCTTTGGATTCTCCTTAACCCTGTTTGCCAAAGCTATCTCATGTCCCCGTTTTGCCCTCCTGATTTCCCTCTTAAGTATACTCCTACTTTCTTTATACTCTTCTAAGGATTCACTCGATCGATCCTGTCTATACCTGACATATGCTTCCTTCTTTTTCTTAACTAAATCCTTAAGTTCTTTAGTCATCCAGCATTCCCTATACCTACCACCCTTCCCTTTCACCCTGACAGGAATATACTTGCTCTGGATTCTTGTTATCTCATTTCTGAAGGCTTCCCATTTTCCAGCCGTCCCTTTACCTGCGAACATCTGCCTTCAATCAGCTTTTGAAAGTTCCTGCCTAATACCATAAAAATTAGTCTTCCTCCACTTTAGAACTTCAACTTTTAGATCTGGTCTAACCTTTTCCATCACTATTTTAAAACTAATAGAATTATGGGCGCTGGCCCCAAAGTACTACCCCACTGACACCTCAGTCACCTGCCCTGCCTTATTTCCCAAGAGTAGGTCAAGTTTTGCACCTTCTCTAGTAGGTACATCCACATACTGAATCAGAAAATTATCTTGTACATACTTAAGAAATTCCTTTCCACCTAAACCTTTAACAGTATGGCAGTCCCAGTCTATGTTTGGAAAGTTAAAATCCCCTTCCATAACTGCCCTATTATTCTTACAGATAACTGAGATCTCCTTACAAATCTGTTTCTCAATTTCCCTCTGACTATTAGGGGGTCTGTAATACAATCCCAATAAGGTGATCATCTCTTTCTTATTTCTCAATTCCACCCAATTAACTTCCCTGGATGTATTTCCGGGAATATCCTCCCTCAGCACAGCTGTAATGCTATCCCTTATCAAAAACGCCACTTCCCTCCTCTCCTGCCTCCCTTTCTATTCTTCCTGTAGCATTTGTATACTGGAACATTAAGCTACCAGTCCTGCCCCATCCCTGAGCCATGCTTCTGTAATTGCTATGATATCCCAGTCCCATGTTCCTAACCATGCTCTGAGTTCATCTGCCTTCCCTGTTAGGCCCCTTGCATTGAAATAAATGCAGTTTAATTTATTAGTCCTACCTTGTCCCTGCCTGCCCTGACTATTTGACTCGCTTCTGTTCTCAACTGCACCAGTCTCAGATTGATCTCTTTCCACACTATCTCCCTGGGTCCCACCCCCACCACCTTACTAGTTTAAATCCTTCCAGGCAGCTCTAGCAAATCTTCCTGCCAGTATATTAGTCCCCTTGCAATTCAGGTGCAATCCCTCCTTCTTGTACAGGTCACTTCTACCCCAGAAGAGATTCCAATGGTCCAAAAATGTGAATCCTTCTCCCATACACCAGCACCTCAGCAATACATTCATCTGCTCTATTATGCTATTCCTACTCTCACTAGCTTGCAGCACCGGGAGTAATCCAGAATAGGACAGTAACCCTATAGTCTCAGTACACTCCGTTAAAATGATTATAACCCTACAGTCTTTCTGTTAACAGACCTGTAACACGACAGTCTCAGTACACTCCACGAACAGGACTGTAGCCCTACAAGCTCAGTGCACTCCACTAACAGGACGCTAACACTACAGTCTCAGTGCAGTCCGTTAACAGGACTGTAACCCGACAGTCTCAGTGCACTCGGTTAACAGGACTGTAACACTACAATCTCAGTGCACTCCGCTAACAGGACGCTAACACTGCAGTCTCAGTGCACTCCGTTAACCGGACTGTAACCCGACAGTCTCAGTGCATTCTGTTAACAGGACGCTAACACTACAGTCTCAGTGCATTCTGTTAAAAGGACTGTAGCCATACAGTCTCAGTGTACTCTGTTAACAGGACTGTAACGCTACAGTCTCAGTGCATTCTGTTAAAAGGACTGTAGCCATACAGTCTCAGTGTACTCTGTTAACAGGACTGTAACGCTACAGTCTCAGTGCATTCTGTTAAAAGGACTGTAGCCATACAGTCTCAGTGCACTCGGTTAACAGGACTGTAACAAAATAGTCTCAGTACACACCATTAACAGGACTGTAACACTACAGTCTCAGTGCATTCTGTTAAAATGACTGTAACCCTACAGTATCAGTGCAGTTCGTTAACCGGACTGTAACTCTACAATCTCAGTACACTCCAATAACAGGATTGTAACACTACAGTCTCAGTGCACACCGTGAACAGGACTGTAACCTTATAGTCTCAGTGCACTTTATTAACAGGACTGTAGCCCTACAGTCTCAGGGCACTCCGTTAATAAGACTGTAACCCTACAGTCCCTGGAAACTCCGTTAACAGGACTGTAACCCTACAGTCTCAGTGCACTCCGTTAACAGGATTGTAACCCTTCAGTCTCAGTGCACTCCATTAACAGGACTGTAGCCCTGCAATCTCAGTGCACTCTGTTAACAGGACTGTAAACCTACAGTGTCAGTGCAGTCTGTTAACAGGGCTGTAACCCTACAGTCTCAGTGCACTCCGTTAACAGGACTTTAATGCTACAGTCTCAGTGCACTCCATTAACAGGACTGTAGCCCTACAATCTCAGTACACTCCAACAACAGGACTGTAACTCTACAGTCTCAGAGCAGTCGGTTAACAGTACTGTATTCTGGATTAGTGGTGCTGGAAGAGCACAGCAGTTCAGGCAGCATCCAAGGAGCAGCGAAATACACTACAGTCTCAGTGCAGTCAGTTAACAGGACAGTAACATTAAAGACTCAGTGCACACGTTCACAGGACTGTAGCCCTACAGTATCAAGGAGGTAAAAACAATGACTGCAGATGCTGGAAACCAGATTCTGGATTAGTGGTGCTGGAAGAGCACAGCAGTTGAGACAGCATCCAAGGAGCTTCGAAATCGACGTTTCGGGCTTTATTCCTGATGAAGGGCTTTTGCCCAAAACATCAGTTTCGAAGCTCCTTGGATGCTGCCTCAACTGCTGTGCTCTCCCAGCACCACTAATCCAGAAAGCCCTATAGTATCAGGGCACTCCATTAACAGGACTGTAACCTGACAGTCTCAGTGCACTCCATTAACAGGACTGTAGCCCTACAGTCTCAGTGCACTCCGTTAACAGGACTGTAACCTGACAGTCTCAGTGCACTCCATTCACAGGACTGTAGCCCTACAGTCTCAGTGCACACTGTTAACAGGACAGTAACACTACAGTCTCAGTGCATTGTGTTAAAAGGACTGTAGCCATACAGTCTCAGTGCACTCCATTAACAGGACTGTAACACTACAGTCTCAGTGTACTCTGTTAACAGGACTGTAACACTACAGTCACAGTGCAGTCAGCTAACAGTACTGTAACATTACAGTCTCAGGGCACTCTGTTAACAGGACAGTAAACTTACAGGCTCAGTGCACTCCATTAATAGGACTGTAACCTTACAGTGTCAGTGCACTCCATTCACAGGACTGTAGCCCTACAGTCTCAGGGCACTCTGTTAACAGGACAGTTACACTACAGTGTCAGTGCACTCCATTAACAGGACTGTAACCCTACAATCTCAGTGCACTCCATTAACTGGACTGTAACCCTACAGTCTCAGTGCACTCCGTTAACAGGACTGTAACCCTACAGTCTCAGTGCACTCCATTAACAGGACTGTAGCCCTACAGTCTCAGTGCACACTGTTAACAGGATTGTAACACTACAGTCTCAGTGCATTGTGTTAAAAGGACTGTAGCCATACAGTCTCGGTGTACTCTGTTATCCAGACTGTAGCCCTACAATCTCAGTGCACTCCATTAACCGGACTGTAACCCTGCAGTCTCAGTGTACTCCGTTAACAGGACTGTAGACTTACAGTCTCAGAGCAGTCGGTTAACAGGACTGTAACCCTACAGTCTCAGTGCACTCCATTAACAAGACTGTAACACTACAGTCTCAGTGCAGTCAGCTAACAGTACTGTATTCTGGATTAGTGGTGCTGGAAGAGCACAGCAGTTCAGGCGGCATCCAAGGAGCAGCGAAATACACTACAGTCTCAGTTCAGTCAGTTAACAGGACAGTAACATTACAGTCTCAGTGCACCACGTTAACAGGACTGTAGCCATACAGTGTCAGGACCTCCATTAACTGGACTGTAACACTACAGTCTCAGTGTAGTCAGCTAGCAGTACTGTAACATTACAGACTCAGGGCATTCTGTTAACAGGACAGTAAACTTACAGGCTCAGTGCACTCCATTAACAGGACTGTAACCTTACAGTCTCAGGGCACTCCATTAACAGGAGTGTAACCCTACAGTGTCAGTGCACTCCATTAACAGGACTGTAGCCCTACAGTCTCAGTGCACTCCGTTAACAGGACAGTTACACTATAGTCTCAGTGCACTCCATTAACAGGACTATAACACTACAGTCTCAGTGCATTGTGTTAAAAGGACTGTAGCCATACAGTCTCAGTGCACTCTGTTAACCGGACTGCAACCCTACAGTGTCAGTACAATCCGTTAACAGGACTGTAACATTAGAGATTTAATAACAATAACTGCAGATGCTGCCTGAACTGCTGTGCTCTTCAGCACTACTAATCCTGTAACATGACAGGCTCAGTGCACTCCATTAACAGGACTGTAACACTACAGGCTCAGTGCACTCCATTAACAGGACTGTAACACTGCAGTCTCAGTGCACTCCATTAACAGGACTGTAACACTGCAGTCTCAGTGCACTCCATTAACAGGACAGTAAACTTACAGGCTCAGTGCACCACGTTAACAGGACTGTAACCTTACAGTCTCAGGGCACTCCATTAACAGGAGTGTAACCCTACAGTGTCAGTGCACTCCATTAACAGGACTGTAGCCCTACAGTCTCAGTGCACTCCGTTAACAGGACAGTTACACTATAGTCTCAGTGCACTCCATTAACAGGACTGTAACACTACTGTCTCAGTGCATTGTGTTAAAAGGACTGTAGCCATACAGTCTCAGTGCACTCTGTTAACCGGACTGCAACCCTACAGTGTCAGTACAATCCGTTAACAGGACTGTAACATTAGAGAGATAATAACAATAACTGCAGATGCTGCCTGAACTGCTGTGCTCTTCAGCACTACTAATCCTGTAACATGACAGGCTCAGTGCACTCCATTAACAGGACTGTAAAACTACAGGCTCCGTGCACTCCATTAACAGGACTGTAACACTGCAGTCTCAGTGCACTCCATTCACAGGACTGTAACACTACAGGCTCAGTGCACTCCGTTAACAGGACTGTAACACTACAGGCTCAGTGCACTCCGTTAACAGGACTGTAGCCCTAAAGTCTCAGTGCACTCCGTTAACAGGACTGTAACCTTACAGTCTCAGGGCACTCCATTAACAGGACTGTAACCCTACAATCTCAGTGTACTCCATTAACGGGACAGTAACCCTACATTCTCAGTACACTCCGTTAACAGGACTGTAACCCTACAGTCTCAGTGCACTCCATTAACAGGACTGTAGCCCAACAGTCTCAGTGCACACTGTTAACAGGACTGTAACACTACAGTCTTAGTGCATTGTGTTAAAAGGACTGTAGCCATATAGTCTCAGTGTACTCTGTTATCCAGACTGTAGCCCTACAATCTCAGTGCACTCCATTAACCGGACTGTAACCCTGCAGTCTCAGTGTACTCCGTTAACAGGACTGTAGACTTACAGTCTCAGAGCAGTCGGTTAACAGGACTGTAACCCTACAGTCTCAGTGCAGTCAGCTAACAGTACTGTATTCTGGATTAGTGGTGCTGGAAGAGCACAGCAGTTCAGGCAACATCCAAGGAGCAGCGAAATACACTACAGACTCAGTTCAGTCAGTTAACAGGACAGTAACATTACAGTCTTAGTGCACCACGTTAACAGGACTGTAGCCATACAGTGTCAGGACCTCCATTAACTGGACTGTAACACTACAGTCTCAGTGTAGTCAGCTAGCAGTACTGTAACATTACAGACTCAGGGCATTCTGTTAACAGGACAGTAAACTTACAGGCTCAGTGCACTCCATTAACAGGACTGTAACCTTACAGTCTCAGGGCACTCCATTAACAGGACAGTTACACTATAGTCTCAGTGCACTCCATTAACAGGAATGTAGCCCTACAGTCTCAGTGCACACTGTTAACAGGACTGTGAAACTACAGTCTCAGTGCATTGTGTTAAAAGGACTGTAGCCATACAGTCTCAGTGCACTCTGTTAACCGGACTGCAACCCTACAGTGTCAGTACAATCCGTTAACAGGACTGTAACATTAGAGATTTAATAACAATGACTGCAGATGCTGCCTGAACTGCTGTGCTCTTCAGCACTACTAATCCTGTAACACGACAGGCTCAGTGCACTCCGTTAACAGAACTGTAACACTACAGTGTCAGTGCACTCCATTCACATGACTGTAACCCTACAGTCTCAGTGCACTCCATTAACAGGACTGTAACACTGCAGTCTCAGTGCATTCTGTTAACAGGACTGTAACACAACAAGCTCAGTGCACTCCATTAACAGGACTGTAGCCCCACAGTCTCAGTGCACTCCATTAACATGACTGTAGCCCTACAGTCTCAGTGCATTCCGTTAACAGGACAGTAACCCTACAGTCTCAGTGCACTCTGCTAACAGGACTGTAACCTTACAGTCTCAGTGCATTCTGTTAAAAGGACTGTAGCCATACACTCTCAGTGTACTCTGTTAACAAACCTGTAGCGCTATAGTCTCAGTGCATTCTGTTAACAGAACTGTAACCCTACAGTCTCAGTGCACTCTGTTAACAGGACTGTAGCCCTACAGTCTCAGGGCATTCCATTAACAGGACTGTAACACTACAGTCTCAGTGCACTCCGTTAACAGGACAGTAACCCTACAGTCTCAGTGCACTCTGTTAACAGGACTTTAACCTTACAGTCTCAGGGCACTCCATTAACAGGACTGTAGCCCTACAGTCTCAGTGCACTCCGTTAACAGGACAGTAACCCTACAGTCTCAGTGCACTCTGTTAACAAGTCTGTAACCCTACAGTCTCAGTGCAGTCCGTTAACAGGTCTGTAACCATACAGTCTCAGTGCACTCTGTTAACAGGACTGTCATGCTACAGCCTCAGTGCACTCCGTTAACAGAACTGTACCGCTACAGTCTCAGTCCTGTTAACGGAGTGCAGTAAGACTGCAGTGTTATAGTTCTGTTCAGAGGATTGTGTCCCTAAAGTCTTAGTGCACTCCGTTAACAGGACTGTAGCCCTACAGTCTCAGTGCAGTCGGTTAACAGGACTGTAACCCTACAGTCTCAGTGCACTCCATTAACAGGACTGTAACACTACAGTCTCAGTGCAGTCAGTTAACAGGACAGTAGCATTACAGTCTCAGTGCACCCTGTTAACAGGACTTAGCCCTACAGTATCAGGCACTCTGTTAACAGGACTGCAACCCGACAATCTCAGTGCACTCCGTTAACAGGACTGTAACATTACAGTCTCAGTGCATTTTGTTAAAAGGACTGTAGCCATACAGTCTCATGTTACTCTGTTAACAGGACTGTAGCCCTACAGTCTCAGTGCACTCCATTAACAGGACTGTAACAGTACAGTCTCAGTGCACTTCATTAAAAGGACTATAGCCCTACAGTCTCAGTGCACTCCATTAACAGGACTGTAACATTACAGTCTCAGTGCAGTCTGGTACCATTGGATGAATGCCGTGCGGAACACTTTCACCCAGGTTACAATCACGATTCTAACCTTCTTGTGATTTTTATGACTTTGCAGTCATACTCATGTCTCTGCTCTTGGCCAGCTGGAACATTCCAGCACCGGCCAACACAAGCATGAAGAATTTTCCAGTTAGGCCCTTCAGAATGTCCTGGACTCAAGACTGCGATAAACACCCTCAGGCCATGAACTCTGTTCTCCGTGTCAATCTGTTTTTGGTTGTACATCAGTGAGACTTTATTTTGTTTTCATATGGAGATGTTCTTCATTCTACCATTAATACTTATTCTGATGCTTTATTTTAAATCTTTCATGGGATGTGGGCATCACTGGCAAGGCCAGCATTTATTGTCCGTCTCTAACTGTCCATGAATGAGTGTCTGACTGTACCATTACAGAGGTGAAAGAGAGGACTGCAGATGCTGGAAATTAGAGTGGTGCTGGAAAAGCACAGCAGGTCAGGCAGCATCCAAGGAGCAGGAGAATTGACGTTTCGGGCAAAAGCCCTTTATCAGGAAATGGTTCTCTGTACCAGTATGGAGCTTGGTTCAGAGTCAACCACTAGTTGTGGCAAATGTGAGGACAGCAGATTTGATTTCCAAAGAGCACTAGTGAACCAGATGGGTTTTTACAACAAACAATGATAGTCCCATGGTCTTTGTTCCAAAGCTTAGTATGTAACTCGATATTTTATTTAAATTTCATTAGGTGCTGGTATTTGAACATATGTACCTAAGTATTAGTATTA
Source organism: Chiloscyllium punctatum (assembly GCF_047496795.1). Classification (NCBI taxonomy): domain Eukaryota; kingdom Metazoa; phylum Chordata; class Chondrichthyes; order Orectolobiformes; family Hemiscylliidae; genus Chiloscyllium; species Chiloscyllium punctatum. Next base: position 30,499,438 of record NC_092754.1, read on the forward strand.
TTACATACTAATCTTTGGAACAAAGACCATGGAACCATCATTGTTTGTTGTAAAAACCCATCTGGTTCACTAGTGCTCTTTGGAAATCAGAATCTGCTGTCCTCACACTTGCCTCAACTAGTGGTATCTGGATTCCTATTACCATGACGCTACCATCTCCCCTTAATGCTAGCCATTACCACTCTCTTTGCCTTTTGTTCCATGACATCTTTGTCATTTAATCTCCCCCACATTCTAACTTATCTCTAACCTTCCTCCATCTGACCCTCTCCTACTTTTCAGGGGTATAAAAACCATTGTGTTTCTGCCTCCCCTCAGTTCTGAAGCAGGATTCGAAACCTTGACTCTGTTTCTGTCTCTCCAGATACTGCCTGAAACTGCTGATACTCTGTCGCTGTTTTGCATCAAGTTTCCAGTATCTGCATGTGGCTCAGCTGGCATCATTTCTCCGAGTGAGCCACAAGGTTCTGGATTCGAATCCCACTTCAGGCTTTGCGCATATTAAAATAAAGGCCGATATTCCGATGGGAGCTCTATGCTGTTGAGGGGCAACCTTTTAACTGAGGTCTTAAACCAGATGCATCTGCTGCTCAGTTGGATACAAACAATCATATGGCACTATTCCACAGAAGACCAAGAGAGTTAGCCCCAATCAGCTGATCAGCCAATGCAAAAGAACAAATTATACAGTCATTATCATTAATCACATCCAGGTCAAACAAAATGTCAGTAAATATGGATGTTAGTGTACAATATCAATGCAACCAAAACAAAATAATTGCAATCTCAGTGTACAGGCTATAACTCTGCAGTTAGATTGTGATCTGTATGCAGGGCTGTAACTTTACAGTCTCAGTATCGTTGTAGACTGGGCGACAAATGTACAGAGTCAATGTTGTGTCAGTTCCACTGGAAAAAGATCATAAAATTCTGTCTAAAGGTACATGTTCCTGTTTAATTTCTAAAGTGTTCTTCATTAGACTAAAACATGGCTGCTGATGGTTCAAAGCGGCTCGAGTTCTGGAAAGCTACAATGAGCAGCTGACGGAACAGAGTTCAGACCCCATCCCCTCAAGAACCTCACCTCCTTGCATTGTGTGGAATTTGCAGGCAACAAACACAAACACGCAGGAGTTGACTGTTTCGGAGTAGCCGATAACTCTCAAGCATCCAAAGCTGGTAGTGTGCACTATTTAGTTGAGGAGTTAAAGGAAGCAAAGTTTCTGGAATGGGAGTAGCAGACATTGGAGGAGATGCAGCTGAACTACAGCAAGTGAAATCCTTCTTTCAAGAAATGGGAAGTGATGGCCTAATGATATTGTTGCTGGTCTCTTAATCCAGAGACCCAGGTAATGTTCTGCGGACCTGGGTTCGAATCCCACCACGGCAGAGTCGTGGAATTTGAATTCAATAAGAATCTGGAATTAAGAGTCAGGAAAAACCCATCTGCTTCGGCCATATCCTTCAGGGAAGGAAATCTGCTATCCTTAGCTGGTCTGGCCTACAGACCCACGGCAATTTAGTTGACTCTAAACTGCCCTCTGGACAATTAGGGATGGGCAGTAAACTAGTCAGCAACACCCACATCCTGGGAATGAATTAAATAAAAACAAGACATGAGTAGGGATGTTGGGCGACACGGTGGCACAGTGGTTAGCACTGCTGCCTTACAGCGCCTGAGACCCGGGTTCAATTCCCGCCTCAGGCGACTGACTGTGTGGAGTTTGCACGTTCTCCCCGTGTCTGCGTGGGTTTCCTCCGGGTGCTCCGGTTTCCTCCCACACTCCAAAGATGTGCAGGTCAGGTGAATTGGCCATGCTAAATTGCCCGTAGTGTTAGGTAAGGGGTAGATGTAGATGTACATGTAGGGGTATGGGTGGGTTACGCTTCGGCGGGGCGGTGTGGACTTGTTGGGCCGAAGGGCCTGTTTCCACACTGTAAGTAATCTAATCTAATCTAAAAGTGTTCCCAGACCTGGCTGGAACACTCAAAAGGATGACAGCCCATAATCCTGCTGCTTGAATAGTAGGCATGGCAAACCATAACGTTCTTTCCAAATGTAGGGGTGGCTAATAAAGTTCCCCAAACAGGAGGCTGGAAGAACACAACAAGCCAGGCAGCATCAGGAGGTGGAGGAGTCAATGTTTCAGCTTGAAGCAGGGTTACACCCGAAACATCTCCTGACGCTGCCTGCCTTGCTGTGTTTTTCCAGCCTCCTACTTGTCTGCTTTGGATTCCAGCATCTGCAGTTTTTGTGTCTTTAGGAAAGCTGTCCAGTAGGCACACAGCTGATGAAGGACCTACCTTACCCAACATTAAAAGACAAAGACAGTGTAGGAAAGAACCTTCACTAGACACTAACTCTGCATTCTAAAGGTGACATGAATTGATATCAATGTCCGCTGTTCTAGAAAGTTTTTTTTAATTGCAAACGTTTCCATTTTCTTTGTCCTTCTTTGTATGCCTCTGTGTGTGTGTGTGTGTGTGTTGGGACAACCATTCCAGGGTTTAAACACATGATGAAATTTCTGATTTAATCCTAAGGAGAGTTTGTTGTGGGTCACTTTAAAATTGACCTTCACAAACAGAAGGCTCCATGATGGATCTATGCCAAAGCATATTTCAAAACAGAAAATGACAGGAAAAAAGTTTTAAAAGTGTCTACTTAAGGTTCAAAGGGCAAGAAAATAAAAGAATTTAATTCACCTGTTTCCCGGGTCTGTAACAGTAGACTATGGGCAGGACCATAACTTTACACTCTCTGTGTAGTTTGTAGACTGGGCTGTAACTCTACAGTCTCAGTACAGCTGCAGCCAGGAATGTCAACCACTGGTCTCAGTATATTTTGCACACAAGGCTGTAACTATACAGTTTCACTTCTCTAACCTGCAATCACTGCATATGATGCTTCACAAAAGCAGCAATATCCCATTGTAACTATCCTTGTGCTGCAATTCTAGTCACAGTTTAAAAAACAGAATAACTGCAGAAATGGTATTGATCTCAGCTAAATTTGATATGTGGAGTTGGACAACTCATTCACCAATATCCTGGTGAGTCAAGTGATCCTGACAATAAAATCAGCAGAACACTTTCCTGTTGGCACACTGTGCAATTTTAGCTGGATCATTGCAAGTTATACCCCTGTATTCTTTACACTCTGCCAATGTATGTCAAAACTGCTTAGGGAAATATTTCTGCATCGACACAATATATTATCACCGGAAACACTGACTGGATAATTTAAATTCCATATGGAGAGCTCGAAATGTTTGCTTAGGTTTATTTACTCAGCTAACTGCTGACTTCCAACATAATAAAGCATTAGTTTTGGTGACAGGAGCTTGGCCTTCCACACTGGAACAGAATATCAAGAACAGGTTGGACTGCCTGGCTGCTTGTTAGATGAAGCCATTTGTTACAAACTGAGCAATCTGTAAGAAATGCAAAATAAGAAGAGGGAAAAAAATGGGAGTAAGTTCCTTTGTCGATGCTGTGGGAAAGATGGCTCTGTTCGAACTGGTGGAGAATAGCTTGCTTTTCTTGTCCTTGGACAGTCTATTGTGGACTAGATGGCTTGGAGCCACTGACTGACTGGAAGGAGTCTGTGAACAGGAAGTACTGTAAAATGGAGATGTTTGAGCTGACTGTTTTACACTTCATTAACTAGATGAAGTTCATCTCTGACACTAATTGAGGCATTAAACTGAGGCAACTTTCCCAACATCACACATAATCAGTCACCAGTCTCGTTAGTATTCCAGTGATTGACCCATGAACAAATTGTTACAATTCAGTGCTTCAGTCCAGCTCTGATGTCCTTGTTAAAATACAGTCGCTGCAACACCTAAGGGGATGGTAAGAACAAGCAAGTGGCTTTCTCTCCGTCACTCAGACACAAAAAAAATACATCAGCCTAGTTACTGTGAGCAGACAAATGATTAACACTTTCCTTAGCCATTGGCAAACTGTTTATTCGATGAGGTTTAACTCCCCCACCACAGTGGTGAGCAGTGAAATGTGTGATTGGAAGCTTACATGGCAGCCCTCTGAATTTCCCAGACACTTGCGAACCAGTTCTGTTTGACTTACTTCAGCTGGTTTTCCTTCAGCTGTTAGTTTACAACCAAACACCGATTCTGTAGCAGTCATTCAGCCTTGGTATTCAAATGTACGTGCATCCACTGATGTTGTCAGGCAATCAATACTCCAGCCTGTCACTAGCTTGTCATGTCAGGTTTTTCTCAACAGCCCTAATATCCTGTGTGTAGCTCCATGGTTCTGGAGAACTCCAGCACTGCTCCACTTGGAGAGTAAGACACAGCAAGCGATATTATACATTAAAGACACCCTTGGATTCTGAGTTTTGTGTTTTGAATCATCTTGTGTGGAAGCAGGCCATTTGGCCCATCGAGTCTACACCGACCCTCCAAAGAGCATCTCCCCCACCGCCCCCCCCAACGCTATCCCTGCAACCCTGCACTTCCTATGGCTAACCCACCTAGCCTACACATCCCTGGTCATGATGGACTATTGAGAATGGCCAATCCACCCTAACCTGCACATCTTTGGACTGCGGGAGGAAACTGGAGCAAACCCATGCAGACATAGGGAGAATGTGCAAACTCAACACTGACAGTTGCCCAAGGGTGGAATTGAACCAAGGTCCCTGGTGCTGTGAGGCAGTAGTGCTAACCACTGAGCCACAGTACCTCCCAAACAAGGTTTCTATTGTTGCTGACTAGATAGTTTTGCCTTCATTGTTATTGCTCCCTATCTTTCACTCTGGTATGAAACTCTGCAAGCATCTGGTGGTGGAGATGGTGGCAGAGTGGTATGGTTATGGGACTTTATTAACCAAGTGGCCCAGGCTAATGCTCTTGCGACATGAGTTCAAATCCCAGCCTGGTCTTTAACCTGAGTTAATAAAACTAGAATTGCATGCCTCATTAATGGTGACCATCAAACTACCATTCATTGTGATAAGAATCCATTTGATTTGTCAGTCTCCTTTAGAGAGGGACAGCTGCTGTTCCTACTTGTCTCACTCACATGTTACTCCAAACTAAAAGCAATGTGGCGGACTCTTAACTGTCCTCTCAAATGGCTCAGTAAGCCATTCAGTTCAAAGGGATTAAGGACAGGCAACTAGTGCTGCCTTGCTAGCAATGCCTACATCCCATGAAGGAATAAAGTGAATCTTACAATGAGATGGTCTATGGACAGAAAAAAAGATTAAAACACAAGAAAGAGTGTGAAAGAAAAGAAGGTTAGAACAAAACAGTCTATGTTAATGTTGAAGGGCTTATGCCCGAAATATCGATTCTCCTGCTCCTCGGATGCTGCCTAACCTGCTGTGCTTTTCCAGCACCACACTCTCAACTCTGATCTCCAGCATCTGCAGTCCTCACTTTCTCCTAGGCTATGTTAATGTTGCCTGGTTGAGTCTCTGTGATTGTTTCTTCAGCAGGGTAAAGGTGACACTTTCCGTAACTGTATGAAGTTGCTGTTTATCCAGTAATATGAGGGTTACTTTAGATGAACTGAAAGCTTCTCTGCAGCAGACTTCTGTGGATTTATTATAATAATTTAATCTGCTCTGCTATTTGCTGTGATGTGTTTTGGATGCTGATCTCCAGCTGCTCAGGAGGCTGTATTTGATCAGTGTAACCCTGACTGGAACAGTTTGTGAATGCTTCATGTTTGAGGGGCAGGAATTATGGAGCATAAAGTCAGCATTACTGTGAACTGCAATACTGATTGAGACACTCAGCCTCTGAGAGGCTGTTGTTTAATTAAAGCCAACTCTACATTCTGTGGAATTCACCCTTACTCATCTACCCATTTGCAAATATACATATATATTAAAAATGATATATAATAAGTATTATATTGCACATATTTTATAAATGATATTTGAATATTATGTCCACATATATGTATATGTACATACTCACACAGCCATAGAGATTGACCAATGTGACCCTAACTTAGTTTGTTTCTCAGATAATAATTCCTGCATTTTGAGATGTGTCGGGTGAACAATTATGGATCAATCATTTAGTTTTAACCACTTCTGTAAACAGGAGCATTCAATCTGACACATACGACATGATTCATGGCGTACCCATTGCCTCTTGCCTCTTTGAAACCATAGAATCCTTACAATGTGGAAGCAGGCCATTCAGCCCATCGAGTCCACACTGATCCTTCAAATAGCATCCTATCCAGGCCCAGCCCCCTACCTTATCCCTGTAATCCTGCATTTCCCATGGCCAATACCCCTAACCCACACATCCCTGAACACTATGGGCTATTTAGCATGGCCAATCCCCCTAACCTGCACATCCCCGAACACTATGGGCAATTTAGAATGGCCAATCCACCCTAACCTGCACATCCCTGAACACTATGGGCAATTTAGCATGGCCAATCCACCCTAACCTGCACATCCCTGAACACTATGGGAAATTTAGCATGGCCAATCCACCCTAACCTGCACATCCCTGAACACTATGGGCAATTTAGCATGGCCAATCCACCCTAACCTGCACATCTTTGGAAATGGTCAAGCCTTTGTTGTTGCTCCCTCATCCAGCAGTTGTCTTTATCCAGAATGTTTAATAACAAAGGAATGAAAATCTTCAAGCCTTTATAAAGCATGAATTATTTCTTGACAGTACTTTGAGCTTGTGTTAGAGTCTTCAACCTTAGTTGCTTTGAATTGCACAACAGGATCTCCAGCTATTTCCCTCCCTTATATTGGCAAAGTCACTACTATCCTATCCAATCACAGGGCAGCTCACAGAATCATGGGATGCTGAGAGTTCAGAGAGAGGCCATTTGGCTCAATGAATCAGCACTGATCCTCTGATGAGTATCCCATCCAGACCTACCTCTCATGAGAGAGAAATGACTGGTGGTGGTTAACCCCCCCCCAGGGCTATCAGACCTCAGGTGAGGGGAGAGCTCGAGAAGGTAACCCCATGGTAACTTCAGCTGGCATGGGCATTGAATCCATGCCGTTGGTGTCACTCTTCGTAACAAACTGGCTATCCAGCCAACTGACCCCCTCCTACCTTGTAATATGTTCTCATTTAAGTTGTTTTATTAGCTTGTTGTGATCATCCAATCTGTACAGGAAGCCTGGTTGGATTCTTGGGTTTGGCATTTATTCCCTTTTGTTTTACCTCCTTTACTTTCCTTCCCTTCCCATTCTTTCTCTTTGCTGAAGTTCTCAGACCAAGCGCCAACCCTGACTGAGGGCACGGGCATTGAGCGTGAGAATGAGGTGACATTGGAAAAATATCATTGGACAGATGCTTCTTGTAAAAACCGAGCCTTCTTTTTCGACACCAGTCCAGTTCGAAATAATAATGAGGGTGCTGTAATACCTGATTATTCTTGGCAGTATCCAATTGTGTTTATCGAAGTAAGCACATTATCTGCAGCAATCACATGTGAAGAAAATGCGTAATGTAAAGCAAAGAGGGCCAGAGGGCAGCTCTCTCATTCGAGAGAGACAACTGGTGGTGTTTTAACCTGAAGGTCACCATGCTCTGGTGAGTACTTCATCAGTAACAGCCTGGGGAAGGGAAGGTACTCTATGATAATTCCCAAATGCTGAGGTTACTTTACCTACAAACCTATAGGGATCATCAGGAGATGGGAGAGATATCCCCGTGCGATTTAAACTCGATTCATTACGTTCTTAATTTTAGTTCAGGAATGTGTTTTTGCTTCAAAAAGAAAATGGGAGGGCCAGAACTCTTTCCGAACGTGTGCTGTGTGACTTTTTTTCGTTTTGCTTCAGTAGGTTTTTGTCATCCTGATGGATGGAGATCGCTGAAGCATCTCGTTTAGGTGAGAGGCGAGGTTTTGCTTTTTACCATTTTGTATTTTGAAAGGCACTCATCAATGTCAGGGACATTAATGTGGGGCAAACTGAGATACTATCTACTTTAGGCACTACATACATATTTTACTCTTTCGTGGGATATGGGCATCCCTGACAAGGTCAGAATTTATTCCCCTTTTAAAAATGAAAAAAACATTCATAGGATGAGGGCATCATAGGCTAAGCCAGCATTTATTGCCAATCCTTAATTGTCTAAAGGGCAGTTAAGAATCTACCACATTGCTGTGGGTCTGGAGTTACATGTCGGCCAGACCAGGTAAGGATGGCAGATATCCTTATCTAAAGGGAACCAAATGGAATTTTCCTGACAATCCACAATGGATTATGGTCATTGTTAGACTCTTAATTCCAGATTTATTTTGATAGGATTCAAACTCCATCATCTGGTCAGCATGGACGGGTTGGACCAAAGGGTCTGTTTCCGTGCTGTACATCTCTATGACTCTATTTGCTATGGCAGGATTCAAACCCATGTCCTCAGAGCATTACCTAGATCTTTGGATCACGGTCTGGTGATAATACCACTCGGCCATTACCTCCCCATTCCCCTTCTCTAATTATTTTGGATGGTGAACCGCATTCTTGAGCACTGAGTGGATTTCTAGGTCTTTTCAGAGGGCAGTTAAGAGTGAACTATCATCAACTGCATCTCATATAGGTCAGTCCAGGTAAGAACAGTAGAACTTAATTGCAAAAAGGACATCAGTAAACCAGACTTTTATGACAAAGAACAATTCAAACACGTATTTCTGCTTCACTAGTTTAGACAAGTCGCAAAATATAATCATGTTGTTTCCCGTTCCAAAGATGTGCAGGGTAGGCCATGTTAAATTGCCCATAGTGTCCAGTGATGTGCAGGCCTGGTGGAATAGCCATGGGAAATGCGGGGTTATGGGGATGGGGTGGGAGTCTGGGTCTGGGTGGAATGCTCTTTAGATCAGTTTGGAGGGAACTTGATTGTACATTTGACCGTGCTGAATGTGACCTGGCTGGAATCTACAGAATAAGTTCAAGACAAATGCTAATATTTCAACCTGAGGTGGCCCTTTAACACATTGGACTCAGCCCTAGTGTACAATTCACACTGTAGGTGTGTGTGAGGGGTCTGTCTCCTCCAGCTGGAATAACATGGGAGCCTCAAAAGAGATGGATCCTGCAGGAAGCTTGTCTCAAAGGGCAGAAAAGGTAACCATCTTAAAAGATCATGGTCTCCATCTCTGAATGCCTGCTCACCACCTCATTTATACAGAACCACAAAGCAGCTTATGTGTTTGCTAAAAGAGTAGGTAACCATACATTAAATGGACCCTTCTTGCTCATAATGTTGCCCTTCACTGAAGTTGATATATTATGAGATATATTAGTGTTATGACCATTCAATTAGCTATTGGAAAATCATGGGCATCCAATTTTCCCACATGTGTAATTACTGAACAAGGCTACTCTTCCAGCAACATTGACTCATGTATTTACCCTCTGTATATCTACATATTTAATATCCTGTACACTAACATTTATCAGATAGCTTTTAAAACTCGTACAATGAAAAGAGTTGTCTTTTGTTTTTGAAATGTTTTACTCCTGTGGTAAGTTTTAACTCCATTAGGTAGGGAAGGGATGTCTGTGCGCCAAACCACCCGATATAGTCTCGGGGCACAGCTAATAGACACAGGCAAAGTAAGGCCCCTCATGCCCACTAATCCACCTCTGGACACTATGGGTAACTTAGCATGGCCAATCCACCTAACCTGCACATCTTTGGATTGTGGGAGGAAACCAGAGCACCCAGGAGAACATGCAAACTCTACACAGACATTCGCCCAAGTGTGGAATTGAACCCAAGTCCATGATGCTGTAAGGCAGCAGTGCTAACCACTGAGCCATTCTGCCACCCCAGAAGACTTCAACCTCAGAAGACTGTGACAGTGTTCTGGTCCATGTGTTTATAACACAAGGATAGCTTCATCCTGCAAAGAGGTGAGATTTTTAACCTAGCAGTCTGGTAGGACTTGTTCACAGGTTGTTTGAGGCATCAAGGCAGTGCTAAAGCCCCTCAACCTACCTAGTTCCAACAACTGTATCTTTATTTGGTGGGCAACAGCAGGATCAAGTTTTAAAGCAGTGACCAATGAAACAGAAAGCAACAGTGATAACCTGAATATAATGCGGCTTAACCAACACATTAGCACTAAGAATGGTTCAGATATAAATCACTGACAAACACATATACTTCAGACTTTTTATTAATTCAGAACGGAAATCATTTTTAAAAATGGGTTAAGGGGTGAAGGAACCTTAAGGTTTAAAATCTGGATCTGCATACAGACCAAAAGGAAACTCCAGCATCAGAATATGAGCCATGTGTCTTTTAAAATTCCCTGGTAGAACTAACACCCAGTTCCTACTTCCCCATCCCACCATTTTTCCAAACTAAATGGTGGTATCCCAGCTTTGCAAGTTTTCCTGTTTCCTTTTTGGAGTACTGCGTCCAGTTTTGGTCCATTTACTTGAGGAAGGATATAATTGACTGGAGGCAGTTCAGAGAAGGTTCACTGGATTAATTCCAGAGATGAAAGGCTTGTCTAATGAGGAGACATTGAGCAGCTTAGGCCTGTACTCACTGGAGGTTAGAAGGATGAGAGGAGATTTAATTGAAGTACTTAAGTTGACAAAGTAAATGTAGAGAGAATATTTCCCCTTGTGGGGCTTCTAGAATGGAAGGTATTAGGCTAAGAGGTGGCAGGTTTAAAACAGAGGTGAGGAGAAATTAGTTCTCTCAAAGGATCATGGATCTGTGGAATTCATTACCCCAGAGTGTGGAGGTTGCTGGGACACCCAATAAGTTTAAGCAGGAGGTAGGCAGACTTTTAATCAGTAATGGGTTAATACATTATGTGGAGAGGGCAAGAGAATGGAGTTGAGGCTGGGATGAGATCAGCCATGACCGTATTAAATGGCAGAATAGGTTCAAGGGGCTAAATTGCCCGATCCTGCTCCTAGCCCTTACGTTTTGCAGCCAAGATGGAGGTTTTCCACTTCTTCAGGGGCAAAATAGATGTTTGTCGATTTTTCAAGGTCCAAAACACAATGCACAACTTCTTGCATAATTTTTAAATAAAATTCTGTGGCTAAACCCACAATAAATTTTGCCACTGAAATCAGAATTTAAAGTATCAATGTATTGGTCTTATTGCAATCTTAAAAGTTTTTTAAATTATCTTCTTCCATTAGACTTTATCTTTGAAAGCTTTTAAAATTGGTTCAAATGCATACTGATATTTCTGATACAGTGATCGTAATATAAGTGTGAGAGCTAGCATGATTGCTGAAGTGTTTTACCAAATTATAAATAACTTTCTGTGTATATCTGCATCAACAGAGTCACCTCTCAACCTTCTTCTCTCTTATGAAAACAGCCTCAAATCCCTCAGCCTTTCCTCATTAAATCTTCTGTCCATATCAGGCAACATCCTAGTAAATCTCCTCTGAACCCTTTCCAAAGCTTCCACATCCTTCCTATAATGTGGTAAACAGAACTGTCCGCAATACTCCAAGTGCAGCCACACCAGAGTTTTGTACAGCTGCAGCATGACTTCATGGTTCCGAAACTCAATCCCTCTAACCCTATCAACCTGGGTGGCAACTTTCAGGGATCTATGTACATGGACACTGAGATCTCTCTGCTGATCTACACTCCCAAGAAGCTTACCATTAGCCCAGTACTCTGCATTCCTGTTACTCCTTCTAAAGAGAATCACCTCACACTTTTCCACATTAAACACCATTTGGCACCTCTCAGCCCAGCTCTGCAGCTTATCTATGTTCTTCTGTAACCTGCAACATCCTTTCGCACTATCCACAACTCCACCCACCTTAGTGTCATCTGCAAATTTACTAACCAAACCTTCTGTGCCTTCATCCAGGTCATTTATAAAAATGACAAACAGCAGTGGACCCAAAACAGATCCTTGCAGTACACCACTAGGAGCTCCAGGACGAACACTGCCCATCAACCACCACCCTCTGTCTTCTTTCAGCTAGTCAATTTCTGATCCAAGCTGCCACATCATACGTGATCCCATGCCCCTGCATTCTGTGCAATAGCCTACCGTGGGGAACTTTATCAAACGCCTTACTGAAGTCCATATACATCACATCAACCAATTTACCCTGAGCCACCTGTTTGGTCACCTTCTCAAAGAACTCAATAAGGTTTTTGAGGCACAACCTACCCTTCAAAAAATCGTGTTGACTATCTCTAATCAACTTATTCCTTTCTAGTTGATTATAAATTGTATCTTTTACTTAATAAAAGTCTGATAGAGAAGGTCCAACTAGAATTAAATGCCCAACTGGCTGTGTTGGGCTTTCCCTGGTGTCGAGGGGCCCTGGGATTTAGGAAATTCTGCCCCTGAGAGCTGCCAGTCAAATCGAGGTTGGAAGCTCCACTCCATTGCCCACTAATGCCACTGGAGTGCCATCTGTAATGCAGTTACCAGACGCCTGGGTTTGAAAAGGGAGCCAGCCTCCCTGACTGAGGACAGGATGGGGCTTGTGGGGAGTCACTGGCTGGACACTGGATAGAGAAGAGATCAGACTAAAGGAAAAGGCATGGCTCCCATTTCCATCCTCTGCACCTCCTGTACTCAAAGTGTCATGTATCTCAAGCAGATGCTGAATGCCTTTAAATAAAAGAAGGCCTCCAACCCACATCTTGCCCCACCCCGCAAGGCGCCACATGATGTCTTAACCACCTACCATTAGCCTGGTGGAAATCACTCCTTTCCTTTCCTCCGACCCCCTCCCAGCTCCCCTTCCAGTGACCTCCTGCCTCATCAGACCCAGCCTACCCTCACTCAGCTGATGTTCGAAATAGGAAGAGATCTTTAACCGCTTGCATTTGGTTGAAGGCAAGAAGGCTGTGGATTCCTTGCTGTTTAAATGCCCACCCTGTTTCCACTCCAATTGACTGGGGGGCATTAACTTCTGCCCATTGAGATGCTGCAGTGTACTCTGTTTTAATGGAGAGGAGCTATTCAATATCTCACTAGAGCTGTGCATGGCATGAAAGTACTTGATGATCTTTTGTTTTCACTGGTGACTTAAATGTCTTTCTTGTAACAGTGACACCCGTCGTCTTGATGAATACCAGCAGAAAAAAAATCAAAATATCAATATGCACTGCTGCGTTGCCTTCTGCTTCATTGATTGTTGCCTTGTAACTTGATTCTGCAGCTAGGAAGCACCAAACAGAGGCAGGAAGCAGCCTCAGAGCCAAGAACAATCAAGTTATATTTCATCCGCGTTCAGATTTCATAACTACCTTTAATTGGTGAAGAAAGGGGGGCATTTCTGTAAAATATCCTGATCAAAGTGCACAGTATAAAGGGTCCTATTCTGAAGGGTGTGCAGAACAGAAACTGAGGTGTCCATTCGAGTAGATTATTTGGTTTTAATGAGGCAGTCTTTCACTGAAACACAAATATGCAATACTGCAGATTTGGTTTTAATAATAAAACTGAAGTTTATTATGTGTAAGAAGTGAAAATCTCAATAGAATAAACCAAACTACTTATACTTAAGATAGATTTAAAGATGTTGAAACTCTTCGAAAAAAATCCTATGAATCCGAACAACACTCCTTTACAATATTCACATCAGACAGAATTCACTTCTCTATCACACCAAAAAGGCTCAATTTAACAGTGATGCCAATCCCCAGTCTTGGGAAATCTGTTAGCCTCTTCCTTGAGTCTTCATACAACTGACTTTAGACTTTCTCAGCTTCAAATAATTCCTTCAGGGTTTTAACCAAATATTTCTAATCTGGAAATTCCAAACAAAGTCCTTCCAGTGAGGGAAGCTGATTCTTAACAGTTCTAAACGATTCCTCTTCTCCTGGAGCAAATGTCAGCCAAGACTACTGAAAGCTCAAACTAAAAGGGCTTTCTTCAAGCTCTTGGTGGTTCTCCTATGCCAGAAAAATTCTGGAACTTTCCGACTGAATAATACATTGAGTATTCACTCAAAAGATTCTCCCATTATGACCAAATTCCCATTCACCTCCAAAAACCTAAAAATGGCTACAGACATACCGACAAGATCATCCTTAAAACCCCCAAGCCACATGCCATCGATACGTTCAAAATTCAAAGTCTGAAGTAAATGACATTAAAAAAAATATAAATCTCATACCTTATATCACACTAGTTAGATTTCAGCTGAAATATTGTGTACAGTTTTGGATTTGCGCTTTTGGAAGAGCAGGAACACATTGAAAACACTGTCGAAACATCAATTATGAGGATTGGATTAGATTACTTACATTGTGGAAACAGGCCCTTCGGCCCAACAAGTCCACACTGACCCGCCAAAGCGCAACCCACCCATTCCCCTACATTTACTCCTTTACCTAACACTACGGGCAATTTAGCATGGCCAATTCACCTGACCTGCACATCTTTGAACTGTGGGAGGAAACCCACGCAGACACGGGGAGAATGTGCAAACTCCACAGTCAGTCGTCTGAGTCGGGAATTGAACCTGGGTCTCTGGCGCTGTGAGGCAGCAGTGCTAACCACTGTGCCGCCCACAAAATGGGATAGGTTGGAAAATTTCAGAGACATTTCTGCTTAGAGAGGAGAAGGCTAAGAGTAGAAGCAGCAGTAGCTTGCAGTAATCATGAGCTATCTGGATAGAGCCAAAAGGAGAAACTGTTCCTACTTGTAGCAGGATCGAGAGTCAGAAGGCACAGATTCTTTTGCAAAAGAAGCAAATGTGGTGGGAGAGAAAACTCTTTTTACACAACAAATACTTGGGTATGGAGCACATTATCTACAAGTGTGGTGGAGGCATGTTCAATTCAAGCACTCAAGAGGGCATGAAATGATGGTTTAAAAAGAAAAAAACTGGGGGGAAAGCAGGAGATTGGCACTAAGTCAAAATGATCAGAGAACTGGTACAGTTATAATGGGCTGAATAGCCTCCTGCTGCACTGTAGTGATTCAGTGATTCAGTGAAGTAACAAGCCAGGTCCTCATTGTTGCATCATGTCGCTTCAATGGGTGAGGTCAGGTCTCCAGCCCTCTGCCAATCAATGGTTAATTTGAGGGAGATCATTTAAACAGTGACATTCATCAGGGGCAGGGCACAGAGTTCAGTTTCAGTATGGACACCAAAGCTTCAAGTTCTCTTCAATGGAATTGTGATGGTCATCCTTGACTGTGAACAAAACCCAGCCCTCACCAGCAGAGTTACTCAATGACTTTCTGTTGTGTATCGCTGTATTTGAATGCCAATCCCAGAAAAGCTGCAACATGCTGCAGTACAGAATAATGGGACACAGGATTATGCCTGATCCCCACAGAATGAGCTCCTCATTACAATAATCACAGTTTGGACAGATGCCAAGATAAGGCCAGGCTGCTGCCAGCTGAAGTAAGAAGAAGAGACTCTACTCAATATCATTTGCTGTTCATAATTTATTTGAAGTACACCATGGAAAGGAGGATAAGTTTGCCTCCTGATAAATGAAGGTTTTCGGGGTGAGAGAGGGAAGTCAATCATCCACATTCTGGGCAAGCTATGAGCAGAAGCTCAGAGACACAAGTCACATCCAGTCTGTCAGCAGGTGAAGGACAGATGAGCCGCAATAGAATTGGGGATCCTAATTGCGATGGAAATTGCAGCCCCAGGACCTGGCCCTAGTGGAGATGCAAATCTGTTGCTCAGTTTCAAACAACAGAATCCCCGTCTATCACTGAACATCATTTCATCAACCATCCTACTTAAACAATTCACGCAGATGGCTGCCTGACAGTGCTATTCAGTATGTGAATGCAGCTTCTAAAACTGTTGCTTAAGCTGCATCTCCAGAAGCTAATTTAATTATCTGCACTTGAAAAGCTCACTTGGATAATTCAGCTGAAGTCCCACCATGCTATCCATTCAGAGTTGGTGCTCCGCCTGCTGAAGTATATTTGAGTGCTGGGTTATTTAAAATTAAATTTAGCAATTCTATTCTCTGTCAGGATGGGTTGCACTATCTTGGGTTAAAAACACAGAGAGCAGAAAGGAGTTACGCTACAGATTTCTATCTCGTGATCGTTCACCCATCCTGCTGAAAAGCTGAATAAAAATGGAATTGCACTCCTTACAACTGAAAAGCATAGGTGCACGTGTGAAAAATGTTAGTGAGAGCTTAGACATTACTTGGGGTCTGTGGATACACAGTATGGGTGTGTTGAAGAGGTTAAAGGACCAGGGATAAGGTTTAGATAGGACAACTCAAATCAATAATGTCACTGCAGCTATATTCCAATCACCTAGTTTAGTGATGTTAATACAAGCCTCTGGAGCAGTTAGGACTGGAACCTAGGTCATAGGCAAGGACCCTACCACTGTGCCACAAGGACCCTAACAACATTATTGTATTTTACGTAAAATG
This sequence comes from Chiloscyllium punctatum, assembly GCF_047496795.1. Lineage (NCBI taxonomy): Eukaryota > Metazoa > Chordata > Chondrichthyes > Orectolobiformes > Hemiscylliidae > Chiloscyllium > Chiloscyllium punctatum. Next base: position 30,515,802 of record NC_092754.1, read on the forward strand.
ATTAAGCGCATCTTGGTTTCTGGAAATCTGGAAATTCTGGGTGTTGCTCCTTTAAGGCAGCCAGTAGAATACTCTTCTTAAGAATTTGATTTTGTTCCTAACTAATGAACTCGTAAATGGTAATATTTAAAATAAAAACTCCTTGCATTTATATGTTGGCTTAACTTCTTATCAAAATGCCCTAAGGCACTCGGAATAATGGATTATTTTCTGTGCGCAGTGACTGTTGCTTCCTATTCACTCGCTTTGTGGCATAATAACTTCTTCAACAGAAAGAGCTTGCAGACATCATATCCTCATGACATGCCACAACGCCTCATGTATAATAAGTCTTTTTTTTAAGCACGTTTGAAGCCGTACAGGACGCTGGTAATCTGCATGCAGCAACATTTCAGGAGCAGAAATTAGAATCAGCAATCCAAGAGTTTGATTTTGGCAATCGACTGAAACAGGAATGTTAGCCAGGACACCAGGAGAACGCCAGGTTCTCCAAATTGTGTCTTGGAATTGCTGATATCTGTTTGACCAAGGCAAAAGGGATTCCAGTTCACAGTGTCATAATGCTGCAGCACTTGCTCAGAGTTGCTTTGAAATATCAGACGGATTTATGTACTTAACTCCAGGAGTAAAGTTTCACGTCCTCAATCGCCCAACAGCAGCAGTGCTACCTATCACTTGACAATTTGGAATTATTATTGGCACTGTTCTTGTAAAAAATGAATTAGTTCATCCAGTCAAAATTTCTCTCTGTGATATTTTTACACAAGCATGAACTCATTTAAATGCATTAAACTTGCACCGAGAGGAATTTGGATATAAGCGATTTATACACTGATATGGGAATGAATCTGATTACAATTTCTATTCTGCTTATAACCATAGCTGCTTATCTTTCATGATTATTCTATCAATCACAGTGAAAAATATCTGTGAATGTCCAAGGAGGATGTGAGCTGATTTCTTCCCACAGTTGTCTCTCCTTCTTTCTTAAAGAGCCTGCCTTTTGCTTATTTTTCCAGTGTCTGCCTGAGTACAATGTGTCAGCCAGCTATTGAACAGTTGAGGCATCACAGTCCAGCCCAATCCTGACATCTACAGGGGAGGGGAGGTATATTGTGGAAGGAGGGAGATCACTTGGCAGTAATTAGCGGAAGTGGGCACAAATCGCACCATAAGAACCTGAGTTCAATTGGTCGTATCTCTTAGTGCCCATTGAGACCAGCCCATTGAGACCAGCCCATTGAGACCAGGCCATTGAGACAAGTTACAGAGTCATAGAGATGTACAGCATGGAAACAGACCCTTTGGTTCAACCCATCCGTGCCGATCAGATATCTCAAACCAATCTAGTCCCACTTGTCAGCACCTGGCCCATATCCCTCCAAACCCTTCCTATTCATATACCCATCCAAATGCCTCTTAAATGTTGCAATTGTACCAGCCTTCACCACATCCTCTGGCAGCTCATTCCATACATGTAATACCCTCTGCAAGAAAAAGTCGCACCTTATGTCTCTTTTATGTCTTTCCCCTCTCACCCTAACCCTAACCCTCTAGTTCTGGACTCCCCCACCGCAGGGAAGAAACTTTGTCTATTTATCCTATCTATGTCCCTCATAATTTTGTAAACCTCTATAAGGTCACCCCTCAGCCTCCAACGCTCCAGGGAAAAACAGCCCCAGCCTGTTCAGCCTCTCCCTGTAGCTCAAATCCTCCAACCCTGGCAACATTCTTGTAAATCTTTTCTGAACCCTTTCAAGTTTCACAACATCTTTCCGATAGGAAGGAGACCAGAATTGCATGCAATATTCCAACATGACCTCCCAACTCCTGTACTCAATACTCTGACCAATAAACGAAAGCATACCAAATGCCTTCTTGACTATCCTATCTACCTGCGACTCCACTTTCAAGGAGCTGTGAACCTGCATTCCAAGGTTTCTTTGTTCAGCAACACTTCCTCGGACCTTACCATTAAGAGTATAAGTCCTGCTAAGATTTGTTTTCCCAAAATGCAGCATCTCGCATTTATCTGAATTAAACTCCATCTGCCACTTCTCAACCCATTGGCCCATCTGGTCAAGATCCTATTGCAATATGAGGTAAATTTCTTCGCTATCCACTACACCTCCAATTTTGGTATCAAACTTACCAACTGTACCTCTTATGCTCATATCCAAATCATTTATGTAAATGACAAAAATTGTGGACCCAGCACCGATCCTTGTGGCACTCCACTGGTCACAGGCCTCCAGTCTGAAAAACAACCCTCCACCACCACCCTCTGTCTTCTACCTTTTGAGCCAGTTCTGTATCCAAATGGCGAGTTCTCGCTGTATTCCATGAGATCTAATCTTGCTAATCTGTCTCCCATGGGGAACCTTTTCGAATGCTTAACTGAAGTCCATATAGATCATGTCCACTGCTCTGCCCTCATCAATCCTCTTTGCTACTTCTTCAAAAAACTCAATCAAGTTTGTGAGACATGATTTCCCATGCACAAAGCCATGTTGATTATCCCTAATCAGTCCTTGCCTTTCCAAATACATGTACATCTTATCCCTCAAGATTCTTTCCAACAATTTGCCCACCACTGATGTCAGGCTCACTGGTCAGTAGTTCCCTGGCTTGTCCTTACTACTTTTCTTAAACAGTGGCACCATGTTAGCCAACCTCCAGTCTTCCGGGACCTCACCTGTGGTGATTGATGATACAAATATCTCAGCAAGAGGCCCAGCAATCACTTCTCTAGCTTCCCACAGAGTTCTTGGCACAGTACGGTGGCTCAGTGGTTAGCACTGCTGTCTCACAGCGCCAGGGACCCGGGTTTGATTCCACCCTCGGGCGACTGCCTGTGTGGAGTTTGCACATTCTCCCCGTGTCTGCGTGGGTTTCCTCCGGGTGCTCCGGTTTCCTCCCACAGTCCAAAGACGTGCAGGTCAGGTGGATTGGCTATAGGAAATTGTGCAGGCCAGTTGGGTTAGCCATGGAAAATGTGGGGTTACGGGGATGGGTGAGGTGGTTGGGTCTGGGTGAGATGCTTCCCAGAGGGTCGGTGTGGATTCGATGGACTGAATGGCCTGCTTTCATGCTGTGGGGATTCTACTCTATGATAGAAACCAAATACACAAGTGACAGCTCACCTGTGAAGGCACCTGCTCCAAAGCAGGGTAGATCCTGACCTACTGATCGCATTAAGTGGCTTGCTTCTGTCTGTGTATTTAACTGTGACACTTTCACACTGAGAAATACATTGATCAACTCATTTACCATCAACTGCGATGTGGGCTGCTCTAACTGACGTGAAGTGCATCTTGTTACCACTGGTAATTACTTTATCCTGCAGCTTTACTACAGGAAATTCTAGATACATTCAACACTGTGATGTTTATAACTCCTGGGGAGCACTGTAGGGAACAACTTATAAATGCAAGAGCTTGTAAAGAATATTTATATCTCCTGCTCTCCAGCTTACAGCTCAAGTTGGCAGTGCCAGTACTGTGACAAGAGGCAATTGTTTCTTGAGTGAAAAAGACAGATGGAAAGAAGTGGGTTTTGTTGCTGTCTTCAGATACAGGGGCAGCTCCTGTTGGAGATTAAATGAGACTTGGCCTGGACATTGAAAATATGTTTCTCCCCCACCCTCCAATTGCCCTCTGCTCAGTTACTGGGGGTAGATCTAGCAGCCAGAAAGGTGGCAAAGTTAAATAAAAAACAGGTTCTGGAAAGCTGAAACAAAAAGAGAAATTGCTGGAGCAACTCAGCATCTTCCAGTTCTGAAGAAAGGTCCCAGGACTCGAAACATTAATTCGTGTTTCTCTCCCCTGCCAGGCCTGCTGAGTTTCTCCAGTCGTTTCTGGCTTTTTGAGACAGATAAATGTGACTGGCAAACAACTGTTTTCTGTTCAAAACCAGAAGAACTGCAGACGCTGGAAGCCAGAGACGAGAACAGAAATTGCTGGAAAAGCTCAGCAGGTCTGGCAACATCTGTGGAGAGAAAGCCGAGTTAATGTTTCGGGTCCAGTGACCCTTCCTCATAACTGTTTCCCATTACTTTGCTCAACAATATAAATCAGATAGGCGAAAGTGAGGACTGCAGATGCTGGAGATTAGAGCAAAGAGTGTGGTGCTGGAAAAGCACAGCTGGTCAGGCAGCATCTGAGGAGCAGGAGAATTGACTCTTTTGCCCGAAACGTTGATTCTCCTGCTCCTCGGATGCTGCCTGACTAGCTGTGCTTTTCCAGCATCACACTCTTGGCAAATAAATCAGGTGGGTACCCCCATGAGTGGGGGCACAGGGCAGAACATAAACCGAATCACTCAAGAGACTTAAAACCAAAAGAGGGCGTGAGTGAGAGAGATGTAATGTGATGCAGAGATGGTGAAGGAGAGTGACGGACGTATGCAGCATCAGGGGCCGTGAGCAGGAGTTCCAGTAAAGCACACAAGCTGAAAGGTATTGAGGAGGCAATGAAAAGGGAGAGAGGTGCAGTGGAAGAGGTGGATAGTGATATATGGGGGAATATTGAGGTGCAGAAAAAACATAACGATATTGTGGGAGAGATGTCGAAAGACATGAAAAGGTGGGGAAAGATAGATGAATCAAGGAGAGGGATGACGAGAGGGATGGAGATATAATGACAGATAATGTGAAATGCAGGGTAACATACAGAGATGGAAAACTGGTGAGAGATGGACAGTGCTTGACAATAATGTGTGCTTAATAGCTGCCACTGACAGCTTGCAAAGGTAAAGGTAACATTCATAACTAGTACACTCAGTACAATTGCAATTTTTCAGAGAGAGACACACACAGGTTATGTGACAGAGTGATACTGAAAAACCCAAAAGAGAGAGACACACACAAAGAAACTGACAGTGCTGGTGAAAAGGGCATTAATAGTGGTTGAGGCACAAAGACATGCCAACATGGGGAGAGTGAGAGAGAGGTAGCGAGGTCATGTGAGATCTAATTGCAAATGGAGGAGCAGCAAGAGAAAAAAGGAATTCAGTAATAATGCACCAGAGAGAGATATTCACTGAACCACTAAAGGTATTTGTCCCTGCCTCATTTGATATTGTGTTTTACAGGGAATGGTTTCATTCACAGCATTTCAGAAATGTGCCTCTGAAAGCGGCAATGTTCCCTGGACAGCAAATACTAACCCAGAGGCTGTACAATAAACACCCGCCAGGACAGACTGGAATACTGTTATTACAACAGGGACTGTATCTCTGCCCCTGCAGAATGCTAATTACATACCCAGATCATTTATCAGCTCATTTTAGGGAATGGAGACTTGCCTAGACTAACGTCCTTGATAATTTAGCTACAATAACCAATAAACCACCGGTTTCATGAGAAAAAAAAGCAAAAGAAATCCTGAAAGAATGATACAGATGTCGAGCTTGTTGACAGCAGCGTGTAAGGCATTACTGAATGTACACAGCCATGTGATGAGAATAAAGATGAGAGAGGCCTGGCAGCCTCCTTGTGCGAGTAAGTGAGCTCAGAACTGTGCTCGGATTTTGAAACGCAATCTGGGGAATATAGCCCTTGTTTTATTGTCTGGGTTGCAGGTAAAATATAGGATTACAACAGGGACTTCAGAGGCAGAGTGCATAAACTAAATCTCAAGCTAAACTGGGTGAATTAGGGGGAACAATTAGTCAACCTGCACGTTGCTCTTTGTAGGACATGATGGTGATGGGATTCACAGAAGATGTTGTGGTTCTGTTCGCCGAGCTGGGAATTTGTGTTGCAGACGTTTCGTCCCCTGTCTAGGTGACATCCTCAGTGCTTGGGAGCCTCCTGTGAAGCGCTTCTGTGATGTTTCCTCCGGCATTTATAGTGGCTTGAATCTGCCGCTTCCGGTTGTCAGTTCCAGCTGTCCGCTGCAGTGGTCGGTATATTGGGTCCAGGTCGATGTGCTTATTGATTGAATCTGTGGATGAGTGCCATGCCTCTAGGAATTCCCTGGCTGTTCTCTGTTTGGCTTGTCCTATAATAGTAGTGTTGTCCCAGTCGAACTCATGTTGCTTGTCATCTGTGTGTGTGGCTACTAAGGATAGCTGGTTGTGTCGTTTCGTGGCTAGTTGGTGTTCATGGATACGGATCGTTAGCTGTCTTCCTGTTTGTCCTGATTTTCATTGTATTGGGATCCAGGGAGGTTATTGGTTATTGGTTTTGAGCACCAGTGGTAGAGAGGTCAGACAAGAATAGAAAGAGTGAGCAACTCCCCTTCTTCGGCTGGAATTAAAGTTGCCCAAAGATTGCAGCAGACTCTTGTCCAGCCCTGTTTGTCTCTTTGTCATTCCCTCAGAGAAAATGAGGGCTGCAGATGCTGGAGGTCAGAGTCAAAATGTGTGGTGATGGAAAAGCAGGTCAGGCAGCATCCGAGGAGCAGGAGAGTCAAGGTTTTGGGCATAAGTCCTTCATCAGGAAGGTCTTGATTCCTCATGAAGGGCTTATGCCTGAAATGTCGATTTTCCTGCTCCTCGGATGCTGCCTGACCTGCTGTGCTTTTCCAGCACCACACTGTTTGTTATTCCCTGTTAGCCCTGGAAGATTAACTCTTCTGTCATTCAATCTCTCCTGCTATTCCCCCCTAACACAGAACTTGCTATGTCCTTATCACAACCACTGCTTGCTCAAATTGTATTACATCCCTAAACGTTCCCACTTCTAATACGAGTCCATCAATCTAAAATACTGTGAGGTAGTTTCTCTCACAGGGACTGACTGTGGAGCTGGGTGTCAGCATAGGCAGGGGCTCTGTTTGGAGACAGGTTGGGTTACCCCACACAATGACATTCTTCTTTGCTCATTACATATTCAATGTGGATAAAATACCAGATTTTATAGGCAGCGAGTGCTGAAGTCCGCCAGCACCTTCCAGCCGCCATATTGGTAAGGTACATCACTTCTCAACCTCTGTCCATCACTCCTCAGCCCCCAACCAGAGATGAGAGACCAGCATAAAGCAGCACCATGCTTTAGCCAAGTCTCCCTAGATGTTCGCCTGAAGGCTGTCTAGGTAAGAAGTCTTTTCCCAGGAGCGGCAACAAGAGGTCATCCTGACTGACAAAGGCAGCCTGGTGGGTCTGGAGGTCAGTGCTAGTGGCTGGCTTAAAAGAAGTTGTCCCCTTTTTTGATTTGATTTGATTTATAATTGTCACATGTACTTCAGTACAGTGAAAGGTTTTGTTTTGCATGCCGTACTGGCAGATCACATTGTACAAAGTACGTTAGGGTAATAGAACAGAACGAGGAATACAATGTTATGGCAGCAGAGAAAGTGTACAAACAGCGAGATCAACATTAAATTTAAAATTTGGGACGTCCATTCAGAAGTCTAATAACAGTGGGGAAGAAGCTGTTCTTGAATCTGTTGGTCCTTGTGTTAATGCTTCTGTATCTTCGGCCTGATGGAAAGGTTGGAAGAGAGTATAACTGGGGTGGGAGGGGTCTTTAATGATGCTTTGCTTTTTTTTCATTAGATTAGATTCCCTACAGTATGGAAACAGGCCCTTCGGCCCAAAAAGTTCACATTCACTCTTCGAAGAGCAACCCACCCAGACCCATTCCCCTACCCTGTATTTACTCCTGACTAATGCACCTAACACTAGAGGCAATTTAGCATGACCAGTTCACCTGCACATCTTTTGGATTGTGTGAGAAAGCCCACGCAGACACGGTGGAGAATGTGCAAACTCCACACAGACAGTCACCCGAGGTGGGAATTGAACTGAGCTCCCTGGGTGCTGTGAGACAGCAGTGCTGACCGCTGAGCCACTGGGCAACGACTGTCTTCCCAAGGCAGCGAGATGGAGTCAGTGGATGGACGGTTTTCTGATGTGACAGACTGGGCTGTGTTTACAACTCTCTGTCGTTTCTTACAGTCCTGGGCCAAGGAGTGGCTGTACCAAGCCGTGATGCATCCAAATCGCACGCTTTCTATGTTGCATCTGTGACTAGAATAAATGACTTGCTGCACTCTGCCAGGGGAAGTGTCACTGTCCACCCAATGCTTCATGCCCCTGTGAGTGTGAGTTAGCATTGGGAGGTTACCGCTGCAGACACAAAGAAGGTAGGGTGCCAGGCACCTCCATCAGATACCTCGTGTGCAATCAATGTCTGTCACTTCACTGCAGCTCCAAAGGAGCATTGCTGCCATTACAATGGTACTCCCTTCACCCATATGCCAGGCTTCACACTTACAATATGAAAGGAGTCACAAAACACAGCATGTCACACACCATCAACTCAATGAGCTTTTAAGGTGAAAGTGAGGACTGCAGATGCTGGAGGTTAGAGTGGTGCAGGTCAGGCAGCAGGTCAGACAGCATCCGAGGAGCAGGAAAGCCAACGTTTCATCAGGAATGGAGGGCTCCTGCCTGAAACATCAATTTTCCTGCTGCCTGACCTGCTGTGTATTTCCAGTAACACACTCTTAAAAGAAGTTGTCCCCTTTTTTGATTTGATTTGATTTATAATTGTCACATGTACTTCAGTACAGTGAAAGGTTTTGTTTTGCATGCAGCACTGGCAGATCACATTGTACAAAGTACATTAGGGTAATAGAACAGAACGAGGAATACAATGTTATGGCAGCAGAGAAAGTGTACAAACAGCGAGATCAACATTAATCTTGACTCACTCAGCTTTCATCACAGCCAGGAGAACACACACATAGAATCCTTACAGTGTGGAAGGAAGCCATTCAGCTAATTGAGTACACACCACTCCTCTGAACATCAGCCCACCTAGACCCACCCCTATGACTCTGCATTTCCCATGGGTAATTCACCTAACCTACAAAACCGTCGATTCTATGGGGCAATCTTCCATGGCCAATCCACCTAACCTGCACATCTTTGGACTGTGGGAAGAAACCAGAGCACCTCTGAGGAAACCCACACAGACACAGGGATGATGTGCACAGTCCACACAGATAGTCACCTGAGGCTGGAATCGAACCTGGGCCCCTGGTGCTGTGAGGCAGCAGTGCTAACCACTGAGCCACTGTGCTGCACTGCTGACTGCTTTTCAGTAAAGACCAGCATGAGGTGAGCATGGTCTTCTGAGCTTAACCCACTTTTCTGTTCAGTCCTACTTCTCCGGCCCAGTTGGCTTTGCTAGTGGCAGCCAGTGCAGGTGCATCACTTGGGTAGGCCTCTTGGCCTGGTTCGGCTTCAGCTGTAACACGGTAAGCACGTAACAACAACAAAGATGGCTGCACATGACAAAGACTTGTCATGAGCTGATCGACATGAGGAGGCTTCATCCCTACCACTGTAAGCATTTCTGCAAATAAATGTCTTGGTCATAAAGGAGCCAAGTAATTGAAGAGTTCAGAGGAAAATACTTACTCAAGAGGTGCGTGCCTCATCCATATCATGGGTTTGTGAAATTATGTATTTCCTGTATTTGGCTCACCAGTAAGTCAAATTCAAGAGGGCTGTAGTGCTTATACATATGCATGTCATGTTAATGAATGCAAGAAAGTAGCCAGCCATGCAGGTTGGAAAGCAGACCCACCTGATTGGACCTGACAACTCAATCATGAAACTTTATCTCGCCAATGGGCAACTGAAAGTTTGCTTCCTACTCAAATACATCCTCCTCCTCCTCCTCTTCCTCCTCCCCACCCCCCCGAACACTTTCAAAGGCAGCAGCTGGGCTGTGAACATTCTGTCCGTTAGCTCCATGTCTCTCACCAAAGAAGCTGCTTGACCTGCTGCTTATTTTCCACCTTTTCCGTTTCATAGAATCCCTACAGTATAGAACCAGGCCATTCAGCCCATTGATTCCACACTGACCCCCCCCCGAAGAGCATCCCACCCAGACACAGCCCGTACCCTACCCTCGTGATCCTGCGTTTCTCATACCTAACCCACCTAGCCTGCACATCCCTGGGTACTATGGGACAATTCACCATGGCCAATCCAACCAACCTGCAAATCTTTAGTCTGTGGGAGGAAACCAGAGCACCCAGAGGAAACCCACGCAGTCATGGGGAGAATGTGTAAACTCTACACAGGCTGCTGGAATCGGACCTGGATCCCTGGCGCTGTGAGGCAGCAGTGCTAACCACTGAGCCATCCCAATTTATATTCCATAGTTGAACAACTGCCTGAAGGAAGATCCATTCAACGATACAGCATTTTTCCAGCATTGCATGAGCATGTCAGCTTCAATTAAGAGCTCACAAATCCTGTTGTAGGCCTTGAACAGCTGACTTTAAGATTCACATTGAGAGTGTTAATAACTGAACAAGACGGGTAATCATAAAAGCCCCTGCCAACTATTAATTTCTTTGCGTACACTGGACAAGTACTGATCTGCTCGTCCACTAAGTAACAATAAGAGTTACACTCGCACAAATCAAAAAGGCTGTCATGAATAGCCAGGTAGCTTTAACTTATTGTTATTCCAAACTAGACAGATTTTATAGCTCAGTGTGTCTGTGCTAATTTTTGCACTGTCCCTGAACTTTCTATTCTACTCCATTCCAGCATCATATGCTTTTAATTCTCATCTTTGCCTATCCACTTTTCATTGCCTTTATTTATTCCCTTCTTCTTATCCATCTCTCCACTTTCTTGTTTCTCTTCACAGACCACCTCCTGAAGGACTAATTGGGACTGACAGAAAACAGAGGCTCTCCTGGAGGCTAGAGGTATCCTAGCATTCATTGCTATAGGATGTTCTTGACCCAACAAAACAATACAAGCTTCGCAGAATTAATGAGGAATCTCATTATCGGTGTGGGTATTGAGGTAACCCCCTCCTCACGGCTGTCTTGGCAACTACTGTAGAGAGGGAATTATGATCCTGAGTCAGAAGAGTAAAATATTATTTAGATTCGAAATATCCCAACCCACCTTTGCCCACATCTTAGAGTCATAGAGGTGTACAGCACAGAAACAGATGTTTGGTCCAACACATCCCAACCTAATCGAGCCCCACTTGCCAGCACTTGGCCCAGTTCCCTCTAAACCCTTCCTATTCACATACCCATCCAGATGCCTTATAAATGTTGTAATTGTACCAGCCTCTACCACTTCCTCTGGCAGCTTGTTCCATACACGCACCACCCTCTGCTTGAAACAGTTGCCCCTTAGGTCTCTTTTATACCTTTCCCCTCTCACCCTAAACCTATGCCCTCTAGTTCTGGACTCTTCCACCTCAGTGAAGAAACTTTGTCTCTTTATCCTATCCATGCTCCTTATGATTTTATAAAACTCTATAAGGTCACCCCTCAGCCTCCGACGCTCCAGTGAAAACAGTCCCAGCCTGTTCAGCCTCTCCCTATAGCTCAAATCCTCCAACCCTGGCAACATCCTTGTAAACCTTTTCTGAACCCTTTTAAGTTTCACAACATCCTTCCTATAGCAGGGAGACCAGAAATACACACAGTATTCCAAAAATGGCCAAACCAATGTCCTGTACAGCCACAAATTAACCTCCCAGCTTCTAAACTCAATGCACTAATCAATAAAGGAAAGCAAACCAAACATCTTCTTCACTACTGGATTAGTGGTGCTGGAAGAGCACAGCAGTTCAGGCAGCATCCAACGAGCAGCGAAATCAACGTTTCGGGCAAAAGCCCTTCATCAGGAATAAAGGCAGTGAGCCTGCAGCATGGAGACCTTTTTACCTTCTTCACTATCCTATCTACCTGTGACTCCACATTCAAGGAACTATGAGTCTGTACTCCACAGTCTCTTTGCACTGCATCACTCTCCAGGTACTTACTAGTAAGTGTATAAGTCCTGCCCTGATTTGCCTTTTTAAAATGCAGCAACCCACATTTGTCTAAATTATATTTCATCTGCCACTTCTCAGCCCTTAAGCCCATCTGATCAAGATCCCATTGTACTCTGAGGTAACCTTATTTACTGTCCACTACACCTCCAATTTTGGTGCCATCTGCAAACCTAATAACCATACCTCCTATGTTCACATCCAAATCATTTATATAATTGTACCCTGGCAACTGTATAAACACAGTATCTCACAAACCAAAGCTCTTTCAGCAGCACCCTGAAGGACATTTTTCTTTCATTCGTGGGATGGGGGCATCACTAGCTAGGCCGGGATTTGTTTCCGTCCCTAATTGCCCAGAAGGCAGTTAAGACTCAACCACATTTCTATGGTTCTGGAGTCCCATGTAGGCCAGACCTGGTGAGGTCTGTCCCTAAAGGACATTAATGAACCAGATGGGTCTTTCCTGACAATCAATTCATGGTTATCATTAAACTCTTAATTCCAGATATATTTTTAATAGAATTCATGGCTGGATTTGAAACTCGGTCCTCAGACCGGTACCTGGTACTCTGGATTAACAGCCCTGGAATAGATATTACCTCCTCCACTATGGAAATGCAAACACCTTTATCCCCAAGTAATTGGAGTGAGATGATGAGAAACTTCTTTACTCAGAGAGTTGTTAAGATTTGAGCGTGGTGGAGAATGGATTCCATTGGAAATTTCAAGAGCAGATTGGATCTATATTTGAAAGTGATGACTTTAGAGGGATACAGAGATAGGACTGGAGAGTGGGACTGGTGGATAGCTGTTTTGGGAGCCGGTCCAGACACGATGGGTCAAATGGCTTCCTTCTGCACTGTTAAATTCAGTGATTTTAAGACACGCAACAGCCCAACTCAGATGGATATGGCAGTTCCTTCATTATCACAGGATCAAGTATGTAACTCCCCGTCCAGCAGCATTGTCAAACAGCCTTACCGCAGGGGACTGACCCTGGACAAGAAGGCAGCTCACCACAACCTTGCTAAAGTGGGCTCTCAATGATACCAATCTAATCAGCGTTGGCCACGGTCCTGAGACTGAATAAAGGAATGGTAATTAATAGAAAACAGAAATTGGTGGAAAATCTCAGCAGGTCTGGCAGCAACTGCGGAGAGAAATCAGAGTTAACATTTCAGGCCCAGCAACACCTTCTTCAGATCACGAGAATGATTATGTAACAGCTTGGCCTGGAGATAATAGATTGGCTCCTCAAATGGTGTCAAACCTCACTGCAGATGCCGCTATGCAGTTTCGGCTGGCATTTAATTGAGGTGCTGCATTGTTAGATGTGCTGCCTTTTGGATGAGCTGTCTCCATCTGCCTACTCAACTGGATGTGTAAGATACCATAACAATCTTCAAAAGAACAGAGAGTTCTCCTGATATCCAAGCCAACATTTCTTCTTCAACCAACATCATCAAAGACAGATTATCGGGCTATTCATCTGTTGTTTTGGGACCTTTTGTAGAGTGTAAATTGGTTGCTGTGGTTGCTTAGGTAACAAATTCAGAAGTAATCGATTTGTTATGATGCACTCTAGGATGTCCAGAGGGTGAGATAAGGTCCCACATAAATCAAATTCTTTCCTCTGCTTTCATGAGACTGTTACCAATAATATAAAAGAATTGATCCACTTCAACATTTTAACCTGTTGGACCAGACCATGCACTGATTTATAAACCTGATCCAGTCTGTACAATCATTAGCGTGAAATATTGAACACCCAAACTTTGCAACTCTACTGCAACAAACATATACATCCACAAAGGGTACTGTTCCTGAATACAACACCATGGTAACTGCTCTATTTGTGTCAAGACAAATGTATGTCTCCCAAACTCTCTCAATGAGTCAAATAACAAAGAATGGAGTTGCTAAAAGTCCAGAATGTGACATAAAGTTCAGTTTTTGAGTGGTCACATGAGGTATTCTGCAAATAGGGAGGCACGGTGGCTCAGTGGTTAGCAATACTGCCTCACATCACCAGGGTCCCAGGTTTGACTCCAGCCTCGGGGAACTGTCTGTGTGGAGTTTGCATGTCTGTGTGGGTTTCCTCCGGGTGCTCCAGTTTTCTCCCACAGTCCAAAGATGTGCAGGTCAGGTGGATTGGCCATGCTAAATTGCCCATAGTGCATTAGTCAGAGGGAAATGGCTCTGGGTGGGTTACTCTTGGAGGGTTGGTGTGGACTAGTTGGGCTAAAGGGCCTGTTTCCACACTGTAAGGAATCTAATAGTAAATAAAATCCAATTTTCAATTCAAGGTGCTTTGTGGTGGTTGGAGAAAGGAGAACCCTACCTTTACTCTGAAGAGACACACGGAGTCCTCCACATATCAATCAGTGTCTCAGTGAATAAACAACAACAACAGATTGCATTTGCATGGTGCCCAGCATTGACAAATGTTTCAAAGCATGGTACAGAGGCATAAGTAAAAAATGGTGATTTAGCCTGCAGGAATATTAGCCAAAAGCTTAGTTAAAAAGGTGGACCTTGTGGAAGATCTCAAAGCAAAGACAGGAGGTAGCGATCTGGATGAAATTCCAGAATGTGGGGTCCAGGCAGTTGAAGGATCTTTACTGAAGAATGTGATGAGACTGTGCATGGAGCATCATAGAATTCATAAGGTGCGGAAGCAGGCCATTCAGTCCATGCTGCCCCTCTGAAGAACATCCAACTCAGACCCCATCTTGTAACTTCGCATTTCCCATGACTAATGCACCTAGCCTGCACATCCCAGGACAATATGGGGCAATTTAGCATAGCCAACCCACCTAACCTGTACATTTTTGGATTGTGGGAGGAAAGAGGAGCACCCGAAGGAAACTCACGCAGACTCAGTGAGAGTGTGCAAACTCCACACAGACAGTTGCCTGCTGCTGGAATCAAACTCAGGTCCTTAGTGCTGTGGATAGACAGCAGTGTTAGCCACTGAGCCACCATGCTGCCCCTAAGTAGAGTATTGCTGAGAGTTTTGATTCTCATATTTTAAAAAAAAAGGATGTATTGGCATCAGATGCAGGCTGGGCTAATTCCTGGGATAAAGAGGTTAAATAATCAAGCATGGCTAAACAGGTTAGGTGTTTATTCATTAGAGATTTGAAGAATGTGTGTTGATCTTATTACATAGAACATAAGACATTACAGTGCAGTACAGGCCCTTTGGCCCTTGATGTTGCGCTGACCTGTGGAACCAATCTGAAGCCCATCTATCCTACACTATTCCATTTTCATCCGTACGTTTATCCAACGACCATTTAAATGCCCTTAACGTCGGTGAGTCTACTACTGTTGCAGGCAATGTGTTCCACACTCCTCCTACTCTCTGAGTAAAGAAATTACCTCTGACTTCTGTCCTTTATCTATCACCCCTCAATTTAAAGCTATGTCCCCTTGTGCTAGCCATCACCATCTGAGGAAAAAGACTCTCACTGTCCACCCTACCTAATTCTCTGATCATTTTGTATGCCTCCATTAAGTCACCTCTCAATCTTCCTCGAACGAAAATAGCCTCAGCCCTTCCACATAAAACCTTCCCTCCACACCAGGCAACATCCTGGTAAATCTCCTCTGAACCCTTTCCAAAGCTTCGACATCCTTCCTATAATGCGGTGATCAGAACTGTACACAATATGCCAAGTGTGGCCGCACAAGAGTTTTGTACAGCTGCAGCATGATCTCATGGTTCCGAAACCCAGTCCCTCTACCAATAAAAGCTAACACAGCGTATGCCTTCTTAACAACCCTGTCAACCTGGGTGACAACTTTCAGGGATCTATGTACATGGACACTGAGATCTCTCTGCTGATCTACACTACCAAGAATCTTAACATTAGCCCAGTACTCTGCATTCCTGTTACTCCTTCCAACGTGAATCACCTCACACTTTTCCGCATTAAACTCCATTTGCCACCTCTCAGTCCAGCTCTGCAGCTTATCTATGTTCCTCTGTAACCTACAACATCCTTCATCACCAATCACACTCCACCAACCTTAGTGTCATTCACAAATTTACTAACCCACCATTCCATGCCCTCATCTAGGTCATTTATAAAAATGACAATACGGTAGTGGCCCCAAAACCGATCCTTGCGGTACCCCACTAGTAACTGAACTCCAGGATAAACATTTCCCATCAACCACCACCTTCTGTCTTCTTACAGCTAGCCAATTACTGATCCAAACCACTAAATCACCCTCAATCCCATGCCTCTGTATTTTGTGCAATAGCCTACCAGGGGAAACCTCATCAAATGCGTTACTGAAAGCCATATACACCATATCAACTGCTTTACCCTCATCCACCTGTTTGGTCACCTTCTCAAAGAACTCGATAAGGTTTGTGAGGCGTGACCTACCCTTCACAAAACAGTGGCAACTATCCCTAATCAGCTTTTTCCTCTCTAGATGATTATAAATCCTATCTCTTATAACCTTTTCCAACACTTTCACCACAACTGAAGTAAGGCTCATTGGTCTATAATTACCAGGGTTGTCTCTACTCTCCTTGAACAAGGGGATAATATTTGCTATCTTCCAGTCTACTGGCACTATTCCTGTAGACAATGACGACATAAAGATCAAAGCCAAAGGCTCTGCAATCTCCTCCCTGGCTTCCCAGAGAATCCTAGGATAAATCCCATCCGGCCCAGGGGACCTATCTATTTTCACACTTTCCAGAATTGCTAACATCTCCTCCTTGCTAATGTCAATCCTGTCTCGTCTAGTAGCCTGTATGTCAGTATTCTCCTCAACAACATTGTCTCTTTCCAGTGTGAATACTGATGAAAAATATTCATTTAGTGCTTCCCGTATCTCCTTAGACTCTAGACACAACTTACTACTACTATCCTTGATTAGCCCTAATCTTTCTCTCATCATTCTTTTATTCCTGACATACCTATAGAAAGATTTAGGGTTTCCTTGATGCTACCTGCCAAATTCTTCTCATGTCCCCTCCTGGCTTTTCTTAGCTCTCTCTTTAGGTCTTTCCTGGCTAACTTGTAACTCTCAAGCTCCCTAACTGAGTCTTCACGTCTCATCTTTACATAAGCCTTCTTCTTCCTCTTGACAAGAGATTCAACTTCTTTAGTAAACCATGGCTCCCTCGATAACTTCCTCCCTGCCTGACAGGTACATACTTATCAAGGACATGCAATAGTTGTTCCTTGAATAAGCTCCGCATTTCAATTGTGCCCATCCCGTGCAGTCTCCTTCCCCATTGTATGCGTCCTAAATCTTGCCTAATCACATCATAATTGTCTTTTTCCTCAGCAATAACTCTTGCCCTGCATCATATACCTATCCTTTTCCATTGCTGAAGAAAATGTAACTGGATTGTGGTCACTATCACCAAAATGCTCACCTACCTCCAAATCTAACACCTGGCCAGGTTCATTACCCAGTACCAAATCCAATGTGGCCTCGCCTCTTGTTGGTTTATCTCCAAACTGTGTCAGGAAACCATCCTGCACACATTGGACAAAACCAGACCCATCTAAAGTATTGAACTATAGTATTCCCAGTCAATATTTGCAAAGTTAAAGCCCCCTTAACAACTACCCTGTTACTCTGGCTCCTATCCAGAATTACCTTTGCTATCCATTCCTCTACATGTCTGGAACGATTCGGAGGCCGATATAAACTCCCAAGAGGGTGACCTCTCCTTTCCTACTTCTAACCTCAGCCCATACTGCCTCAGTAGTCGAATCCTCAAATATCCTTTCTGCTACCATAATACTATCCTTGACTAACAATGCCACACCTCTCCCTCTTTTACCATCTTCTCTGTTCTTACTGAAACATCTAAATCCTGGAATCTGCAACAACCATTCCTGTCCCTGCTCTATCCATGTCTCTGAAATGGCCACAACATTGGAATCCCAGGCACAACCCATGCCACAGGTTCACCCACCTTATTCCGGATGCTCCTGGTGTTGAAGTAGACACACTTCAAACCAACTTCCTGATTGCCGGTGAACTCTTACAACCTTGAAACCATATTTCTGACCTCACTACTCTCAACCTCCTGGCCATGTGAGCTACAATTTAGGTTCCCATCCCCCTGTTCAATTAGTTTAAACCCTCCCGGAGAGCATTAGCAAATCTCCCCCCAGGATATTGGTACCCCTCTGGTTCAAATGTAGACCATCCTGTTCCACCTACCTCAGAATGAGCCCCAATTATCCAGGTATCTGAAACCCTCCAGCCTGCACCATCGCTGTAGCCTCATGTTCAACTCTTCTCTCCCCTTATTCCTTGCCTCACTAACACTTGGCATAGGCAACAAACCAGAGAGAACAACTCTGTTTGGTCTAGCACTAAGCTTCCACCCTAGCTCCCTGAATTTCGGCCTTAAATCCCCATCTCTCTTCCTACCTATGTCGTTGATGCCTACGTGGACCACAACTTGTGGCTGTTCCCCCTCCCCCTCAAGGATCCCGAAAACATAATCTGAGACATCACAAACCCTGGCATCTGGGAGTCTCTCTCGTTCCTACAGAACCTCCTATCTGTTCCCCTAACTATGGAGTCTGCAGTGACTAATGTTCTGCTCCTCTTCCCCCTCCCTCTGAGCAACAGGGACAGACTCTGTGCCAGAGACCTGGACCCATGGCTTACCCCAAGTAAGTTGTTCCCCCCAACAGTATCCAAAACAGTATACTTGTTGTTGAGGGGAGTGGCTACAGGGGTTCCCTGCATCACCTGCTGGTTCTCTTTCTGTCGCTGACAGTAATCCATCTGCCTTTTTCTTGTATCTCAGGTGTGACTACCTCAAACATACAAGATTCTGAGTGAGTCTGACAGTGTAGATGTTGAAACGATGTTTCCACTTGTGGGGGAGTCTTGAACTACAGGATCAAGGGGCACACAGATTGAAGACTGATGGAATTGCTTCTCCCAATGGGAAATGAGTGTCTGGAATCCTGTACTCCAGAGAGTTGTGGAGGCTAGTTCTCTGAAAGTATTTATCGAGGAAGTAGATAGGTTTTTGAAATATCGAGGAGTTAAGGTCTACAAGGAGCTGGCATGAAAGAGGAGACGCGCTCTGGAGTAGATCAGCCATGATCTGGTTGAATGACAGGCTAGGCTTGAGGGGCTGAATGACCTACTCCTGCTCCTATTTCCTTTGTCCTTATGATTGTTTCGAAAGGCTGGGGATAATGTTGGAGCAGAAGGAGCAGTTTACAATTTCAGCCAGCAAGGTTGAGGGAGGGGAAGCTGGGTGGGCAGTCCGCAGTAGACTGTGTGAACAGACTACTTAGTGCCTTGAGTGCCCTCCCTCAGAAGGGTTAGCTCCAGTTGCATTGAGCCAATCTCCAAATGGATCAAAACTTCCTAAAGGTGATGATGATTAAATGCCTGGAAAATGTTTTGGAAGCCCAATCTGTGAACTTCACTCAAATAATAGTGACATGTCCTGAACAATGTGTTGCTGAGCGCAAAATAAACTACTCAATCACCTCAGCCTTAGATTACCCTTATATCCACAATCCTATTTCCAGTCAGAGAACCATTTAAGTCATTCCATTCTACCTGTGTTCTGAAAGGTCTGTCACTGAATCTTACTTCGGCTGTGAGAGCAAGCAGTTCCTGGGGCTGTTTTTCTCTTGATTAAATCATACTTCTTCAACAACACCAACATGCACTTTCTACAACTGGGGCAAACCCCCTGCAGAACTTTGCAGAGGACTGGCTTTTCTGGGAGGATTGTGCAAATTGTCTTAAAAACTGGTTGGAACTGCATTCTGAGAAGATTTTTAAAAGGGATGGAGGGGGGGGGGGGGGGGGACTGGTATCACCAGATGAGAAGGTGAAATAAAGCAGGAAGGTCAGAGTCAGAAGATTTTGGAATGTGGGATGGGAAGGAAGGTCCTAGGGGGTTGAATCCACAGGGCTATTTGGAGATACGGATGAAAATTTAAAATTCTGTATTCTGGTGGATAGCAAGTCAATGTTGACCAGCGACGGTGAGAGTGATGGGAAAGTGTCATTTAAAGTAAGGCAGGATGCAGATACCAATATTTTGATATTCTCTTGGCAATATAAGGGTTGTTTTCCTTACAGCAAAGTAGGTAGAGGAGGGACCTGATTGAGGTGTAGAAGGTTATGAGAGACATAGATAGGGCAGATAGGGTGAAACCTATCCCCTTAGTAGACAGTCAATAACCAGAGGCACAGGTTTAAGATATGGAGTCGGAAGCTTACAAGGGATTTGAAGAAAATCTTTTTCGCCCACAGGGTGGGTGTCTGGAACCAACTGCCTAAAAAAGGATGTTTGAGGTAGGACCCTCAAGACATTTAAGAAATATTTAGATGAAGCACCACATTATACAAGGCTACAAGTCAAGACTGGAAAATGGGATTAGAATAGACAGAGGCTTGATGACTGGAAACCAATGTGATAGGCTGAAGGGCCTCTCTCCAGGCTGTTAAAAACTCTATGCGTCTATGTCTCCTGTTGTGTCACTTGTTGCCAGCTGCTTTCTTTGAATTGTATAACATCGGCAGATGCTTACAGTACTCCTAAATTCTTCCAGTGCTTCCATAAACATTTAGTCTGGGAATTTCCCATGACTGGCTGCTGTAACATCAGTGGTAGAGCGGCAGTGAAATCCTATTTCCATGAGGCTGCACTGATGTCCTGCCATGATTACGGGAAAGATTGGCGAAGGGAGTCAATGGAGGAAAACCTCAAAGAGGATAGTCCCAGTTTCATTATTTGGCCATGCTAAATTGTCCATAGCTGTTAGGTGCATTAGTCAGAGGAGGTGGGTTACTCTTCGGAGGGTCGGTGTGGACTTGTTGGACCGAAGGGCCTGTTTCCACACTGTGGGGAATCTAATCTAATCAATTATTCTTCACAGGGCCCAGTATTAGAGTCATAGAGTCGAGACTGTGGTGCTGGAAAAGTACAGCAGGTCTGGCACCATCCGAGGAGCAGGTGAATTGACGATTCAGGCAAAAGCCCTTCGTCAGGTTTCTGATGAAGGGGTTTTGACCGAAACATCAATTCTCCTGCTCCTTGGATGCTGCCTGATCTGCTGTGCTTTTCCAGCACCACACTCTTGACTCTAATCTCCAGCATCTGCAGTCCTCACTTTCACCTGTTAGAGTCATTAAGTCATCCAGCATGGAAACAGACCTTTTGGTCCAATCAGTCCATGCTAACCATAGTCACAAGCTAACCTAGTCCCACCTTCCTGCACTTGGCCTATATCCCTCCAAATATTCCTTATTCATGCACTTTTCGAAATATCTTTTAAATGTTGTAACTGTATACACATTCACCACTTCCTCTGAATGTTCATTTCACACACGAACCACTTTGTGTAAAAAAAATTGCCCCTCATGTTTTTTTTTTATCTTTCTCCTCTCACCTTAAAAAATGTCCCTTAGTCTTTAGTAAATTTTATTAGCTTCAAATTGGATTCGATAAGAAAATGGAATCGGCTGATGATTTGAACTGTGATCTCTCAGTACGGCTTCTGACGAAAGGTCATGAAGCTGCAAAGTTGAAAATTAAACGACACCAGGTTATTGTCAAATAAACCGTTGGACTACAACCTGGTGTTGTGTGATTTTCAACTTTGTCCATCCAAGTCCAACACCGGCACCTCTACACTAAGCTGCGATGTTAACTGTGCTTCACTCTCTGCAAAATGCTGCTTGACGTGCTGAGAGCTTTCTCTTTTTTAATGTGGCTTTCCAGAAGCCACAATATCTTGCTTTGGTCCTGTACTAATGATTGATTGATGAGTTACATGCAAAAGCTCACACAGGATTCATCCCAGCTGACAACTAAGGGGCTACAATGTAATGAAAAATGCCTACTGCCTCATTTACTACCTCATCAATTGATGCCAACAGGCATAACTAATCCAAACTAAACCACATTCCAGAGAATTGCATTTTACGGCACTGTAAAACACAGGCTATAAAATGGAGACATTAGATTACATCATTATTATCTGTTCGAATATATGAATGCAGTCTGAGGCTGAGATAAATGCTTATCACATCATTAGACATTTGTTTGTTGAATACAACAGAAAACAAAAGCTTGCAACGATTGGCTGTAGAAAATGAGGCAACCCTTCCATTAAAAGTGTTTCAGAAGGCAAGTTTTCATATCCCAGACATCCAACATGAAATCTTGTCTGCTCTAGCTCCATTGTAAAATCTACCACTGAGAGCAGGCTGTAGGTTCGATCCCCTGGCCTATGCTCTGCCAGTTCATATCAAGGTGATGGTTGAGGCACGAGCATTAGCTCCCACTGCCTTAAGTTTGGGAAATAATGTGCTGAAATTGGTTTCTGTCTCCTGACCCCTGCCAGCTTAATTTTATGTGAGGTGGTTAATTAATAGGCACGCATGGTGTTTGCCATCCAGTTAAGGTCAATGGGTGGCAGATGGGGCATTGCAAATGGCAATGAAGGGTTGGTGGGTGTGCCAGCCCCTGGGAAAAGAGAGTGCTGTTCAGGCACAGGATTTGATCCTGCCCTCTGCATCAGGTTTACTGGTGATACCACAAAGGAAGAGCCATTAAGATCCTTCCTGTTGGGCTGGGAGGAACAAGAGGGGTCCCCACAAAAATATCTGGACTGCTGCCATCCCAAGTCTCCTCCTTTCACAGTCACAAACTCCCAGGCAGGTCTTTGCTTCCCATCTACTGTCTGGCCTTGGGTCTACTTTGCTAACCGCACTGGGCAGAATCTACTGAACTGTCCTCGTGGGGCCATTTTGACCTCTGGCCTTTTCATCGCCAGAACGGCTGAGCAGCAAGTTGCTGTGGTTTTGATGACAAGACAGAAATGAGTCAACAGTGATCCAACAAATTGGGTAATTTACAATGTCCCAGAGATGCTGAGGTCAACTGTACCATCCTAACGGCCGGGCCCCTAAGAAGATTAAACAGTTCAGGCCTGGGTCACACTTGAGATCCCAAGGTTTTGATGTTTCAGAGAGTGGGAGCTGTGGCTTGGGTGCGGAAGGTGAGTCCAAGTCTCACTCAGAAACCTGACCGTATAATCTGGGCTGGCGTTCACCTGAGACAGCAATGTGCTGTCAGAGGCACCATCATTTGGCTGAGACTTTATAGAATCATAGCATTTTACAGTACAAAAGGAGACCATTCGATCCATTGTGTCTGTACCGACACCTGAAAGAGTTACCCAACTAGTCCCACTCTCTAGCTCTCTAATTTCATCCCTTTTAAACATATACCCAGCTTTCTTTTGGAACCTTCCTGGAATCTGCCTCCACCACTCTCCCAGGCAGTGCATTCCAAATAGAGTCATAGAGATGTACAGCATGGAAACAGACTCTTCAGTCCTTCCCATCCATGGAGACGAGATATCCCAACCCAATCTAGTCCCACCTGCCAGCACCCAGTCCAGATCCCTCCAAACCCTTCCTATTCATATACCCATCCAAATGCCTCTTAAATGTCGCAATTGTACCAGCCGCCACCATTTCTTCTGGCAGCTCATTCCATACATATACCACCCTCTGCGTGAAAATATTGCCCTTTAGGTCTCTTTTATATCTTTCCCCTCTCACCCTAAACCTATGCCCTCTATTTCTGGACTCCCCGACCCGAGGGAAAAGACTTTGTCTATTTATCCTATCCATGCCCCTCATAATTTTGTAAACCTCTATATGGTCACCCCTCAGCCTCCGATGCTCCAACCCTGGCAACACCCTTGTAAATCTTTTCTGAACCCTTTCAAGTTTCACAACATCTTTCCGATAGGAAGGAGACCAGAATTGCACGCAATATTCCAACAGTAGCCTAACCAATGTCCTGTACAGCCACAACATGACCTCCCAACTCCTGTACTCAATACTCTGACCAATAAAGGAAAGCATAGCAAATGCTTTTTTCACTATCCTATCTACCTGCGACTCCACTTTCAAGGAGCTATGAACCTGCACTTCAAGGTCTCTTTGTTCAGCAACACTCCCTGGGGCCTTACCATTAAGTGTATAAGTCCTGCTAAGAATTGCTTTTCCAAAATGCAGCACCTCGCATTTATCTGAATTAAACTCCATCTGCCACTTCTCAGCCCATTGACCCATCTGGTCCAGATCCTGTTGTAATCTGAGGTAACCCTCTTCGCTGTCCACTACACCTCCAATTTTGGTGTCAAACTTACTAACTGTACCTCTTATGCTCGCATCCAAATCATTTATGTAAATGACAAAAAGTAGAGGGCCCAGCACCGATCCTCGTGGCACTCCACTGATCACAGGCCTCCAGTCTGAAAAACAACCCTCCACCACCACCCTCTGTCTTCTACCTTTGAGCCAGTTCTGTATCCAAATGGCTAGATCCCCCTGTATTCCATGAGATCTAACCTTGTTAATCAGTCTCCCATGGGGAACCTTGTCGAACGCCTTACTGAAGTCCACATAGATCACATCCACTGCTCTGCCCTCATCAATCTTCTTTGTTACTTCTTCAAAAAACTCAATCAAGTTTGTGAGACATGATTTCCCACACACAAAGCCATGTTGACTATCCCTAATCAGTCCTTGCCTTTCCAAATACATGTACATCCTGTCCCTCAGGATTCCCTCCAACAACTTGCCCACCACTGAGTTCAGGCTCACCAATCTATAGTTCCCTGACTTGTCTTTACCACCCTTCTTAAACAGTGGCACCATGTTTGCCAATCTCTAGTCTTCCGGCACCTCACCTGTGACTATCGATGATACAAATATCTCAGCAAGAGGCCCAGCAATCACTTCTCTAGCTTCCCACAGAATTCTCGGGTACACCTGATCAGGTCCTGGGGATTTATCCACCTTTAACCCTTTCAAGACATCCAGCACTTCCTCTTCTGTAATCTGGATATTTTGCAAGATGTCACCATCTATTTCCCTACGACTATATCTTCCATATCCTTTTACACAGTAAATACTGATGCAAAATACTCATTTAGTATCTCCCCCATTTTCTGTGGCTCCACACAAAGGCTGCCTTGCTGATCTTTGAGGGGCCCTATTCTCTCCCTAGTTACCCTTTTGTCCTTAATATTTTTGTAAAAAACCTTTGGATTCTCCGTAATTCTATTTGCCAACGCTATCTCATGTCCCCGTTCTGCCCTCCTGATTTCCCTCTTAAGTATACTTCTACTTTCTTTATACTCTTCTAGAGATTCACTCAATCTATCCTGTCTATACTTGACATATGCTTCTTTCTTCTTCTTAACCGAACCCTCAATTTCTTTAGTCATCCATTAATCCCTATACCTACCAGCCTTCCCTTTCACCCTGACAGGAATATACTTTCTCTGGATTCTTGTTATCTCATTTCTGAAGGCTTCCCATTTTCCAGCCGTCCCTTTACCTGTGAACATATGCCTCCAATCAGCTTTCGAAAGTTCTTGCCTAAAACCGTCAAAATTGGCCTTTCTCCAATTTAGAACTTCAACTCTTCGATCTGGTCTATCCTTTTCCACCACGATTTTAAAATGAATAGAATTATGGTCACTGGCCCCAAAGTGCTCCCCCACTGACACCTCAGTCACCTGCCCTGCCTTATTTCCCAAGAGTAGGTCAAGTTTTGCACCTTCTCTAGTAGGTACATCCACAGACTGAATCAGAAAATTGTCTTGCACACACTTAACAAATTCCTCTCAATCTAAACCCTTAACACTATGGCAGTCCCAGTCTACCATAACCACCCTATTATTCTTACAGATAGCTGAGATCTCCTTGCAAGTTTGTACCCCTTTCTTATTTCTCAGTTCCACCTAAATAACTTCCCTGGATGTACTTCTGGGATTATCCTCCCTCAGCACAGCTATGATGCTATCCCTTATCAAAAATGCCACGCCCCCTCCTCTCTTGCCTCCCTTTCTATCCTTCCTGTAGCATTTGTATACTGGAACTTTAAGCTACCAGTCCTGCCCATCCCTGAGCCACGTTTCTGTAATTGCTATGATATCCCAGTCCCATGTTCCTAACCATGCCCTGAGTTCATCTGCCTTCCCTGTTAGGCCCCTTGCATTGAAATAAATACAGTTTAATTTATTAGTCCTACCTTGTCCCTGCCTGCCCTGGCTGTTTGACTCACTTCTGTACCCATCTCAGATCGATCTCTTTCCTCACTATCTCCCTGGGTCCCACACCCCCCACCTTCCTAGGTTAAATCCTCCCAAGCAGTCCTAGCAAATTTTCCTGCCAGTATATTAGTCCCCTTCCAATTTAGGTGCAATCGTCCTTCTTGTACAGGTCACTTCTACCCCAAAGGAGATTCCAATGATCCAAAAATGTGAATCCTTCTCTCATACACCAGCTCCTCAGCCATGCATTCATCTGCTCTATCCTCTTATTCCTGTCCTCACTAGCTCTTGGCACTGGGAGTAATCCAGATATTACTACCCTTGAGGACCTCTTTTTTAAATTTCTGCCTAACTCTCTGTAATCTCCCTTCAGAGTCTCAACCTTTTTCCTTCCAATGTCGTTGGTCCCAATGTGGACAATGACCTCCCGGGAAAATATTCTGCACCCTCTCTGAGACATCCTTGATCCTGGCACCAGGGAAACAACAACAGTCTGCTTTTTCTCTGCTGGCCACAGAAACGTCTGTCTGTACCTCAGACTACAGAATCCCCTAACACAATTGATCTCTTGGTAGCTGATGTACCTCTTGTTGCATTAGAGCCAGTCTCAATACCAAAAGGGCGGCACAGTGGCACAGTGGTTAGCACTGCTGCCTCACAACGCCAGAGACATGGGTTCAATTCCCACCTCAGGCAATTTTCTGCGTGGAGTTTGCGCATTCTCCCTGTGTCTGCGTGAGTTTCCTCTGGGTGCTCCGGTTTCCACCCACAGTCCAAATAAAATGTGCAGGTTAGGTGAATCGACCATGCTAAATTGCCTGTAGTGTCAGGGAATGGGTCTGGGTGGGTTGCTCTTCGGAGGGTCGGTGTGGACTTGTTGGGCCGAAGGGCCTGTTTCCATACTGTAAATAATCTAATCAGAAACTTGGTTGTTCGTGCTATGTTCCCCTGAGAATTCATCACCCCCCTACATTTTTCAAAACAGCATACCTGTTTGAAATGAGTATATCCACAAAAGACTCCTGCTCTAGCTGCAGGAGTCTTACCCTTCCTGAAGTTAACCCATCTATGTGATTGTATCTGAGACTTGCCCCCCTTCCTATAACTGCCATCCATCACATACTGTTGCTGTTGCAAATTCTTCATCGCTTCTATCTGTCCCTCCAATCGATCCACTCGATCTGATAAGATTCGCATCCAACAGCATTTATGGCAGATATAATCCGCAGTAACCCTTAAACTCTCTTTAAACTCCCACATCTGACAAGAAGTACATATCACTGCAAAGGCCATTTTTGCTCCTTCACTACCTATAGACCCAGAAAATAACACTGCCTTATTCCTCTACAAACACTGCCCCAGGTTAAATTAATAGCTATGGCTTACATTTTAAGTTTAATCAAGAGACTTATCTCCAAAAACATATAATCAAGAAAGAATCCACTATAGTCACTGCTGCAGCCTTTCTCTTGGACAGACTTAAAACAACAATTAACTTATCTGATTCTGTGCTGTGAACTTCACCCAACA
This sequence comes from Chiloscyllium punctatum, assembly GCF_047496795.1. Taxonomy (NCBI): domain Eukaryota; kingdom Metazoa; phylum Chordata; class Chondrichthyes; order Orectolobiformes; family Hemiscylliidae; genus Chiloscyllium; species Chiloscyllium punctatum. The sequence continues at coordinate 30,543,219 of NC_092754.1, forward strand.
GTTCCTCCAAGATTAGTTGTGAATTTCATTGTATGTTCATTTCCCCAGATGCACTCCGATGCCCAGCGACACACGAATTCAAACAGCAAAGGCAGTAATTGTACAGGTTCTCTCTCTCTCTCTCCTGCACTGTCCTCACCATGTGCTTCCTCTGTCTGCTCTTCTTCCTTTTAAAACTGCTGTTGTTTTGACTGTTTTTTTTTCCAAAAACTTCCAAAACAATGCAACAGCGTATAAAACAGTAATTGCTGCTCCTGGAATTTGAGGAAATCACCTCCAACCCCTAAAATACCTCAAAAAACGGAGCAGCTCTTTCCTAACAGCCCTATGAGTAATAAAGTTTCACCTAATCTCATTCCTAGCTCTCTTGCCCTCTCTATCCTCTATGCAATTGCTCGGCATTATTTGAAGGAAGGTAGGGGAGTTCTTTTGCTGCCTTGGCCAGTCCTTGAGCTTTCAAACAAAATAATCTGACCATCTCTAATTCTAGCTGTGGGAGCTTTCTATGCACACCTTGGTTGCAGGTTTTCCTGCATTCCCCTACTTCACAGATTGTTCACTGAGAATTAAATGTTTTGGAAATCCCTGAACTGATGAAGGTGCAGTAAAGATGTCCCCCTGTCACTGGGCTGCACATCGATGTGCAAACCTCTGGGGAACTGGATCCTTACTTTCCATGCAATTGTCTCACAAACCTGTACAATAATTTCTCGGACTTACCAAGTATCACCTCGGACTGCATCGGCATTGACAAGGCCGGGTGCTTCACCTCACAGCTAAACAAGGCGTTATTATCCAGGTCAGGGTTCAAAGTCCAGGTGATCATGGCCCGGACCTCGACAGTCCCATCGCTGACTGGAATCTGCGTGTGCCGGAACAGATATTCTGGATCGCTGGGATAAATCCACCTTGGGAACTCCCGGCTGATGACCGTCTCTGGAATCTTTTCTGTTTCAGTGGTTGCTGGGTCAACACTGTCGGTGATGCTGGCTAAGGGCCTCTCCGTGAAGAGCCTGCCTCCACCTTCAAAATCCAGCAAGGACAAAGATTTCTGCATCTTGGTGTCATCCATGTCCCGGCTGATGAGGTGCTGAGGGACTCGGCTTTTACTCATGGCTCCATCTGAAGATGTTTGAGACACATGGAGAACTTCAACCAGTTCTCCATCTCGCTTGAAGTATACCTAAGGGGGACACACACAGAAACATTAAAACTTTCAGCAAACTGTGGTGGCATGGTGGCTCAGTGGTAGCACCGCTGCCTTGCAGTACCAGGGACCCGTGTTCGATACCAGCCTCGGGTGACTGTCTGTGTGGACATTCTCCCCATGTCTGTGGGGATTCCCTCCGGGTGCTCTGTTTACCTTCCCACAGTCCAAAAATGTGCAGGTTAGGTGAACTGTCCATAGTGTCTGGGGATGTGAATGATTAGATTACTTACAATGTGGAAACAGGCCCTTCGGCCCAACAAGTCCACACCGACCCTCCGAAAAGCAACCCACCGAGACGCATTCCCCTACATTTACTCCTTCATCTAATACTACGGGCAATTTAGCATGGCCAATTCACCTAATCTGCACTTTCTTTTTGGACTGTGGGAGGAAACTGGAAGGCGAGGTGCATTAGCCTTGGGAAATGCAGGGTTACAGTGATGGGGGAGGGTGGGTCTAGGCGGGAGACCCTTCAGAGGGGCAGTGTGGATCCAATGGGCCAAATGGCCTGCTTCCACATGAGGGATCCTGTGAAGCCAATAAGACAGGGCTGTTCGTTGGGAGGGTTTGGAAACTGAAAATGATCATTCGGACCAAACAACCGTCCCACTCTTCCTGCAACCTCACACTCTCCCGGAATCCTCAAATTCCCTGTTCTCAGGAAAAGGGCACCATCCCAAATCAGGCAGTCATATCTGTCTTTGCTTTCAGCCATTTCTTTGCTGCAGGACTCCTTACCAACCATGTCAAATGGGACATTGGCACAGTGTTTGCAGTCAGAGTGAGATGTACAGGAGGACAGGAAGTGGAGTGAGGCACCCGGTTTCTGGTGCTTGCTGCATTTCAATGGCGCCTCCGATGCAAGGAGATGGCAGCATTGCAATATAGCTGGAAGTTTCTGGAAATCCAAGAAGTCAAGCCATTGCCAGCATGGATGAAATCAGACTAAAACAAAAATGCAATCACTTTCTTTCTGGTTTGCCACAGAGGCGACATCATTCACTGTCCTCACAGGGAATTTCTGTCAGTCAGGCCCTCTATCCATTTTGAAGGCATGAGTGAGGGGGCTACTAAATACATAGCTATGGTTTCTGTAACCACATTGTTCATGATTCGAGTCAACATCAATGGTTGTTAAAGCATTAAGTGAACCCTGACTGCTAATTTGTCTTTTCGGAGGCAAAAACATTTAAAAGGCTTGAGTGAGGTAGTACCTTCAGTGCACTGTTAACACAAAGCAGTTAGATGTGTCCCTGTCTTTGCAGGCTCTATCTGAGTGCAATTAAGATTTTGTTATTAATGATAGTGCACAGCTTTGGCTTTTCTGAAAGACACAGAAAGCGAGAGAGGTGATCAAAGCAGAATCCAAAGCATCCAATCCAAAGATGTACAGGTCAGGTGAGTTGGCCATGTTAAATTGCCCACAGTGTTAGGTGCATTAGTCAGGGGTAAATATAGGGTAGGGGAATGGGTCTGGGTGGGTTGCTCTTCAGAGGGTTGGTGTGGGCTTGTTGGGCTGAAGGGCCTGTTTTCATATTGTAGGGAATCTAATCTAATATAACATTGCAGCCCCCTTCCCTCATATCATACACATACCGTGGGAGCGGGCTTCCCTCCAGAAACGATGCAGACCAGAGTGAAGTTCTGAGCCTCGTAGCGACTGAAAGCTGCCGGTGTATCCGCTGCGATGACCGAGATAGAGGAAGGAGGAGCTGAGGAATACAAAAAGAAAATGCTGCGGTTACTCAATGTTGTTTTCATGTATCAAAGCCGAGCCAGTTCATCTCAATAAGGAATGTCAGCAGGAGTTGGAGGAAGCATGCAACACAGTGAATATTAGTGGGAAGTCAGAGGACTGGGAATACTTGAAAAACCAGGAGAGGATAACGAAGAAAGCAATAGATGGGAGAAGATGAAATATGAGGGTAATATGAAATAACATTGCGAGAGACGTTTTTTCAATATATAAAAGAGGCAAGAGTGGCCATTGGAGCGCCAGAAAATGAGGTCCGAGAAGATGTAATAGTGAACAAAGGGCAGAGGAACTAAATAGATCCTTTGCATTAGTCTTCACAGTGGAAGACACCATAACTCCAACAAAGGCAGGGCATATGCGAGTGCAGTGGCAATTGCTAAGGAGAAGGTGCTGTCTAAGCTGAAAGATCTGAAGGTACACAAACGACCCAGGCTGGATTGACTGCGCCCCAGATTTCTGAAGGAGGAAGCTGAGGAGATTGTGGAGTAACTGGTGGTGACCTTTCCAGAATTAGGGGGGACTGGAAAATGGCTTGTATAACAGTCCCAATTAAGAAGGAAGGGAGGAAGAAGATAGGAAACTATATGCCGGTAAGGTGGTGGTTAGTAAAACTTTACAGTCCATCATTAAAGATGAGATTGCAGAGAACTTAGAAGTGCATAGCAAAATAGGGCACAGTCAAGGCTTTGTCAGGGGGAGGTCAGGCCTGACAAATCTGTTAGAATTCTTTGAGGAGGTAACAAGCAAGTTAGACAAAGGGGATCCAATGGATGTGATCTATTTGAATTTCCAGAAGACCTTCGCACAGGAATCTGCTAAATAAGATTACAGCCCATGGTGTTAGGGACAAGGCACTGACATGGATGGAGGATTGGCTGACTGACAGAAGGCAGAGAATGGGGAAAAAGGGGGCTTTTTCAGGATGACAGCTGGAGACTAGTGGGGTTCTGCAGGGGTAAGTGCTGGGACCAAAGCTATTCACGTTATACATTAAAGATCTAGACAGAGGAACAGAGGGCATTTTTGCTAGGTTTGCAGGTGATACAAAGATAGTTGGAGGCACAGATAGTGTGGAAGAAGTGGGGAGTCTGCATAAGGACTTGTATAGCTAACAGAATGGGCAAAGAAGTGGCAGATGGAATACAACGTGGGAAAGAACGCGATTATACACTTTGACAGGAGGAATAGCAGCATAGATTATTTTTTAACTGGAGAACAGCTTTGGAAATCTGAAGCACAAAGGGGCTTAGGAGTCCTTGTTCAAGGTTCCTGAAGATTAACATGCAGATTCAGTTGGCAGTTAGGGAGGCAAGTACAATGTTTGTATTCACTTCAAGAGGGATAGAATACAAAAGCAGGGATGTAATACTGAGGCTGTGTAAGGCTCTGTTCGGTCCACATTTAGAATATTGTGAGTAGTTTTGGGTCCCATTTCTAAGAACGGATGGGCTGGCCTTGGAGGGGGTCCAAAGGAATTCACAAGAACGCTCCTGAGAATGAAGGACTTGTCACATGAGGAGCGGTTGAGGTCTCTGGGTCTGCATTTGGTGGAGTTTAGAAGGGTGAGGGGGATCTCTTTGAAACTTACTGAATACTGAGAGGCCTGGATAGAGTGGACATGGGGAAGATGTTTCTGTAGGAGAGACTAGGATCCAAGGGAACAGCTTCAGTGTGAAGGGGCAAACTTTTAGAACTGACATGAGGAGGAATTTCTTCAGCCTATGTAGACCATGAACAGCAGAGGTCCCAGCACTGATCCCTGTGGAACATTGCTAGTCACAGCTCTCCACCCTGAAAAGCATTACTTCCATCACCACCCTCTGTCTCCTATGACTAAGCTAGTTCTATATCCATCTTGTCAGCTCAGCCCCATGACTTACCATGTGACTTCACCTTTTGTCCCAGTCTGCCATGATGGACTTTGTCAAAGGCTTTACTGAGGTCCATGTAGACAACATCAACTGCTTTTCCCTCATCAATCATCTGCGCCACCACTTCAGAAAATTCGATCAAGTTAGTGAGGCACAACCTCCCCTACACAAAACCATGCTGTCTATTGCTAACAAGTCCATTTGCTTAAATACATATAGAATTTGTCCCTGAGAATCGTTTTTCATAATTTCCCTACCACTGACATGACGCTCACAGACCTGTAATTTCCAAGATTATCCATTACCCTTCTTAAACAATGGGATAACATTGACTAACGTCCAGTTCTCTGGGTCCTCACCTGTGGCCAAAGAAGACACAAAGATGTCTGTCAATGTTCCAGCAATTTGTTCTCTTGCCTCTCTCAATATTCTGGGATAGATCCCATCAGGACCCGAGGACTTATCTACCTTCTTACCTTTTAAGATGCACAAATACCTCTTCCTTTTTAGAGCAATTTGTCTTAGAGATCCAACACTCTCATTCTCCACCAATTCCTTCTCTTTGGTGATTACTGACAGAAAGTATTCATCTAGGATCTCATCCACCTCTTCTGGCTCCACACATAGATTCCCTCCTTTGTCCTTGAGTGGGCCAACTTTTTCCCTGGCTACCCTCTTGTTTTTTATTTATGTATAAAAAGCCTTGGGATTCTCCTCAATCCTGTTTGCTAACTATGTTTCATGATGCCTTTTAGCCTGCTTTTCTTCTTTCCTTATATACTTTGAGGGCTTCATCAGTTCCCATTCTCCTAGATCTTACATATGCTTCCCTTTTCTTTTTGACCAAGGTCATAACATCATGTAACTCGCTATACCTATCCTTCACTCTCCTGAACTTTTATCAACTATTGTTTGAGATACTCCCACATTTCCGATGTGGATTTACCCTCAAACAGCCAATCAACATTCTCCAGTTACCTAAATACTTGAGAAGGAACAATCTCACGCTGATGAGGAAAAAGCAGATTAGTGGAATAATTGGATAACCCTTTCAAAAGGCTAGTGCAGGGATGATAAACAAGGCTAATTGTAGAATCAATTCAGATACTATCTCCACTGCTAGGGTCCAGGGTTGAGTTTACCTCGAGGAAGAGGGAAATCTTTCTCCCACTGAAAATACTTTACATTCAAGCCCAATTCTTCCTTGGCTGCTACCCACCGCCCTAATCGCCCAACACAAATTTACTGCATCAAACCTGCCTAAGATAAAAATTTAACTATGTTAATAGGATTGTGAATAAAGGCTTGAAAAACGTAGGCCATTCTTAAGGCCTAGAGAAAAAAATCCCGGTTAAAAGGTAAGCATATGTTCAGTTATGTTCACTTTGCTTGAGGCAGCAGTTCGGTTGAGCTCAGTGTCCTGGGCAATGTGTGGAAAAGACAACCACAATTCCTGCTTATGGCCTTTCTCCAAACGAAAAAGTGGATGTACCCCATGGGTGTCCAGTGCTCTACACGGTAATAATTCATGGTGGCAGTTGCTTGCACAGGTTGACAAATGAGGGATGGTTACTTGAACAAATTGTTGGAAGTGAAGCCACAGTCGGTGCGTAAGTGAAAGTGAAAGTGGAAGGCTTCAGATGAATAACCATTTTTTCTTTGCTAGCGAGGTCATTCATTAAAATGGAAATAATTTGTAGGCAGACCAGCAAGAACATCTGAACTCAGGTTTCCTAATTCTACAGGCGAATTAAAGAGATAAAGAAAGGGTCATCGGTGTCACCTTCAATTAGTGTTTTCCTGGACTGACCATTATTAATATGTGGTGTGTAGGCTAGGTTCATCGTACTAATGGATGGCTTACAGTGCAATGATAATTTGTTGTGACAGTCATTTGTAGGTAGCCCTTTTGTGGTCTTTTATTCAGCCGAACCTTTCTGCTGCCTCACTACTAATACACTGTTACTACACATGCCATTAACAGGAGGAGGAATTCACTGTTTCCTGTTGGGAGATACACACTGTTACAGAGTGATGGGATGGAGGGATTAATGCTGGGCACTGAAACCTGAACCTTGACCTCAGGAGAGGCACCCATTAGACACCATGCCTTTTCCTTCCTTGACGGACAGAAAATGGCCAGGTGGACCCCTCCTGGACAATGTTTATGTGCCTGACCTCTGCTGGCTCTAGAGGTTGGTACTCTCCATTGCAAATTATGTGTCCCTGACAGCATTAGTTAATGAAAGGTGCCAGCAGCATTCACAGTCAGTGGTACTCCATGCCAGCCTCTTCAGAAAAGGACTTTAAAGCCTCCAAATAGGTTATGTACATTGAAGGGTGCTCCCTCATATCGCTCGTGCTATTAAATTCAATCTTGTAGTGTATAAGAGCCAGAAAAGAACGTTTGAAAAGAGAGCAAATAGATTTCACAGATAAGCTATCTGTTGTCTTTTTCTCTCTTGGTCTTGATAGAACATTCCAGCATCAGTACTAAGAAGAGAAATTGGGCTCATCCCAATTTACCTCTGTGAAAGCTGTTTCTATATTTCGATAATGATTTCATAGTCATTTCACTGGTTAGGTCAGTCAACATTAACTCAAAAATGAAGAAGGCCAGTCAGGATTAACCGTCCCACCTTTCGATAGCACGTTTCATGAGAGGCTCTGACACTTATGGATGCAGTGAATAGATTTTTCGGTGAGTATAATTCAATTGTACCCAGGCCGGCTGTGAAATTGCCAATGGGAGAGAATGCTGTATCTATGTGTCTCAGGACATCTCGAAGATGTTCTGCAGCTTTAGGAAATCTAATTGCTTCCAAGTCTATTATTCTCCTGGTTCATCATGGAAGGAAAACAATCCTATTAGCACTACACAGGGAATTCCTGTCAGCCAGACCTCCCATCCTTTTTGAAGGGGTGAGTGAGAGGGCAATTGTATAGCCTGTTTTTGAAGGGGTGGGTGAGGGAGCAATTGTATAGCCTGTTTTTGAAGGGGTGGGTGAGGGGGCAATTGAATAGCCTGTTTTTGAAGGGGTGGGTGAGGGGGCAATTGTATAGCCTGTTTTTGGCTTGATGCAACCTCACTGTTTGTGATTCCCATCATGCAGCTGGTTGTTGAAGTATGAAGTGAACCTTTCCTGCTACCACATCTGTTAGGAGGCAGAAACATTTCAAAGGCTTACAAAGGATAGAACCTTCAGTGTGCTGTTAACACCAAACAGTCAGCTACTTCTTTGTCTTTGGAGCTCTATCTGAAATATGTGGATCTGTGTCTAAGATTAGACACAGGGGCCATCCAATGACTGAAGTAGCGTACATATTCTAAGATGGGCCAAATGTTAACTATTACCTTATTTATTTTTGTACTCATTCTATGGAAGTGATGCTTAACTTTTTAAATTTTGTACTTTTTTGGAGTTTTTTGTACCTTGCTACCTTTGTATCTAAGATGACGCCGCATGTGGTGACATTATACATTCTTCACTGCACTCCTGTACTTGAGTACACATGACAATAAAATCTAAATCCAAATCTAAATATAGTGTAATAACTGAGATTAATGTGGGCTATAAATAATACAGATGCTCATATTATAGCAAAACTTCAGGCTGTCTGCTCATGTAAATCCATCTTTGTTGTCAATAAAGAAGACAGGTGATTCTCTGGGAATAGAGAAAGCCTTAATGTGGCCAAGCTTCATTATTAGGGCAACTATTTCAATACGTTAGTAACACCGCCTGAATTAATGTTAAGAATTATGCAGCACCAGGTTATAGTCCAACAGGTTTATTTGGAAGCACTAGCTTTTCGAACACTGCTCTTTTATCAGGTAGCACAACCACCTGATGAAGGAGCGTTGTTCCAAAAGCTAGGGCTTCCAAATAGACCTGTTGGACTATAACCTGGTGCTGTGTGGTTTTTAACTTTGTCCACCCCAGTCCAACACCGGCATCTCCAAATTAATGTTGGTGGAGTCGAGATATTTGTGTGTGATGATGACATGTCTAAAGCAGAAGGAGGAATAACCATATTCAGTGCCACTTATGATTGACAATTCCCAACCTGAATTGTACTGGCTCACAACTGTGACCCCAAAAATTCCAAAAATTCTTCTCTGATTCACCTACACAAACACTTGGGTTCTTGAACTTTCTCAATACCTTCAGTTAAGAGAAGATGCTTTTCTGACAATGTCAGAACAGACGTGGCAATGAGGTGGGGAGGGGTAGTTTCTGCAAGAAATTCAAATTTGCTGCTTTTATTGGCTATGGAATCCAAATTGGAGTAGATTCTCTAAGGTGGGGCTGGGGGGAGCAGTGTTGGTGGTGTTTGCAGAATCTCTTGTAGTCAAGTATATTTCCACGACATGTATACGTACCACCAGCTGGATACAACATTGCTGTACTTACTCATAAAGAGCTTACACAGAAAATGTAACTGTAGGGGGCAGAGCTTCTGTTGATGGAAGCAGACGCCAGAACTTGGGTGCAGCAATCATTGTGACTAACACTCTGTCCACACGATTTTATTGATGGGAGATGGCCCAGCCCAGAAGCTCTAATACTGATGTTAGTTCTGAGTTTGGACCTGGTGCTGGGCTCCCAATTGCCTCAGGCACAGTTTTCACAGCTGAAAGATTGGGAAATGCAGAGTATCACAAGGGCAAGAGAAAAGGGAATAGGAAGGTCCTAGCCTTCAATCCACTTTAGGGAACTGTGCAGGGTTTCTACAGTGATAGTACCAGAGGAGTTTTCAGACAGACTCGGAGATGTCAGGTATCACCTTTTCTGAACCCTTTCCAGACAGACAGCTCATCTTGTGCCCTAACCAATTACTCCCACATTTCTCATTCTTCCGTAACACTTTGGCAAACAATTCACCAAGATTGATCAAATTTCTTTCTTAATACCGAATGTGCTTCCACCACCACCACTTTTTCAGGCAGCGGTTAACAGCCGGACATATAAGATAATGTTCTCACTTCATCTCCAGCTTTTTGCAATGAGAATGCTCGCTGAGAGTATGCCCCCTACGTTTGGATATGAGAAACTGCAAGGGTGAGGGGTGAGGTATGGAGAATCCAGAATGCGAGCAGTCTGAATGGCACGGGAAGATGTCTTTGGCCTGAGGCCTGATTTGTAGGAAATGCCAGCTGGCATGGCATATGCCGCGGTAGCCTCAGTAAGACCAGAAGGAGCGTGTATACATCTCACATCGATGCTCACACTGTAGCCCTGGGGAAGATTTGGATGGCAAAACACAGGAAGCTGTGAAGGATTGCTTCGACTCATTAGGAAAATCTGGCTGCTGGCTTTCACATTAACTTCTCTCATTAGCAGCAAGACTGCAAACTATTCTACCTGAGGGACTGCGATTGTGCTGTGTTCCAATAACCAGTGCACGATGAGTGAACATGTCCTCGCAATATTATGTGAAGTCATTTGTGTGGTTTGCTGATTGACTTTCACGGAGATGGCCTTGTGCCATTACCTTGCCTGGTGCAATTATCACTGGACCATAGACATGGGTAAGGAATTTGAACCTCTAACCCATTAGTCAGAGAGGCAACATCTCAGGAACCATCAGGAAACTGGGAGATGGTGGGTTTCTTGCTTCCACAGAATTACCTTTCAGAATTACCACCAGCCCCCCACCGGGCCCCCTCACCCTACCCCAGCTAATAACCTGACGTGACTTGCAGATGTCAGAAAGGATGCAATAATGTATAAATACTTGGGAAATTCATCTTATCCATTCATTACTCTTCCTTTAGGAGGAAGATGAGCTAAGTGGATTGGCCGTGGGAAATGCAGGGTTACAGGGATGGGTCTGTGGGGGATGCTCTTGGACTCGATGGGCCGAATGATCTACTACCTCATGGTAGGGGTTCTATGATTCTATGCTGTTGCTGCTCCACATCCTGCTCAGCTAACAGCTCCCCGTTAAGAGTCACTGAATTTATTTCCAATACCTCTGCAAATGACAATGTTGCATTTTGTCACTTTCTCAGGGTAGATGTGACTACACTAAATATATGTTTAATTCAGTCTGTGTCTGGGCCCCATGGTAACATTCTTTTGGCTGGTGTGCAATTGCATAGAGGTATGGTGAGCCACAGTTGCAACTTAATGAACATTGGGTAGTTTTGTGAAGCTGTAATCCAGCCTGGAGCATCTTTTGATAAGAATGAATAGATTGCTGTCCAGCGATTCTGAATCTGGTGGTCTCATTGAGCCAGGTTTCACATTGGTGCCTAAGTGCATAAAGTTACAATCCATGCAGCTGAAAACAAGTGTGTAAGCAAGCCCCAATAAAGTATCCTCTAGCAGCTGCACATTAGTTTTAACTTAGTAACCAGTTTCTTTTCCATTCCTTAGGTTTTTGAGAATCTTCATAACTTCATAACTTCAAGATGAAATAATAGTCTTTCATGTGGAACTTTCTCAAAAGCCTTTTGGAAATTGAGCTACACCACCCCAAACTGCTTGGGTGATCACTTTTTCAAAGCAGTCAAGAAGGTTGGTTGTGTAGGATCTTCCCTTTCTGAATCCAAGTTAAATACTGTTAAATAGGTTAATGCATCCTCAATTTTACTCCATTTAATTAATTCTTTTCTTTTACATGAAGCAGAAGCAAGACTAAAGGATCATTCATTGCCTACATCAGTTAAAATTGTCCTGAGAACCCATGGAATCTTTAATGTCTTTAGTGAAGGGAAATCTGCTACCCTTAGCCAGACTGACTTACATGCGACTCCAGCGTATGTAGTTTAGTTGTAAATGCTTTCTGACACTGTACAGGAGCAACTAAGGAGGTGAAATAATTGTTGGATACATCCACATCCTGAGAATGAATAATAAATAATAGTTCAAACTGATGGATACGAAAATTATAATGCTACTGAAACATGGGGGAATTCTCCCATTATCCTAGACAACAGTCCTTGCTTTCTGAACTTCTATAGCAAAGATTAACTGATTATTTACATCCTTTGTCGGGGATTCATGGTGCTAATTACCTGCTTTGTTTGTCCAAGTAACAGCAATGACTAAACTCAGATGAACTTCATGTTTGTAAAATGCTTTGTGATGCTCTGAACATACAAGCACATTTTATTTTGAAAAATGTCTACAGCACAATTGTGGTTACGTTACTGGACTAGTAATCCCAAAGGCTGGACTAATGACCTACAGACATAAATTCAATCCCCACTTTGGGAACAGCAGGGGATATTCAATTAATTAAAATAAGTCTTGAATTAAAATGCTAGAACTAGTGTTGGTGACTCTGAAATGATCGGACTGTTGGGGAAGAGAATATTCTGCTATCTTTACCCACTCTGGTTTACATGTGACTCCAGACCCACAGCTAACTCTTGAATTCTCTTTGAAACATATGTGCCAACAGATTCAAAGTACAGCTTCTTCCTCGCTGAATGCCCCTCTCAAATCTACTGCTTTTTATGCACCTTCTCTGCAGCTGTAACTCTGTATTCCTCGCTCTGTTCAATCACCCTTTGACCTTTGTATACTGTGATCTACCTGTACTGCATGGAAAACACAACTTTGCACTGGACCTAAGTACATGTGACAATAATGAATCAAATCAAATCAAAATGGTTAAAAAGCCACTCAGTTGTATTCATGAAAGGTACCTCAGCACATCTGCTCAATCCATCCACATGCCCATGGGCATATAAAAGAAAGGCTCATTGAAATAGAAAAGAGAGTTTCAGACGGATACTTCACAAATTTATTTTCTGTGCTTTACCATGAAAAGGAAATGTGCTAGAATAAACACAGTGCTGACCTGAGCAAGCCAATGCAGAGTTCAGCTCGCCTAGGGTATCACTGGAACTAGATGCCATTTACATTTGCTGGTGTTTTAGATTAGATTACTTACAATGTGGAAACAGGCCCTTCGGCCCAACAAGTCCACACCGACCCACCACCCACACAGACCCATTCCCCTACATTTACCCCCTGCCCCTAACACTACAGGCAATTTAGCATGGCCAATTCACCTAACCTGCACATTTTTGGACTGTGCGAGGAAACCGGAGCAAACCCACGCAGACACGGTGAGAATGTGCAACTCCACACAGTCAGTCGCCTGAGGCGGGAATTGAACCCAGGTCTCTGGTGCTGTGAGGCAGCAGTGCTAACCACTGTGCCACGTGCCACCCACGTTAACAAGGTATCTTGGATGATGGTGGCCAGAAGGCATTCCTTGTCTCCAGTGAAATGCACATGGGCTCCTTATGGACAAAGAGGAATGGGGAGTAAGTGAATAGCTTCTTTAGAACACTAGGACCAACTTGATGAGACAAATGGTATCCCTCAGTGTTGTGGAATTACAGTGCAGTGTGAAACCTTTATCAATCATGAAAAGCTCAGGCATGGAGAGCAATCTCACCAGCCACACCATCCATACACATATACACACATGTGCAGACACATAAACTTACACACACTTACACAAACAAATGTACAAATGCATAGTTACACATACATACACATGTACAGACACACGTACACACACACATATACATGCATTCATATACACACACATTTATGGACACACATACACCCTTACAGATACATGAAAGCCACACACACACACACACACACACAAACTTTAGCAAACATGCACAAACACACACACACACACACACCCCAACCTGTTTTTGAGAAGTTGTCAGAACCAAAGATGAAAGCTGAATGAAACCATTCAATGGTTTCTATATATAACAGCTAGCCTACTCTTTCTCAAAAATAAATTGAAAAATATATTATTTTCTGTAAGATATTTCTTCATGGTTGTTAAAGTAAGACAAAATTTCCTTCAATTTCGATGTTGGTTAAAACTCATCAATGATGACACAACAATCTGAACAGTTGCATATGGGATACAATGAAACCGAGACTGCTTTTGAAAAATGATCCAATCCATGATTAAATATATAAGAAAAGCCAGCGTCATGATCTAGTTGCCAAATACTAACTGTTTTACAGCAGTTTTTCCTGATTCCAGGCACCTAGAGGCTGAAGTCAGACAGTCACAGGCCACATTAGGGTGACACAGTCACTAAGGTACCTGGGTTAATGACTGCATCTCCAATGTTATTAATCCTGCTCTCTCCGGCTTTTGGACTGCACTTCCCAGCAATGCCAATTAACTCCACGTTACATAACGAGATACATTTTGTGGGCCTGTGAGGCAAGAACTGTTGCCAATTAACCTTATAAATTAGATTTAATTTGCATGCTTCATTAGTCAGATATCTCACTGAAACTTACATTGAGATTCCTATTTAAAATGAAAACAATTTATATTAATATATGAAGGGAAACATGGGCATAGGCCTGGAGGTACCATCTCTTGGGCTCCATTAAATGAAAGATCTCTAATGGTTACCATTCAGAACATAGTTCAGCAATTTTTTATTTCCTTTTTAATATTACTTGGGTATGATCTTGGAACCATTTCTGTAAAACACATCTAATGTCAATGAATCAGGAATTAAAGATTCTGTGGTGGCAGCTTTCGAAAAGGAGTAAGGATTTCTCCCCATGTCCTGGTGAATAGGCCGCTTTCCACCAGGAAATGGAGCCACTCCTCCCATGGCTCTTTTTTTGTGAGGTTATCCTAAATCCCCTATTTACATATATCCTTGTCTTTAAATCCCCTCCCCTTACTACTGCCAAACAGCAGCCGTGCTAATTTCTGCCCGGCACCCATGTTGTGTGCATGTAGGACACAGTGAAGAACAATCAAGTGCAGAAAACCTTATTCATATTCCACCGCCAGGAAGCAAAGAAACACCTGAGTTGCCAATGACAAGCAGTGTCCCTCTCTGAGGGCCCTTTGTGGGCTCTTTTCTTGCATCCTTTGACTGCTCCAATCACTGAATAACAGGTAACCCACGGCGCATTTACCGATAAAACTCTAACTGATAAAACATGGAACTGCCTTTATACTTCAGCGTCCTGTTACAATTTGTTGCCTTTGTAAAATACAAACCTTGTGCCATCTAATCACTATCACTGATGTACCTCAGCCTCCTCTTGTCCTCTTAAGATTGGACTAAAGCCCTTGGCCCTTCATCTTGTCAGATGAAGGAGAGGGCAGGGACTAAATCAAAATAGAGTTGGACGGGGAAATAATGCACTCCACTCCCTGTGGCGCCCACCTCTCCCTGAACAACTCCAGGGTGTTGGTGGACACCGCGTGCTCCGTCTCCAAGGACACCCGGACTCTAACGTAACCGCGGAAGAGGGGCAGGCAGTCGGCCCAACTGATCCCCCCCACAGCCCGCTGCCTGGACCTGTTGATGGCCAGTTTGTCCAGGCCCAGGAGCAGACCCACGAGGAGGTCTTCAGACCTGCCCTCACCCCTCTGTACCAGGTGTCTGAAGATCAGGAGTGTGGGAATTGCCTGTTTTTTTTTAATTAACCCCCACACTACTGCCTAACTGCGGTAGCGCTTATTTTTTCCCCTGCACCCATGGTGTGTGTGTGTGCAGGTGTGAGACACAGTGAAGGACACAAAATGCATGAATCTTTATTCAATTCCCACCACCAGGAAGATAGAAAAAGACCCGAGTGGCCAGTGACAAGCACTGCCCTTCACATCAAAGGGCAATGCTGTGTGATCAAAACAGTGAAGGGGAGGGTAGGGACTAAATCAAAATAGAGTTGGACGGGGAAATAATGCACTCCACTCCCTGCGGCACCCACCTCTCCCTGAACGACTCCAGGGTGTTGGTGGACACCGCGTCCTCCTTCTCCAAAGACACCTGGGCCCTAACGTAACCCCGGAAGAAGGGCAGGCAGTCGGCCCTAACGACCCCCTCCACGGCCCGCTGCCTGGACCTGTTGATGGCCAGTTTGGCCAGGCCCAGGAGCAGACCCATGAGGAGGTCTTCAGACCTGCCCTCCCTCCTCCGTACCGGGTGTCTGAAGATCAGGAGTGTGGGAATTTCCTGTTATATCTATCAGCCAGAGCTCCCTGATTGGCCCAGGTTAACAATCCCAATCAGGGATTTCACAGTCAGTGATATTCATTTGGCCCTCATTTTAACCATTACAGTGTTGAGCTTAATAACTGAACAAGTGATCATGAAAACTGTTGGATTGCTGTAAAAACCCAATTAGTCCTCAATGTCTTTCAGGGCAGAGAACTTTCAGGCCTGACCCAGTTTGCCCTGAAACACGTGGTCCAAATTTGGCGTCCTCAGGACAGACAACAAATATTGCTCTTGCCATCATTCCAAGAAAAAAAGGAAAATATTAAATGTCTACAAAGTTCTGGGAATGTTGCAGATTGTCTTGTTGTTAGAAACAATTTTCAAAGGGTTATCTGCGGACGCAAAGCTTCGCCAGCTGCAAAGATGTGCTGACCATAAAACATTGCAGCACAGTGAGGGTCCTTCTGCCCAAGATGTTGTGCCAAGCATTTCTCTTACTTTAAGGTCACCCTAACCTACATACCCCTCAATTTACTGCCATCCATGTGCTTGCTCTACAGTCGCTTAAATGTCCCTAATGACTCTGACTCGACTACCACCGCTGGCAGTGCATCCCATGCACCCACCACTCTCTGTGTAAAGAACCTATCTCTGACATCTCCCCATACCTTCCTCCAATCACTTTAAAATTATGACCCCTTGCGAAAGCAATGTCTGCCCTGGGGAAAAGTCTCTAGCTATCTACTCCATCTATGCTTCTCATTACCTTGTACACCTTTATCAAGTCACCTCTCTTCCTCCTTCTCTCCAGTGTGAAAAGCCCAAGCTCACTCAACCTCTCTTCATAAGACATGCCATACAATCCAGGCAGCATTGTGGTAAATCTCCTCTGCACCCTTCCTAAAGCATCTTCTTATAATAAGGCCACCAGAACTGGACACAATATTCCAAGTGTGGTCTAACCAGGGTTTTATAGGGCTGCAGCAAACGCTTGGGGCTCTTCAACTCAATCCCTTTGTTAATGAAAGCCAAAACACCATACACCTTTTTTACAACCTATAAACTTCGGTGGTAACTTTGAAGGGTCTATTTACAGGGACCCCAAGATCCCACTGTTCCACCACACTGCCAAGAAGCCTGTCTTCAACCCTGTATTCAGCATTCAAATTCGACCTTCCAAAACCAATCACTTTGCATTTACCCAGGTTGAACTCCATCTGCCAGTTCTCAGCCCAGCTCTGCATCCTGTCAATGCCTTGTTGTAGCCTGCAACAGCCCTTGACACTATCCACAATAATAGAGATGGTTTGAAGAGATGGTGTTATCACTATCGCTACAGTTCTCTGATTCACGCTTGCCACTCATATGACCTCCCCATTAACACTGGTTAAGAACTGAGGTACACAAACTGCTTATCAATTGCAGCCTGATGTTACTCAAATTGCTGAGGCCAACAGAAAGCTCCCTCATGACACTTTGGCCCTAATGATTCTTCAGAGTTGGAATAGCATCTTCAGTTACTGATTCAGAACACGCTGAGGGACTTGCATGACAGGAATGGCATTCTGCAGAGCTGTTAAGTGAGCACAAGAATGCTGCCCATATAAATACTGATCTTTGTGTGACTTGTCCTTCTATTGATATGGAGCTGAAGGCTAGTTGACAGCACTTTGAAGAACAACTCACACTGCCTCATCCCTTGACAGTACCTTCTGAGAGTTTTGTGCTTGTTGATTTTAATGGCCAATAGGGTGTGAGACATCAGCTGGAAGGAATAGAGTTGTGGCTCAAATAGCAGTATTTCCTCCATTTTAGGTAAAAGCAACAGAGACACATTTGTCAGTGACAAGCCTGAATATCATTTCAGAAGGGAAGCTTTTCTGACTGTACTTTAACTGATGGCTTCCCTGCACAATCTGGGACACACTGTGATTCTCTCACACACTCTGGTACACACTGTGATTCTCTCACACACTCTGGGACACACTGTGATTCTCTCACACACTCTGGGACACACTGTGATTCTCTCACACAATCTGGGACACACTGTGATTCTCTCACACACTCTGGTACATACTGACCATCCAAAGAGCAACCCATCCAGACCCAGTCTCAATTTAGCATGGCCAATCCCCACTTAACCTGCACATCTTTGGACTGTGGTAGGAAACTGGAGCACCCAGAGGAAACCCGCACAGACACGGGGAGAGCATTCAACCTCAACACAGACAGTCAACTGAGGCTGGAGTTGAACCAGGTCCCTGACACTGTGAGTCAGCCGTGCCACCCATGATTGCAGCTACTCAGTTTCTTTCACCACGAAGCTGCGTTTGATATTTTTGAAATGCCTTGTCAGTAATGTGTGGTGGAGAGGGAAGTTAACGCCCATTCCAGTGCGTCTCCTGACATGTCCTTTCTCTGGTGCTCTGGGACTATGAGTGAATGAACAACCTTCATGACTGCAGCCCCCTGGTCTTAGACACTGATTGCCTTGGCCTTAGTTATGGTGTGGTCCATGTTAATCACTAATTTCTTAAAGCAGGTCGCTGCAAACGGTTGGTTCCGTTTTAAAGTAAATCTGACCTGCACTCCCATTTCCAAGGCGCTAGCTTAACATCGGAGTGACCTTCAAATCTCACAATGAGGAATTCACCAACTTTGCACATTTTAACCTCAGTAAGAGTACTTCACTCTCTTCCCACTTCAGCCCTCACTACGCCCGCAGCTGTGTGTATGGCATAATATTCGCAACATCAGCAAACCCACCTCAATGCAACAGCACGTTCTACAGAGATAAGCTTTTTAAAAATGTAAAACGTCTGCTTCTAATAAGCATTTCCTGGTATTTTGGACTCAATTCAATCAGGGAATGAGCCATTAACCACTGCGTGGGACAAAACATTGCAAATTGGTTTATTTTATTCAGGCTTTACAGGGCATTGTTGCCTCCAGTCTTGTTTACTTCAAGCTTCATCATGTATTAACTCCAAACAACCTGGAAATCTAGTGTTTCTATTGTGTCCAACACTACCTCTGTTACAAAGCTAGAAATTGCTGGAAAAAGCTCAGCAGGTCTGGCAGCGTCTGTGGAAAGAAAGCAGGTTTAATGTTTCGGGTTTTGTAATCCTTCTTCAGAACTGGCTGTAGCGAGGAAAAGGTTGGAAATATGCTAGAGAATGGGTCGGGGGAGGAGGGAGGAATGAATGATCAGTAAAGATGGAGCCCAGACAGAAACAGCAACAATTGGGCAGACAAAGACAGGTGTAAGGGTCAGCTTGGGCGAATGTTTAGCTGCTAATGGGGACCATTAGTGGCTGACAGTGAGTTGTTTGTGGCAGCAGCACATGGGACAACAAGGCTGGGGTGTAGGGTTGGGGGAAGGACATGGGAGAAGGTTGTACTGGATATTGAGTCTAGAAGGCTGGAGAGTTCCCAAGTGAAAAATGAGGTACTGTTCTCCCAGCTTGCACTGAGTTTCCATGGAGCACTCCAGCAAGCCTGAGGCAGCGATGTTGGCCAGGGAACATGGTGGCATGTTGAATTGGCAGGCGATTGGAAACTCGGGGTCATTTTTGTGAATAGAACACAGGCATTCTGCAAAGTGGCTGGCCAGTCTGAACTCCATCTCCCCAACGTAGAGAAGATCACATCTGTTAATCAGCTCTGTTATTCCTGTCCTTGTCTCCCTCAGCTGGCTCCCCATGTTATCCTTTCACTCCCTTGCTTCACTGTGACTTGTACCTTTTTGCAGCCCCTCCCATCACAGGTAAGTACTTTCAGCTTTTTCAACTCTAATCTCTTATATGTCACCCCTGTGCCAAGTTCCCCCCTTCAAATCCACCCCACCCTTATTAACAATGCAGTTCCATCCATCATCCCTTGAAGTTCCTCCCTAAATCTCCCCCATCTCACCATAATGCTCTTAATTATCCTCAAATGCACCTCTTCATTTGTGTCTTCTCGATGTCTCCTCCCAAACACTTGCTTCGTATTATGCAACCAGACCCTGGGTAAGCATCCAGTTTATTACAGTTCCAGATGGATACCCCAAATCATTAAGATGCCAGATGGAGAAGCAAGGACTGGTAGGAACGAATTACAGCCGATGCTAGAATCCGTACTGAAAACAACAAATGCTGGAGATCACAGTGAGTCAGGCAGCATCCATGGAGAGAGAGCAAGCTAACATTTCGAGCAGAGTCAGCTAGACCCACTGTGATCTCCAGCATTAGTTGTTTTCAGTCAAGAAGCAAGAACTGTTCCCTTTCCTTATTCACCATCCGACCCCTCAGTTGGCCACAACAATTTAAACTAAAAAAGGATCCCTTCCCTTGTGGATACCTCTCTCACAGACCAAATTAATTTATGGAGTCACTTTAACCAGGCTTTCTTGAATGGACAATAGGATGAATATATTTATTAATAAACATGTAAAGAAATGGTATTGCAGCACGTAGCACACAAACTAGAAATAAGAAGCAAATCAAAAGAAAGATAAAGCTTAATAGATGGAAAGATCAGTCTTTCTTGAAGAGTAGATATTGTAACATTGACAATTGACAATTAATTTTGGATTTCTTGGCTTCTGCAGGTTAGTAGAAATCCTTTTGTCCTTTTACCATTTGATGGTAGTTGGTTGGTAACATTCAAAGTGAAAGAGCCTTTTGTCCTGTTTGCATATGACTGGCTCGGTGTGATATTTCATGGGTCCCACCTAGGACTGTAGCGGACAGCATTAAATTTACATCTACAGTCCTTTTTTCTGTCTGTGTCAGTCCACTTTTAAGAAAAACATTTTTGAATTAAATGTTAAAATGATGTCGACAGTACTTCAGGTTTCCAATCTGTTGTCATGACAGTATCCCTAGTTATGAACCATCTTAGAATTTTTAACATAAAATATAGATAGGGAGAAGCAGTTTGCATTGGAAAAAGGATTATTAACTAGGTCACACATTGATTTGAGATAATTGTCAAAAAAGGCAGGAGAATTTCAAGTACAATTTTTTTTATCACGCAGTCAGTTATATTGATTTGGAATACATTCTCTATATCGATGGTTGAAGCAGATTCTATAGTAACTTTCCAAAAGGAATTGGAGTCTTACTTGAAGGGATATTGTACAAATGCGCAGGCTACAGAGAAAGAGTGAGGGAGTGAGGTTAATTGATAGCTTTTCCAGTGAGTTAGTCTGAGCACCAAAGTCTAAATGGCCTCCTCTATGGTGTAACTTTCTTTGAGAAGTGATAAATACAATTAGAGTCATAGAGATGTACAGCACGGAAACAGACCCTTCAGCCCTACTCATCCATGCTGACCACTTTTCCCTAATTCATCTAGTCCCACTTACCAATATATCCCTCTGAACCCTTCCTATTCATATACCCATCCAGATGCCTTTCAAATGCTGTCATTGTACCAGCCTCCACCACTTCCTCTGGCAGCTCATTCCATACATGTACCACCCTCTGCGTGAAAACGTTGTCCCTTAGGTCTCTTTTATATCTTTCCCCTCTCACCCTAAACCTATGGCCTCTAGTTCTGGACTCCCCCACGCCAGGGAAAAGACCTTGTCTATTTATCCTATCCATGCCCCTCATGATTTTATAAATCTCTATAAGGTCACCCCTCAGCCTCTGACTCTGCAGGGAAAACAGCCCAAGCCTATTCAGTCTCTTCCTATAGATCAAACCCTCCAAATTTGGCAACATCCTTGTAAATCTTTTCTGAACCCTTTCAAGTTTTACAACATCCTCCCTTTAGGAGGTTATTATTTTTGACATCTGCTTTTTGTTTAATTTCTCAATTTAGTTCGCAGCATGTGTGATAAAGGGTCTTCACCGTCTTATTTCTGCATTTTGACAGAAAGGTGCATTGGCTCATGTTTAAGCAACCTTTCAATTTTCAACTTCTCATCCAGCTTTCAAATCCCCCCATGATCTCACCACTCCCCCCTCCTCTGACCTGCACCAGTCCCACAACCCTCCGAGATCTCTGTCCTCCTCTATGTATGTCTGTTTGAGCATCCACAAGTTTTATGTAGCCTTTACTTATGTGGAATTCCCTCCCTAGACCTCTCTACCTCTCTCTCTCTCTCTCTCTCTCTCCTCGTTTGTAACACTCTGTCTAACCTAACTCTTTTAGCAAGCTGCTGTTCCTGTAGCTTAGTGTTTGGGGTCATTCATTATATTCTGCAAAGCGCCTTGGGATGATTTTATTGCATTGGGGGTGCCATTTAAATGCAAACCGTTCCTGTAGCTGCAAGCATAACACTCTCAAATTTTTACCTCAACAGCACATTCTATAAATATGAAATTGGACATTTTATGAAAAATGTCCAATTTTAAGTCAGTATTTTAGGTTAGATTGACTGTGTGAATCAGCCACTAACTGCTGTCCAAGATAAAGTCTACAAATTGATTTATTTTGTTTTGAGTTTATAGGAAATCTCATCCAAGATTTATGAATGCGGGTGTTCACTCTATGGATGGCTGCTGAGCGTGAGCATTGAGGCACAGAGCCCAGGAAGATCCTAACTTCTATCCCTGTTTTATACTGAGTTCCTTGAATGTAGCTGAGACAGTGGCAAGGCCAGTACAACTTGCCCCAACTGCATCGAATTGAAGCAAAGTTATTAGCAGCTCTCTTGCTTTTCAATGTTACCCAATGACCCCACCTCCTGCTGCTGTAATGTAACATTTTTCTGTCATTTCTCTGTTCTGTAGCGAAGAATTGTACCTGGGTACACTGCACCTAAGATGGTAATGTGCGTTGATGACATTGTTACACTGGAATTAACTTTATTTTTATTTCAGAAATAAACTTTATTCATAAATTATTTGGATCTCTGTACAATTGGTCACGCCATTCTTGTGCACACATTACATTGCTTTACATACAGACATTGAAATGTATTTTTCCTATATACAAGTCTGTACATTGACTATCCAGCTCTTCTGCTGAGGCGTCAGTGGAGCCCAAATGACTGGGCGGGCCCCTGTTCTTCTTTAGGCAGGCAGACATTACATGGTGGTCTTTCCCCACCACGCCTTGGCGGCAGCTGCCCCAAGCTTCAGCGCGTCCCTCAACACGTAGTCCTGAACCTTGGAATGTGCCAGTCTGCAACACTCAGTCGGGGTCAACTCCTTCAGCTGGAAGATCTACAGGTTTCAGACTGCCCAGAGAGCATCCTTCACCGAGTTGATGATCCTCCAGGCACAGTTGATGTTCGTCTCGGTGTGAGTCCCGGGGAACAGGCCATAGAGCACAGAGTCCCGCGTCACGGCACTGCTCGGGACGAACCTCGACAAGCACCACTGCATTCCTCTCCAGACTTCTTCTGCATAGGCACATTCCAGAAGTAGGTGTGTGATAGTCTCGTTTCTGCCCGCAGCCGCTTCGAGGGCAGTGTGCGGTGCGGGAGAGAGTCCGGGTGTGCATAAAGGATCTCACAGGCAGAGCCCTTCTCACCACCAGCCAAGCCATGTCTTGGTGCTTGTTGGAAAGTTCTGGCGATGAGGCATTCTGCCAAATGGCTTTGACAGTCTGCTCAGGGAACCGCTTGGTAGGATCCGCCCTCCTTTTCCCGAAGGGTCTCAAGGACACTACGTGCTGACCACTTCCTGATGGACTTGTGGTCAAAGGTGTTTTTCTTCATAAACTTCTCCACGAAGGACAGGTGATACGGAACGGTCCAACTACTCGGAGCGTTCTGCGGCAGCGAGGCCATGCCCATCCTTCGCAACACCGGGGACAGGTAGAACCTCAGTACGTAGTGACACTTGGTGTTTGCATACCGGGGATCCACGCACAGCTTGATGCAGCCACACACAAAGGTGGCCATCAGTGTGAGGGTGGCCTTGGGTGTGTTTTTATCCCCCGTTGCCCAGATCTTTATACATCGAGTCCCTTCGGACCCGGTCCATCTTTGATCTCCATATAAATTGGAAGATGGCCCGGGTGACTGCAGCGGCACAGGTTCTGGGAATAGGCCAGACCTGTGCCACGTATAATAGCAATGACAGTGCCTCACACCTGATGACCAGGTTTTTTCCCGCGATGGAGAGCGACCGTAGCTTCCATCTGCCCAGTTTCGACCTCACTTTGCTGATACGCTTCTCCCAAGACTTGGCGCACGCTCCAGCACCCCCGTACCAAATACCCAGCACTGGAACTAACCTTGTAACTGAGGAAACTGTACCTAGGTACCTTTGTACCTAAGATGGTTCCATAAGTGGCAACAGCAACTTTTCACTGTACTGATTTGAGTACGTGACATTAAAGCTAATTCAGTTTAATTACCAAGTTTGCCAAACAGGCTAGACATTGAGGAAACTCGACATGGAAACCAGAGCAGGTACCTGAAGCATTCAGCTCACCCACTTGCTCTGAACAACTGCTTCTGCACTTCAGTGCTGCACCTATAAAGGGGAGACAATGGCCTCATGGTACTATCACTCAGCAACTAATCCAGAGAATGAGGCAATATAATGTAGCCCCCTATTCGAATCTCAGCGTGGCAGATGGTGGGATTTGAATTCAATAACTTTAAAGAAATCTGGAATTGAGAATCTCAGGATGACTACCAAAACCATTACTGATTGTTGGAATAAAACATCTGGTTCAATAATGCTGTTTCGGAAAGGAAACCTGCCATCCTTACCTGGTCTGGTCTACATGTGACTCCAGACCCACAGCAATGCTGTTGACTCTTAACTACCCTCCAGACAATTAGGGATGGGCAATAAATGCTGGCCTGGCCAGCGATGGTCACATCCTGTGAATGAATACATTAAAAGGAACAGCTTGGGCTGCAGCGGTGGCTTTGATTATAATTCTCCAGCAAGGACGGTGGATGCTCATGGACACATCCCCAGAGCATGGCCTGGACCAGGCAGCATCTCCAGGCCCGTTCCTCATTGTCATATCGCTCTGAGCTTGCAAGCCCCAACATCCCTAACTTATCTTTCCTTATTGCACTTTGTTCTCTAAACTACAGATACATTACTTCTGTCTTGCCTTGCCATTTCGCACTGACACAAGGGAAGGAAGCTTGTCATGGTTGTCAGAAGTCCTCAGTTCAGTAAAGGGGGATAGCCTTCGCTCAGGGGGTCCTTGTAGAGTAAGTTGATGGGAACATCCAATGCCAGTTCAGGGACATGGACACAGTCAGTCAGCTCCTCTGACATGATCTGTGTCAGGATGGTTTTCACACAAGGGGCGAGAAGCTAAATGTCAGGCTGGCTACCACTTGCTGTAGTTCTTTCTGGCCTAGTGTTTTCCTCCAGGTATTTAGGAGGATGAAAGTGGTGGGCCAGCTGTTGGTGCCAGGGAGGTGCACTGAGTAAAGGAATAGGCAGTGCTGACGGCATCGCAGGGTTAGTAGTGTTAGGGGGTTGGGTGAGTGAGTGAGGAAAGATGTCGCAGGTAATAGTGAGACTGGCAGAGCATGGGCCTCAATGGGAGCTGGGCACAGTAGCAGAAATAGGGGGAAGTGGAAGAGGTGGAGGAGGAAGCACACCTTGTGCACCACTCTGTACATTAGGATCTGTATGTCTGTGACCGCACAGCGGGACACTGATATCCCTCTATCTGCCAAATCTGAGGAAAATGTCAGCAACCATGCAGGGCAGCTCCAGTCGGACTGCACTTGTTCAGTTGCACAGAGGCCTCCTAAAAATGGAGTGGGTACAGGCGGGGGTGGGGGGCATGAATCCTGGGATATCTCCTGAGCGGCGAATTGTTCTGTGAATGGCTCGTGGCAAGATAGTGTCAGAATCGGATGTGGGAGGTACAATAGGACTGGGGAGGTCATTAATGCAGTGAATACCAAAAGAACCAAAAGAATGGGTGCCCCGGTGGCTCAATGGTTAGCACTGCTGCCTCACAGCACCAGGAACCCAGGTTCGATTCCAGCCTCGGGCAACTGTTTGTGTGGAGTTTGGACGTGGATTTCCTCCAGGTGCTCCGGTCTCCTCCCACAATCCAAAGATGTGCTACTCAGGTGAATTGGCCATGCTAAATTGCCCATAGTGTTAGGTGCATGAGTCAGGGGTAAATATAGGGTAGGGAAATGGGTGTGGGTGAGTCACTCTTCGGAGGGTTGGTGTGGACTTATTGGGCTGAAGGGCCTGTTTCCACACTGTAGGGAATCTAATCAAATCTAAACGGTGGATACTGCAAATCAGAGACAAAAAAATTGCTGGAAAAACTCAGCAGCTCTGGAAGCATCTGCAGAGAGAAATCAGAGTTAGCGTTTTGGGTTGAGTGACCCTTCCTCGAACCACCAGCATTAATACGGTGAAGTTAAAAATCACACAACACCAGATTATAGTTCAACAGGTTTATTTGGAAGCAATAGCTTTTGTAGCACTGCTCCTTCATCAGGTGGTGGTGGAGTATAAGATTAGAAGACACAGAATTTATAGCAAAAGATTACAGTGTCAGACAGTGATATAATTGAGTAAACCTGGAGTGTTAAGTCGTTCATCTTGTAGAATCTTCTTTGCTGCACAGGACCTCCAACCAACACTATACACCAAGTATATTGATGACATTTTCTTCCTCTGGACCCATGGTGAGGAGTCACTTGAACAACTACACAGTGATATCAACGAGTTTCATCCCACCATCAGACTTATCATGGACTACTCTTTAACATCTGTCTCATTCTTGGACACATGCACCTCCATCAAGGATGAGCAGCTCAGCACCTAATTCTCCTCCAAACCCACGGATAACCTCACAATGCTACACTTCTCCAGCTTCCACTTTAAACATTGTAAAACAGCCCTCCCCTATGGACAAGCCCCACGCATACCCAGGAAGAGGAGGAACGTGACGGACACCTGAAGGTAAGCAAGGATGCCCTCATCAGAACAGGGTACAATGTTCGGCATTTCAATCAACAGAGAGGGGTGATCCTTTCCAGTCAGGGAACACTTCAGTGATCAGGGACATTCAGCCTTAGATCTTTGGGTGACCCTCCTCCAAGGCGGACATTGGGATACGCAACAACACAAGGTAGCCGAGCAGAAGCTGATAGCCAAGTTTGTAACCCACGAGGATGACCTCAACTGGGATCTTAGGATCATGTCATACTACAGGTGACCCCACTGCACTATTCACACTCTCACACACACAAGCACACATATACACACACTCCTACAGACTCACACACTCACACAGACCTCTCTCATACACAAACTCTCTCTCATATGCATACACACATCATACTTTATCAAGCTTTCACACACGCAAACACACATTCTCTCACATGTACTCACTCATACACACACACTCACTCTCATGTGTGCATACACACACAAACACACATATACAAGTCTATGGGGTGAATTTGTATTTGCAGAATTATATCTGCACATGCATTCTATTTGGTTTAAAAAGCACAATCTGCTGGCAGTCTATATAGGCAGTCAATACATGTAATATTTTGTAAATTCCATTTTGGAAATAGAACCAGTCAGACTCAAGATACATACAGACTCTGACCTCACACCTTTAATGCATTGTCTGAGCTGAGATATCACCTTTTGTTCTAAAACCTTAAGTTATCTTGAGAACGTGACTTAAAAGAAGTTCTGGGGTTTACATATTAATGAACCAAAACCTGCAACCCGTTCTACAAAATGAAAGACTTAACAGCAATCTAGGTTTGTTCAATATATCACTGCATGACACTGCAAACTTTTGCTATGAATTCTGTGTCCTACGATCTTATACTCCACAACCACCTGATGAAGGAGCATCGCTCCAAGAGCTAGTGCTTCCAAATAAACCTGTTGGACTGTAACCTGGTGTTGTGTGATTTTTAACTTTGTCCACCCCAGTCCAACACCAGCACCCCCACATCATCAACAAAGTGAGTTTGGTAAAGACACAAGTGAAATAACTAACTGGGCCGACACGGCAGAAAACCCTCCCGAAAACGTGATGCAACCCAGATGTTGTAAAAAAAAAGTACGATTCAGTCCGTTACCTTTTCCTATTCAGTAACAGGATGTGGGCATCACTTGCTTGGCCAGAATTTACTACTCACCCCATGTTATCTGTATTTGCCTCATCTGCTGTCATAAATGATGGATTTCCTTTTAAACTCAGTTAAAATGAGAAGTAACGTCAACACTCACCTCAGCCCTAACCCTGGATGAAGCGTACGAAGTTATCTTCGCTGGCTCTTCTTGGCATTCCACTGGGTGGACAGGCACTTTTTTCTCCTAAAGGTCTCAATTGCTGCTCTGTTTTGGGTGTAATTATCAGTAAACGGTTCCTGTGTTTTTGCTGTCTCACTCAAGATGAATAAGAAACTCACTCTGGCTAAATCAGCAGCATCATTGCTGTCGTGGATCTTTTATCAGCTTATCTTATTTCCTCACCACCCACATTCCCTTTCTGCCCATTTCAGATACATACGTTATTCATTTCTCCTTCTTTCTCCAGTTTTCTGGGCACACCCCAACACCAACCCCAGCCCTGAGCCTAGATGAACCATTGAACCTGAGTTACATACACCCAGCTCTGTGCTGTGGAATTGTGCCACTAGGAGCTGGCCCAGGGTGGAGGTCTGAAGAAGACCCTTCCTGATGAAGGGCTTTTGCCCGAAACATCAATTCTCCTGCTCCTTGGATGCTGACTGACCGGCTGTGCTTTTCCAGCACCACACTCTTGACTCTGATCTCCAGCATCTGCAGTCCTCACTGTCTCCAGGGTGGACCCAATTGATTAAACGGCAGACCAAAGAGAGCTGTTGAAAGGAATCCTAACCCTAACCCTGTCTCACATTTCACTCATAAAGACTGGAGCTATTTGATTTGTTAGCTAGGTGTAAAGCCAGCGATGTGGGCTGATTGCCCATTATTGCATGTGTCAGAGAAACAAACATTGAGTAGTTTTCCCCAGGGAGTCATAGAATCATAGAGTCATACAGCACAGCAACAGACCCTTCAGTCCAACCAGTCCATACCGACCATGTTCCCATACTAAACTAGCCCCACCTGCCTGTGCTTGGCCCACATGGCTCCAAACCTTTCCAATTCATGTACTTATCTAAATGCCTTTTAAATGCTGTAACTGTACCCGCATTCAGCACTTCCTCTGGAAGCTCATACCACACACGAACCACTCTCAGTGTCAAAAAAGTTGCCCCTCATAACATTTTAAAAGCTTTCGCCTCTCACCTTAAAAATATGTCCCCTACTCTTGAAGTCCCTTGTTCAAGGGAAAAGTCACCTATCTATATCTCTCTTGATTTCATAAAACTCTGGAAGGTCACCTGTCAACCTTCTGCGCGCCAAGGAAAAAGGTCCTAGCATATCCAACCTCTCCCCATAACTCAGATTCCCCAATCCCAGCAACATCCTGGTAAATCTCTTGTGAACCCTCTCCAGCTTGATAATACCTTTCCTGTACCAGGCGGTTGTGCTGAATTTATCATTTTTTACATCTGCCAAGTATATGTTGAAGGTTTACCCAACCAGCTCCACCTTTGTCATTTCTCTTCAAGCAAATAATATCGAAAAGGCTCAGCCAACACAAAAGCAAAATATTGTAGAACAAAGACAGAATGTGCTGGAGAAACTCAGCAGATCTGGCAGCATCTGTGGAGAGAGAAACAGAGCTTTTTTGTGAAGAGAAAACAGAGTTAATCCCTCGACTTCAGTATGACCCTCTGAAGAAGAATCATAATATATTTGAACTGTTCATCTATTTCTCTCTCCACTGTTGCTGCCAGACCTGCTGAGATTCTCTAGAACGTTCTATTTTGAATAACAAATGAGCTACCCATTACCAAAGATGTCCTTTCAATTGAGCTGGTATTGGGCATTGGGCCATTTCAGTATTGGGCATTGCTCTAAGATAAAACAGCCACCTGCACATGTCTCTCTCTCTATGTCTCTCGTCACATTTCCTTTCTCCCACTTGCATATTCACCTCTCCCCTCCCTCCAGTGTTTTCTCAACTGGTTATCCTTTTAATTTCACACTCAACCACTTCGCCTCATAGAATACAGTTTGTTTCAGAAGTTAGACACAGAGTTGGGGCAGCACAGTGGCTCAATGGACAGCACTGCTGCCTCACAGTGCCAGGGACCCATGTTCGATTCCACCCTTATCATTGGCTCCCAGTGTTTGCACGGGTTTCCTCTGGGTGCCCCAGTTTCTTCCCACAGTCTAAGGATGTGCAGGTTAGGGGGATTGACCTTGCTAAATTGCTCATAGTGTCCAGAGGAGCAGGCTTGGTGGATTAACCAGTGTTAAAGGTATAGACTGGTCTGGGTGGAATGGTCTTCAGAGAGTCAGTATGGACTTGATGGGCCAAATGGCCTGTTTCTACACTGTAAGGATTCTATTTTTTCTATAGTTTTTGAGCAGAGTTGCATTTAACAACTCAGTCACACAAGAAGCGATGTCTGCACTTTCAAAAGGACTGGACAGAACAATATCCTGCCTAGGGTCTGCAGTTTGGCGGTGCAATCACTTCCTTAGCAAATAGGTCCTGTAAAGGCACAACAAAATGACAATCTGTTTCCAGGTAGGTATGGACTTGGACCACCCTCTGGGGATGTAGAGATGGGGAGAGTATGTAAACAATGTGAATCTCAGGCAGTTAACCTCTTGTCTGCAAATGTGAAAATGTAACCTGAATGTTACATCTCATCAGTTCGGAACGTCCTGAAGCATGATATTTAAAAATCCTCAAATGTCTTATTTTAACAATCAGTTAAAATGCAGCAATGTAGCGTAAAACCTAAGAGTGTGTGATAAATGGCCATAAAAATTAGAAGCAGAAATCTATTTGGCTTCTCATCAGCCTCGGGATTAATGCAAGGGCTGGTCTGAGTGAGAGTCGATTTTACAAGTGTCTGGTTATTGGGAATTGACTGATAGACTGGGAGAGAATGTGCAGGTTTGACAGAGATAAGCAAAGCAGACTCTGTGATGACGTGGGATATTGTCAGCATTGTGTACTTAATATTGAAATGACTACAACACCAGCAGATTAAATCACATAAAGGTTCCGGACTCTATGAGATGCCTCTTTTTGGATTCTAGTCTCACCCACGTAACCTTACTGTCACTTCCATAATACATCTCAGTGAATATCCACCTGCAAACCACATTCCCCCTGTCAAATCACTTTAGGATTATTCAGTGAACAAATTGATATATTCTTCATTTAAATGATAATTTTTATTTGTTAAAAAAGGACCAAATTGTCTTTTTAGTGAAATTAGAACCACCTCACACAATCTCCTTTAATTAGATTTTATTTTAATCTTCCAATGTAGCACATGTATAAAGTCTGGACAGCCATGTTTGATGATCAACTGTGACGAACAATGACACACCTGGAATCTGTGATACAGGACAACTATCTTTAATGGCACTGGTTAACTTTACGGGATTGATCATTCAAAGTCCCAGATTGATGATCTGTAAAAATGGACTTCAAACCTGTTGTAGCAGGTGGTGTATTTTGAATTCAAATTTTAAAAAAGTCCAATGGTTTGTGCCGCAGAGTGATGCCAACAGTGTGGGTTCAATTCCCTCACCAGCTGAGGTGGTCACTAAGGACTCTCCTTCTCAACCTCTCCCCTCACCTGAGGCATGGTGACCCTCAGGTAAAACAGCCACCAGTCACCTCTCTCTAATGAAGGAGCAGCCCAATGGCAACTTTTAATTTTAGCCTAATGGTAACCATTGTTAATTGGCTAGGGCTTTAGTGGCACAGTGGTACTGACACTAACTCTGGGCCAGAAGGAGTCAAAGCTTTCCCTGGAGATGTGTTGGAACAAGTTGATTAAAACATGTTTAATGCTACTGAATTAGTAATCCAGGGTCTGAGACTAATGCTTTGGGGACATGGGTTTGAAACCCACTGGGGCAGATTGAAATTTGAACTCAGTCGGATCTTATGGTGGATACGTTTTCTACCAGTGAGCCAAATGTTTTTTGCAAAGATTGGTAGCTCGGGTTGTGGATGAGGTAGTTGCCAAGCTGCTGGGTTATCATGCAGACGTTTCATTACCATGCTGGGTAATGTCATCAGTGCGACTCCCATGAAGTGCTGTTGTTCTGTCCCGCTTGGTTTTTAGGTGGGTCTAGTCTGTTGAGGTGAGTGACACTTCTGGGTCTTCTCTGCAGCGGTTTGTACATCGGGTCTATCTCTCTGTGTCTGTTGATGGCCTTTTTGGTTGAAAACCATGCTTCCAAGAACTCTCTTGCATGTCTCTGGATGGCCTGTCCTAACATAGTCACTTTCTCATGGTCGAATTGATGGCCCTCTTGGCCTGTGTGTACAAAGATGAGGGAGAGTGGATCATGTCGTTTAGTTGCCAGTTGGTGCTCGTGAAGTCAGATGGCTAGTTTTCTACTTGTTTGTCTGATATAGCGCTTGTTGCAGTTGTTGCACGGGGATTTCGTACGCCACGTTGGTCCTACATGTTGTGGGCATGGGGTCCTTCGTCCTGGTAAGTAGCTGCCGTAGTATGCCTGTTGGTTGTGTGGCTGAATCAAACGGCCTGTGTTCAGTCCCATCTCTGGATATGTTGTCATAATATATGCAATGAGATTTGATCAAAAAAGGAACTAGAATCTTAATCTAAAACTTTAATGTTTGATTTCAGTATTGGGTGGGAGCAACCCGACAAACTACTGTCAATTAGAGAGTAAGGACCAACATTCTATTAGCCTTCCTGATTACCTGCTGTACCTATGTGCTAGCTTTCTGTGTTTCATGCACTATTCCCTCCAAGTCACTTAGTGATATAGCTTTCTGCAGTTTTTCTCCATTTCAATAATATTCCATCTTTCTCCCATCCAAAATAAACAACTTCGCATTTTCCTAAATATCTTTTTATTCAAGCTATTTTTCTAATTAACCTGTTCAGAGATGTTATTGCACACTTCTGAAGCAGCCAGTATTTGAACTTGGGCCTCCTGGTCCAAGGATAGGGATATTACCACTGTGCCTTAAGAGGGTCCTTTCTCACATTATTCTCCATTTGCCTATTTTTTGCCACTTACTTAACCTATCAATATCTTTTTGTAAAACTGTTTGTAGCCCTCTCACAACCTGCCTTCCCATCTATTTTTGTGTCATCTACACAACTGGCTACTGTATATTCACTTCCTTCCTCCAAGTCACTAATATATATTGTAAAGAGTTGTGGTCCCAGCACTGTTCCCTGGTTACTGGTCACCAACATGAAAAGAACCTCTGATTGCCATTTGCTGTTTCTTGCCCATTAGCCAATTCTCCATCCTTGACAATATACTACCTCCAAAATCAAGGGCTCTTAAGATTTTACATTTTGGGAGGTACCTTGTCGAATGTTTTCCAAATACAACATATCTAATGGTTCACCTCTAGCCTACTCTGATTGAGAATAAGTCTAATCACTCTATCATTGGATTAATAATGCAGCTTAGACCACCATGGAAGCCAATCTCCATCCACAGGCTCCATTTAGACTTCACAATGCCTCGGAAACGCTGCCAATATCATCAAAGACCTCTCCTACACCGGTCATACCTTCTTCCAACCTCTTCCATTAGAGAGAAGATACAGAAGCGTGAACATATGTGCCAATAAGTTCAAGAACAGCTTCTTCCCTCCTGTTATAAACTGCTGAATGGACCTTTCTAATTTCAAATCTTATGTTGATCTTGCTTTGGGCACTTTTTCTGCAGCCATAATCTTCTATACCTTGCTCTGCCATTGATATGGAGGTGCTGGTGTTGTCATGAAGATGTGGCTGTACTGTACCTTTAAGAAAGTAATTAGCTAGTAGAACCACCTGACAGCACCAAGTGTTCTGAAATAAATAAATAATGTAACATTTGGTTAAATAACTCGATTAGCTAGTTGCCTGCAGACAAAAAAAGATTTGAATTTAACCAATCAGTTTAAATTATACCCCAAAATGCCAACCTCCAATCAAGTTTGAATTGGGTATATCGACAATCTTAAAAGCCAGTGACACAATCCGATGGTTTGGGGGTATAAGATTAGATTAGATTCCTTACAGTGTGGAAACAGGCCCTTCAGCCCAAACCAACCCTCCAAAGAGTAACCCATCCAGACCCATTTCCCTCTGACTAATGCACCGAACACTATGGGCAATTTAGCATGGCCAATTCACCTGACATGCACATCTTTGGACTGTGGGAGGAAACCAGAGCACACCCACACAGACACAGGGAGAATGTGCAAACTCTACACAGACAGTTTCCCGAAGCTGGAATCACACCTGGGACCCTGGTGCTGTGAAGCAGCAGAGCTAACCACTGAGCCACCGTGCCACCCTGCACTGGGAACATTGAACAGCTGAGAGGAGAACTGCAAAGCCACTAGCATATAAAGACTGCCCAAAAAAATAGCTCTCTTAAAGGTACCTTTATTGATCAGTAACCTGTGAAGCAAAATCCTCAAGAAGAAGAAAAGAAGACACAGGAATACAGTGAAGAACTGAAAGCTGCCTGGTTTTGAGATAAGTTTTGATTTGTAAATCTTAATTGGGATTTTTATCAGACCAGAATTGTATAGGGGAAAGTGAAAGATAGGTTAGAGAAAGGAGTTGTAAATAGTTGTTAGTTAATTATTCTCCGTTTGACTTTAAGAAATAAAGTTGTTATTTTTACTTTAAATAGTTCTAGCCTCTTGAATTCTCACAGATTACTGCATGGGAAAATCTTTTCTGTGTTGCTGGTTTAAATTAAGCAGGAAGGTTTACCCCATGTTGTAACAATGTTGAACTGAGGTAGATAAAGATAAAAATCACACATCACCAGGTTATAGTCCAACAGGTTTATTTGGAAGTACAAGCTTTTGGAGTGCTGCTCCTTCGTCAGGTAGCTAGTGGATCAGGATCATTGGACACAGAATTTATAGCAAAAGATCATAGCGTCATACAACTGATGTCATGTATTGAACAAACCTAGATTACTGGTGAGTCTTTCATCTTTTGGAATGCAGGTTTCGAAACATTAATCTGTAAATCCCAGAACTTCTTTCAAGTCACATTCCCGAAATAACTTAAGGTTTTATTTAAAAACAGGTGAAATCACAGCTCAGACAATGCATTAAAGGTGTGAGGTTGGAGTCTGTCTGTACTCCAATCTTGAGTCAGACTGGTTCTATTTCCAAAGTGGAATTTATAAAATGTCACGTGGATTGACTGCTGACAGATTGTGTGCTTTTTGAACAAAATAGAATGTATCCGCAAATACATTCCGCAAACTGCAATGTAGGTTTGTTCAATATATTGCATCAGTTCTATGACGTAATGATCTTTTGCTATAAATTCTGTGTCCTATGATCCTGCTCCACTAGCTACCTGATGAAAGAGCAGGGCTCTGAAAGCTTGTACTTCCAAATAAACCTGTTGGACTAT
The DNA here is from genome assembly GCF_047496795.1 of Chiloscyllium punctatum. Classification (NCBI taxonomy): domain Eukaryota; kingdom Metazoa; phylum Chordata; class Chondrichthyes; order Orectolobiformes; family Hemiscylliidae; genus Chiloscyllium; species Chiloscyllium punctatum. The sequence goes on from NC_092754.1 coordinate 30,578,445, forward strand.
AACCTGGTGCTGTGTGATTTTTAACTCTGTTCTGTCTAAGCACCCTAACATCTAGATGTTTGCAATGATCTGCCTATACTGCTCACAAAAAAAAACTTTTCACTCTACTTAGGCACATGTGACAACAACAAACCAAGTCAAATCAAACCAAACCTGAGAGCCACATAATTGCTGTGGGGAGATAGGTACAAGTCCTACCATGCAGCTGGTGGAATTTAGATACAATGATTAAAAATTGAACTGAAAGCTAGTTTCAGCAATGTTGACCTTCCAACTATCATCAGCTGTCGCAAAAATAAAACATTTTTGGACTACCGCTGTCATGTAAGGAAGGAAATCTGCCCAGTCTGATCCACAGAGCCACATGACTGTGGTTGACTTGATCCTCAGAGTCACATTAATGTGGTTGACTTTTGACTGACCTCTGTTGAAAGACGATTGGTGATGGGAAATAAATACAGGCCTTGCCAGTGAGGGCCACATCCCATGAAAGTTTGAAGAAGAAAAATTGCTACCTCGTCCTCAACATTGCCCTTCCCAGCACTTTCAGCTTCCACTCCCTCTCTCTAACATTGTAGCGTTTCCTGAGAAATAGCAGGGAATCAGCACAATTGAACCTGGAGAAAGAGTGTGGACATGCCGTTTGACTGTGGGAGTTTGAGCCTCACCCAACACGTGGGATTCACTGAGAGGGGATCAGGAGATCATAGATGGTTTTCCCATATTTTGGTGCACAGAGGTCGCAGAGAATGGTTGCAGCACAGAATGAGACCATTCAACCAGTCATATCTTGGTTGAGCAAGTCACCTGCTGCCACGCCCCACCTTGGACCATAACCCTGTCCATTTCCTCTTGTTGCCACTGCTTCTTTTGCCAATTATCTTCAATCCCATGAGCTCCGGTTTGCAAAGCTTTTAACAATAACTTACTTTCTGTTCTGCCCAGACCGTTCATGGATTTGCACACTCTGAAATCTCCTGTCAACACTCTGTATCCCCAGGCAAAATGCCCATTTCATTACAGTTCCAGATGGAATGTCCGAAATTGTTAAGCTCCTAGGTGAGGAGGGAGGAACTGACTCCCCATCTTTATTTACCCTCCCCTTTGGTTGGACACAACATGGTTAACTTACCCTTCCCAGTGAGCCCAATAAAAAGATAAAATATTAAAGAAACGTTATAAAGCTTGGTCAGTGAAGAGTAGGTGGTTGAAGTTTGTGGCTGTTACAGTGAATGTTATTGCTAGCATTGGTGGTGGCAGTTATTGGGAGATTCTTGGCTTTGTAAGTTGATTGAAATTCCTTTGTCCTGGTTTAGTTCAACAGTGTCTGACTGGCATCACTCAGAATGAGAGACAGTCCCTTCCTTTTCTTAACTTGTAATGCATGGCTGTTTAACAGTACAGCACATTAGCCCACACACTGGGACCTGGACCAGAGTTGAAGCTCACCTTTAAACTCCATTTTCTGTTGGCCGAAGGGTAAGACAGAACCATCCCTGCAGGAGATAGCCTCATGCTGAGAGGTGCTGGCTGGGCCACCTCTTGTTATCTCCTCCTTGATGGTCTTTCTATTTACAGTTTTCCTTAATGTGATGACATTCCATTGGTCCATACGCTGCCTGTCAATCATTGAGTTTACATTTACCGTCTCCTTTTTGGCTTGTTTTAAAAATACACATTGGAAATAAGCATGCAGCGTGTTCATAGGTAATCTGTGATTATGATCCATAGTCACAATGTCCTGAAGGAGAGTGGCCCAGCCGAACATAACTGAACCTCCATCCTGGAACTGCTGTCATGAATCTGTTCTGCCCTTACTTGGATGTTTTTACAAATGTTGAGAAGCTAAATCAGCGCAGAGCAGGAACTGGCCAAGTTAATTTACACACTTGATACTTTTACCACTAGCTGTGATATATCTGTTCATTAGTGACCCATCTTGAATGCTTTGCTTGCAATTAAAACAATGGGAGGGGGTAAAAGCTTATGATTCCAATGGGATGTGTATCCATTGTGAGTTGATAAGGACAACAGCATTAATGCTGACTTGCACCAGCATGTATTTAACTACCCGGTTAATAAGGATACAGACGAGTGCCTGACTTACAAAGATATTTAAGGCCCAAGGGCATCTATAATTATCAGAGACCTTCCTGGTGGAAACTCGTAACTCTGCACATCTCATGAATTTGAAGTGATGAATAATGAATGCATTTGTAGATGTAGAGCGTGATTAACTGCAGTGATTTTCAGCAGCAGTTTTTGTTTGTGGGAACATGCCACGGAGTCAGTCGTTGAATATCCTGGGTGTCCAACGTGAACAGGAGGGTTGAAGCCCTCACAGGTATGTCCTCAAACCGGATTCACTGCTACCATTTGGTGTGCACAGACCTCTGGGAACAGAAGTGTCTGCTCTCTCAGCTGACTTGTGCTTTGTTATAAAGGTTTGACGTGTCCATGTCTACACATAACCTCATACAGGCAGCTCTCCGTGCAGGAAGTAGCCAGGACTCATAAAGGTATGATGGCAGCAGACTCTAATTTCCTGGAGTGCTGCTCTATTAGCACAGAAGGAATGGAGTAGAAACCACCACTTTCACCAGACTGCCCCAAAAAAGCCTGCATTCACATAGCGCCTTTCACGATCACCAGATTTTACAGCCAACAAAATGTTTGTTGAAGTGTAGTTATTGTTGTAATTTGGGAAACACTGCAATTAATCTGTGTTCAACAAACTCCCACAAGCATCAGTGTGATAATGACAAGAAAATGTGTTGTTTATGATACCATTTGGGAGATAAATGTTCAGAATCATTTGGTCATGCAGAACTTGAGTATTGCTGAAAAAGTTACATTTTGTCAATACTTCCCATCTTGTAATCATCAGGATAATTCACAAGAGTACCAACGTCAGGGGAATCTAGCAAATATATTATCAAAACAAAGCTTGGTAGTGAATTGTCGGTCCTCATGAACTGGTGCACTGACCCTGGTAACACATCCAAGTCAATTCGTCAATCAATCAGCACTCATCTCTCATACAAAGTAAATGATTCGCCTTAGATACCTAGAAGAGCAGGATACTGCTTTTCAATATTATTCCTTTTCGCAACTGTTATACATGGTAGTCTGTACACCACTTCACTGCTACAATACACATTGCAATAACTCAGAGGCAACCTCGATCAGTTTATAGGACAAGGGTAGCAGATGCATGAGAACACTGCCACCTTCACATCCCCCCTCCAGACTGCAGACAACTTTAACTTGGAACGTTGTTGCTGCTCCTTCCTTGTTGCTGAGTAAAATCCTGGAACTCCCTCTCTAACAGCACACTTTGGATGGACCTACAGCATTTGGACTGCATTGGGTTGCTGTGTAAGGGCAATTTGAGATCCTGCAGCAACATTGCCATCATGTTACAGAGCTGCTTTGCCTCCTTTTTGACCCATCTTCCTCGAACCTAAACTCACTAAGTGTCATAAAAACACACAACAAAAGGTCGCTCAATCACTAACACCTTCTCAAGGGAAATTATGGATGGCCAATACACGCTGATCTAGCCAGTGATGCCCATTCCATGGAAGAATATAAAATGTCAATTTGGTTACTGGCTGAAACTGATAATTGAAGCTAAGATTTTGCAACTCAGTGACACACTGAGTCGTGCATTAATCCACTGAGCAAGTAGTCCTCATATCTATGGTTGAAAAGTATGCTGGCTTTTATCTTTCATGAAACTGTGTGTATCAGCTTGACCCTGAGCGAGTCTTGTTTCTATGACAAAAGCTTAATCTAAGGTGACAGTCCACTGCTGGATGAAGAGAGAGCTGCACTGTACAAGGCACTGTCTTTCAGTCAAGAAACAGGACTCTTGGCTGTTTGTACAACTGAGTGGTTGAAGGTCCCAATGCACTAGTGATAAGTGGGCGATTTCCTTGAAATCCTGGCCAGGATTCACCCCTGAGCCACTACAATCAGAGCACATTAATCAGTGTTTAACTGTGTGTAGGATCTTGCTGTGCACAAATAGTCTGTACATCAACAATGACTGCATTCTGAAGCAGTTTATCTCGAGGATGTGAAAAGCACTGTGTAAATGCAAACTCCTTCTTTCATGGCCAAATATCAAGGTCATCGGAACTACGTACTGGCCACTTCCAGGGATCATGCACAGCACAGACAGACAGACAGACAGTACACCCAAACCGACCCTACAATACTGCTGCACTATCTTTTTGGAAAAGGCTTTAGTATCATAGTCATGCTTGCAGTACTGAAGCACAATGGATCTTTCTCACTTGACGGAATTGGTGCTGTAACCTCACTAGTTAAAAACTAACTTCACAGAACACCATCCCATCAGTTTGTTAAATCACAACCATAAAATGGAGATAGACTGCTGTACAGCTCCAGAAATATTCATTAGCTACTGAACACTGATAAAATAGCCTCCACAGAAGCATTAAAGAGCTTATTCAATTAGAACACTCTTTTTCACTCCTGGGATATGGTTTCCAATCGATCTTTGACTGATGGGGTTGAAATCTCCTCCCTCTGCTGTCTCTACAATTGTTGTGTGGGATGGATTGTTGAAAAAGACAGGAATAACTGACCTTCCAATTGCATCAGGCACCACCTGATGACAGCGTATTCAGTAATTTTGGAGCTATTTTCTATGTTGAACCTGAAACTGTTTGAAATTTTGGGGGTGGTGGGAATCCTGGCTCATGCAACAGTTTAGAATGCATTTGCATAAAGCTGGAGGCTTCAGCAGCAGTTATCATTTTAAATAAAGGAAGGTGATAATGTCACTGGATTAGCAACTCAGAATTGTGGGCTAATGGGCTCGAATCTGACCATGGCAGATAGTGAACCTTGAAGTTAAGGAAAAACTGGAATTGAGGAATGGCCTAATCGTGTTTATGTAACTGCTGATTGTTGTAAAGGGCTCATTTGTCTTCTAGGGAAGGAAATCTGCCATCCTTACCTGGTCTGGCCTACATATGACTCTAGAACCACAGCGATATCATTGATTCTTAACTGCCCTCTGGGTATGTAGAGCTGGGCAATCGATGCTGGCCCAGCAGCATCCCATGGAAGAATAAAAAAAAAGTGCAGTTTAGTTGGACTAGCCATCCTAAATTGGCCCTTAGTGTCCAGGGATGTGCAGGCTAGGTAGATTTCGCTGTGGTAAATGCAGGGTTACAGAGATGGTAGGGAGATATGGATCTAGGTACGATGCTCTTTGGAGGGTCATTGCAGACTTGTGGGCCAAATGGCTTCTATCTACACTGTTGGGATTCTATGATTCTATTAACTCAGTTTAAGGGGTACGTTGTCACTGCATTAAAGTGTAATGTGGCTTATTGGGTGTGGGCAATGGGTGGTAGGGAAACCCTTACTTTGGAATTGGCTTGAATTTGCAGACCTTTACCCCAGCACCAGTATGTGGTTTCCCACACTGACGTTAAACTCTGTAGAGTGGGAACATGTTGAATCTGGATTGGGACCACACCACTGAGACATAAAGGCCAGAGTCGGATTTTCTTTGTCCACGTTCCTCAGGAAACAGAGGGCAAAACTGATCAAACTGCACAATGTCATTGTTTGTCTGTACTAGGCACGTTGAGAAGATCCGTAACAGATCTGTGAGCTGGCTCTCAGGCCTGCTTGGCCTGTTGGACTGAGCCAAGTAGAATTCTCAGAAAATCTCAGGAATACCCTGGAACACTACCACAGAACTCCTAATTTCATGACTGAAGAGGGCAGAAGATGTCCCTGCCAGACCTAGGTTGGGATTTCTGAAGTTGGTTTTCAGGCAGCAGAAATTCTGAAGGTCCAGTTTACATTCCAAAAATAGGATTTGCCCTTACCCCAACAACTGAACCTAAATACCCCTCTCCCCTTTCTTTAATGGTTAATACAATACTAATGGTAGACCCCTACCCCTACAACTGAACCTAGATACCCCTTTCTTGTTTTAACATTTTCATAGTTAATACAATATTAATATTTGATTTTATTTATTTATTGTCACGTGTACCTAAGTACAGTGAAAAGCTTTGTTATGAGCAGTACAGGCAGACCATAGGAAGCTAGGATGTACAAATCATAGGTGAAGAAAAACATGAGACAGAAGTATACAGGTTACGTTGTACAGAACACGTGCTAGGCGAGGTCAACATCAGCAAGATTCAAAGTTAGAGAATCCACTCATTAGCCTAATAATGGTCGAGAAGAAGCCATAATAGTACACCTTTACCTCCACAACTGAACCCAGGTTCCCTTCTCCCATTCCATGTTTTTAACCCTTTAATGGTTTAATATAATAGTACATTCCATGGAGGCTTTGGGGCCTGATCAGACAGGCTCTGATTATTTTAGCTTTGATCTTGGCTTCCTTCTTGGTCTTACCTCCTTGTTCTATCCTCTGACGGCCTTCCCTGCCATTTTCTTTACTGTTTTAATGAAGGCACACTCTTCCGTGCATTAGCCTACCATTTCCAGATGCCAAATTGTCTCCTGTGAATTTTAACCTTTAGCTTTCGCTTCACCTGCTGGTGAATTTGTACTGAAATTCCACGAGGGAATCACAGAGCCTCAGAGTTACCTAACACATGACGGAACGTCATCTGTTCAGAAAGCTAAACGGTGCATGTTAGCTGCTGGGTCCAAGAGGATCAAAGGTACAAGTGACAGAACATAAAACATTATGGCACAGAAACTATAACACCTACCTGTCATTGAGGGGAGATGGTGGCGGAAGGACAGAGACCCAGGTTAATGTGCTGGGTTCAAATCCAACCATGGCAAACAGTGAAATTAAATTCAATTTATCAGCCCACAATATACCATCTCATCTCAGTAATAATGATTGTTTATTGTCGAACCCACGAGTGGCTTGTAGTGGAATGGAAATCCACCTCCTTACCCAGCCAGGCATCCATACAGAATCCCTATGGTGTGGAAGCAGGCCATTTGGGCCATCACCAATCCTCTCCAAAGAGCATCCCACGCAGACCCAACCCCATCCCTGTAACCCTGTCTTTCCCATGGCTAATCCACCTAACCTGCACATTCCTGGACACGATGGGGCAATTGCCCATGGCTAATCCACCTAACCTGCATACCTTTGGACTCTGGGAGAAAACTGGAGCAGCCGGTGGAATCCCTTGCACACCCAGGGAGAATGTGCAAACTCCACACAGAGTCACCTGAAGGTGGAATCGAACCTGGTCCTTGGTGCTCTGAGGCAGCAGTGCTAACCACTGAGCCACCATGTGCTCCAGAGCCACAGGAATGCAGTTGATTCTTATAGAACAGTGCAGCACAGTACAGGCGCTTCAGCCCATGACATTGTGCCAAGCAACTACATTAATCTAAGATCAACCTAACCTACACACCCGTCAATTTATTGTTAGTCACCCTAATGGTCCTATTGACTCTGACTCTACTACCACTGCTGGCAGCGTATTCCACGCACCAACAATTCTCTGCGTAACAGAACCTACCTCTGACATCTCCTCTGTACTTCCTCTGATCACCTTAAACTTATGACCCCTCGTGACCGCCATTTCTGCCCTGGGTAAAGGTCTCTGGCTATCTACTCACACTTATCACATCACTCAGTTCAATAGCAAGTAGGGCCTAGGCAACAATTTTTCTTAATTCTTTCATGGGATATAGGCATCTCTGGCACAGTTCAGCATTTGTTGCTGGATCACTTCAGAGGGCAGTTTAGAGTCAACCACAACTCCAGCAGGTCTGGAGTCACAAGTAGGCCAAGCCAAGCAAGGATGACACATTTCCTTCCCCATAGAGTATGAGTGAACCAGATGGGCTCTACCATACTGAATTACTTCAACAAGCAACAGTACTGAGATTAGCTTTTAATTCTAGAATTATTTAAACTCCACCAACTGCAATGGTAGGATTTGAAATCACATTCCAAGAGATTTGTTTGGTGGGGGGGGGGGGGGGGGGGGGTGAGGCTATTGATTTCTAACCCAGTAACATCACAACTTATGCCACCCTCTCCTTTTACAAATGTGAGCCTAGCTAGTGATACTCACATCCCATAAAAGAATAAAGAACCACGTAGTTCTTTGGACACAAGCCCATGTTCATTGCCTTGCAGAACATGGTCTAACAGATTATGACTCAATCATGTTGAAAGTCAAGCTGTTTCCTGCTTGGGGCTATACTTAAAAGTGCTGCAAGACTGGCGGAAGATGAATTGGACCAATTTTCAAAAGCTACAGGGTACTTGGTTCTACTTTAGCAGAGTACTTTCACAAACTGAATTGACACTTGGATAATCCAGTTGCACAATAGCATTCCCGTGCCTATTTTTCCCAACGGGCAGCCCTGACTCTCAGCCAAGCAACACTGCATTTTCAAAAAGACCATATGGACGCTCAGAGTTGCCATTCTCCCAGGTTCGCAGGGAGGGGACAGCTGACCTGCATTGTGAATTAAACAGATGCAGAGTTGATGGAGTCTCTGTTCAGGCTTTTGGTTCAGCTCTGTGAATCTTGACCTATCAGGTGGTGGACGAATGCACCGGCCCCCTCCCCAACCCTCTCTTAGAGTCATAGAGTCATAGAGATGTACAGCATGGAAACAGACCCTTCGGTCCAACCTGTCCATGCCAACAGATATCCCAACGCAATCCAGTCCAACCTGCCAGCTCCCATCCCATATCCCTCCAAACCCTTCCTATTCATATACCCATCCAAATGCCTTTTAAATGTTGCTATTGTACCTGCCTCCACCACTTCCTCTGACAGCTCATTCCATACACGTACCACCCTCTGCATGAAAAAGTTGCCCCTTAGGTCTCTCTCGTATCACTAAGTGGCCAGTGACTGTCAGCTTGGCTGTCAAAACAAAAGTAAGAAAGGCTCGCTACATTTCACCAAAATAATCCCTGATTCATAACACTTGGCAGAAAATAGTGCCAGCAAGTAATCTATTAAACCCAACTGAGCACTCCATCAATTCCTGTAGCTTCATTATAAAAGAAATTAAATATTAAACCTTCGAAGAAACAGTGCCTCTTGTTGAGGAAATGAGTGCAAATCCTCTAGGATTTCTCGTGAAGGAGATTCTTGCTGATTGGACTCTTTTGGATAATGTTGCTGATAAAAACTTTTAGGATAGAAGTTTAAATTTCAACAACAAGATCATAAACATTCCCGAAACTTTGAAGTAAAATATATAACTGCTGGCTGCACAACTCAATTTATTCAGTTTTTCGAGTGCAGATGGTGCATCAAAAATGCTTTGTAAGTTTATTCAAATTTGGATAATTCCACATGTTCAGCAGAAATAGTTACTGATCAGGTAGTCACTGAACTGGAGGGAACAGCATGCAGCTTATCTTCCCCGCGGCTGGAAATAGTGCAGTATAGCTTGCTCCTTCTTGTTGTCTAAGGCACAGAATCAAACCCATAGTTTTGTACATTTTTGACTTGAGGAAGAGCCATGGCTATTTCCCAGAGACATGGCTGACAAATGGCCTCACCAAAGACCACTGGGATGTCCACCAGTCTCACATCCCCATGCCAAGAGATGGATGTCTTTCTCTTACATCATTAAGTGCTCCAGACTTGCAGTTCTGTGTGGTTGTCCCATATGGTGTACTGGTACTGTGTTGCTCGACATTGGCACTGTTTCAGACAATCTGTCACTTGCAAAGCAGATGGCAAGGGAAGATTCTTTTTTGGTAATGATGCTCGTTTTCAATGAGCTCTGGTGGGAGATGTTTCTGTAACACAGCACTCCTCACTATGGGGCTTTTAAACAGAGGCAAAGCTCCGCTTAAAGAGAAGTCAATTACAGGTGAATGGTTCATGACTCACCTGATCAGTAAAACCAGCAAAGGGAAAAGCAAGATTGTGGTGGTGGCTGCTGATTGGGAAAATAGCACTTGCAGAGCTCCACGTGCCAAAAGTATGATGTGTCTTTACTGCTGAACGAGGGTCTAAGCTGGTGAACTCACATAATCCACCCCCTCTCCAAATACGTCTCATTCAGCCCTTGAGACAGACAACAGGTCAATATTTCAGATGTGTCCCCCATGAGAACTGTCTGGACCAAAGAGAGGGAAGAAGGGAACTTGAAGTGACAAAGCCTAGTTTTTCATGAAGTACTCTGGGGCATTGCATGGAAGAAGCAATGCAGCGTAACTGTGGGCCACCCAACTTGACTGTAATCTTTATCTATCCAATCCTTTAGTTCCCCTCTTCCTATTTACATTTCACAATTTGGGCACTGGTCCATAACATTACCAACATTATCCTGGTTGGAAAAATACCATTGGAGAGAGCAGACAATATCCCAGTCAAAATATAGCATCGCTGACAGAGCAGCACTCCGTCAACCCAGCACCGGAGCAACAGCTTTGATTTTGTCTATGAATGTGAAGCCACCATCCTTCTAACACAGAATTCAGAGTACTACCTTGGAGCGATGGCTGACACCCAATTCATTATTATCTGAAACAAATTGCGCTTCTCTGACCTGTACCCTTAGTTGTTAGTCAGTATATTATTCTTGCAATGTAGATTGCACAGAGCCACCTTGTTATGTGACTCCAGTTATTTGAACAGTCACAAACTTACAAATATTAATGACTAATTACATTGACTTGCAAGTAATAACAGCTTGAATAGCTTCACACTTCAAATAATCTCCCACTGCAATTAAATGCCGGCGAGGAAGAGTGCAAGAAAAAAAAAAGTTATTGAGGTCTCCTGATAAGCAAATCCTGTGGAATACAGGTCAGTGACAGCAAAGGTATGAGAGTGCAGCACAAATTATTTCTGCCTCGCGCATGACACAACACAGAACCAACATCATTTGTGTCAAACACTAATGAGTCCACTAAAGCATGGAAGCGATCCTATATTAGTAGTCCTGAGGAAGAAGGTGCAGTGGGAGACAACACAGTGAGATTTGATTTTAAAATACATGAGGATGTAGGGAAAAGGAAGGATGACGTATTTGGAATGGTGGGGGCGGAAGGGAATGAGCAGGATACGGAAAAAGTTCAAGCTCCTGGATATTCTTCGGTTTCTAGCATTCAGGAAACAGTGATATGAAAGAGGAAAACAAGTTCCTTCAATGATTTAAAAACCACAAGAACTGTGGATGCTGGAAACCAGAACTGAAAACAGAAGTTGCTGGAAAAGCTCAGCAGGTCTGGCAGCATCTGTGAAGAGAAATCAGAGTTAACGTTGCGGGTCTGGTCATCCTTTCCTCAGAACTGTTATTATTAAAATGACAAGCGATGCTGAATGTTGGCATCAGATGGAAGAAACAATGATCCTGGCAGGGTTTAAGGAGTCAAAATGAGAATATCTGCAAACCTAGTCCTCTTTCTCTCATCCCACCTATCCCTCTGTCTTCTGTCTCTGGCTGCAAGTGGTTTAGCTACAAATTCCATGTTTTTTTTTGTCTCCCATCATTATAACACTACACAGATCATCTTCCTCAATCCAGTGCCTTTGGTTTTGGAACATTTCCAGCTAACAGAGCAAGAGGACGGAGATGGTGAAGGTGACGAGTTATGACACTCGATTTGACTCTTGAAGTGACTTTGGAGACTAAGTTTGAGGAGGTGTTAGGATACCTTGAGAGCCCCAGGCACAATGGGAGCAAGGGTAGTGTCGGTGACAACTTGCAGCAGAGTGAGCTTGTACACCAGTTTTGCTATCGAGGATTCAGATGGGGGCAGTGAGAGACGAGGGAATTAAAGAAGGTTAAAGACCGAAAGAACAGTGGCTGCTGCAAATCACAAACAAAAGCAGGAACCACTGGAAAAGGCCTACAGGTCTGGCAGCATCTGTGGAAAGAGATCAGAGGGAAGGTTTGGGTCAAGTGACCCTTACTCAGAATCGTTCTGAGGAAGGGTCACTTGACCCAAACGTTAACTTTGATTTCTCGCGACACATGCTGCCGGACCAATTAAAGAAGGTTGTTGGTGCCCATAAACAAATGCAAGGACACGATGCCCAGGCACATGGAGGAGACCAGTGCCAACTTGGCACAGAATTTGCAGAAAATCCTTCCACCGTGAAACAGGTGCTCACCTCCATCAGTGTGTCAGTGGAACACATTGAGATGCAGATTCAGATGGTCACAGCTTCTCTCAAAAGTGTCCAATTGTCACAGTGAAAGATGGATTGAGTTTAGACATTGGATTGGAATGGGCCTTTACTGTTCATTTCTCATTATTGCATTGTTGGAAAGAACTTAATGTGGTGATCTGTGGTCGAGGAGAGGTAAGGAGTGTCAGGTTGCTGTGAGGGGAGAGTTCTGGTTGAGGTTATTGAATTGCTCATAAAATAAGCTGGCCATTTAAAACCTGGCCAGAGAAGAGCTGTCTCTTCCTCTACGCAGTCCTCCTTCCCCGTACCCCTCTCCTTTAGGTTCCTCCAGCTCACCTTCTCACCTCAGAGCAGGTGAAACGGACTGTTTCTCCAGGTTTGGAGAAAGTGAGGATTGCAGATGCTGGAGTACCAGAGTTGAAAAATGTGGTGCTGGAAAAACGCAGCAGGCCAGGCAGCAGCCGAGGAGCAGGAGAATTGACGTTTTGGGCATAAGCCCTTCTTCAGGAATCATTCCTGAAGAAGGGCTTATGCCCGAAATATTGATTCTCTTGCTCCTCGGATGCTGCCTGGCCTGCTGTGTTTTTCCAGCACCACATTTTTCAACTCTGTTTATCCAGGTTATCCAGCATTCAGTATTCGAGTGCTTAACTAGATACCTGGGTACTGCAGGGAACATTGCTGGAGGAAGCCAGTGCTGTTCTCTATAATGTTCCTTGTGGCAGCTTCGATCTTACTGAATGCCTGATTATACAAGTATGTCAGGCTCTAGAGCTATTTTATGTGTGGATTAGTCTTGCTGACCAGTGGCCCCAGTCAATGACTTGTCGTGGTTGGTCAAATACAGCTGGCACTGATGACTACCACAGTGTTAAGGAATCATGATAACTGACTCCCAACTGTAGGATTAGCTGCCTGTGACCACACTCCAACTGTACATTCAGAGAGTAAAGTCACTCTCAGTTGAAATGAGGTGGACATAAGATATTGACAGTCTGCACCATGGGGAAGGTTAGAATTTGTGCAAAACTTTCTGCTCACTCCACTTACTGTCTCTGACGCGAGAAGGAAATGAGATTAAACAGGATCTCTGTCTGTTGAGAGGCTCAGAGATTTCCCCTATGAAGCAATGCTTCACAAACTGCAGGATATTTCTCGTGTCTGCAGCAACAGCCTGGAGGGAGCCACAGGCACAAAGAGTCAAGGCCACCTGCCAGCTGGAACTAATATTGACTTCTTGTTTAGCTGGGGCAGTTGTAGCTGCACACTGGGCAAGTCTCAAGCATTGGTGCTTGCTAGCTTGTGATAAAAGAATCATTCTCTGCAGACCCACTTACAACCACCTTCTCAAGGGCAACTAGGGTTGGACAATAAAAGTGCTGGCCAGCTAGTGATGTTCACTGAAATAACTCCCCAGAGGCCGATATCCCGTCACCACATCACCTATTATTTACACGTGCATAACATTTGACACTGGTCTGGCTCCCTCAAGCCAGCTTTCAGAGTGAACAGAACCTCTGACATTCCTGTTTATTATATCTGTCAGCCAGGGCTCCTTGATTGGACGAGAGTAGCAGCCCCAGTCAGGGAACTCATATTCCAAGCGGTCCACCTGGCTGACCCAGTTACAATCACTACATCAATGACCCACAAGTCAATTAAAAAAAACATTCACGGCTATGGTAGTTTACTGACGCCCTTTCTTCTCCTTCTCCCTGTTCCTGCAGCTTGTCTTATGCAGAGCTGGTTCCACTTTGCACGGTGGCTTAGTGGCTAGCACTGCTGCCTCACAGCACCAGGGACCCGGGTTCAATTCCAGCCTCGGGCGATTGTCTGTGTGGAGTTTACACATTCTCTCCGTGTCTGAGTGGGTTTCCTCTGGGTGCTCCAGTTTCCTGCCACAGTCCAAAGCTATGCAGGTCAGGTGGATAGGGCATGCGAAATTGCCCATTGTGTCCAGGATGTGCAGGCTAGGTGGATTAGCCATGGGAAATACAGGATTACGGGAATAGGGCAGGGAGGTGGATCTGGGTGGGATGCTCTTTGCAGGGTCAGTGTGGACTTGATGGGCCGAATAGCCTGCTTCCACACTGTAGGGAGCCTACGTTAAATTTCCAGAGAAATTCATATATGCTGCTGGATAAAGTTCAGAATGAAGACTGTACACTCAAATTCCTTTGAACCGATCTCCAATAATCAATGGAGTTGTGTACTGCAAGGAGCTACTGGAGATTGAGTTTTTATTTTGAAACAATGGTAGGCTAAATATGTGTTAGGTGTTTGGCTAGTTCCCCAGTCAGTGTTGAACTGAGTAACACCTCTTTCCTTGCTGTTTTACACTTTGACTGATGCTTGGAATAACTCAATGTGAAAGTTAATCTGGATGATATAGTGTATTTGTTTTGCAAATAATTAATCAATCTGTGGGAGCATGCATCCTTTACATTAAGGTATGGTTCAAAGCCAAAGGCTGTAATTCCTCCATAAACTATCTCATCTTGGCAGCAGGAGAGACACCCAATAGTCAATTTCAACATGGGACTCAGGAGACTGTTCGGAACGCCGACCTGACATCCTCTTCTTTAAAGGTGTCATTTAGGAAGCAAGAGGATGATAAAATGAGAATGAAGGCAGTGCAGAGCAAGCATTAGTTAGACTGATTCTACTGTTTTATTCGTCAATGTTAAATCAGACTGCCCAAGGTCTGATAATCAATTACACAATGACCAACATCACCAACAATTTATTGAGGCTCATTCCAACCAGAACTACATCATTGCAATCACTCTAATCAGTGCGGACTAATGAACAGGCAACAATGTTACATTAACATTGCTGCTTTCAAACCAGTTCTGTCTCCAGCCCTACTCTCTCCTTTAATTCATCTCTCTTCTGCCAAGTCAAAGGAGTGGCTATGGGCATGGGTCTCAGATATGCCTGCCTCTTTATGGGGTAGGTGGAATGATCCTTTCACTGTTGTGATCCCACAACTCTTTTCTTGGTACATTGACAACTGTCCTGGTGTTGTTTCATGCTCTCACCAGGATCTTGAAAACTTTGCTCATTTTGCCTCCAATTTCCATCCCTCTATAAATTTCACATTGTCCCTTTCTGACACTTCCCTTCCTTTCCTTGACCTCTTTGTCTCCTTTTCAGGGAATAAACTGTCCACAGCCATCCAACTACAAAGTCACTGACTCCCATAGCTACCTTCACTACAGCTCGTCACACCCTGTGTCCTGCAAGGATTCCATCCCATTCTCCCAGTTCCTTTGCCTACACCTCATCTGTGTGGATGATGCCACCTTCAAAGGCAGTGCTGCTGACATGACTTGCTTCACCATGAGCATGGTTTCCCACCTACAGTGGTTGACAGGGCCCTCAACCATATCTGACCTATCACCAGTGCTTCCACCCTCACCCCTTCTCATCACTCACAATAGTGTGATTGGGTTCACTTCGTCGTCACTTATCATTACACCAACCGCTGCATTCAAAGGATGATTCTCCACCATTTCAGACAATTCCAGCAGAGCGCCACCATCAACTACATCTTCCCCTCACTCCCCCATCTGCATTTCCCTCTGGGACACCCTACTCCATTCCACAATCACCAACACCGTCCCCCCTCTCCACGGCACCTGCCCATGTAACCGCCTTCCTGCTCATTGTCCATAAGACCATAAGACATAGGAGTGGAAGTAAGGCCATTCAGCCCATTGAGTGCACTCCACCATTCAATCATGGCTGATGGGCATTTCAACTCCACTTACCTGCATTCTCCCCGTAGCCCTTAATTCCTTGTGACATCAAGAATTTATCAATATCTGCCTTGAAGACATTTAGCGTCCCGGCCTCCACTGCACTCCGTGGCAATGAATTCCACAGGCCCACCACTCTCTGGCTGAAGAAATGTCTCCGCATTTCTGTCCTGAATTTACCCCCTCTAATTCTAAGGCTGTGTCCACGGGTCCTACTCTCCTCACCTAACGGAAACAATTTCCTAGCATCCACCCTTTCCAAGCCATGTATTATCTTGTAAGTTTCTATTAGATCTCCCCTTAATCTTCTAAACTCCAATGAATACAATCCCAGGATCCTCAGCCGTTCCTCGTATGTTAGACCTACCATTCCAGGGATCATCCGTGTGAATCTCTGCTGGACACGCTCCAGTGCCAGTATGTCCTTCCTGAGGTGTGGGGACCAGAACTGGACACAGTACTCCAAATGGGGCCTAACCAGAGCTTTATAAAGTCTCAGTAGCACAACGGTGCTTTTATATTCCAACCCTCTTGAGATAAATGACAACATTGCATTCGCTTTCTTAGTCATGGACTCAACCTGCAAGTTAACCTTTACAGAATCCTGGACTAGTACTCAGAGATCCCTTTGTACTTTGGCTTTATGAATTTTCTCACCATTCAGAAAATAGTCCATGCCTGTATTTTTTCCAAGGTGCAAGAGCTCGCATTTGCTCACGTTGAACTTCATCAGCCATTTCTTGGACCACTCTCCCAAACTGTCTAGATCCTTCTGCAGCCTCCCCACTTCCTCAGTACTACCTGCCTGTCCACCTAACTTCGTATCATCAGCAAACTTCGCTAGAATGCCCCCAGTCCCTTCATCCAGATCATTAATATATAATGTGTACAGCTGCGGCCCCAACACTGAACCCTGCGGGACACCGCTTGTCACCAGCTGCCGTTCTGAAAAAGAACCTTTTATCCCAACTGTCTGCCTTCTGTCAGACAGCCAATCCTGAATCCATACCAGTAGCTCACCTCGAACACCATGGGCCCTCACCTTACTCAGCAGCCTCCTGTGTGGCACCTTATCAAAGGCCTTTTGGAAGTCTAGATAGACCACATCCACTGGGTTTCCCTGGTCTAACCTACTTGTCACCTCTCCAAAAAATTCCAACAGGTTTGTCAGGCACGACCTCCCCTTACTAAATCCATGTTGACTTGTTCTAATCCGACCCTGCTCTTCCAAGAATTTAGTAACCTCATCCTTAATGATGGATTCTAGAATTTTACCAACAACCGAGGTTAGGCTAATTGGCCTTTAATTACCATCTTTTGTCTTGATCCTTTCTTGAACAAGGGGGTTACAACAGCCATCTTCCAATCATCCGGGACTTTCCCTGACTCCAGTGACTTTTGAAAGATCTCAACCAATGCCTCCGCTATTTCCTCAGCCATCTCCCTCAAGGGTTCAAGGGCCGAAACAGGTGAAGCGGCATTTCACCTGTACCTCCTGCAATCTTGTGTATTGTAATCGCTGCACCCAATGTGGCCTACCCAACATTGGAGAAACCAAATGCAGACAGGGTGACTGTTTTGTGAAACACCTCCTGTCTGTGTGCACGCAGGACCCTGATGCTCCCGTAGCTAGTCATTCTAACACAGCATCCTGCTTGTATTCTCACTTGTCTGGCTCAGCATGTTCCAATGCTCCAGTGAATCACAGGAGGAACAACATTGCATCCTCAGACTTTACAGCCTTCTAGATATAATATTGAGTTCAACACCTTCAGATTGCGAACCATTTCTTCAGTTTCTTCCCTTTTTAGCTTGTTACATCCTGTTATCATGTCCTGCCCTCCTCCACCCCAGTGGGCATTGTCTGTCCTTTCAGGTCTGGCAGCTAGGCACACTATTCTCACACTCCAGTCACTTAATCTGAACTACCAACATCTTTTCTCCACCAGCACCCTACACCCACTATCCCAACCCAACCAACCTCCCCCAAACTTTGGCACACTTCATTTCACACTCCACACTTCTCTTCAGTTCTGATGAAGAATCATCTAGTCTAAAAACGTTAGCTTGCTCTCTCTCCATGGATGCTGCCTGACCCGTTGTGATCCCCAGCATTTGTTGTTTTAATGACTCTAAACACTGTTGAGTTCAGACTCTCTAAATACCACAATCCATCTACAATTTGCTCTTACACCTTTCACACAACAAGGTGATATCACAGATGTTGAATAGATACTGAAGAATTAGGAGTCTGGCTCCAAGTATAGTCAAAGGGATAGGTCTGAATGAGGCGTTTGAAGATGAGGCGAGGGATAACAAAGCAGTGTGACTCAGGGATAGAGTTCAGGAGAACAGGACTGACCGTGCTTCCTGCTTCTAGTGAAAGCATGGAATGCACGGACATCTGAAACCAAGTTTAGACAAGGATGGATTACAGAGGCAGGGTGTAGTGAGGAAGGATGAATAGAAAGGGAAAGATTTGGAGATCACCTGATGAAAGAGCGTCGCTCTGAAAGCTAGTGTGCTTCCAATTAAACCTGTTGGACTATAACCTGGTGTTGTGTGATTTTTAACTTAGAAAGGGAAATTTATTGTCACCTGTTCTTTTACATGACAAATACAGTGAAAAGGTTTATAAGTCACCCCACTGTGGTGCCTACAGCAATGGTAGAAATCATACATGATAATAAGAAAAATGTGGAATCAAGACAAAGCTCAGTTAACGGCTCCTGAGCTCAGGGAAAGCCGATTAATGAACAATGGAGTTCCCTGAAGACACAGCCAGGATGTGCCTGGAGTGAAACTTCCAGGCAGCGGTGTTCCCATGTATCTGCTGCTCTTGTACTTCTAGATGGTGCAGATCATGATTTGGAAGTTGCTGTTTGGGGGATAATTTATTGCGGTGCATTTTATAGAAGGTACACAATGTTGCTACCAGGGTGAATCTTGATGGTGGTAACTGTGAGATTAATTAAGTCATAAGAACAGAAGATATAAGAGCTGACATAGGCCATTTGGCCAATGAGTCTGCTCCACCATCTAATGGCTGATCTGATAAACCTGAATTACACTTTCCTGCCTTTTCCCCATAACTGTTGATTTCCTTACTGATTCGAAATCTGCCTATCTCAGTCCTGAATCTACTTGGCACAACCTCGGGAGCCCACTGCAGTAAAGAATTCCACAGATTCACTACTCTCTGGGAGGAAAGATTCCTCCACATATCTCTCTTAAACAGGTGACTCCTCACCCTGAGATTTTGCTCTTTGGTCCTAAGGTTCTCTCACAAGGAGAGACAGTGCCTACCCTGTCAAGACCCCTTGGAATCTTATCTATTTCAATAAAATTACCTTTCATTTTTCTAAACACAATGAGTACAGGCCCAACCTACATGACTTCTCCTCAGAAGCAAATCCCTCCTTACTGGAATTGACCAAGTGAATCTTCACTGGACTGCCTTAGATAAGGGGAGCAAGAGTGATCTTTTTAAAATTCATTCACAGAATGAGGGCATCACTGGCTAGGCCAGCATTTATTGCCCATCCCTAATCGCTCAGAGGGCAGTTAAGAGTCAACCACATTGCCATGAGTCTGATGTCATCTGCCAGACCAGGTTAGGATGGCAGTTTCCTTCCCTAAAGGATTTAGTGAGACAGATGGGATTTTTCCCCAATAAATCTGGATGGGTATATGAATAGGACGGGTTTGGAGGGATATGGGCTGGATACTGGCAGGTAGGACTAGGTTGGGTTGGGATATCTGGTTGGCATGGACGAGTTGGACTGAAGGGTCTGTTTCCATGCTATATATCTCTATGAGTCTATAATTGGCAATGGATTCATTGCCATCATTAGATTTTTGAGTCCAGGCTTTTCTATTAATTAATTTCAAGTCCGACCATCTGCCTTGGCAGGATTTGAACCTGGGTCCCAATAGCATTACCTGGGTCTGTAGATGAGTAGCCCAGCAAGGCCACTGCCTCCCCTGGAACACTGCTCACAGTATTCTAAATGTGGTCTGACCCGTGCCTGTACAGTTTCAGCACTTTCTTATTGTTATATTCCATTTCCTTTGAAGTAAAGACCAACATTTCATTTGCCTTCCCTATTACTAGCTGAATTTAGATGGTAACTGTTTGTGATTTAAGTGCCCAAATCATCAATGCTGCAGATTTCTGTACTTAAACAACATTCAACTCCTTGTGGCCGTGGTAGCATAATGGCAGTGTCTGTACTTCTGGGATAGTGGATCTGGATTTAAGTCCCATCTGCTCCAGAAGTATATCGGAACATTCTGATCAGGTTGAGTAAACATATCTACAAAGAGCTGAGTGTCCTTGGAGATGCAGCAGATAATGTGTTCCAGTACAGCAAAGCCTTTATAGAGAGTTGAGCACTGTGGGGATTGGAGCGCATTATTTTCCCAACAACTCCATGATGAATTATCTCGGGTGGACAGTGTTTGCTATTTGTTAATCAGGTGGTTTGATGTGAACACCCAAGTACACCTTGAACTGCGCAAAATCCAGTTCAGCCAAATAGAAACCAAATGTTTATGTGAAATAAACATCCAGCTTCAAGACCCGCCTGCCCCAGACATATGTCATAATATGTATGAACAGGTTAACTTATAAACAGGCTGGGTTCTGTCACTAGCAGACAGACTTTGTGACTTTGGTAATTTGGTGATGGGTTCTCTAAATAAAACAAATACTGGATTGCTCCCCATTGGTGACTGGCTTTGGACGGGGGAAAGATGAGATGGAAGAGGTAGAACTGATATTTGTGCTAAACTATGGATTTATGATAAAACTCTTGTAAACCTCTGAATGTCTTTTGCTGCCCAATTCAATAGATGGGTATCTATCTATCAAACAGTAGTCACCATTGTAATGTGTGGAAATGCAGTAGCCAATTTATTATTGGAAAGGTCCTACAAACAGCAAAGAAATAATCTGCTTTTAGTGATGTTAGATGAAGGATGATTGACACTGGGTCACTGCTCATTGTCAAATGGGGTCTTCTGCAGCCACCTGAGATGGAATATGGAGCTTTGATTTGGTTTCTGATCTGAAGCGTGGAACTTTTGACAACGTGGCACTCCCACAGTACGGCACTGGAGTGCCAGCTTTGAGTTATTTGGTCAGGTCTTGAGTGGGCATGCACTCACAGCTATCTAATGTAAAGGTAGGAGAACTACCAGAGATTGACATCGAAACAGGGATCAGCAAACAGGTGATCAGACCTTTGAACAGGATAACGCAAAATAGAGTCCTGGACAGTATAAATTTTGCATGGTTTGAATACCAAAAAGCTGACTGGATGGGAGGGTGAGGGAGCAGTTAACTGGAGCTGTGAAAGCTAAAGATAACAAGTGCAAAAATGTAAGGATAAATATAGTGTGAAGGTGAGAAGTGCAGCAGAGGTGGAAGTAAGTGAACTCAGTAATAGATGGTAAACACCAAAAGAATCACGGATGCTATAAATCAGAGACAAAGTAGACATTGCTGGAAAAAGCTCAGCAGGTCTGGCAGAATCTGAAGAGAGAAATCAGAGTTAATGCTTTGGGTCCAGTGACCCTTCCTCAGAACCCATCCTGAGTTCACTTGTCCTGAAAGGGTCACTTGTCCTGAAATGTTAACTCTGATTTCTGTCCATTGATGCTGCTAGACCTGCTGAGCTTTTCCTGCAATTTCTGTTTTTGTTTCAGTAATAGATGGAATGTTTTTTCTTCACACCTTGTTCAGAGATGTTAGTATACGCTGCTGGAGCAAGTCGGATTTCAACCCATACCTCCTAGCTCAGAGATGGGGACTCTACCACAACAGCTCCTCGGTAATAGATGGGTCGTGGAGTTGAAACTCAGTTCACCCGAGAACATGGTGCACCATTCAGTTCAGCCAAAGTAGAAGCCCATTCAAGAATAATTCCACATTTCACGTTTTGCAAATTGACTATTTGTCCGACAGCATGAGCACCAAATGGTCAAGGAGAAACATAAGAATGCAGGGCAGGAGTAAGCCATCTGACCTTTCCAGCTTGCTCCACCATTCAATAATCACCAGGCTGACCTTTTTGTGGCCTCAGCTCCACTTACTAATCCTCTCACCATAACCCTTAATTCCCTTACTGTTCAAAACATTATCTTTTTTAGCTTTAAAACTATTTACTGAGGAAGCCTGAACCACTTCGCTGGGCAGACAATTCCATAGGTTCACAACCTTCTGAGTGAAAAAGTTCCTTCTCAATTCAGTCTTAAATCTGCTCCCTCTAATCTTGAGGCTATGCCCTCTTGTCCTAGCTTCACCTGCCAGTGTAAACATCCTCTCTACTTTGATCTTAGCTATTCCCTTCATAATTTTATGTTTCTATAAGAGCCCTCCTCATTCTTCTAAATTCCAATGAATATAATCTCAGTCTACTCAGTCTCTCCTCATAAGCCAACCGCTCCAACTCTGGAATCAACCTAGTGACCCTCCTCTGCACCCCCTCCAGTGCCAGTACATCCTTTCCCAATAAGGAGACCAAAACTGCACACAGTACTCCAGGTGTGGCCTCACCAGCACTGACACAGTTGCAATAAAACCTCTCTGCTTTTAAACTCAATCCCTTTAGCACTGAAGGACAAAATTCCATTTGCTTCCCCCATTACTTGTTGCACCTGCAGACCGACATTCTGTGATTCATTCACAAGGATACCCAGGTTCCCTCTGCATAGCAGCAAGCTGCAATTTCTTACCATACAAGTAATCATCCTTTTGACTGTTACTTGTACCAAAATGGATGACTTCAAATTTATTAACATTGTACTCCATCTGCCAGACTTTTGCCCACTTACTTAAAGTACCTACGTCTTTGCAAAGTTTCACAGTCCTCTGCACACTTTGCTCTGCTACTCATCTTAGTATCATCCACAAACTTTGACACACTACACATGGTCCCTACTCCAAATCATCTATGTAAATTGTGAATAATTGTGGTCCCAACACTGATCCCTGAAGCACACCACTAGTCACTGATTGCCAACCAGAATAGGATTCATTTATCCCCACTCTTTGCTTCCTGTTGGTCAACCAATCCTCTATCTATGCTAATACATTGCCTGTAGCACCATGCATCCTTATCTTATGCAGCAGCCTCTTGTGCAGCACTTTGTCAAAGGTCTTTTGGAAATCTAGGTACACCACATCTACTGGGTCCCCATTGTCCACCGTGCTCGTAATATCTTCATAGAACTCCAAAATATTAGTTAAGCATGACCCGCCCTTCATGAACCCGTGCTGCGTCTACTCAACAGGACAATTTCTATCTAGATGCCTTGCTATTTCTTCCTTGATAATTCCCCACTACAGAAGTTAAGCTAACTGGTCTATAATTTCCCATCTTTTGTCTACCTCTACCACAGGAGTCACATTTGCTGTTTCCCAATCTGATGGAACTGCCCCAGAGTGCAGTGAATTTTGGAAAATTACCATAAATGCATTTGCTATTTCTCCCGCCATCTCTTGTTGCACCCTGGGATATATCATCCAAGATAATAGAAGTACTCTTCTTTTTGAAGAGAGCATTGAGATCTTTAAAGTTCACTTGCATGGATAGATAAAGCCTTTAGTTTAATACCTTAGCCATAAAAATACCATCTCTGGCAACACAGCACTCCCTCAATACTGCACTAGTGATTCCACCCACACATATTAGCAACTGCTTGGGTAGGGCTGCAATTCACAACCTGAGAGAAAGAACATTCCTCATCCAATCACATTCAGAGTTAGCAAAATCTAATAGGAGTGGACTTTTAGATATAGAAGGGATGAAATGTGCAATAAAACAAGATAATCCAGAATCAATGGTTTGAAATTTTGTTTGGGAATGGAAGCGCCAATAGTCACACTTTCCTCAGTGTTCCCGTCCCATATTCCCTTTTGAACCACTCTGTGGTTCACGAGTCCTTAATGTTCAAACTCATCCCACTAGTTTGTAATTCCGGATATAATTAGGAATGGTGCCTCCTGCACCTCACTTTCATCTAGTGCTGGGGCTTTGGAAGTGCATTGACAACACATCGGGTTTGAGAGCCAATGCAAAGTCTGCTGAAGAGTTGGAAACATTCTCAAAGGTGAGTGTAAAATGTTTTCATATCTTCAAATGCCACTATTGTAATGCAGATGAATTTTAATGCAATGATTATTCATGGGAATCTGATCTGAAAAGATATATTGAGTCTTATGTTGATCAGAATTGTGTCATTGTTCAAATGCATAACTTTAACTTTCCAATGGAGAAAATACCGTAACAGAACATAGAACTAAAACAGTACGGCATAGGAACAGACTCTTTGGCCCATAGTGTTGTGCTGAAAATGATGTCAAATTAAACTAATCCCTTCTTCCTGCCCTTGGTCCATATTCTCCATTCCTTGTATATTTACATGCTTTTCTAAAAGTCCGATAAACATCCTTACTGTATCTGCCTCCAACATCACCCCAGGCAGTGCATTCCAGAATCCTACCACTCTTTGTCTAAAAAAACTTGCCCTCTTTCACCTTAAGTGCATGCCCCCCCCCCTCCCCCCCCCCACCCCACACACACACATACCCCAGTGTTAGACTGTTCAGCTCTGTGAAAAAGATTCAGACCATAAACCCTTCTTAGGCATCTCACAATTGTCGAGACTTCCATCAAGTCTTCCTCCAGCCTCCGCTGCTCTAGAGAAAACAACCTGAATTTTTCTAGCCACTCCTTATAGTTCAAAGTGCATTTTATGTGTATTATCCTTAAAATGTTCATGAATGTTATTTTGGTCTGATTTAATTGGACAGGTAGATAACTCTTTTTTTTCAAACATTTGCTTGTGAAAGCTCAAAGTGATCTGTGCCCGCTACATTGAAACTAATTCCTGTTCTGTCAATCAAGGTTCTTGTTATGACAGCTGTCTCATTATGAATGCTTGGCTGAGTTTCAAACAAAAATTATTTTCCCTTAAGTAATGTCACAAATGAAAAATGTTATCTTGCTATTAACATAGTGCCATCTGTGGGATCTGACTTTGCACTAATTATCCATTGTGTTACCGGCATTACAATACAGACTTCACATCAAGAAAGTACTTCATTGGCTACAAAACATGCTAGGCCATGCCCTGAGAATTTTAAACATTTATTCTTTCATAGAATGCCAGTATCACTGGCAGGGTGAAAATTTACTGCCCAACTTTAACTGCTCTTGAAATGAGAAACATTGAGTCAACCATATTGTTGTTGTCCTGGAGTAACTTGTAAGCCAGACTTGGTAATAATGGAAGTTTAGTTTCCCTAAGACATGGGGCTATATAAATCAAATCTTCCATTCTTCCTTTTATCCTCCTTCTGTTTCCTTCCAAGTTCCTCTCCAAGCTTTACATCATCCTGACTTGGAAAGACATTGCTGTTCCTTCAGTGTCATTGGGTCAAAATCTGAGAGTTCGCTCTCTAATGGCACTGTAGGTCTACCTACAGCATATGGATTACCACAGTTAAGAAGGCAACTGATCACCACCTTCTCAAGGGCAATTAGGGATGGGTAATAAATGCTGGCCCAGCTACTCACACCCACGTACTATAAGCATTTTGAGAAAATGTGAAACAAGTCTCGTTATTCTCTTTCAAGTTAAACACAGTCTTAGAAAAGAATGGCCCAATATACTGATCCAATGGGAATGCCACCCAATTGGCAGTGAAATGGGTCACCATACTAAAGGGTATAACTAAGTAGCAATGCTAATCTTCCAAACTGTGCTTTCTTCCAAAACTGGAATCAATGGTTATCCCTGTTCACTCAGACATGTATAATTTTTATTATTTGTTTACCACCCTTTACAGTATACATCCTACAGAAGGTCTTTTGTTCTACCACTGGAACTGTCCCCATGCATAACAAAATGGAAGATCATCAACCATGGGTTCTGTTGACTTACACATGACATTGAGGAAGACATGACCGTATGCTTCCAGAAACTTCTTACGGTTTGTCCTGTCATAGATTCCAACATGGCATTCGAAAGGCCCATTATCCAAAATACGGACTTCTGGAATTCTGTTATTTGTAAGGAAGAAAGTAAAAGAGGAACATTAGATATATTTCACCAAACAATACCTCAATTCAGCTCCGATTTAGTAGCAATATACAAATTCTCTGAACCGCTGTCTGAGCTGAGAAGACCATTCTTGAGGGGAGTGTAGATTGGAATTTGGACAATGGCACATGTACTAAAATTGTTTTACAAGATGCATTTGTGCATCACAGAATGGAATCCCGACAGGGAGGAAGTAGGCCATTCAGCCCATCAAATCCACACTAACCCTCCAAAGAGCATCTCACACAAGCCCACCCTGTCTACCCTATCCTTGTATTTCCCACATCTAATCTACCTAGCTGTGCATTCCTGGACATTATGGGCCATTTCCCATGGCCAATCCACCTAACCTGCACAGCTTTGGACTGTGGGAGGAAACCCATGCAGACACAGGGGAATGTGTAAACTCCACATAGACAGTGGCTCGAGGGTAGAATTGTGTCCAGGTCCCTGATGCTGCGAGGCAGCAGTGCTAGCCACTAAGCCACCGTGCCACCCCATGGACAAAGCTGAGTGTGAAATTATCCCTTATATATACTTTGGCTCTAACTGTGTGGCATTCATGGCTTTTCATAGTCTGTACCATCGAAAGAGGGGATATACAGATACGGAATAAAAGAGATGCCTTTGTACTGAAGTCACTAGAACACGTGCAGTCCACTTGTTTCACTGGTTTTCAATGAATTATTTTGATCAACAAAATGTTGGGGAAATAAAGCATTTTGAATGTAGGTTTGCTTGTTGAGCTGGAAGGTTCATTTTCAGACATTTCAAAACCATACTAGGTGACATCTTCAGTCAGCCTCCGGATGAAGCACTGGTGGTATAGCCCACTTTCTATTTATGTGTTTGTGTTTCCTTGGGTTGGTGATGTCATTTCCTGTGGTGACATCATTTCCTATGGTGATGTCCTGTTCTTTTTCTCAGGGAGTGGTAAATGGAATCCAGGTCAATGTGTTTGTTTATAGAGTTCCGGTTGGAATGCCATGCTTCTAGGAATTCTCATGGGTGTCTCTGTTTGGCTTGTCCTAGGATGGATGTGTTGGCCCAGTCGAAGTGGTGTCCTTCCCCGTCCGTATGTAATGATACCAGTGAGAGTGGGTCATGTCTTTTTGTGGCTAGTTGATGTTCATGTATCCTGGTGGCTAGTCTTTTGCCTGTTTATCCAATATAGTGTTTGTTATAGTTCTTGCAAGGTATTTTGTAAATGACATTAGTTTTGCTTGTTGGGTCTTTCAAATTCATTAGCTGCTGTTTTGGTGTATTGGTGGGTTTCTGGGCTACCATGATGCCAAGGGATCTGAGTTGGCTGGCAGTCATTTCCGGGATGGCTTTGATGTAAGGGAGAGTGGCTAGGGTTTCTTTCAAGTTTCTCGACTGGGACAACACATCCGTCCTAGGGCAAGCCAAACAGAGACATGCACGAGAATTCCTAGAGGCATGGCATTCCAACTGAAACTCTACCAACAAACACATTGACTTGGATCCCATTTACCACCCCCTGAGAAAAAGAACAGGAAATGACACCACCATAGGAAATGATATCACCATCTCAAGGAAACCCAAACACATAAATAGAAAGTGGGCTATACCACCCTTGCTCCGTCCGGAGGCTCACTGAAGATGTTACCTAATATGGTGATGAAATGTCTGAAAATGAACCTTCCAGCTCAGCAGCCAAGTTTCTGGTATTGAGACTGGCTCTAATGCAATGAGGGGTACGTTGGGTTCCAAGAGATCAATTGTGTTAGGGGACTCTGCAGTCAGAGGTACAGACAGACGTTTCTGTGGCCAGCAGCGAAAAAGCAGAATGGTGTGTTGTTTCCCTGGTGCCAGGATCAAGAATGTCTAAGAGAGAGTGCAGAATGTTCTCACAGGGGAGAGGGGCCAGCAAGAGGTCATTGTCCACATTGGAACCAACGACATTGGAAGGGAAAAGGTTGAGATTCTGAAGGGAGATTACAGGGAGTTAGGCAGAAATTTAAAAAGGAGGTCCTCAAGGGTAGTAATATCTGATTACTCCCGGTGCAACAAGCTAGAGAGAGCAGGAATAGGAGGATAGAGCAGATGAATGCATGGTTGAGGAGCTGGTGTATAGGAGAAGGATTCACATTTTTGGATGATTGGAATCTCTTTTGGGGTAGAAGGGACCTGTACAAGCAGGATTGATTGCACCTAAATTGGAAGGGGACTAATATACTGGCAGGGAAATTTGCTAGAACTGCTCAGGAGGATTTAAACTAGTAAGGTGGGGGGTGATGGGACTCAGGGAGATAGTGAGGAAAGAGATCAATCTGAGACTGGTACAGCTGAGAACAGAAGTGAGTCAAACAGTCAGGGCAGGCAGGGACAAGGTAGCACCAATAAATTAAACTGCATTTATTTCATTGCAAGGGGCCTAACAGGGAAGGCAGATGAACTCAGGGCATGGTTAGGAACATGGACTGGGATATCATAACTATTACAGAAACATGGCTCAGGGATGGGCAGGATTGGTAGCTTAATCTTCCAGGACACAAATGCTACAGGAAGGATAGAAAGGGAGGCAGGAGAGGAGGGGGAGTGGCATTTTTGATAAGGGATAGCATTACAGTCTTGCTGAGGGAGGATATTCCTGGAAATACATCCAGGGAAGTTATTTAGGTGGAATGAAGAAATAAGAAAGGGATGCAAACTTGTAAGGAGATCTCAGCTATCTGTAAGAATAATAGGGTGGTTATGGTAGACTGGGACTGCCACAGTGTTAAGGGTTTAGATAGAAAGGAATTTCTTAAGTGTGTACAAGACAATTTTCTGATTCAGTATGTGGATGTACCTACTAGAGAAGCTGCAAAACTTGACCTACTCTTGGGAAATAAGGCAGGGCAGGTGACTGAGGTGTCAGTGGGGGAGCACTTTGGGGCCAGCGACCATAATTCTATTAGATTTAAAATAATGATGGAAAAGGATAGACCAGATCTAAAAGTTGAAGTTCTAAATTGAAGAAAGGTCAATTTTGATGGTATTAGGCAAGAACTTTCGAAAGCTGATTGGAGGCAGATGTTCGCAGGTAAAGGGACGGCTGGAAAATGGGAAGCCTTCAGAAATGGGATAACAAGAATCCAGAGAAAATATATTCCTGTTAGGGTGAAAGGAAAGGCTGGTAGGTCTAGGGAATGCTGGATGACTAAAGAAATTGAGGGTTTGGTTAAGAAAAAGAAGGAAGCATATGTCAGGTATAGACAGGATAGATCGAGTGAATCCTTAGAATAGTATACTCCAACTTCCTTTATACTCAAGAGGGAAATTAGAAGGGCAAAAAGGGGACATGGGATAGCTTTGGCAAATAGAATTAAAGAGAACCCAAAGAGTTTTTACAAATACATTAAGGACAAAAGGGTTACTAGGGAGAGAATAGGGCCCCTCAAAGATCAGTAAGGTGGCCTTTGTGTGGAGCTGCAGAAAATGAGGGAGATACTAAATGAGTATTTTGCATCAGTTTTCACTGTGGAAAAGGATATGGAAGATATAGATTGTAGGGAAATAGATGGTGACATCTTTTTATTACAGAGGAGGAAGTGCTGGATGTCTTGAAGGTGGATAAATCCCCAGGACCTGATCAGGTGTACCCGAGAACTCTGTGGGAAGGTAGAGAAGTGATTGCTGGGCCTCTTGCTGAGATATTTGTATCATCGATAGTCACTGGAGAGGGTCTGGAAGACTGGAGGTTGGCAAACATGGTGCCACTGTTTAAGAAGGGTGGTAAGGACAAGCCAGGGAACCAGTGAGCCTGATGTTGGTGGTGGGCAAGTTGTTGGAGGGAATCCTGAGGGACAGGATGTACATGTATTTGGAAAGGGAAGGACTCATTAGGGATAGTCAACATGGCTTTGTGTGTGGGAAATCATGTCTCACAAACTTGCTTGAGTTTTTTAAGGAAGTAACAAAGAGGATTGATGAGGGCAGAGAGGTAGATGTGATCTATATGGACTTCAGTAAGGCGTTTGACAAGGTTTCCCATGGGAGACTGATTAGCAAGGTTAGATCTCACGGAATACAGGGAGAACTAGCCATTTGGATACAGAACTGGCTCAAAGGTAGAAGACAGAGGGTGGTGGTGGAAGGTTGTTTTTCAGACTGGAGGCCTGTGACCAGTAGAGTGCCACAAGGATCAGTGCTGGGTCCTCTACTTTTTGTCATTTACATAAAAGAGGTACAGTTAGTAAGTTTGCAGATGACACCAAAATTGAAGGTGTAGTGGACAGCGAAGAGGGTTACCTCAGATTACAACAGATAACAACAGGATCTGGACCAGATGGGCCAATGGGCTGAGAAGTGGCAGATGGAGTTTAATTCAGATAAATGCAAGGTGCTGCATTTTGGGAAAGCAAATCATAGCAGGACTTATACACTTAATGGTAAGGTCTTTGGGAGTGTTGCTGAACAAAGAGACCTTGGAGTGCAGGTTCATAGCTCCTTGAATGTGGAGTCGCAAGTAGATAGGATAGTGAAGAAGGTGTTTGGTATGCTTTCCTTTATTGGTCAGAGTATTGAGTACAGGAGTTGGGCTGTACAGGACATTGGTTAGTGCATTGTTGGAATATTGCGTGCAATTCTGGCCTCCTTCCTATTGGAAAGATGTTGTAAAATGTGAAAAGGTTCAGAAAAGCTTTTCTAGGATGTTGGCAGGGTTGGAGGATTTGAGCTATAGGGAGAGGCAGAAAAGGATGGGACTGTTTTCCCTGGAGTGTCGGAGGCTGAGGGGTGACGTTATAGAGGTTTACAAAATGATGAGGGGCATGGATAGGGTAAATAGGCAAAGTCTTTTCCCTAGGGTTGGGGAGTCCAGAACTAGAGGATGTAGGTTTAGGGTGAGAGGGGAAAGATACAAAAGAGACCTATGGGGCAACCTTTTCACACAGAGGGTGATACATGTATGGAAGTGGTGCCAGAGGAAGTGGTGGAGGCTGGTATAATTGCAATATTTAAGAGGCATTTGGATGGGTATATGAATAGGAAGGGTTTGGAGGGATATGGGCCAGGTGCTGGCAGATGGGACTAGATTGGGTTGGGATATCTGGTCGGCGTGGACGGGTTAGACCAAAGGGTCTGTTTCCATGCTGTACATCTCTATGATTCTATGGCTACTCTTTGGAGGGTCAGTGTGGACTTGTTGGGCCGAAGGGCCTGTTTCCGAAATGTAGGGAATCTAATCTAATCTAATCTCACTGCTCCCTTCATGAGGTGACTCGTGGGTTGTGATCTTTTGGTATAAATTCTGTACCTTATGATCCTGCCCACTAACTACCTGATGAAGGAAGTGCTCCGAAAGCTAGTACTTCCAAATAAACCTGTTGGACAATAACTTGGTATTAAATGGACAGAAATTGTGAAAGCTGTGTTCCCAACAGGGAGACTCACTCTATGACTGGACATGCAAAAGCATTGAGGTGCTCAATTTGAAGTCTATGGATTTTTTAGTCATTAATATGAATACCAGGCAAACTGAGAAGAACTCTTCACCCAACTCTGAACTGCCAGCCTGTTTATCAACTTCAGAACTAGGCTCAGATGAAGTTTATCATTAAGTCAACTTGTTTATTTGAAAAACACCTGCACAGACACATCCTTCTGCCAACGCAGTTCAGAGAATCAATGACAATTGTAATAATAGCAAAGCAGGGAGAGAGCACGTAAGACTGGGCGGGGGAGTAACAGGCAGGAGAGGGATCGCCCACATAAGAGGAAGCTTTTCTTATTGCGTCTTCTGCAGGATTGCAAGGACCCACAGAAGTAGTAAATGATTTTGCTAGATATGAGAGCAGGGTTCAGATTTTAAATGGGCCCGTGGTTTGTAAGAGCTAAAATCAAACTTGTCGAAAGAAAAGGAGAGGGTTTGAATGCAGAGGAAAACTAAAAGCTCCAGGAGGTAGCACTGGTGACAGGCGACATGTGGAAATTCTGACTGAAAGGGAGACAAAGGTTGTTCTGAGTGAAGGAGGATTGCAATTGACCCATAGCAGGCGAGAGCTGGGAATTGTTGTTCAGAGCTGCCAGGCATGAAGGAAGTGACCTTGAATGATTGAAAGAATCAAGTGGTCTAAAGCAGTCCAGAGAATGGCTAGAAAAAAAATGTTAGCTTCCTCTTTGGGTGAAATAATAGACATAGGGCAAGAATAGAATGGTGGTTTGGAGAGAACGCTTTGGCCAGGGGAACCGTGGGACATATCAAGGAGTGAAATCTGTGCTCACACAAACATACCTAAATATCAATCAGGACCATTTGAGTTAGTAATGACAAAGAGAAAGTATTTCTGATTAAAAAGAGCAGGCTTTTGTTTTATAGAATATTTCTCCTTGCAACAGCCTTAACGCTTGTCGTGAAATATTAATCACTAGCAAAACATGCCTTTCCCCATTCCAGCTACCTCTGAAGTAGGGCTGGCACACTTGCTCATGCTTCTGTATTTGTACTACAACACCCAAATGGGCACCGCGCATGTTTGTCTGCAGACCAAAGACATGGCTGCTGGGAGGATATTCAACCTTGAGGGCAAATTGCAACCAAACCTGTTCCTGTCCTCACTTGGGGTACTCACACCTTTCAGTATAATTGGATAGCGAGTAGAAGCTAGGATGGTCTGATTCTAGGCTCCTCTGATTAAAAACCTAAGAGTGCTGGAATCAACATCTGCAGCTTCTGTATTGCCACCCTGGCTGAGTTTGACTTTAGCTCAAGAAAGGTTCCTGCTTGGTAAGATTCAGTTACACCCAGGACAGTATTTCGCCCAGTCGAGTTATCAGAATGTCAACTGGAAAATGCTTAAAGTTCCAGATTTCACCCTGACTTTTTGTCAGTGGAACAGATTTAAATGGATTTGATCAGCAACATGATTAAGAGGATGTTGAAACAGTTGGAGTAAATAGTTCATGTTTAACGCTCAGTCGATTCTCAGGGGAACTCCAGTTATCATGTTCGTGAAAACCAGCTTAGCAGCTGTCCATCACTGACAGGCAACACAGTTTACCTCAGTAACCATGATTCGGAGATGCCGGTGTTGGACTGGGGTGTACAAACTTAAAAATCACATAACACCAGGTTATAGTCCAACAGGTTTAATTGGAAGCACACTAGCTTTCGGAGCGACACTCCTTCATCAGGTGTCCTCCACAGATTGTGTCCTCCACAACCACCTGATGAAGGAGCGGTGCTCCGAAAGCTAGTGTGCTTCCAATTAAACCTGTTGGACTATACTGGATTAGTGGTGCTGGAAGAGCACAGCAGTTCAGGCAGCATCCAACGAGCAGCCCGAAACGTTGATTTCGCTGCTCGTTGGATGTTGCCTGAACTGCTGTGCTCTTCCAGCACCACTAATCCAGTATTTGATTTTCAGCATCTGCAGTCATTGTTTTTACCCTGTTGGACTATAACCTGGTGTTGTGTGATTTTTAACTTTGTACCTCAATAACGGTGTTGTGCAGCTCTAACCAGGAATCACTAACACTGGGCATTACTGGAAAAGGGTTTTGTTTGTAGCACTAAATGGGGGTGCACTTTGGGTGGATCACTGTGATGAGTGAGCAGATCCCAGCTCAACTAGGTTGGAGGGTGGGGGAGGAATGCAACTAAAAATGATAGCGAACTTGTGTAAATTGCTCCCTGCTGAGAAATGAATGTCACTGTGTGAGTGCAGCCTCGGGTGTGGCTGGCTTCAGACAAATGCTCAAAGTCACCCACCCAATGTACTGCACTTCAGTCAGCAACCGGGAGGTATTATGCAAGGGAAACTCAAAGAAAGAAATGAATTAAAGTTCTTTTTTTATTACCGACATCATGCATAATATGCTTTCATTTATATTCGAGCTTTGTGTGCCGTGCTGCAAATTTGAAATCCAACGCAATGTAGAAAGCTTATTTATTCAGAAGTCTCATTCCCTGCAGCGTTTGTGAAAGATTAATACAATATTTTCAGAGTCAGTCAATACATTTTGGTGCATATTATCATCAAGCCAGTGATCAAATGGAAACCTTTCCTACTTTGGGAGGTGAATTGTCAACATCCCAGTAATGTCAGCTCAGGTTTGAGGCAGGCTAAAGTTGCCTCCACACTCGACTAATATTGTATCTTAATTTCAGCCTGTGATGGACACCAAGTGAGAAATGAATCAACACAATCCATGGATAGGCACTTAAGGGAAATAACCTTGCAAGGCTGAAAGGATAAAGTGAGGACCTGGGCTCACTGGATTGCTTCACAGAGAGCCTGCATGAATGTTATGGGCAGAATGGCCTCTTTTGTGATTTAATGACTCCATGGCTCTATTTTAAGAAAAGTGCCACAGATGGGGCAGCATGGTGGCTCAGTGATTAACTCTGCTGCCTCACAGTGCCAGGGACCCGGGTTCAATTCCAGCCTCAAGCAGCTGTTAGTGTGGAGTTTACACATTCTCTCGGTGTCTGCATGGGTTTCCTTCGGGTGCTCCAGTTTCCTCCCACATTCCAAAGATGTGCAGGTTAGGTGGATTGGCCATGGGAAATTGTCCCCTGGTGTAGGGGCTGTGTCTGGATGGGATGCTCTTCGGAGGGTCAGCGTGGACGCGATAGATCGACTGGCCTGCTTCCACAGTGTAGGGATTCTATGATTCACTGAAGTTATCATCGCCACAGCTGAATTCAAACGTGTTTTGGATCCATATATTTCTGGTGGTTTAAGGACAGTGATCTTCTGGATTCAACCCTTCTCTCCATGCCAATTACCTGGCAGCCAGTTACCATACCCCAGCTAACCATGATGAATGTGTGAATTCTGGTGGTTAGTGTGGCAGGTTATTTACCATCAATCATTAGTTTCAACCAACGCTGTGGTACTGGTGCTGTAATTGGACTCATCCTTTTAAAGTTTTGTGGGAAACACAATAGCCAGTTTGTAGACAGTTAACCCCCCCACCACCATCCGAACAGCAATGTATAATAATCAGACAATCTGTATTAATGGTGTCTGTTAGGGGATAGTTATTGACTGAGGCATCAGGGACAATGCCCCAGCTTTCTTTTGCAATAGTGCCATAGAATCTTATGCCCACCAGATGGCGGGGGTTGGGGGGTGGGGGGAATGCAGCACAGTGGTTCAGTGGTTAGCACTGCTGCTTCACAGTGCCAGGGACCCGGGTTCAATTCCCACCTCAGGCGACTGTCTGTGTGGATTTGCATGTTCTCCCCGTGTCTGCGTGGGTTTCCTCCCATAATCCAAAGATGTGCAGGTCAGGTGAATTGGCCATGATAAATTGCCAATAACGTTAGGTGCAAGGGTAAATATAGTGTAGGGCAATGGGTCTGGGTGGGTTACTCTTCGGAAGGTCGGTGTGGACTTGTTGGGCCGAAGGGCCTGTTTCCATACTGTAGGAATCTAATCTAATCTAAACAAGGCAGCTCTGACAGTGCAATACTCCTTCAGTACAACACACCACCGTCAATCTATATTGCAATCATCAAGTCTGCTGCTGAACAACATTGAAATTCACTGAAGAACACCAGGAAGATAAGTTACCAAAGTCAGCCTATGTCTGTATACCTACACCTAAATGCCAAGTTGTTGCATTTTCGAGAAGGAGCAGGAGTACAAGATAAGGGAGCTACAGAAGAGTACCCCAACAGAGAGGAGGAATGGGGAGCAAAATTAGATGTAGCTCATCACATAATGGTGATTGAAGCTGGGGTCACTCAGCACATCTTCACACTGAATGCTTAATATTTTTGAGGTCAGTTGCAAATGTGTTTGAGAACAGAAGAAACAGGCAGCATTGGGAATTGTCCCCATCGAGCATCGTGGGTAGTTAGTCGTTCGTAAAGGCTGAAGTTCAATTCTCATCCTCAAATTATTAAATTGAATAAAAGTTATTTCTGAGGTTTACAAGGAATAATTTCAAATACTCGGGTGGCATGGTCGGTCAGTGGTGAGCACTGCTGTCTCACAGCACCAGGGGCCTGGGTTCAATTCCACCCTCGGGCGTCTGCCTGTGTAGAGTTTGCACACTCTCCCCATGTTCTGGTTTCCTCTGAGTGCTCTGGTTTCCTCTCACAGTCCAAAGGTGTGCAGGTCAGGTGAATTGGCCAAAGGAAATGGCCCGTGGGTGTCCAGGTATGTGTAAGCTAAGTGGGTTAGCCATGGGAAATGCAGGGTTACAGGGACAAGGTAAAGGGGGTGGATCTGGGTGGGATGCTCTTCGATATGTCAAAAGGTCTGGTTCCATACTGGAGGGATTCTATGATTGCATATTGGCAGTGCATCCTGCTTTGGGAAAGTCTGATTCAGCATGGTCAAAGGCAGGGTAAAACTGTAGAGACTTGATAAGTTCACATCATCAAAAACCACATCATTCCTCGCACTATTCAGATTAAAGACACTCTGTGGGTTAAACCAAATTTGAGTGTTATTCTGCTGAGGGAAGGGAAAACTGACACGTGAAAGAACAAAGTAGTGGTTCGGAATTGTCAGGGAGAATGAATAGAGGAAAATAAATCACGTGGACAAAAATGTTTGAAATGTTTGCTATATTTCAGTTTTTAAAGCATTGTGTCAGCCCTGCTATTTGGGCCATTTTATCACTGTAATATTAGTATTTGTTTCAGTGCTACTTTTAGTTGAAACCTGTTTAGAAAGCAGCTTGCCCAGGGAGATGGTAATTTCCCTGGACCTGTCAGCAGCTTGATAAATGATATATATCATATTTAGAGATGGAGCTGTTACAGAGTGTTGGTTGCTGATCTCAGCACTCAGTGCACGGTGTGAAGGGGCGAAAATGTGAAAGCAATATTCAAATAGATCTCTCTGGCACTGTTCCTTTCAGCTACATAGAAACCGGAGGCAACAGGTTTGTCAGCTCTTAGCAACACCAGTCTGGAGCCAGCCATGAGTCACCAGCTCAACATGGAAGTGTTGCTTTTGCCTTTACTTCCTGCTCATGATGAGGGGTTGGCTTTCAAGATAGTCCTTCCTTCTAGAGGCAGAGCTAACATGGGTTGGGCACTGCACTACCATTATCATTCAGCACTGTCGATTTTTCACTAAAACTAATGGCATTCTCAAAAGTATATCTGATTTTTGGAAATAGTCAATTTCTCAAAAGTAATTGGGCTCAAAATGACAATAACACTGACAGGAGCAACTTAAGATGTTTCCTTTATTGATACATGCAGACATTGAATCT
Source organism: Chiloscyllium punctatum (assembly GCF_047496795.1). Taxonomy (NCBI): domain Eukaryota; kingdom Metazoa; phylum Chordata; class Chondrichthyes; order Orectolobiformes; family Hemiscylliidae; genus Chiloscyllium; species Chiloscyllium punctatum. The sequence goes on from NC_092754.1 coordinate 30,615,619, forward strand.
GAATGTAGTCTTCAATTTCCTTGTGTTTGATTTAGAAAACATGGTTAGTAACTTTGCAGGTGACACCAAAATTGGTCATATTGCGGACAGTGAAGAGGTTATCTAAGATTACAAAGTGATCCTGATACATTGGGCCAATGGTCCAAGGAATGGTAGATGGAGTTTAATTTGGATAAATACAAGGAGCCATATTTTGGTAAGACGAACAAAGACAGGACTTACACAGTTAATGGTAGGGGAGTGTTGTCGAACAGAGAGACCTAGGGGTCCAGGTCTTTGAAAGTTGTATCACAGGTAAACAGGGTGGTTAAGAAGGTGTTTGGCACCCTTGTCTTCATTGCTGGAGCACATGAGGTTGAGGGGTGACCTTATGCAAGTTTGTAAAACCATGAGGGGCATTAATAAGGTGAATATCATAGATCCTTTCCTGACAGTAGGGAGTTCAAACCTAGGGGGCATATTTTTAAGGTGAGAGGAGTAAGATTTAAAAGGGGTCTGAGGGGCAATTTGTTTCACACAGAGGGTGATTCATATGTTGATTGAACCTCCAGAGGAAGTGTTAGATGCAGGTACAGTCACATCATTTAAAAGATATTTGGACAGGTACATGGATAGGAGAGTGTAGAGGGATCTGAGGCTGTATGCAGGCAAATAGGACTAGTTTAGTTTAGAAAATTTGGTTAGTGTGGATGAGTTGGACTGAAGGGTCTGTTCCCATGCTATATGACTCTATGATGGTCATTGTGTTTGATTGTTTAAGTCTGGATGTGGACTCACAGGAAAGCAAACAAATTGTCAAAAGCTGGAAACTGTAGTTATTGGGACAGAGTTGACATTTTGGCGTACTGTGAGTGACATCTGTTGCACACATGAAACTGCTGTCATCTCTGTTTAGATCTGGGATACAGAATGTGCAACACTGAATATATCAGGGTGAGGAAATCTTTAGCAAACAGAAGTGAGATACCCTTTACTCCACACATATGCAGAAACAGATCACCACACAAGTTGCACAATATCACATGAAAGTGAATGGCCGAATTTTACCTGGAGCCAACATGGAGAAACCAATGAGAGGATTATTCAGTTACTTTCCCCAAAGTGTGTTGTATGCATGCATGCACAAGTTGGATCTCAGAGATTTACAGGGTATAGTAAGCCAGATGGAAGTGTGTGTGTGTGTGCTGGATGTGCACAGGGGTCAACAGTACCAGGTGTGATGGAATTGTTAGCTTTTGCACTGTGCAGAATAATTGTACAGGAGCCAACGTTGAGGAACATGTGAGCTGCACAATATCTGGCAGCTGGAAATTATTAGCTTTTTACCATGGATACAATGAAAGCTAATTTTAGCAAGGTCTAAAAGCCATTTTAAACACCAACTGCCTGCTGTAAACAGTATCACAGACAGTGCTGTATTACTCAACATTAATCCACAGGAGACTGATAACAGCTCTCTATAAATGCCTCATCATAATTGCATATAAAATAATGGAGGCTTGTGAGTTATTGCGCAGTTGGAATCTAATCAGCGTTCAGGAGAGATCCTATATCCTGGGAATGATCTATAACTATGATCCAAGCAACACAATTAGATGATATCCTTCCAATCATGACCTATAATGTCCTACTATCTATAATGGTTTTACTGTTATTATATCAGTTGGTTTATTTGCATTTTGCTCAATGCTTCGAGCTGGGAGAAACCATTGTTGAGAGAAGGGAACATAACAGTGGAAATGAGATCCCAATGTGGATGTGGGCACTGTCCACATGGTCAGCACTGTCAGTGTGGGATTGAGACGTTCAGCACGGGATTCGACCTGTCAGTGCGGGATTGGGACTGTAAGTCTGGGATTGGACCTTTCAGTGTGGGTCGGGAGTGTCAGTGTGGAATTGGGAGCATCAGTGTGGGATTGGGAACGTCAGTGTTGGAGTGGGAGTGTCAGTGTTTGATTGGGAGTGTCAGTGTGGGATTGGGAGTGTTAGTGAGGGATTGGGAATGTCTGTGTCACATTGGGAGCATCATTTTAGGATTGGGAGCGTCAGTGAGGGATTGGGAGCGTCAGTGAGGGATTGGGAGAGTCAGTGTGGCATCGGGAGTGTTAGTGTGAGATTGGGAGTGCCAGTGTTTGATTAGGAGGGTCGGTGTGGGATTGGGAATGACTGTGTGGGATTGGGAATGTCGGTGAGGGATTGGGAGTGTGAATGGGGGATTGGGAGCATCATTGTAGGATTGGGAGTACCAGTGTGGGATTGGGAGTGTCTGTTGGATTGGGAATATCAGTACAGGATCGGGAGTGTCAGTCTGGGATCGGGACTGTCAGTGTTTGATTGGGAGCATCAGTGTGAGATTGGGAGTGTCAGTCTGGGATTGGGAGTGTCTGTGTTGGATTGGGAGTGTCACTGTGTGATTAGAAGCATCAGTGTGGGATTGGGAGTGTTAGTATGGGATTGGGAGAGTTTGTGTTGGACTGGGAGTATCAGTGTGGGATTAGGAGTGCCAGTGTTTGATTGGGAGTGTGTGTTGGATTGGGAACGTCTGTGTGAGATTGGGAGTGTCTGTGTTGGACTGGGAGCATTTGCATTGGATTGGGAGCATTAGTGTGGGATTGGGAATGTGTTCGATTGGGAGTGTTGGTGTGGGTTTTGGAGTGTTGGTATGGGTTTGGGAGTGTCTGTGTTGGATTGGGAGTATCAAAGTGGGATTGGGAGCATCTGAATTGGATTGGGAGTGTTAGTGTGGGATTGAGAGAGTTTGTGTTGGGGTGTAGGTTTGCTTGCTGAGCTGTAGGTTTGATATCCAGACATTTCATTACCTGGCTGGGTAACATCATCAGTGACAACCTCCAAGTGAAGCGAAGCTGTTGTCTCCTGCTTTCTATTTATATCTTTCTTCTGGAGGGGGTTCCTGGGGTTTGTGGTGATGTCATTTCCTGTTCGTTTTCTGAGGGGTTAATAGATGGCATCTAGATCTATGTGTTTGTTTATGCCGTTGTGGTTGGAGTGCCAGGCCTCTAGGAATTCTCTGGCATGTCTTTGCTTAGCCTGTCCCAGGATAGATGTGTTGTCCCTGTCGAAATGGTGGTTTTTCTCATCCATGTGTCGGGCTACAAGGGAGAGGAGGTCGTGTCTTTTTGTGGCTAACTGGTGTTCGTGTATCCTGGTGGCTAACTTTCTTCCTGTTTGTCCTATGTAGTGTTTGTGGCAGTCCTTGCATGGAATTTTATAGATGACGTTGGTTTTGTCCATGGGTTGTACTGGGTGTTTTAAGTTTGTTAGTTTTTGTTTGAGAGTGTTGGTGGGTTTGTGTGCTACTAGGATTCTGAGGGGTCTCAGTAGTCTGACTGTCATTTCTGAAACTTCTTTGATATATGGTAATTATGCCTATGAGGGTGTTGTTGATGATGTTAAATGTCTCTTCATCTTGTTTCGTTTTGTGATGACAAAGGTGTCATTTACGTAGCGAACCCAGATTTTTGATTTGATGATTGGTAGGGCTGTTTGTTCTAGTCTTTGAATTATCGCTTCTGCTATGAATCCTGGTAGCGGAGATCCTATATATTACCATATATCAAAGAAGTTTCAGAAATGACAGTCAGACTACTAAGACCCCTCGGAATCCTAGTAGCACACAAACCCACCAACACTCTCAAACAAAAACTAACAAACTTAAAAGACCCAGTACAACCCATGGACAAAACCAACGTCATCTATAAAATTCCATGCAAGGACTGCCACAAACACTACATAGGACAAACAGGAAGAAAGTTAGCCACCAGGATACATGAACACCAGCTAGCCACAAAAAGACACGACCCTCTCTCCCTTGTAGCCCTACACATGGATGAGAAAAACCACTATTTCGACTGGGACAACACAGACAGGCTATTTGCTCCCAATCAAACACTGGCACTCCCAATCCCACACTGATACCATTTCGACTGGGACAGGCTAAGCAAAGACATGCCAGAGAATTCCTAGAGGCCTGGCACTCCAACCACAACGCCATAAACAAGCACATAGATCTAGATACCATCTATCAACCCCTCAGAAAACGAACAGGAAATGACATCACCACGAACCCCTGGAACCCCATCCAGGAGAAAGATATAAATACAAAGCAGAAGACAACAGCTTCGCTTCACTTGGAGGTCGCCACTGATGATGTTACCCAGCCAGGTAATGAAACGTCTGGATATCAAACCTACAGCTCAGCGAGCAAACCTACACCCTAAACCTCAACCTGAGCTACAAACCTTCACAAACCTTGCGAAAAGTTTGTGTTGGATTGGGAGAATCGGTGTGGGATTGGGAATGTCAGTGTGGGATTGGGAATGTCTGTGTTGGAGTGGGAGTGTCTGTGTGGGATTGGGAGCATCAGTGGCAGATTGGGAGTGTCTGTGTTGGATTGGGAGCGTCAGTCTGGGATTGGGAGTGTCTGTGTTGGATTGGGAATGTTACTGTTTGATTAGAAGCGTCAGTGTGGGATTGGGAGTGTTAGTGTGGATTGTGAGCATATGTGTTGGATTGGGAGTATGAGTGTGGGATTGGGATTGTCAGTGTAGGATTGGGAGTATCTGCATTGGATTGGGAGCATTAGTGTGGGATTAGGAATGTCAGTATGGGATTGGGTGTGTCAGTGTTGGATTGGGAGCATCAATGTATGTTTGGAAGTGTTGGTGGAGGTTTGGGAGTGTCTGTGTGGGATCAGGAGTGTTTATGTGGGATCAAGAATGTCTGTGTTGGATCGGGAGTGCCTGTGTGGAATTGGGAGCATCAGTGTGGGATTGGGAGTATTTGTGTGGGATCACGAGTGTCTGTGTTGGATTGGGAGTGCCAGTGTGGGAGTGGGAGTGTCAATGTGGGATTGGGAATGTTTGTGTTGATTTGGGAGTGTCTGCATTGAATTGGGAGCATCATTGTGGGATTGGGAGCATCAGTGTTGGATTGGGAGTATCACTGTAGGATTGGGAGAGTCAGTGTGGGATCAGGGGTGTTAGTGTTGGATTGGGAGTGTCTGAGTTGGATTGGGTGTGTTAGTATGGGATTGGGAGTATTAGTGTAGGATTGGGAGCGTGAGTGTGTGATTGGGAGTGTCTGTGTGGGAATGGGAGTGAAGCATCCGATTAGAAGCATCAGTGTGGGATTGGGAGTGTTAGTGTGGGATTGAGTGTCCGTGCTGGTTTGGGAATATCAGTGTGGGATTGGGAGCATTAGTGTGGGATTGGGAGTGTCAGTATGGGATTGAGAGTATCACTGTTAGATTGGGAGTGTCGGTGTGTGTTTGGGAGTGTTGATGTGGGTTTGGAGGTGTCTATGTTCGATTGGGAGTATCTGTGTTGTATTATGAGTGTCTGTGTTGGATTGGGAGTGTCTGTGTTGGATTGGGAGTGTTTATGTGGGACCGAGAGTGTCAGTGTGGGAGTGGGAGGGTCAGTGTGGGATCAAGAGTGCCAGTGTGGGATTGGGAGCGTCAGTGTGGGATTGAGAGTGTCAGTGTGGTATTTGGAGCATCAGTGTTGGATTGAGAGTGTCAGTGTGGTATTTGGAGCATCAGTGTTGGATTGGGAGTGTCTGTGTCGGATTGAGAGTATCAGTGTGGGATCGGGACAATCAGTGTGGGATTGGGAGTGTCAGTGTTTGATTGGGAGCACAGTTTGGGATTGGGAGTGTCTGTGTTGGATCGGGAGTGTCAGTGTGGGATCAGGAGAGTTGGTGTGCGATTGGGATTATCAGTGTGGGATTAGGAATGTTTGTGTTGGATTGGGAAGATCTGTGTGGAATTGGGATTGTCTGTGTTGGATTTGGAGCATCAGTGTGGAATTGGGAGTGTCTATGTTGGATTCGGAGTGTCAGTGTGGGATTGGGAGTGTCACTGTTTGATTAGGAGCGTCAGTGTGGGATTGGGAGTGTTAGTGTGGGTTTGGGAGCACCTGTTTTGGACTGGGAGTATCAGTGCGGGAGTGGGAGCGTCTGTGTTGAATTGGGAATGTCAGTGTGGGATTGGGAGTGTCACTGATTAGGAGCATCATTGGGAGTGTTAGTGTGGGATTGGGAGTGTCTGCTTTGGATTGGGAGTATCAGTATGGGAGTGGGAGTGGGAGTATCTATGTTGGATTGGGAATGTCAGTGTGGGATTGGGTGAGTCATTGTTTGATTGGAAGCATCAGTGTGGGTTTGGGAGTGTCGGTGTGGGGTTGAGAGTGCCTGTGTTGGATTGGGAATATCAGTGGGGTGTTGGGTGCTTCCGTGTGGAATTGGGAGCATCTGTGTTGGATTAGGAGAATCAGTGTGGGATAAGGACTGCCAGTGTTGGACTGGAAGTGTCAGTGTGGGATTGGGAATGTTTGTGTTGATTTGGGAGTGTCTGCATTGGATTGGGAGCGTCAATGTGGGATTGGGACTGTCGGTGTGGGATTGGGAGTGTCAGTGTGGGATTGGGAATGTTTGTGTTGATTTGGGAGTGTCTGCATTGGATTGGGAGTGTCAGTGTGAGACTGGGACTGTCAGTGTGGGATTGGGAGCATCAGTGTTGGATTGGGAGTAACAGTGTGGGATTGGGAGAGTCAGTGTGGGATTGGGAGAGTCAGTGTGGGAGCAGGGATGTTAGTGAGGGATTGGGACTGACAGTGTAGGATTAAGAGTATCAGTGTGGGATTGGGAGTGCCAGTGTTTGATTGGCAGTGTCAGTGTGGGATTGGGAGTGTCGGTGTTGAATTGGGAGTGTCAGAGTGGGATTGGGACTGTCAGTGCAGGATTGGGAACATCAGTGTTGGATTGGGAGTGTCACTGTTTGATTAGAAGCATCAGTGTGGAGTTGGGAGTGTTAGTGTGGGATTGGGAGAGTTTGTGTTGGATTGGGAGTATCTGAGTTGGATTGGGAGTCTCAATGTGGGATTGGGAATGTAGGTGCGGGTTTGGAAGTGTCAGTGTTAGATTGGGAGCGTTAGTGTGTGTTTGGGGGTGTCGCTGTGGGTTTGGGAGTGTCTGTGTTGGATTGGGAGTGTCAGTGTGGGTTTGGCAGTTTCTGTGGTGAATTGGGAGTGTCAGTGTGGGATTGGGAGTGTCAATGGGGGATTGGGAGTGTGTTAGTGGGTTTGGAATGTCTGTGTTGGATTGGGAGTATCTGTGTGAGATTGGGAGAGTCTGCATTGAATTGGGAGCATCGCATTGGATTGGGAGCATCAGTATGGGATTGGGAGTGTCAGTGGGGGATTGGGAGTGTCTGTGGGGGATTGGAAGTGTCTGTGTGTTTGGAATATATGTGTTGGATTGGGAGTATTGGTGTGGGATTGGGAGTATTGGTGTGGGTTTGGGAGTGTCTGTGTTGGATTGGGAGTGTCTGTGTGGGATTGGGAGCATCAGTGGGAGATTGGGAGTGTCTGTGTTGGATTGGGAGTGTCAGTCTGGGATTGGGAGTGTTACTGTTTGATTAGAAGCGTCAGTGTGGGATTGGGAGTGTTAGTGTGGATTGTGAGCATATGTGTTGGATTGGGAGTATGAGTGTGGGATTGGGATTGTCAGTGTAGGATTGGGAGTGTATGTGTTGGATTTGGAGCATCTGCATTGGATTGGGAGCATTAGTGTGGGATTAGGAATGTCAGTATGGGATTGGGTGTGTCAGTGTTGGATTGGGAGCGTCAATGTATGTTTGGAAGTGTTGGTGTAGGTTTGGGAGTGTCTGTATGGAATCAGGAGTGTTTATGTGGGATCAAGAATGTCTGTGTTGGATCGGGAGTATCTGTGTGGAATTGGGAGCGTCAGTGTGGGATTGGGAGTGTTTGCATGGGATTACGAGTGTCTGTGTTGGATTGGGAGCGTCAGTGTGGGATTGGGAGTATCAATGTGGGATTGGGAGTGCCAGTGTTGGAGTGGGAGTGTCAATGTGGGATTGGGAATGTTTGTGTTGATTTGGGAGTGTTTGCATTGAATTGGGAGCATCAGTGTGGGATTGGGAGCATCAGTGTTGGATTGGGAGTATCACTGTGGGATTGGGAGAGTCAGTGTGGGATCAGGGGTGTTAGTGTTGGATTGGGAGTGTCTGAGTTGGATTGGGTGTGTTAGTGTGGGATTGGGAGTGTTAGTGTAGGATTGGGAGCGTGAGTCTGTGATTGGGACTGTCTGTGTGGGAATGGGAGTGTCACTGTTCGATTAGAAGCATCAGTGTGGGATTGGGAGTGTTAGTGTGGGATTGAGTGTCTGTGCTGGTTTGGGAATATCAGTGTGGGATTGGGAGCATTAGTGTGGGATTGGGAGTGTCTGTGTTGAATTTGGAGTGTCAATGTGGGATTGGGACTGTCAGTGCAGGATTGGGAACATCAGTGTGGGATTGGGAGTGTCACTGTTTGGTTAGGAGCGTCAGTGTAGGATTGGGAGGGTCTGCCTTGGAGTAGGAATGTCAGTGTGGGAGTCTCCCTTTTTGTTTAGGAGTGTCAGTGTGGGATTGGGAGAGTCTGCCTTGGATTGGGAGCATCAGTGTGGGATTGGGAGCGTCTACCTTGGAGTAGAAATGTCAGTGTGGGATTGGGAGTGTTACTGTTTGATTGGGAGCATCAGTCTGGGATTGGGGGTGTCTGTTCGATTGGGAGTGTCAGTGTAGGATTGGGAGTGTCAATGGGAAATTGGGAGTGTCAGTGTGGGATTTGAAGTGTCAGTGTGGGATTGGGAGCATCAGTGTCAGATTCAGAGTGTCTGCGTTGAGCTTTATAACGTGCTGCTGAGGATTGGGAAGAGTGGAGTAGGAACAGAGTTGCCACAGAGCTGAACTGCATTGCACATGACTGTGGAAACATTGAGTAAACGTGTACCTTCCAGTGAATGCTGTGCAATGTAATAAAATGTTCAATTGCTTCTTGTGATAATGGCACCTAATTATACTGATGCATTTTTAATTAGTGACTTCGCTAAAGGCTGTGTACGTGTTCCCAGTGGAGGAACTGCATTCAGTGTGGATTGTTTTACATAACAAGCGAACACAACAGCGGTCAGCTTGTCTCTAATGTTTTGCTTTCATTCTTTTCCCTTGTTTATATTGCAGTTTCTGTGCCAACCTCTGTGCAATTCTGAATGGTGCTCCTCGCTTCCAGTGATGTCCAGTTAAAGACACTTTTACACTAACTCCTTTAATGAAGGCTTCAGATTGATTTTCTTGAATTGGGTTTCCCGCTGGTTGTAGAATGGACAATTGATGCATTGGGTTTATTGCCAATGCTCTGCACACTGTGGATAGTGTTGATGGCTGCAGCAATTCCACCTGGTCTGTTGCTTGACTGAAGACTCACTCCCTATTTGTACTTTCCAGCACTTACCACACCCAAACCTCTACCCCCATGTTCCAGCTCAATTCAGCAAACGACACCTCCTTCCTCCTTTACCCACCTCACCCTATTCTATCCCCCTCGCCTCTCCTTTGAAATCTTCACTCTTTGCCATCCTTTGCCACTCTTTGCAAGTTTCTCACCAAGCTATTCCTCAGCCTGTACACTAGGTGGCTCCTCTTCCTATAAGCTTCATGTCAACTATGCGTGGCACGGTGGCTCAGTGATTAGCACTGCTGCCTCACAGCACCAGGGTTCTGGGTTTGATTCCTCCCTGTCTATGTGGAGTTTGCACATTCTACGTAAGTTTCTTCTGGGTGATCTGGTTTTCTCCCACAATCCAAAGATGTGCAGGTCAGGTGAACTGGCCATGCTAAATTGCCCACAGTGTTAGGTGCCCTAGTCAGGGGTAAATATAGGGTAGGGGATTGGGTTTGGGTGGGTTTCTCTTCAGAGGGGTAGTGTGGACTTGTTGGGCCGAAGGGCCTGTTTCCACACTGCAGAGATCTAATCTCTAATCACCTTTCCCTTCTCTTCCCAGAAATTCTATGCACCAATATTCCTTGTCAACCTATGCTTCTCTCTTGTCGTTCAAATCGATTACTGTCATGACTGCATATCATAGCCATGAACTACCAATGGACAGACTTGTAACGTGCGTTTTTGAGAAAGGGAGATACAGTCAAACGATGACGATGGACTCAGTGGCTATCTGGATAGGAATCCTGGATTGTCACATCTATGCAGAGTCAAAACAGGAAGCTGCAGTGAGGGATTGGGCATGGGGCTAGGGTAGGATGAGGGAGCTGGGTTGGCCAGGCTGGGAGGGGATAGGTTAAACGAGGCTTTTAGCTTGTTGTCTCCAAACAGTAAAGCCGACCCCTCAAAAGGTAATTTCCTCCTTGCATGGTATGACCCTGAACAGTCAGAACTGCCAGGCTTCCAACTTGATCTCCTCCTGTCTGAGCCAGAATAATTGCAGAGTCATCCAAACGGGTCATTAATTGGTTACTTTAGGGAAAGTGGCCATTTAAAGGTAATGGATCCAACGTAGGATATGTCATTTGATGCTTTCACTGCCTCTCCCTCTGGGGGTTGGGACGGGGGTGTTGGGATGTGATGGGCAGAGAATGTAATGCATTTTACAAGCTTCCTGTCCCACCTTCAAACACATCTGTGAGGGAGAGTAAAATTCTGCCCTGTAGTCTTCTTTGTGATTAAATTGGGATCCATTCACTTGTCTCTGCCCAATTACTCTCCAGTCCCCTTACCCAACAAGCCAAATGGCCATCCCTAACGTCATGGGTTTAGTCTCTAGTTCATTGATTCTGGCCAGAGTGCTTCTGAAGATCCCATAATGCATCCTGTTGCTGTTGGGCTGGAGAGGAGGCAACAAAGGGATTCTGCTAGAAAGTTGAAATGTGTTGAATTAAATTGAATATATTGTCACGTGTATTGAGGCACAGTGAAAAGCTTTGTCTTGCGATCAATACAGGCAGATCACGGAGTTAAGTAGCAGAGATAAGTAAATAATAGGTAAACAGCGGCAAAAACAAAAACACCGGAACAGGCAAATGTTAAGAGTTTGTGAGACCATTCAGCATTCTAACAACAGTAGGGTTGAAACTGTTTCGAAACCGACTGGTGCGTGTGTTCAGGCTTCTGTACCTTCTCCCCAATAATAGAGGTTGTAGAAAAACATTGCCAGGGTGGGATGGATCTTTCAGAATGCTGGCGGCCTTTCCTTGACAGCGGGCCTGGTAGATGGATTCTATAGATGGAGGTTGGCCTTTGTGATTGTCTGGGTCGAGTTCACCATTCTCTGTAACCGTCTCCGATCTTGAATGGTACAGTTGCCATCCCAGGTAGTGATACATCAAGATAGAATGCTCTCAATGGCGCACCTATAGAAGTTAGCAAGGGTATTCGCCGTTATGCCAAATTCCCTGAGCTGCCTGAGGAAGAAGAGACATTGTTGGGCCTTTGTAACCAGTGCATCCACATGAAGAGTCCAAGAAATCTTGTTGTGGATGACCAGGAGCTTGACACTCTCCACTCATCCCACCTCTGTGCTGTTAATGTGGAGGGGGGCATGAGTAACATCCTGCCGAAAGTCAATGATGAGTTCCTTGGTTTTGCCAGCTCTAGGTGGAGGTGGCTGCTGCCACACCACCTCATATAAACTGTTCATAAATACTCCTGTGGAAGATTCCATCTAACACATAACATACCCCTCTTTCAGCATCGAAGCCAGTCCATTGGGATGCAGATGTGAAGAACAGACACTACTCTGAGATACTGACTGCAGAAGATCCTCTAAGTACAGCACCCCAGAAATTATGAACAGTTTCAGGACAGGAAAGGGAAGATATTAAAGGGAGTTGCAAAGGCAGTGGCTGAAGCATCTTTGACAGAACAGTAGGGTGCTTTTTAGCTGATTTTTGGATTGAACTCCATTGGGACTCTGCCACTTCGCAAGTAAAGAAAAGCAGTATTATTCTTCCACATGAAGCCTCCAACACAGCAGTGCCATCCCTTTGGAACACTGACATTCCCAATTGATGGGAAACTAATATCCCAGAGTTTACACTATTGCAATTTGAAAGCAATATTTCACTTCCACACAGGTTCTGCCAGCCCAGTTACCTGGAGGTTACAGGTGAGCTGCTCACTTTCACTGAACGTGGCTCAATTCCATCCTGCAGCCCTCTTCCTGTGCTGACTGGTGAGTTTACAGGTCACTGATTCGAGAGCAAGAGGCATAAAGGGGAAATATGCTTAAGGACAAACGAGTGAATTGAGAACGAGCAAAAAGAAAATCAATGAAAATGAGATGGCAGAGCACATTGGAGAAAATTAAAGCTGTAACTTGTAACACAGTTGGCCTCTGTTCTTAGCCTGGAGTTTCAACCATAAATGCTGTCAGTCTCTGCTTCCTACGAACTGTAAGCTGCTCCAGTGACTGGAAGAGGTACAGAATGGTGTTTTGTAGTCAGAAACCCCCTAGCAATAGATGTCTACACACTGAGGGCCTGGCATGTTTTCTCCATTATTGTCCCCATATCATTCTATGGCAATTTACCATTCTTCTGGAACCTTTCGTTGTTTATTTGTCTCCGTAATGCTCGTCTCTAACTTGAACATTCACAGCAAGTCTCAGAGGGCATCCCTATGCTTCTCTTCTTGCCTCCTTTTCCTTCACTTCTGTATTTAATTAAAAGCAGTTTACCTCTGGCATTTCCTAGTTCTGGTGAAAAGTCATTCAGCTAAAATATGAACTCAGCTTCAATCTCTGCCAATGCTGCCTGACCTGCTGAGTTTACCTAGCACATTATTTCGAATTTCAGATTTCCAGCATCCACAGCACATTTTTGTCTGTTTTGATACACCCCATTATCACCTAATGACAGTTTTTCAATCTGTTTTATCGTTTGTCCAATGTTTCTAATGATCTCAGACTTGTGAACTGTGGGCCTTGGCTCTTCTCTCTTTGTTTCTTGATAAAACGTGAAGAATTTTGATTTCTGTTGCCATTTAAGTCAATGCTATTTCTTAACACAGAGTGTCATAGGGGCAACAAATACAATAATGAGGGTGAGCTGTGAGGGGAATGCAGAAATGTGATTTGGACAAGTTAAATTAAAGGGAACATGCAAGGCTGATGCACCATAATGTGGATAAATGTGAGGTTATCCACTTTGGTAGCAAAAACGGGAAGGCCGATCTTTATCTGAAAGGCAATAGATTGGGAAAGGCGGAGGTGCAACAGAATCAGGGTCTCCTTGTAGACCAGTCACTGAGAATAAGCAGGTGCAGCAGATGGTGAAGGAGGCAAAATGATATGTTGGCCTTCATAATGAGAGGAGTTGAGAGTGTGGTGCTGGAAAAGCACAGCAGTTCAGGCAGCATCCAAGGAGCAGGAAAATCGACGTTTCGGGCAAAAGCCCTTCATCAGGAATGTGCTTTTCCAGCGCCACACTCTCAACACTGATCTCCAGCATCTGCAGTCCTAACTTCCTCCTTCATAATGAGAGGATTCAAATGCAGGAGCAGGGATGTCTTGCTGCAATCGTACAGGGCCTTGGTGAGGCCACACTGGTGTATAGTGTGCAGTTTTAGTCTTCTTAATTGAGGAAGGATGTTCTAGCTATGGAGGGAGGTTCACCAGGCTGATTCTTGAGAGAGTAGGACTGACTATGAAGAGAGACTGGATCAGTTGGAATATATTCACTGGAACTTAGAAGAATGAAGGAGGAGCTCAGTTTCCTATTAAATTCTAGAAGGAATAGACAGGTTAACTGCATGAAATGTGTTCTTGATGACTAGGGTCACAGTTTAAGGATATGGGGCAGACCTTTAAGACTGAGGTGAGGAAAGGTTACTTCATCCAGACAGTGGTGAGCAGAATTCTCTGCCACAGAACATGGCTAACCCCAAAACGTTGATTTTTTTCAAGAAGGAGTTAGATACAGTTCTTAGAGTTAAAGGGATCGTAGGGTTGGGGGAGAAAGCAGAAATGGGGGACTGAGTTGGTTGATTAGCCGTGGCCATATTGAATGACAGAGCAGGCTTGAAGGGCTATGTTGTGATTGTAACGAGGTCAGCCAGGTGGACCCCATAGAATCTGAATTCCCTGGTTGGGGCTGTTAACCTGGTCCAATCAGGGAGCCTTGGCTGACAGAGAAGAATCAGGGATGTGTAGGCTAGGTGCATTAGTCAGGGGTAAATATAGAGTAGGGGAATGGGTCTGATTGGGTTACTCTTCGGAGGGTCGGTGTGGACTTGTTGGGCCGAAGGGCCTGTTTCCATACTGAAGGGATTCTATGAAAACAGGAGTGTCTCCAACTCTATTCTGATTTAATCCCTGCCCTTCCCTTCACTGTTTGATCACGCAGCATTACCCTTTGATGTGAAGGGCAGTGCTTGTCACTGGCCACTTGGGTGTTTCCTTTTTTCTCTGGTGGTGGAATATAAATAAAGATTTATGGACTTGTTGTTTTTCACTGTGTCTGATACCTGCACACACACAACATGGGTGCTGGGGAAACATAAGTACTACTGCTGTCAGGTGGTAGTGTAGGGGGTGGAATAAAAAAGGAAAAAGGAACAGGAGTGTCAGACATCCTGTTCACTCAGAGCTGCCTCTGAAGGAGGTGGCTCGTGGTGAAAGACTCTTAAAGAAAAGGAGAAGGAGTGTCACGGGTTCTTCTAATGAAGCCCTTTCCTGATGAAGGGCTTTGCCCGAAACGTTTCTGCTTTCTCCCCCAACCCTTTAACTCTACGAACTGTATCTAACTCTTTCTTGAAAACAATCAACATTTTGGGGTTAGCCACCTTCTGCAGCCAAGAATTCCACAGGCTCACCACTCTTTGGGTGAAGTAACCTTTCCCCATCTCAGTCTTAAATGGCCTGCCCCACATCCTTAAACTGTGATCTGTCATCAAGAACACATTTCATGCAGTTACCCTGTCTATTCCTTCTAGAATTTAATAGGAAACTATGAGCTCCTCCTTCATTCTTATCAACTCCAGTGAACGTCGTCCAACTGATCCTGATCCTCAGATGCTGCCTGACCTGCTGTGCTTTTCCAGCACCACTCTAATCTTTTGTCAGGGGTTCTGTTCACTCAGAGCTGGCTCTGAGGGAGCTGAGTCAATGTCAAGGACTCTCCATGTGGAAATAAATGGGGACTTGGTGATGGGATACTGTGGGGCTATTTCAGGCCGAATGGCCTCCTCCTGTTCCTGTTTTCTGTGTTTCTACGTTTCTCACACCCTTTGCATTGCATCCTGACAAAACAGATTTGAGGTAAAAACTCAAAGCTAGGCTGATGAGGTAACCAATTACTTGCTGACCTTAATTTGCCTAATTTTCAATCCTAAACAGGCTCCACCCCTCCCAATTTAAACAACTTCATTCTGAAAGTCCCAGCCTGATCTTTTCCCCAACACTAATATGTTATTAATCCATTGATTATCAGACTGCAACATTCAGGAAGTGGGTGGTTAGAGGTGGCAACGTTGCCTGGTTTTTGAACCCAAACAGCTGAACCTAATTAACGATGCACCTAATTAAAATGAACAAATGGAGCTGTGACCAGGATTTTGATCCCAGTGAATTCCTGTCCCAACTGAGATAGCTACTTATCGGAGAAACACACTGTAACAGGACAGAGTATGTCTCAAATGGAAATCTATAGTGTTGGTACTGACACACCTGTGATAATATTGAAGTACTTTTATCTTGTTCTGGATTAGTACCTATCTCTTTAAATTCAGTCACAATGTGTTTGGAGTTTAACAGACAGCTGTAATTAAATTCAATGCAGCCCCTCAGCTTAAATCCATAATTAATTGTAAGAATATGTTGTCTGTTGGATTACAGAACAGAATAAAACAAAGTAATCCACAGAATTCAAATATAAATGGTACTGTGTGATTGGTGCAATTACCTAACTTGACTGACAGCTCAGTTTTGAATGGGGTTATCAATTATTTTAATTTTCAATGATTTATTGTCTCTTGCATTTTGCAGTGAATAATACAGTGAAAAGCTTCAACTGTCGCCAAAAATCCAGTGCCATTTTGCACAGTTTAAGAATAAAAAGAGAATCTATCTTTGTTCCACCGTCACCATCATGGGTCCTGAGCTGCCTCATCACTGACAGTGTGCCACCACCCCTCCTCCACCACCTCACTGTCACCCACTCCACACCCACCAAGGTAGGAATCACCCCTCTTCAGGTGCCATCTCTTTGCCAGTGGGGGCACCTCACTGCCACTGAGCCCCATGCTGAGCCCACACTTGCCCCACAACCAAGAATCCTCAGCTCTCCTGCTGCCACCATCTCACTGATAGCCAGGAGTCCTTACACCAGGCCCAACCACAATCGCAACCAGGGGTCCCCAGCTCTCCTGCTGCCCTGATGACACAACAGTCCCCACTCTGGGAATATGACGTAGCCACCGCTGCAGCGCACACCTCGGCAATGTTAGGAGTCCCTGCTCTGGGCCTACTACAACCAGGATTCCCTGGCATCACTGCCAGGCCAGGAGTCCCTACTCTGGCCCTACTACAACCAGGACTCCCTGGCATCACTGTCAGGCCAGGAGTCCCTGCTCTGGGCCTACTATATCCAGGAGCCCCTAGCTCTACCGCCAGGCCAGGCCATGCTGTGCCAAGAGTCGAACTCCAGCTGCCATCCTCTGAAATGTTGCCCTGCTAGCGCCACCATCTTGAAGAGTCCGCTGCCACCACTGCCAACCACCAGGAAACTGCTGCCATTCCATGCACACCCACTCTCGCTGCCACGCTGATGCTGGTGACCAACTCACTAAAGAAAAGAAAAACCAAAGAGAAAGAACAGAAGTAAAAAGGAGAAAACAAGAGAAAGCAGATGAGCCGCTGGCAAGAGCTCACGTTCAGTCCTGCCACTCTGCTGCCATCTTAAAACCGGGAAAGTCTGAGGAGCCCTGGCATTAGAGTCAAGTAAATTAGATTATCAAAGTCAGGAAGACATAGCCTTTGTACCTTGACCAACGATCAGGCAGGTAGAAAAGATATGGGCTGGGAAACTCAGTAACAAGCAGGTGCTACAGGGCCTAATATGGCATATAAGGAGCACACACACAGTTCATATTGGAATGTGCCACACTCTACCATTGTTTCCTCTTGGATTGGAGAACTGCATGTAAGAATCTGTATTTGAATTTTCCTTTTTGCCAAAGGGTGTGTTTATATTGGAACGGTTCATTAGCAATAGGTAATATATTTATTTTTCAGTTAAATTTTCCAATAGTTACATTATTCTAAATTCCTCTTTCTTTTGTTTGCATTTTGACTATAGTGTTTAAATAAATTGTGTTTGGCTTAACGCCAAGTAGTTGGACCAGTCACATCACATTTGGAACACACACTTCACATCTAACTTCAAAATAACAAAGTTAGAGTCCAGGCTACATTCTTAAAATATTTTGAGGGGGTCTGGTCTGGTCCATGAAAACGTTCCCTTACTCATGGCTGAAGAGTGGGAGTCACTCATGCCAGGAATATATTTAGTCACAGTTGCCAACTCCATGAGGTACACAGGTAAGTTAAATACATTGTACTTAGCTGTATGGAGAGCTAGGAGGACAGAATTGTGCTGTAAGATTCATTTTAAAACTGAAGCCATTCTACATTCCCCCATCTTTAGCTCTCTGTGGCACTAGCCTGGCAGCTTTGCAGGTTGATCTCACCCTGCTCCACACCACTGCATAAACCCTATGAATTAAGGTCTAATGGCCAGTGACACATCAAATGATGCAAACCTGCTGTGTTCCTGTCACATGATGTCACCCTGCATTCATATTACAGCCCACTTTGCATACAATCCCAACTCTAGGCCACCTATTTGCTGCTCACATGTGCATTCTGTACAGTGGGGAGATGAAACGCAGACTGGGTGATAATTTCGCTGAATGCTTATGCTCCATCTGTAAAAATGAACCTGAACTTCCAGCTACCTGCCACTTCAATGCATGAAAGTGTTCCCATGGCAACATTTCTTTCTGGGGCCTGTTGCAAAGCTCCAGCCAAGGCCCAGAGCCAGCTGGAGCAACAGCACCTCACCTTCGGTCAAAGTACCTGACAGCCTTCAGGACTCAACATTGAGTTGAACAATTTCAGAATGTAAACATCCTCTTCTATGCTCATTACCCTCCCCCACACCCAGCACAGCCCCCAAACCATTTTCAACCATTGACACTTCTCATGAGTACTCTACCCAGCAGTTAAGTTTCTCTCGGCTCATCAACAGCAATCCCTTTGTTTGCTTATTCCTTTCTTCTCTGCGTCTTTCCCTCTGCCTGGGCCCCATCTCCACGTACTCTATTCACTTTGCCCACCCCAACATCAGGATAACTGCCGCCCTTTCTGAGTTATTTTCAGATAGGATGAAAGGTCACTAAAACTGAAGATTAACATTCTTTCTCTGTAGATGCTGAGCTTCCCCAGCAGTTTCTGTTTTTCTTCTAAGCCACATTAAATGTTTATAAAAGTTCAATTCAAATTAATAATTATTCTGTGCAGAGAATGTAAACAATTGCCTTTTTCTCGTGAGACTAGACAGTTCATAGAATCCCCACTGTGTGAAAAAAGATTGTTCAGCCCATTGAGTCTGCACTGACCCTTTGAAGCGCATCCCACCCAGACCCCACTTTATTCCCATAACCCCACATTTACCATGGCCAATCTACCTAACACATCTTTGGACTATGGGAGGACACCAGAGGAAATCCACGCAGACACAGGGAGAAGGTCCAACCTCCACACAAATAGTCTCCCATGTTTGGGATCAAACCAGAGTCCCTGCACTGTGAGGCAGCAGTGCTAACCACTGAGCCATCCAGCTTTACAGAAGTTATACAACCTAAACATGTCAGTGGTTCGGAAGAAATCAGATTGGACTCAAAATTTTAACTGTGTTTCTCTTTCACTGATACTGTTAGACCTGCTGAGTTTCTCCAACAATTTCTGTATTTGGTTCAGATTTCCAGCATCTGCAGTATTTTCCTTAAACGTAAATATGTCAGTGCTCATTCAATAAAATTTCTCAATGGTTGTACAAATAAAATCAGGTCAGGAGTAATGATTTTTAACCAAGGTAATATTTCTGGAGCTCTGTGAGAGATCTGGGGGCTGCAGTAATTGCTGAGATAGATTTACCTTGTCTCTGGTCAGGTAATCTGAAACAAGTGATGACCACAGGAAGTATGGAGAACAATCTAAAGATGCACAACTCGAATTATTCAGAACAAGGATGTGGGTACAATTACAATGTTTGAAACTACAAGAATAGGAAACGTTTAGAGGATATGAGCCAAGTCTGGCAAATGGGACTAGATTAATTTAGGATATCTGGTTGGCATGGATGAGTTGGGTTGAAGGGTCTGTTTCTGTGCTGTACATCTCTATGACTATATGACATTTGGACAAGTACATGAATAGGAAAGGTTTGAAAGGATATGAACCAGGCACAGGCAGGTGGGATTATGGTTGGCATGGACTGATTGGACCCAAGGGTCTGTTTCCGTGCTGTATGACTCTATGACTAAGAGGTGGCAGAGATCTCCAAATATATGTTCACATCACCCTCAGCCTCGAGAGTTTAAAATTTGTCTGACCAATACTCTCAGCTCCCAGTTGAGTTGACTGATTCTGAAAGACATTATGAACCTCAGCTGGCTGTTTGCCTAATCATTGTCAGAGAGGGTGATGACAATTAAGAGCTGACCTGCTGGCAGCAGCTTTGAATTCAAAATTATCCCCCACAGCGGATTAGTCAATTCAATCACGTTTCACCCCTGACTTTATGGATCCCCCAGTGATGGCTGTTGCAGTGACAAGGGCTGACAGTTTGATTGATGTCTCAATCCCACAAGCTGCGAGTTACTCACGTCACCCAATTCAAAGCTGGGATGGATCATATCAGCAATGCACCTCCACTCAGGAGCCTGGTTCCACAACCCTCTGGGCCGTGGACCCAATGAAACAGGCAACCAGAGTTTACACATTCTGGCTGACTCCCTTCCCATTATGAATACTTATCATGCTCGTGCTAAATCATCTATCTGTTTAGTTACAGCAGCCACTAATTCAAGATCAATTCCTCTTCCAGAAAGATTGAACTTGGTCGCAATAAACCTTCCAATGGGAACGGTGCTGATCAAAACCAAATGCAGCCCTTGAGTACCAATGGGAAAGATAGAGGGATAATTTCTCAGATACTGGATGCAGAAAGAAGTTCAGAAAAGTCCCAGTCAAAAAAAAAATACTTAATTGGGACGGTAATGATGCTGGGTTTTATTTCAAAGTTTCTTTCTGGGCTGCGGAAACTGTTCTGCTAGAGAGCAATTCCCAAAGAGTAATAAAGGCAGAGATCAATTCAGTCCAATTATCTGCCTTACCAGACACATCAGAAATTGATCTCTGCCTTATCCCTTGTCTGCTTTGCTCTGTACACTTTCTTTCAGATAGGAATTTTGAAACGGGAAGGAAATCAAGAAGCCAAGGCACCTTGCAAATGAAATGGATCCCACTGAGTAAATAACATTTTGGGATATGATATATAAATTAGGCTGAGACACGATGGCCTGTATTTTCAGGTGGGAAAAAGATACTCACTGAGGAGTAAATCAGACATCAACCTGTGGATTTCAGATGCATGCAGCTGAACATAGAAATGAAGCCTGGTGCAGCCTGGAGGCAAGGCCTGGTGTGGACTAGCTGCTAGCATGGACTGGATGGGAAGAACTGTTATTTTGAATGTTTTATTTCTATATTTTTCTAATATATTCCTATGATCTGTAGTGTTTTATCTTGCTAATTTTTAAAAATATAATCCCT
The DNA here is from genome assembly GCF_047496795.1 of Chiloscyllium punctatum. Lineage (NCBI taxonomy): Eukaryota > Metazoa > Chordata > Chondrichthyes > Orectolobiformes > Hemiscylliidae > Chiloscyllium > Chiloscyllium punctatum. Next base: position 30,636,325 of record NC_092754.1, read on the forward strand.
AGATTGTGGAAACAGGCCCTTCGGCCCAACAAGTCCACACCGACCCTCAAAAGAGTACCCCATCCAATCATTCCCCATTATTCTACATTTATCCCTAGTACACCTAACTACACACCTCTGAAACACTACGGGCAATTTCCCATGGCCAATTCACCTGACCTGCACATCCTTGGATTGTGGGAGGAAACCGAAGCGCCCAGAGGAAACCCACAAAGACACAGGAAGAATGTGCAAAGTCCATACAGACAGTTGCCCAAGGCAGGGATCAAACCTGGGACCCTGGTGCTGTGAGGTAATAGTGCTAACCACTGAGCCACTGTGCCACCTTCTTTTCCTTAAGAATTTATACTTAAGAATTTGTACCTAGGTACCTTTGTACCAAAAGTGGTGACTTGGAAACTTTTCACTGTACTTGTTTGGAGTCACAGAGCTGTACAGCACAGAAACAGACCCTTTAGTCCAACTCATCCATGACGACCAGATATCCTAAATTGATTTAGTCCCATTTGCCAGTATTTGGCCAATATCTCTCTAAAACCATCCTATTCATATTCTGTTTCTAAAATTGTCCTGCTTTGCCTAGTGGGAAGCCACATTAGGGGTTTAAAGACAATGATGAGAATTGTGAATATCATGATCAGGGGTCACCATCAATGAGGATGGGGTGACTGGCATGGGCACCAATGAGGATGGGGTGACTGGCATGGGCACCAATGAGGATGGGGTGATTGGCATGGGCACCAATGAGGATGGGGTGACTGGCATGGGCACCAATGAGGATGGGGTGACTGGCATGGGCACCAATGAGGATGGGGTGATTGGCAAGCAGTATAATTTTGGGACAGGATAGATATTGCTTACTTTTTAGCAGGTTGCAATTCCTGGTAGTTAAAAGGCCAGCCAGGAACGCATTAGAGTAGTTATGCCTTGAGGTGTGAGGGGAATTGTTGCACGCCCTATCTTCTAGCTGAGAGATATAAATGAAGGCTTTGACTTGCCAGACATGAAAGACATGATGGCACTCTGCAAAGCAGAAAATCAAATTCTCCTCATATCCTGACTGGCATTTATTTTTCAATGATCAGCACTACAAACAGGTTAATTTGCCGTTTATTTCATTGCTGTTTGTGCTCTTCATTACTGCTGCTCTTGTCTACATAGCAAAGACTACTATTCTCTCGAAGCAATTATTTATATGTGAAGTGCTCCGGGATGTCCTGAGGGATGTAATATAAATGCATGGTTTTTGTTGATCCTTAAATGCATATAAGGTCTAGTTGCCTAGGTTACTCGAAGATTGGCCATGGTACATGTTGGAATGTTGAAAAAAAATTACAATTGGTTTCTGAATGCAGAACCATTTGCTCTGAATCTATTGCAGAATTTTAGTCACTATTATTTAACTATTATCATCATCATTGGATTGCAATTCCCAGGCTCACCGATTTTACAGATTTCAGATCAAATAAGACACTATAACAGGAACATGAATAGGAAAGGTTCAGAGGGCCAAACGCAGGCAAACAGGACTAGTTCAATTTAGGAAATCTGGTCGGCATGGATGCGTTGGGCTGACAGCTCTGCTTCCGCACTGTATAATGCCATGACTATATATCCTAGGCTCACCAATGTTCTCACAAACAATTGGCAACAGATACAATTTCTCAGCGTTTGTGCACTGAAAGTGAAGGGGTTATTTTATATGGTAACAATCACAGAATGCAGCTTTGGCAGGGTGGAGTATTACTGGGGAATAGGCCTTGAGCACTTTAGATGGAATTGAATGCTCTTCCATGGGGCAGGTTTGGTGTCGAGGGGCTAATTGATCCAGCTGGAGGATAGGATGAGGGGATCGCTCTGCCTTCTTGCCTCAGCCCTGATTATATTATGGGGGGAGGGGAAGGCCTGTGGACACCTTGCCTCTCCTATCACATACTGAGGCCCTTAGACTGGCATTCATTTTATCCAAAGGGACCTCCTACACCCGCTGGTCCACCAGCCCGAAACTGGAGGAGGTCCACGTTGTCAGGCGCTCAGTCCCTGATCGAGGAAGGACCCTCCCTCAGGAAGGGGGATGCCCTGAAGTGGCACCCACTGTCCTCACTGTCAAGTCCGCGCTCCCTGCCCATGCCCCCCTGAAAGCCCAGCTGCAATCCACTGCCTCCCACCCTCACTCACCAGCTGCCTGAATCCCTCAGTTGTCCAGAGTGTCTGGTGACTGCCTCCAGAAGGCGCTACTGAGCCCTCCGGCCTGGAAAGGTCGACCACTGCCTGGTTAAGTGGCCAATTGACCTTAATGTCACGAGGCGTCTTCATTGTCAACCTAATCACCAAGGACGGTGGGATGGAAGCCATCATATGGAAGTATTTCTGATGAAAGGGAACATCCAAGGGTCACAGTGGCTGAGCTGTACTGGCTCTAGGGTAAAGGAAAGGACAGGACATGTGGGAAAATTGTGCCATACCTGTAACACCACACCCCCACCCCCATTCCTACCCCATCCCTTCCCAACTCTCTGATTTCTACCCAGGGATCAGACTGAAAATCTGGAGGATTATGATGAAATGATGTGCCAAAGAAAGGAAGATAAATAGCCTCACAGTCAATGCCTTTTCCCCAAGTTAGTGGAGTCCAAACTAAAAAAGGCATAGGTTTAAGGTGAGAGGGGAATGATTTAAAAGGGATCTAAGGGTCAAATTTTTCACACAGAGGGTGGCGAGTGTATGGAAGGAGCTACCAGAGGAAGTGGTGGAGGTTGGTTCAATTACAACGTTTAAAAGGCATCTGGATGGGTATATGAACTGGAAAGGTTTAGAAAGATGTGGGGTAAATGCTGACAGATAATTTAGGCTATCTGTTGGCATGGATGGGTCAGACCGAAGGGTTACCGTGCTCTACATCTCTATGACTCCATGACTCTATGAGGCCAGCCACGCGAATGTGGATGGAAGTGGCCAAGAAACAGCACAGTCTCTCCAACTTAGAGTCATGCAGTTCAAAGTCCTTAAGAAAGGTGAGTGATACAACACTTCCAGGTACCATTCTGCAGCCTCTGACTCCCTCAGCATTGTCCTGCTACAACACTCCTTAGACCAACTGAGCTTGCTGCTGCAGTCCTCCTCCTTCACCAGCCATCTCTTCACCAGAACCAGCAACACTTAACATCACTGTCTGTTTGTGTCCTGTCATACTCACCCTTCACAGTCACGCTCTGCAATTGTTCTCCATTTCTCCACTTCACACACTCCATTCCGCAATTTGCTGCTTTGTGTTTTTGCAGAATTGGGCACAGCGCTGTGGTTCCTGGGGGAGAGCAGACTCCAATGCCAGGTAGCTTGACATTTATTGGCAGAGCATGGGTTCACTGGAAAGGGAGGCTTGTTCCAGGACGTGAGTGAATGTCTTGAAAGCCTGAAATTTCTGAAGTACAGTGCTCACACGTAATGATGGACTTGATCATCCACTGGAAGACTTTGCATTGGGTTATTCATCTCCATTTGTGTTCACCACTGGCCTGTGCAGTGGCATGTGGGTGCACAACAGACAGCCTCTACTGTAGCTCCTGCCGCTGCTATGGCTTCTTCACTGCTTCCTCTTGAGGGGCCCATGATATGGCTGCCTAAGCTGCTCCCATGAATGGAGGGGTTTAAATGACAGGACGCAAGGTCCCAGGTAGATGAGGGGATCTTCTTGAAGTATTGAAAGTGACCTATGAAGATCCAAAATGGAACGGACCAGCCTTTCTGATTGGCCAAGCATTAGCCAACAGATTCCAGGCTGGTGGTTTCAATGGACAATGTCTCTCTGCCAGTTTTTAAAAACTCTTCTTCACCCAGGCATGTATCACTCATGCTCCAGCTGTAAACTTCCCAGAATAGGGGTTGAAAGCAGAATCGATTGCCCTCAATTGCTGACAGCTCCAAAGGGATCCCCACTCTTCACTAACCCCACCCCAGGTCAAATGGATGAGAATGCAGGTTGGAAATTTAGCCCCTGTTAGGGGCAGGGGGGGCAGGGTGCAGAATTTCACACCATTGACTGGTTCCATGGCTTTATGTCAGTCCTTAACTGATTCCAAAACAAAAAGAGGCATAGCTAACTCTGAAGTTCATAATACCACTTTCTTCCTTTTGTGCTTTCCAGAAAAGCAGCAGTTCACCTTTAGACAGGGGCATTGATAACACAGGGGACTTTGCAACAGCATAATTGCTCACAAATGGACATTGAAACTGCAGCATTTGAGTGCGAGAAAGTGTGCCTGTCCAATCTGACTGAGCTTTCTACCAGCTAATGCAGGGCAATTGTCTTAGAGGAGCACTTCAGCTACTTGAGTTCTGATCGATGCATAAATAATTTCCCTGGAATTGTTCTGCTTGGATCAGTATTTTTAAAATTGTGGATTGAGAGAGACAATTTGTAAACTCATTCTGTGATACCATCGATTCCAAATCACCAGAACATTTCAAACAAAGGATCTTTTACTCAGCAGTGATTAGAATTATAAAGTGCTCCACTAACACAGGAATTAAATTTCACACTAGATTATCTGTATTTAGTCTGTTCAGCATCAGAAGTTACACCTAGGATATGTTCATGCACGCAATATGACCCAGCCTCAAAACACTTTCTTGAAGCCAAGATTTTGCAAAATCAAATGAATTGGAAGGGATTCCGTTGGTTGGACTGATACCAAATAGAAGTAGTCTAGCCCATTGCTATTAAAGCGGATGGCAATGTACAGTTACGAGATTTCTCTCTTCTGTAATTCTGTGCCGGCATCACGTCTTCAGATACTTATCTCTCCAGTTATCTACCTTCTGTTCCAGATTGTCTAAGGTATTATGTTCAAATGAGGAAAATAGACCATTTTTAACCCAGGAGAAAATTGTAATTCGGCGATTATAGAACCATGCAAAATGATCTCATATCCTGTAATTAAGTTTATTCCTCGGCGGTCTCATAATTTACATGAGAGAAAATAAACAGCTTCCTACATTAGCATGCATCTGAGGGCAAATACAGTACACTGCTCAACAGTGCCAGCATAAAGCCACTGAGCTTCAGACCACAAAATGTAATAAGTGCACACCCACGGCCATGGGTCCATTGGCAAGGCTGGCCTGCAAATGCCATAGATAAAAGGCTGTCCTCCTAAGAGATAGTGATACTTTAAGGAACAATCCGAGGATTGGGCAAACCTTTTAAACAAATATTTTACATTTGGAAGTTGCACGGCACTGCCATTAAAATAGATAAAAAAGAAGATGGCATCAAGGCAGAACGTTGGTGTTTGGACGACACCAAATTTTGGTTGTGGACACTTGGAGGCAGTGGAAGAGAGTGGAGTGGATGCCTAATTTTCATGAAAAATGGAAGAACAGTTTAATTGTACACATGAAAGTATTTAACTTCATCAGATCAAGGGTATAGAGAGGAGGAAGATATTTGTCTGTGAAAATGCAAACTAAGTCTCCTACCAGACAACAAACCTTCTTGCAGCTGGAAGCCCATGAAACTTGAAGGATCTTAGCTTTACAAAGGGGCTTGATTTGTCTACGAGCAAGAAAGGAAACTGTACTTGTTTCATTGTGCTGGGGCTTTGCTTCCTTTTATTTTATTCTCTCTTGGTCTCGCAGGTACTGCAGTGCTGGGCAATGACAACAACCTGGTTCTACATCCAAGTTGCTGGTGGTTACATGTGAACGTAAACAATAAGAATGTGCAATCCAATCATGGAGGCCATCACAGTTATAGATCCTTACATTCACGTACAATGGTCAAAGATAACTTCTCCCTCTGTTGTCCAGAAGTGAGGTTGTGAAATGGTCAGTGAATGTCGTAGAAGATACACACAAAAGAATTGATACAAGTGCAAAAAAGTACTCAGGTGAGGAAGACAACATATATGTGCAATTGGAAGCAGGAAGAAGAAATGGATAGATTTGTATTTTCAACACAAGTCAACGAAATTGGGTAAACACTCCAGCTTCATCTGCGTGCATCCACTGGTTGACTTCAATCGAAAGGATTCTCAGGTGGCTGTGTAACAAGTAGCTGCTCTGTTACTGCCACTTTGCTTCTTGAGCAAAAGTTTTAACCTAGTCCAATACATGCAACAGGCTTCACTTTGAGTCTCCTCTTTCCAGCAGTGAGAATTTCACTGGACCTGTAACCCAGAGGTCAAGGCTAATACTCTGGAGGTGTGGGTTCCAATTCCACACAGCAATTTGAAATTAGTTAATACAACCTGGAATTAACAGTGAGAAGCCATTTTTATATGAGCCCACCTGGTTCAGAAATCAGTCTTTCTTACCCAGTCTGACCTATCAATTGACTCTTTTCTGCCCTCAGTTCGTGGACTATTATAGAAGGGCAACAAATTGCTAATGACGTCCGTTGGTACTCAATGCAAGATTCCTTGTCATTGATCTGCTCTTGTAGCCACTGTATTTATATGGCAAGTCCAGTTCAGCTTCTGGTCAATGGTAACCCCCAGTATGTTGGTAGTGGGAGATTCAGTGATGGTAATGCCTTTGAATGATCGTAAGATTCAGTCTTGTTGAAGTTGGTCATTGCCTGGCACTTGCGTGGTTTGAATATTACTTGCCAGTTGTCAGCCCAAATTTGGATATTGCACAAATTTGGGCGGCACGGTGGCACAGTGGTTAGCACTGCTGCCTCACAGCGCCTGAGACCCGGGTTCAATTCCCGCCTCAGGCGACTGACTGTGTGGAGTTTGCACGTTCTCCCCGTGTCTGCGTGGGTTTCCTCCGGGTGCTCCGGTTTCCTCCCGCAGTCCAAAGATGTGCAGGCCAGGTGAATTGGCCAGGCTAAATTGCCCTTCGTGTTAGGTAAGGGGTAAATGTAGATGTAGGGGTATGGGTGGGTTACGCTTCGGCGGGGCGGTGTGGACTTGTTGGGCCGAAGGGCCTGTTTCCACACTGTAAGTAATCTAATCTAATCTAAGTAATCTAATCTAATCTAATCTAAGTCTTGCTGCAGGTGGGCATAGACTGCTTCAGTCCATGGACCATATTGAAGAAGGAAGGAGAGGCAGGGACATGAAATGGTTAAGGCCTTGACAGCTGAAGGCATGGCCACCAATGTCAAAGAGATTAAAGTTATTGATGCTCAAGAGGTAAAAATTCCGAGGAACTACTGGTTTGGTGGAAATTACCGAGGTACAGAGAAAAGAAGCCTTGAAGGCATTTGAAAATAAGGATATTTTAAAAGACAGGAAACATTGAATTTTTAGAATCCAATGGAGTTTGGTAACCACAGGCCTTGGTTTGGATTAGGACAGCACCGAGTGAATTTTTTAACCTTCAGAAAATGGGGAACAAGAGATTTTATGACAGAAGCACAATTCCAGAGGCACGTTCTGAAAAGTGAATAACATCAAGGGATGATTGTGACAGAATATATTAAAAATAAGTTTAATTGAAATTTGAAAGAAAAGTCTTTGACATGTGGAATTAAAACAAAATGATAACTTTATAAATGACATGAATGTCCAGTAACCATAATCACTGATATTTAAATGAACTACCAGAAATGATTAAATGAGAGTTGTTATTTGCTGAAGAAATTGCAAAACCAACAGCTGAAATTATACCGTTGGTTCCACATGACATCTTCGGCAAGGCAATCAAATGATTACAGATTATATCTCATTGGTGCAGTCGATGGGACAATTGACTCATCGCCAGCAATAATGAAAGTTAAAAATTAAATTTTCAAACATTTTTATTCAGTAATGTTTTCAATTTCACAATGCACAGAAGGTAGTTGAATTGGAGCATATGAGGGGATTCAGTGATGTGAAATAATATCCTCGATAAACCACCATGAAAATAGAGTATGCGAGGTGACAAAGTAAATTAGGAAGTGATGGATAATGTGGGGAAAGTGCAGGGGATTGCTCTTTCAAAGAGCTGACAAAATAGATATTTTCATCAACCTACGATTACACACCTCTGGAACAAGTGGGACTTCCAGCTCAGAGGGAGGGACACTAGCACAGTCCCACAAGGAAACTGACACAGATATGATAGACTGAGTGGTCATATTCTGTGCCGTATGAGCCTGTAGGCTGTTGATGGAAGTGAAGGATGCACCACATAGACTACATGAGAGCTGCTCATTGCCACCTCCTCAAGTGCAGGAAGGGATATGTAACAGGTGCTGGCCTAGCTAAGGACACCCACATCCCACAAAAACAAATTAATAAAAGGAGAGGTGGGGCAGGTAAGGCTTACCCCACAAACATGTGAGTCACAACAACAGTTTGTCTTGATTCACAGGGAGGGTGAAGATGATGTAGGCCGGCAAATCCACTGCGGAGGAAGAAGAAGAATGACAATCCAAAGGAACAGTGACAGAAGACTCTGCCTCAGAAGACGGAGGAGGTGGGGTCATTAAATATCTTAAAGGCAGAGGTGGATAGATTCTTGTTAGGCAAAAGAATCAAAGGTTATTGACAGTAGCTGTGAATGCGGAACTCGGAGCACAAACAGACCAACTATGATTGTATTGAATGGTAGAGCAGGCTTGATAAGCTGAATGACTCACTTCTACTCCTAGTGCATCTTTTTCCTGTAAAAACATTAAAAGAATGGAGAATTGGTGATAACAATGGTTACATGAGAGAACAACACATAAATGACCAGTCAACTTATGCACTTAATGGTAAGGACCAGGCGAGTGTTGCTGTACAAAGAGACCTTGGATTGCAGGTTCATAGCTCCTTGAAAGTGGAGTCGCAGGTAGACAGGATAGAGAAGAAGGTGCACTTGTCTTTATTGGTCAGAGTGTTGAATATTGAAGTTGGGAAATCATGTTGTGGCTGTAGAGGACATTGTTTCGACCACTTTTGGAATACTGGGTTCAATTCTGGTCCCCCTCGTAAAGGAAGGATGTTGTGAAACTTGAAAGGGTTCAAATAAGATTTTCAGGATGTTGCCAGGGTTGGACGGTTTGAGCTATCGAGAGAAGCTGAACAGGCTGGGGCTGTTTTCTCTGGAACATTGGAGGCTGAGGGGGTGACCTTACAGAGGTTTATAAAATAATAAGGGGCATGGATAGGGTGAATAGTCATGGTCTTTTCCCTCGGGTGGGGGAGTCCAAAACTAGAGGATATAGGTTTAAGGTGCAAGGGGAAAGATTTAAAAGGGAGTTAAGAGACATCTTTTTCACGCAGAGGATGGTGCATGTATGGAATGAGTTGCCAGAGGAAGTGGTGGAGGGTGGTACAATTAAAGTATTTAAAAGGCATCTGGATAGTTTATGAATAGGAAGGGTTTAGAAGGATAGGGGCCAAGTGCTGGCAAACAGGGCTAGTTTAATTTAGATAATCCGATCGGCATGGACGAGTTGGAACAAAGGGTCTGTTTCCGTGTTGTACATCTCTATGATTCTATAACTTTTGAGTTCTATTTTGCTGAGAATCTTGCGAGTGTACTGTGTGCTAAAGAGAGTTTGACTTCTTTGAGTTAACCAGCTAAATAAGCTGCAAAAACAACTCCCTTTAAAGAACTTTCAAAGAGCTGATCATTTTCTGTTGTTGATTGCTGTTGATCCATAAGGTAATTGGGCCATTATTGTGCCCAGTTTTTCCTGGCTGAGAGAAATTAGGACTGAAAGACATCATAATCAAATCAGCTTGAAACTTGGGAGCTGCACGGTGGGAAAATTATCAAAATCCATCACATTGAGGAGATAGAGAGCAGGCAAACCTATTAAAGATATCTTTCTGCAAAAGTAAAGATTGGATTTTACTGAAAATTTAATCAGTTCATCGCCACTCCAATATCAAACGATTGCTGCAATCAGATTTGTCAGGCTGTGAGGCAAGAAGTGTTTAATAGATAATGACAGATTAGCATTGAATTCTGTTTCAGCTTTCGAGACGGGACGATCAGGAGTCATCGAGAAGCCTATTAGTCAAGGCTTTACATCTGGCCTTTGGCAGAATTGTTTCTTCCAATGGAAGAGTTGCTAAAGTGCCTTCTGGTTGTGGTGGATTCAACAGGAACAAATCGACCCGACCCAGAATCAGAAAATTGTCATGATGCAGGATGAGGCCATTTGGCCCATTGTGGTCTGTGCTGGCTCTCTGAATGAGCATTATAATGCAGGTAGTTTCCTGCCTTTCTCCGGTACTCCTGAGCTTTGTTTCTATTCATGTAATCATCTAATGATCTCTCCCATACTTTAATTGAACCATACTTCCAGACGGTGCATTCCAGATGCATCATCTGTGAAAAAGTTTTTATCTTACATCACATTAGCTTCCTTTATAAATTACCTAGCTATATTTGTATCCCACTCCCCATTTTCAACATATAATCGGTGGGTACAGTTTCTCCCTGTCCACTCTGTCCAGACCTCTGGCAAATCTCCACCTAGCCATCCCCCCTCCAAGAAAGGCCGAAAGCCTCTTCAATCTCTCTTCATAACCAAAGTTCCTCAACACTGGAATCATTCTCATTGACCTCTTTTTACAATCTGTCCAATGTGATCACTTCCTTCCTAAAATGTGGCCCCAGAACTGCACAGTATGTTCCAGCTGTGGTCTAACTAGTGTCTTATACAAGTACTGTATCACCAGCCTCCTTGCTGTTGTACTCAATACCCCTATTAATACAACTCAGGATACTGTATGCTTTGTTAACTGCTATCTCTACCCACAGCACCAACTTTATATACATGTGCAAGACTTGTTCAAAACCTCCAAGAGAGCAATAAGAGTAAAGTCTTTCTAATCGCAATCCCAGTTTAGTCACTAAAAACCTTAGCTCACCTAGGATCAGAGTAAACTGACAACTTGCTGTGAGGAACAAATTAAGGGATATGATGGCAGGAAGGGTTTGCTGACCTTCATGACTAATTCCCAACCTGTACGTCTTGTCATTACAAATGATATTTTAGCTCATTCAAAATCCATTCACCTGCACAGAGTTGAAATTGAGCCCTGCATCAGTGCCGGGAACGTGAGTTCACAAATCCCTATTCTGCAGTCTTTTTATAAATAGATCCATCAGAGCACAGAACCACAGTATAAAGCAGTGCTACTCACTAACTGTGGTGAAAGCTGCAATTTCCAACCAGTACCTTCCTTGATAAACATTCATAGGCAATCCGCAACTCACTGAAAACATGAAGACTGGGTTGTTCTCAATGTAATTACCTGTCCCCCTGTACTCCGATGTTCAAGTATGCCACTCAGAGTGTAGAAAGTGAAATTTGGGCGTTTTCCACAAAAGTGAAAAAAAACTTTGATTCAAGATTAGGGCCTTCAGCTCAATGAGTTTCCTTTGGAAATTAAGTACACATGGCTCATCATCTTAACTCCATTAACTGGAGTCTTGGCAGTGGTGGCACCCAGAGTGGGGACTCCTGGCAGTGGTAGGCCTGGAGCCTGGACTCTTGGTTGTGGTGGCAAGGTGGTTGCAGTAGCGGACCTGGGGCATTGACATGGTCATTGCTGTTCCTGGAGTGGGCCTACTTGAGGCCCACCTCGCAGGGACCTTGCAGAAGCAGCGCTTGAGACCCCAATTTGAATAGAAGATGAGCCCTAATTTAAGAGATTTTCTTTCATCCTCATCACAACTCAAAATGGTGCCAGATTATGCTGGCAAAACACTTTTCACAGTGTCTTCAAGATATTTATGACAATAAATCATTTGTTCTTTCATTTATTTACCTTTGCACCATATTGGGTGACTCATAATCAAAAAAACACAACTGATTTTTAGAAATAAATTTGTTTAATGTGGAGATTGCTGCCCATCCCTAATTGCCCAGACGGCAGTTAAAAGTCAACCACATTACTATGGGCCTGGAGTCACATGTAGACCAAGCTCTTTCCTTCCATAAAGAGCATTAGTGAAACAGGTGTGTTTTTATAACAAAATACATGGGTTACATGGTCGCCATTACACTAGCTTTCTCTGAATTATAATTTTTTTTAACTTAAATTTCACCAAGTGCCATGGTGAGATTTAAATCATGTTCCCAAAGCATTAGCTTGCAGTTCTGTATTGCTGGTCCAACACCATAATCACTATGTAACTAACTTCCCTTTATCTTACACTTCAACAACTCAGTGGTCAAACATCCATAGCTTTTGTGGGAAAAGGTGCTTCCTGATACCACTTTCAAAGGAACTAGCTTGGATTGTAAGATGGTCTTCTTATGTTGTGGACTCTCCCAGAGTAATTAGTTCCCTGTACTTGCCCTCAGTTAGATTACCATGCAATCTTAAACCTCAAGGGTCTACAAACATATACTCATGTGTGTAAATATTTAAGCCCTTATATTATTCTGGTGATTCTCCACTCCAATGTATCTTTCCTGAGTTGGATACTTTGATATTGAAAACAGTATTCCAAATGGCCTCTCAACGAGGCTTCATATGAAAATCTCACTTCCTCTTGCTTGCAATTTAACCTGTTGAGAAAAATCCCCAGTTCCAAAAACATTTTAAATTACTTTTTGCACCTCCAATGTCCTATTGTAACCAAGGCTACTATTTTCAGACTATACGAATGGGCACAGATTGAGTTAGAGTCATAGAGATGTACAGCATGGAAACAGACCCTTCGGTCCAACCCGTCCATGCCGACCAGATATCCCAACCCAATCTAGTCCCACCTACCAGCACCTGGCCCATATCCCTCCAAACCCTTCCTATTCATATACCCATCCAAATGCCTCTTAAAAGTTGCAATTGTACCAGCCTCCACCACTTCCTCTGGCAGCTCATTCCATAAACGTACCACCCTCTGCGTGTAAAGATTGCCCCTTAGGTCTCTTTTATGTCTTTCCCCTCTCACCCTAAACCTGTGCCCTCTAGTTCTGGACTCCCCGACCCCAGGGAAAAGGCTTTGCCTATTTATCCTATCCATGCCCCTCATAATTTTGTAAACCTCTATAAGGTCACCCCTCAGCCTCTGACGCTCCAGGGAAAACAGCCCCAGCCTGTTCAGCCTCTCCCTGTAGCTCAGATCCTCCAACCCTGGCAACATCCTTGTAAATCTTTTCTGAACCCTTTCAGGTTTCACAACATCTTTCTGATAGGAAGGAGACCAGAATTGCACGCAATATTCCAACAGTGGCCTAACCAATGTCTTGTACAGCCACAACATGACCTCTCAAGTCCTATACTCAATACTCTGACCAATAAAGGAAAGCATACTAAACGCCTTCTTCACTATCCTATCTACCTGCGACTCCACTTTCAAGGAGCTATGAACCTGAACTCCAAGGTCTCTTTGTTCAGCAACACTCCCTAGGACCTTACCATTAAGTTCTAGGAAAAGCTCAAGGGATTTTGAAATAATGTCACTTCCTAATAGTATATGCTTAGATTTTTCTTATTATAAAGCAAGGCGAAAAGGACACAGCAGTGAATCCCAACTCCAACAGCATCCTTTAGTCATATTGGAGACAAAATGAGGCAACATAGAATTCCTACAGTGCAGAGAGAGGCTGCTCGGCCTATCGAGTCTGCACACTACCACTCATATCTAGGTTCTACCCCATCCCCATAACCCTACATTTTCCTACACATCCCTGAACCCTATGGGCAATTTAGCATGGTCAATTCACCTAATCTCTTTGGTCTATGGGAGGAGACCGGAGCACCCGGAGGAAACCCACGCAGACACGGGGAGAATGTGCACAGTCCACACAGACAGTTGCCCTAGGAATTAAACCCAGGTACTTGGTGCTTGAGGTAGCAGTGCTAACCACTGAGACACCATCACAAAAGGAGGAAGCAAAGTGATAAGAACAAGAGTGATAAGTTTGTGAAAGACCAGAAGTGAATGAGGCTATAAGAACCAGGAGCAGGAGTAGGCCATCTGGCCCTTCGAGCCTACTCCACCATTCAATAAGATCATGGCTGATTTTTTTTATGGCCTTAGATCCACTTACCCATGCTCTCACTGTATCCCTTAATTCTTTTATTGTTAAAAAAAAAATCTACCTTAGCTTTAAAAATGTTTACTACAGTAGCATCAACTACTCCATTGGGCAAAGAATTCCACAGATGTACAACCCTCTGGGTGAAGAAGTTCCTTTTCAATTCAGTCCTAAATCTGCTCCCTCTAATCCTGAGGCTATGCCCTCTTGTCCTAGTTTCACCTGTCAGTGGAAACATCCTCTCCATTTTTATCTTATCTATTCCCTTCATAATTTTATATGTTTCTATAAGATGCCCCCCTCATTCTTCTAAATTCCAATGAATATAATTCCAGTCTACTCAGTCTTTCCTCATAAACCAACCCTCTCAACTCCAGAATCACCTAGTGAACCTCCTCTGCACCCCCTCCAGTGCTAGAACATTCTTTCCCAAGTTATGGAGACCAAACCTGCACACAGTTCTCCAGGTGTGGCCTCACCAGCACTTACGCAGCTGTAATATAACCTCCCTGCTTTTAAACTCAATCCCTTTAGCAATAAAGGACAAAATTCCATTTGACTTCCTAATGACTTGCTGTACCTGCAGACCATCCTTCTGTGAGTCATGCACAAGGACATCCAGCATGCTGCGATTTTTTTACCATCTAAGTAATAATCCTTTTTACTATTACTCCTACCAAAATGGATGACTTCAGTTTTATTAACATTGTACTCCATCTGCCAGACCTTTGCCCATTCACTTAAACCATGGCCCTTTGCAAAGTTTCACAGTCCTCTACAAACTTTGCTCTGCCACTCACCTTGGAGTCATCTGCAAACTTTGACACTGTACACGTGGTCCCCAACTCCAAATCATCTATATAAACTGTAAATAATTGCGGTCCCAACACTGTTCCCGGAGGCACACCACTAATCACTGATTTCCAGCCAGATTAGCACTTGTTTACCCCCTCTCTTGCTTCCTGTTAGTCAAACAATCCTCTATCCATATGAATACTTTACCCCTAACGCCATGCAGCTTTATCTTGTGCTGCAGCCTCTTGCATAGCACCTTGTCGAAGACCTTTTGGAAATCTAGGTACACCACATCCACTGGGTCCCCATTGTTGACCTTGCTCGTAATGTCTTCATAGAATTTCAAAAGATTTGTTAAGCATGACCTGTTCTTCATGAACCCATGCCGTGGCTGCCCAGCAGGAAACCTCTGTCGAGATGCCTTGCTATTTCTTCCTTGATAATAGACTAAAGCATCTCCCCCAGAGGTTAAGCTAACCGGACTATAAATCCCCATCTTTTGTCTACCTCCCTTTTTAAACTGTGGTGTCACATTTGCTGTTTTCCAATCTGCTACCACTGCCCCAGAGTTCAGTGAATTTTGGAAAATTACTGCCAGTGCACTTGCTATTTCACCCGCCATCTCTTTTAGTGTCCTGGGATGCATTCTATCAGGACCAGGAGACATATCAATCCTTAGCTCCATTAGCTTTCCCAACACTACCTCTCCTGTAATAATGATTGTTACCAGGTCCTCACCTACCTTTGTCTCTTTGTCAATTACTGGCATGTTATTAGTGTCCTCCACTGTGAAGATCAATACAAAATACTCCATCTGTTTTCTAAATTCAACCATACTGTGATCGCTCCTTCCAAGAGGATCCTTAACTATGAGGTCATTAATTATTCCTGTCTCATTACACAGGACCAGATCTAGGATAGCTTCTCCCTCGTCGGTTCCATTACATGCTGTTCAAGAAAACTATCACGAATACACTCAACAAACTCCTCCTCAAGACTACCTTGACCTGGCTGGTTCGACTAATCTACACATAGATTAAAATCCCCCATGATAATTGCTATATCATTTTTACAGGCATTAGTAATTTCTTTGTTTATTGCCCGCCCCAGTGTTATGTTACTATTTGGTGGGCTATAGACGACACCTATCGGTGACCTTTTCTTCTTAGAATTTCTAATTTCCATCCAAATGGACTCAACTTCATTCTCCATGTATCATCTCTCAGCACTGTCCTGATGTCGTCCTTGAATATCAGAGCCACACCATCTCCCTTACCTTCCTGTCTGTCCTTCCGAGTAGTCTGGTACCCTGGATATTTAACTCCCAGTTGTGACCATCCTGTAACCATGATGGCTATCAATATAAATTCACAATGACTTGTGCCATTAACCCATCAACTAAGATCACTAATACATATTTAATATTCTTTAAATGAGGGGAAGTAAATGTGAAGGAGTAATTTAAGAGTAATTCATAGGCTAAGCCATGCGAAATGTGTGAAGTCAGGGTGTTTGGGGTGTTTCCAGTGTTTGGGGTGACCATGCGTGCAAGTGATGTCTCCAGCTGCAGTGATCCATGGTTTGGATCTGAAGCAGCAACTAGAGTCACACTGGACCACCCACAATTCTAAGATATTCATGGATAATGCCTTGTGAGGTGTTCATACCATTGTTAAAGAGTGCACCGGCAGTAAAGGCACAGTGATAACACTGGAGGAATCCCTGGCTCCATCTCCCTCACAAACAAATTGCTTTGGCTACAGCTGATGCAGTGGTTTCTCAGGGGAATGCAACATGAGCCAAGTCTGTGCCACGAGGATCAGTTCAGCTGCATGGGGCAAGAGAAGGGGATGGAGAGCAATAGTATTAGGGGTTTCTGTCATAAGGGAAACTGATAGATGTGTCTGCAGATGCAGAGAAAATGCCAGGCTGGCATGTTGCCTCCATGGTGCCAGGATCTTGGATGTCACTGAGCATCTCAGGTCTGTTTGAAGAGCAGGTGTGACATCGTCCATCTTGGTACCAACAACATATGTAAAAAAGGGTTGATGTGGTCCTGCAAGTAGAATACGGGGAAGAAATTAATAAAAAAGCTCTCAAAGGCAGTAAATTCAGGATTACTCCCAGTGCCACATGCTAGGAAGATCAGGAATAGGACAATAGTATGAATGAATGTGTGGCTGGAGAGATGATGTAGGAGGGAGCGATTTAGATTCCCTGAGACATTGGGACTGATTCTGGGGAAGATGGGATGTGTCGAGTATTCCTGATGAAGGGCTTTTGCCTGAAACGTTGATTTTACTGCGCCTGAACTGCTGTGTTTTTCCAGCACCATTCTAATCTAGACTCTGGTTTCCTGCATCTGCAGTCATTGTTTTTACCAAGATGGGATGTGTCCAAACTGGATGGGCTGCACCTCAGCAAGAGCAGGATCAATATCCTCACAGACACATTCTCTAATACTGAATGAGAAGGTTTCAACTAGAGTGGCAGGGAGTTGGGATTCTGAACAGGGAGACACAAGAGAGGGAAGTAAAAATAAAAACGAAAGAAATATAGAAAGTAGAAGAGATACAAACAAGAGATAGCAGCACCAAGAGCCATTGTATCAAAACAAAATATAGAAGTGTCTAAAAGATGAATCTTAAGGTAGTGATTCTGACTGCATGGAGCATTTTCAATAAAGGAGATGAATTAACAGTGCAAACAGCTGTAAAAGGGAATGATATGATTGCTGTTGTGGTTCTGTTCGCCGAGCTGGGAATTTATATTGCAGACGTTTCGTCCCCTGTCTAGGTGACATCCTCAGTGCTTGGGAGCCTCCTGTGAAGCGATTCTGTGATCTTTCCTCCGGCATTTTTTGTGGCTTGTCTCTGCCGCTTCCGGTTGTCAGTTCCAGCTGTCCGCTGCAGTGGTCGGTATATTGGGTCCAGGTCGATGTGCTTATTTATTGAATCTGTGGATGAGTGCCATGCCTCTAGGAATTCCCTGGCTGTTCTCTGTACTCAATTAATAAGCACATTGACCTGGACCCAATATACCGACCACTGCAGCTGACAGCTGGAACTGACAACCGGAAGCGGCAGAGACAAGCCACAAAAAATGCCGGAGGAAAGATCACAGAATCGCTTCACAGGAGGCTCCCAAGCACTGAGGATGTCACCTAGACAGGGGACGAAACGACTGCAACACAAATTCCCAGATCGGCGAACAGAACCACAACAACGAGCACCCGAGCTACAAATCTTCTCACAAACTTTGAATGATATGATTGCAATTATGAAGACAAGACTGCAAGATGACCAAGGCTGGGAACTGAATATCCAAGAGTATTTAATCTGTCGGAAGGACAGGTGAAAAGGAGTGGCATTGCAGAAAACGAAATTAATGCAATGTAGCATCAGTCAGGCTAGAACTAAGAAGCAACAAGGTGCAGAAAATGTCAGTGGGCTTCCAAACAGCAGTGGTACTAAATAGGAAATTAATCTTGCATGTAACAGGGGTGTGACAGTAATCATGGCTGACTTTAATCTACATATAGGCTGAACAAACCACAGTAACAAGAATAGGAATAGTTGAATTATTAGACCAGTACATTGAGAAACCAACCAGGAAAAGGCTATCTTGGATTGACAAAACCAAAAGAACTGTGGATGCTGTAAATCAGAAACCAAAACAGAAATTGCTGGAAAAGCTCAGCAGGTCTGGCAGCATCTGGGAAGATGGTAGTCTGAGGAAGGGTCATCAGTCCTGAAACGTCAACACTGATTTGTCTTCAAAGGTGCTGCCAGACCTGATGAGCTTCTCCAGCAATTTCTGTTTTTGTCTCCCAAATTGATATTGTGCAATGAAAAGGGGTTAATTACTAATCTTTCTGTGTGGGATCCTTCAAAGAAGTGAGACCATAACATGATGGAATTCTTCATTAGGATGGAAAGTGAAATAGTCTCATCTAAGACTATGGCCCTAAATATAAACAAATCAAACTACAAATGCATGAGGGATGAGTTGGCTAGGATAGATTGGGTTACTTAATTAATTGACACATTGGTAGATAAGCAGGTCAGGCAGCATCAAAGGAGCAGGAGAATCGACGTTTCGGGCATGAGCCCTTCTTCAGGAATGAGGAGGGTGTGCCAAGCGGACTAAGATAAAAGGTAGGGAGGAGGGACTTGGGGGAGGGGTGTTGGGAATGTGATAGATGGAAGGAGGTTAAGGTGAGGGTGATAGGCCGGAGAGGGGGTGGGGGCGGAGAGGTCGGGAAGAAGATTGCAGGTCAAGAGGGCGGTGCTGAGTCCGAGGGTTGGGACTGAGATAAGTGGGGGGAGGGGAAATGAGGAAGCTGGAGAAATCTGCATTCATCCCTTGTGGTTGGAGCACCTCAACTTCTGTCTAGGAACCCTCCAACCACAAGGGATGAATGCAGATTTCTCCAGTTTCCTCATTTCCCATCCCGCCACCTTGTCTCAGTCCCAACTCTCGGACTCAGCACCACCTTCCTAACCTGCAATCTTCTTCCCGACCTCTCCACCTCCACCCCCTCCCCGGCCTATCACCCTCACCTTAACCTCCTTCCACCTATCGCATTCCCAATGCCCCTCCCCCAAGTCCCTCCTCCCTACCTTTTATCTTAGCCTGCTGGGCACACCCTCCTCATTCCTGAAGAAGGGCTTATGCCTGAAACGTCGATTCTCCTGTTCCTTTGATGCTGCCTGGCCTGCTGCACTTTTCCAGCAACACATTTTTCAGCTCTGATCTCCAGCACCTGCAGTCCTCACTTTCTCCTACATTGGTAAATAAGCAATGGATAACATTTCCATAGTGAAAACATGCATTGTAATAGCTTAAAAACCACACAACACCAGGTTATAGTCCGATAGGTTTAATTGGAAGCACTAGCAACCACCTGATGAAGGAGCAGCGCTCCGAAAGCTAGCGCTTCCAATTAAACCTGTTGGACTATAACCTGGTGTTGTGTGATTTTTAACTTTATACACCCTAGTCCAACACCGGCATCTCCGAATCATGCATTGTAATAGTTAAGCATTCCTTTCTAGGACCAGAACACAAGAGGAAAATTGGCCTAACTATAGCTAACTTAAAATAAAGTATGGTATTAAATCAAAAGCAGTGTTATATAAAATTGTTCAAATAAGAAGCAAGCCAGAGGATTGAAAGCAGTTTGGAACTTTGCAAAGGAGGATCAACAGATTCAGTGGGGAAAACATAGAGTTTGAGAGTAAACATGAAAGGCAGATAGAAGTGGACTTTACAAGCTTCTGGCAAAAGCAAAAGATTAGTGAAGATAAATGTAGATCCTTCACAGTATAAAAATGGGAAATAAATAATGCAGAAAAAATAAGCAACAACTTTAGCTCGGTATTCATAGGAGAAGACATAGATAACTTCCTGGAAATGTCAGGGAACCAAAGGCCTAATGAGAAAGAAGAATTGAAGGCAATTAGTATTAGTGAAAAAAGTGCAGAGAAATAAATTGGTAATAAAAACAAATGTATTCCCAGCTCCAGATAATCTGCATCCCAGCAAACTGAAAGAACTGGCCAGCATGAAAATAATGGAGATGTTAGTTGTCCTGCTCTGCCCAGGACCACAAGAAATGACAGAAGATTGTGAACACAGCCCAGACCATTGTGCAAGCCAACTTTGAACTTACATCCATGGATTTCTCATTGCCAACATCATCAAAGACCCTTCCGTTCCCAGCAGCACCCTCTTTCAACCTCTTCCGTCAGACAGAAGGTAAAGAAACTTTAACACACACATACCTACAGGTTCAAGAACAGATTCTTCTCTTCTCTATTAGACTGCTGAATGGTCATCTTCGATTTCAAATCTAATATTGACTTTGCTTTTGTACACCAACTATGCAGCCATAACCCTATATACCTCACACAATAGACAATAGACAATAGACAATAGGTGCAGAAGTAGACCATTCAGCCCTTCGAGCCTGCACCGTCATTCAATATGATCATGACTGATCATTCCTAATCAGTATCCTCTTCCTGCCTTATCTCCATAACCCTTGATTCCACTATCTTTGAGAGCTCTATCCAACTCTTTCTTAAATGAATCCAGAGACTGGGCCTCCACTGCCCTCTGGGGCAGAGCATTCCACACAGCCACCACTCTCTGGGTGAAGAAGTTTCTCCTCATCTCTGTCCGAAATAGTCTACCCCGTATTTTTAAGCTGTGTCCTCTGGTTCGGCACTCACCCATCAGCGGAAACATGTTTCCAGCTGCCAGAATGTCCAATCCTTTCATAATCTTAAATGTCTCAATTAGATCCCCTCTCAGTCTTCTAAATTCAAGGGTATACAAGCCCAGTCGCTTCAGTCTTTCAGTGTAAGGTACTACACACTGTCGAAACATGCTATGATCTGTATGTCCTTGTATGTTATCATCTGCCTGTACTGCTCACAAAACAAAACTTTTCACTGTACATGGGTACATGTGACAACAATAAATCAAATCATGTTCCAAAATTCTGTAGATTCTGAAATAGTCCCAGCAGATTGGAGGATGGTCAATGTAAGCGCACTATTTAATAAGAAAGGATGGACAATACAAGTGTTACAGACTGATTAGCCTAACATTAGTCATAGGTAAAAAGTACAGTACAATTTATTTTACAATACAATTCAATACAATGCCAAGTCTATTACAACGGATGTGATAACAGGAAACTAATAGAATATCAACATGATTAGAAAAAGTCGACGTGAAGTTATGAAAGATAAATCATGTTTGACAAACCTACTGGATTTTTTTGAAGAAGTAGGATAGATGAGGGCAAACCGATGGATGTGGTGCATTTGGATTTTCAGAAAGCTTTTGCTTAAGTCCCACATAAGAGGTTGAGTGTGCAAAATTATGCACGTGGGACTGAACATAATATACTGGCATGAATTGAGAATTGGTGAGCAGACAGGAAACAGATAGCAGGAATAAATGTGTATTTATTAGAGTGGAAGGTGGTGATTAATAGGGTACTGCAGAGATAAGTGTTTGTGCCCAATTATTTGCAATAAATATCAATGACCTGGAAGAGGAAATCAAATATAACATTTCTCAATTTACTGATGACACAAAACTAGATGGGATTGTGAGTGATGAGGAGGATGTAAAGAGCCCCCAAGGCAATTTAGATACACTGAGTGAGTGGGCAAATACATTGCAGATGCAGTATAACAAGGATAAATATGAAATAATCTACTTTGGTCAGAATTATAGAGCATTGTTTCCAACATTATATTGACCTCCATTGCAAAAGGATTTGAGGACTGGATCAAAGTGTCATCCAGGGCCTTGGTGAGACCACACCTGGGGTACTGTGCACAGTTTAGAGCTCTTTAGCTGAGAAATAATCCTGCAATAAGGGGAGTGCAGCAAAGATTTATTAATCTGATTCCTGGGAGAGCAGGATTGTTGTCTGAGGAGGGATTGGGTTGAATAAGAGTAAGATGGGATCTGTCTGGAACGTATAAAATTCTGACAGGGTTGGACTAAGTCAATGTTGAATGGCGGAGAAGACTTGATGGGCTGAATGGCCTGTTCCTGCTTTGAGTTTCTGTGTGAAGGGCAGCTGTGTCACCAGAGAATCCCATTTTATGTGAATAATTTTTATATAAAATAATGTGTTTTCGCATCTCCTCTGCTGAGAGCAAAATGTCTGTGTGAATTGGATAGTGACCAACTATTGTGAACAAATAAAACTCCACTTACCGCACAGTGGACTGATAGACCAGGTCCTCCCTCTTCTGATATTCATCAATGTGTGTGTAATTTGTAGAGAACAGGGCATCATATGTGAATATTTTCTGTTTGATAGTTCCTCCATCTGTCACCTGGTATCAAGCAACAATATATCACATTCAGCAACGAGTCACTGGAAATTAAAAAATCCTTTTTATCATCATCACACAGCACCTGAGGCAGCCTGCATTCCCCAGTGAAACACTGCAGAGTTAAAGGAAAAGTCAGAATATTACATTCGACACATGAGAGTGTACCTGCTTCCCAGGCGAAACCTGTCTTTGACTTCAAATGTGAAAGCACGAATACATTGCTTCACATCAGGAAGGAGTTATAGCCCAATTCTGTGGGTTGAGTCTTTGCAAAAGTACATTCCATTTATTAAGAAGTACTTTATAGTGAGGGCTCAAGGGGGGAGATATGGAAGATGGAAGGACAGGTTAGTAATTTCTCACACTGAGACAGAGACAAATTTCAGGCCGATCCACAGGGCTCATAAAATCTAAATCCAGCAGGACATTTGTCAACTTCCTCATATTCTAACCTTTCTCTCCTTGGCTTGCTACAGTGTTCCAAAGAAGCTCAACACAAAATCAATGAACAACCTTCAGCTGGATCCTTTATAGCCTTCTGGGCTCAAAATTGAGTTCAACAACTTTTAAGTCATAATCTCTGCCTCCATGTAGTTTGCGTTTATTTCCTAATTCATTTGTTTCCACCTTGTTTCTCTCTTATTTCCTTCACTTTGTGTTTGGATGGTAGCTTTCCTATATATTCACACCTCTTCCAGACACGCATTTTGTTTCGTTACTTGGCTCATCCCTCTCTCCCTTTTGGCTTTGTACCCAGTCTTTGGCCATTTAATTTCTCCGACCCTTTGCCCCTTAATGCACCTTCCCTTTAGTTCTCCACCACCCCTCCACCCCGCCACTCCCCCACCCCCCTACATCACTTCTCTCCTTTCATTTCTGACCTTTCCCACTCTGACAAAAGGTCACGGGCCTGAAAAATTAACCTTGGCTCTCTCTCCCATGGGTGTTGCCAGTTCAACTATATATTTCCAGAGCTTTCTACTTTCATTTCAGTGGGACATGAATTGCAGTTGCAATCTACAATTTACAGTTCAAAGGCTTTCATGGATAAAATTGCAATACGATAAGCTACTCATGTGATGTATGGCTCCATTGAAATGAGCAGGATTAATGCAGAGCCAGTAGCAGGAAGGAGGATGACTCCTCTTGTAATGCTCCCCATCCTTCTATTCACCTGCATCAGGAATCTATTGTAGGGTGCGACCTGGGGAGAGGATATTTTCTAAAGAAGAATCCAGGGGTAAGTAACTTGAGCAGGGCAGCCCAGACCTCCTTTACCTCTCCCGTCTCCAAAGCCCTTCTCTACCAGTTGTTACTGGTAGCGTCAACAAAGAAGCAGACAGGGAATAGCAAAACAGGGATTCCAAATGTTACCCGATAATCCATGTCAGATTGGAAGGGACCCTTAGAGAATGGAGGCAAAGAAGTTGGTAACTAGAAAATTGGAAAGAAGTTGTGGGGGCTACTGAGTTGGAAGAGGCAAACTTTAATTTATATATCTGAGAGGCAAGGATGCTAGTGCTGACGTGATAGGAAGAGATCTTGAAAGTTGTAACTAGCTATTTCTTAATTCAGCACTGGGCACATGTCTGCCACTGGATAATACGCTCCTTTAACTTAGTGCATCCCAAGTCTAGTTCTGTACTGGCACAACAGAATGGTGCACAAAGATCCTGATTTCTTTGGGTGACTGCCTTGGCTCAGTGGTAGTTCTTTTGTTTTGTGCTGTGTTGGGTTCAAACCCTACCTCAGTCATGTGCACATAATCTTGGCTGAGGCTTTTGCGCAGTGCAGAGAGAGTGCAGCACTGTTTGTGGTGCTAGCTTTCCAAGGAGCTTGTTGAAGCTGGGCCTTGTCTGCCCTGTTTGTGTGGGTATCCTGTGGCACCAGTTCATAAAATGCCATGAAGATCTCTCAATGTCCTGGCCATGATTAACTCTTCAAACAACAACATAACACTCTAACGATCATTTATCTCAGTGCTGGAACCTTGTTTAGTGCAAGTGGACCCTTTCAGCTTGTTGTTCAGACAACAATGAATGCCATATGTCACATGACTAGCTTATCTTATTGCAGTAAAGTACCAATGAGATGTAATGGAAAAAGGCTCTATATAAATGCAAATTCCCTCTCCGAAGAAGCCCATTTTTGGGATACATAAAAGCACAGATGGAGCCATGATAAAATGAGACAATTAGCATCCTATAAGCTGAGTGTGAGTGCCACCCAGCCTGTACATTGTGTCCTCTTTCACAGGCACTCCCACACAATATCAAACAAACATATTTGTTTTGTGAGTTCACTTTGAAACATACCTCTTGTACCAAGGTTTACAGGAGGTTGAGGAATTGGTGGCAGGTGAGTCATACCTTGAAGAGCTTCAATTACAATCAGCGCGGCTGAGCGAGTAAACATTACTTGTCCAGCTTAATTTTTGTGCAAACATCATGTCGAAAATCAGTCCCATAAATTGCTTTCAAGAGCATGACAATTTTTTTCCATACATATTCCAAGATAAACTGAAAACAGTCCTAAGAATGGATCTGAAGGTTTGAAAGAAATGACAGAAATTGTTCTGTTCTCTTAAGTGCTCCATTAGTCAGGGAGCATTCCTTAATCATATTGTAGGCAAGTAAAAAGAGCAGATAGTCCAGCCCCTAGAATGTTCAACTGCATTTAATGCAATTACATTCTAATATTATACAAAGCTCTCACTATTTGGGCAAAAACAGATTAGAGGAGAAAGTGAGGACTGCAGATGCTGGAGATCAGAGCTGAAAATGTGTTGCTGGAAAAGCGCAGCATCCAAGGAACAGGAGAATCGACGTTTCAGGCATAAGCCCTTCTTCAGGAAAGGGCTGCTGGAAATAGTACAAAGTGATATATTGTATAGGGGTTATATGCATAAACATCTAAATGTCTGATCAAGTCACTCGTTTATTTATTGTACTGCTGGCCATCATGACAAATTATATCTGGAGACATTTCTGGAACTCACTACTTCTTTGGAATGATCTGGATTCTGAGCTTCATACACTGCGGCACATCCGGGAGGGGGAGAGTTACCTGGACGCTTTGTTTCAGGAGGCAGTCACACCCGGCATATTAAGTAATTCAAATTCAGTCAGTGATCAGGAACAACAGGGTGTGCCTGTAAGTGAGGGAGGTAGGGGGATTCTGAGTTCAGGAGTGGAGGAGCCTCAGCCCCTGACCTTATCCAGCAGGTATGAGATTCTTGCTCCCTGTATGGATGAGGAAAAGGGCTGTGGATAGGATGAGCCAGCTCACCATGGCACCATGGTGCAGAAGGCCATTCAAGAGGGGGAATCAAAAAGACAAGTGGTTGTTATAGGGGATTCTATAATTAGGGGGACAGATAGTATCCTATGAGAGCCGGATCGGGAGTCCCACATGGTGTGTTGCCTGTCCGGTGCCAGGGTGCAGGACATCTCCGACTGGCTTGAAAGGATATTGGAGCGGGAGGGGGAAGATCCACTTGTGGGCCATGTTGGCACAAACAACATAGACAAGGCTAGGGTGGAGGACCTGTTTGGGGAGTGTCAAATATTAGGAAGGAAATTGAAGAACAGGTCCTCAAGGATCATAATCTCTGGGTTATTGCCTGAGCCATGTGCTAATTAGCATAGGAATAAGAAAATTAGTGAAGTAAGCACGTGGCTAAGACATTGGTGTGGGAAGGAGGATTTCCTTCCATGGGACATTGGCATCAGTTTTGTAACCGGGGAAATGGCAGCTGGTGACAAGTGGTGTCCCGCAGCATTCAGTGTTGGGGTCACAGCTGTTCACTTTATATATTAATGATCTGGATGAAGGGACTGGGACATTCTGGGGAAGTTCGCCAATGATACAAAATTAGGTGGACAGGCAGGTAGTACTGAGGAGGTGAGGAGGCTGCAGAAAGATTTAGACAGTTTAGGAGAGTGGACAACAAAATGGCTGATGAAAGTCAATGTGAGCAAGTGCGAGGTCTTGCACGTTGGAAAAAAGAATATAGGCATGGACTATTTTATAAACGGTGAGAAAGTTCATAAAGTTAAAGTACAAAGGGATCTGGGGGTGAGGACTCTCTAAAGACTGACCTGCAGGTTGAGTCTGTAGTTAAGAAAGCAAATGTAATGTTGTCATTTATCTCAAGAGGGATGGAATATAATAGCAGCGATGTGCTTCTGAGACTTTATAAAGTTCTGGTTAGACCACATTTAGAATACTGTGTCCAATTTTGAGCCCCACATCTCAGGAAGGACATTCTGGCACTGGAGCGTGTCCAGCGGAGATTCACAGGATGATCCCTAGAATGGGTAGGTCTAACATATGATGAACAGCTGAGGATCTTGGATTGTATTCATTACAGTTTAGAAGGTTGAGGGGAGACCTAATAGAAACTTAGAAGATCATGTATGACTTAGTAAGGGTGGATGCTGGGAAATTGTTTCCGTCAGGCGGGGATACTAGGACTCATGGGCACAGCCTTAGAATTAGAGGGGGTCAATTTAGAACGGAAATGAGGGGACATTTCTTCAGCCAGAGAGTGCTGGGCCTGTGGCCAGCGCGTTAAATATCTTCATGGCAGAGATTGAAAAATTCTTATTTTCGCAAGGAATTAAGGAATATGGGGAGAGTGCGGGTAAGTGGCATTGAAATGCCCATCAGCCATGATTGAATGGCAGTGTGGACTCGATGGGCTGAATGGCCTTACTTCCACTCCTATGTCTTATGGTCTTATGGAATTGTTGTCCAATACTCTGTGTGTTGTCCATTCACTGGCTGCTCTTCCCTGGACTCCTGTTGTGCCTCAGCAGCCTTTTAGTACCTGACTTACTGCGTGATGCTACTGTGTGAGATCACACAATACGTGAGAGAGCTGAGCAAGATCCTGCACCTGCGCACCATGCCCCAAATGAGGTGGGGAGCTGACTAAACCTGGCTCCTTGACTGAATTAGGTTAGTTCAACATAGAATGTGTTTCCCTTGCCTAGAGATAATTTCTTCCCAGGTTGGCTTTAGCTAACAAAAAAATAAACTGTGGGCGGCACGGTGGCACAGTGGTTAGCACTGCTGCCTCACAGCGCCAGAGACCCAGGTTCAATTCCCGCCTCAGGCGACTGACTGTGTGGAGTTTGCACATTCTCCCCGTGTCTGCGTGGGTTTCCTCCGGGTGCTCCGGTTTCCTCCCACAGTCCAAAGATGTGCGGGCCAGGTGGATTGGCCATGCTAAATTGCCCGTAGTGTTAGGTAAGGGGTAGATGTAGGGGTATGGATGGGTTGCGCTTCGGCGGGGCGGTGTGGACTTGTTGGGCCGAAGGGCCTGTTTCCACACTGTAAATAATCTAATCTAATATTTAGAACTCCTAGGCACAAAGCTTGTGCATTCTTGTCCTTCACAAAATTCTCGTTGCCTGCTTCCAGCGATGTTGGAAGCTCTGCTTCAGAAAACCTCTCTCTTACTTCATTGTACGACATCAGCAATTCAAAGTTTTGTTCCTCTGGATTGTAGCTCCTACACCTACCTCCACTTAGATTGCTGTCACAATCAATTACGTCCTGTATTCTGTTTCTCCAATAAGACCACATTCCCATTCAGCTGACAGCCACAGAAGATGTCCTATGACTTTTCTGTCCTGATTGCTCTCCAATATACTCCCACAGAGCAGGCTTTAACAATACTAATTGTCTCCATGACAGTCGCAGTTCTAATATCGCTTGTAAAAATTTACCCTTCAATCTCCTATAATATACAGTCAGCTCGGTAGATCTGTTGCCTCTTTTTGCACCGTTCCATACATTTAAAGTCAGGGTTAAATAGCCGGACAGCTGCTTTGCAACGCAGAGTTAACACCTGCACTGGCTGAGGTTACTGTGAATGACTCTCCTCCTCAAACTCTCCCCTCACCTGAGACATGGCGACACTAAGATTAAATCACCACCGCTGTCTCTCCTTAGTGAGGGTAGTTCTATGGTGACATTACCTTCACATAATTAAAGCCACTATTTAGGATGCTGATCAGACCCCATTTAGAAGGCTATGTGTAGCCCTGACTCCCTTATGGTGGGAGACTATTGGCCATTGAGGGGGGAATGGTAGGGTCAGAGATCAGGAAGTTACTTCATAACAATGTGACTGCACCTTCAGCACACAGACTGCTGGAATTCAAGTAAGTGGCTTGACACTACCTTCCCAACAATAATTAGGGATGGGTAATCCATGCTAGCCCAGCCAAGGATATTCACACCCATAAAAGGAATTTTAAAAAAAACTAACACCCACTTATATTCAGACAACAATGCATTTATGTGGTGACTTTAATGTAGAAGATCCTCAAAGGTGCGTTAGTGGGTAAGGGAAGGCAGGCTCGAGAGAGGAAGTAGGAAAGCTGAGAAAGAACA
Source organism: Chiloscyllium punctatum (assembly GCF_047496795.1). Taxonomy (NCBI): domain Eukaryota; kingdom Metazoa; phylum Chordata; class Chondrichthyes; order Orectolobiformes; family Hemiscylliidae; genus Chiloscyllium; species Chiloscyllium punctatum. Next base: position 30,665,320 of record NC_092754.1, read on the forward strand.
CAAACGCTGAGGAAATTGAGTGTGGCTTAGTCACATTTCAGGTTTTGGAGTGTTTCTAAAAGTGCAATGAGCGAGGAGTTTGAGGAGGGAATCTTGGAAAGTGGGGCAGAAGAAGCTCCAACTCCTCTGGTGGTATGAAGAGAATGGTAATTCACAAAGTGTCAAAATTGGAACATGACAGAATTGAAGAGGAGATCTATAAGGTTATATAAGACTGGTCCAGAGGTGTTTTGGAGATTTGAAAATAAAGGTTACAAATTTGGTGCTTTGAGAGAAAAAGAGAGCCAATATAGGGACCACAGAGATGGATCAGTAATGGACATAATATGAGCATCTAAATACTGATGAAACTAGAGCTTATTGTTATAGAGTCACAGAGATGTACATCATGGAAACAAACCCTTTGGTCCAACTTGTCCATGCCGACCAGATATCTTCAATTAATCTAGTCTCATTTGCCAGTATTTGGCCCATATCCCTCTAAACCTTCCTATTCAGATCGTTTTTAAATGTTGTAATTGTACCAGATCCACTACTTTCTCTGGCAGCTCATTCCATATACGCACCACCATCTATATTGCCCCTTAGGTCCCTTTTAAACCTTTCCCCTCTCACCTTAAACTTATGCCTTCGAGTTTTGGACTCACCTACTCTGGGGAAAAGACCTTGTCTATTTACCCTATCCATGCCCCTCATGATTTAACAAACCTCTATAAAGTCACCCCTCGGCCTCTGAGGCTCCAAGGAAATAAGACCCAGCCTATTCAGCCTCTCTCTATAGCTCAAACCATGCAACTCAGCAACATCCTAGCAAATCTTTTCTGAATCCTTTCAAGTTTCACAATTGTTGTTGTTGGAGACTGGGAACCAGTAGGGACAAAATTCAAAACATTGAAGTTGTGAGAGGAAAAATGCTTGGGTAAGGGTTTAAGAACCAGTTATGGTGAGGTTAGGAAGGAGATGGGTGAAGATAAGATGTTGGTAGCAGGCAGTCAGGGATAGGATGTAGCTCCAAAGCTTACCTCTAAGGAGAACAGAAAGCTGAAGTAGACACACAGTCTCATTCACCCTCATCAGATGGTAGATCTAGGAGGACAGATACAGAGTGTTTGGGGAATCAGAGATTCAGTGGCAATGAAATCATTTTGATGGAGGTTACTGGGGTAAAGGTTATGGCTTCATTTCTCCTCACTAAGATGATCAAGGGGTGGAAATGGTCTAAACCAGCAATGTGAAACAGGCAGGGAATGACGGTCCAGAAGATTTGATACAGGTTCAAAATCGTGACGGCTCTGGACAGAGTAAATATGGAGAAACTGTTCCCGTTGTTGGAGGGTTCAGAGCCAGCGGGCCCAGAGTGGAGGTATTTGGCAAGTAAAGCAACAAACCTCCTTACACAGCGAGCAGTAAAAATCTAGAAAGAACTGCCTAAGCATGTGGTGAAGATAGGTATTCAAGCGGGAATGAGATTATTAGCTCTTAATGAAGAATGTGCAGGGTTGGGTGGAGAAGCTGGGGGAAGCTGTAGATGAATTGCGCCTTCAGAGAGCCAGCACAGATACAATGGGCCAATTGGTCACCTTCTGTGATATAAACATAAAAACACAAACTAGGTAGAGGAATAGACCACTCAGCCCTTCAGATTAGCTCTGTCATTCAGTCTGATCATTGTTTATCATCCAACTGAGTACTTGTTCCTGCTTTCTCCCCATGCCCTTTGATCCCTTTAGCCTGAAGAGCTATATTTAACTCCTTCTTAAAAAACATTCAATGTTTTGGCCTCAGCCACTTCCTGTGGCAGTGAATTATACACGCTCACCAGTCTCTGGCAAAGAAATGTCTCTGACCCTCAGTCTTAAATGGCCTACCCTCTACCCTTACGATTGTAACCCCTAGTTCTGGACTCCCTGGTCAGAGGGACCATTTTTTTGTATTTGCACTGTCTAGTTCAGTTAGAATTTTATAATTATAGATGCCCCCACCCCCTAATTCTTCTAGAGAATACAGTCGTATGCAATCCAATCTCTCAGCATATGTCAGTCCTGCCATCCTAAGGACCGGCCCAGTAAACCTGCAACAATAGACAATAGACAATAGACAATAGACAATAGATGCAGGAGTAGGCCATTCTGCCCTTCGAGCCTGCACCGCCATTCAATATGATCATGGCTGATCATTCCTAATTAGTATCCTGTTCCAGCCTTATCTCCATACCCCTTGACTCCACTATCTTTAAGAGCTCTATCCAATTCTTTCTTAAAAGAATCCAGAGACTGGGCCTCCACTGCCCTCTGGGGCAGAGCATTCCACACAGCCACCACTCTCTGTGTGAAGTAGTTTCTCCTCATCTCTGTCCTAAATGGTCTACCCCGTATTTTTAAGTTGTGTCCTCTGGTTCGGCACTCCCCCATCAACGGAAATATGTTCCCTCCTGCCAGAGTGTCCAGTCCTTTCATAAGCCTATACGTTTCAATCAGATCCCCTCTCAGTCTTCTAAACTCAAGGGTATACAAGCCCAGTCGCTTCAGTCTTTCCGTGTAAGGCAATCCTGCCATTCCAGGAATTGACCTCGTGAACCTACGCTGCACTCCCTCAATAGCCAGAATGTCTTTCCTCAAATTTGGAGACCAGAACTGTACACAGTACTCCAGGTGTGGTCTCACCAGGGCCCTGTACAGCTGCAGAAGCACCTCTTTGCTTCTATACTCAATCCCTCTTGTTATGAAGGCCAGCATGCTATTAGCCTTCTTCACGACCTGCTGTACCTGCATGCTTGCCTTCATTGACTGGTGGACAAGAACACCCAGATCTCTCTGAACAGCCCCTTTACCTAATTTGATACCATTGAGGTAGTAATCTGCCTTCCTGTTCTTGCCACCAAAGTGGATAACCAGACATTTATCCACATTAAACTGCATCTGCCATGCATCTGCCCACTCACCTAACTTGTCCAGGTCACCCTGTAATCCCCTAACATCCTCATCACATTTCACCCTACCACCTAGCTTTGTGTCATCAGCAAATTTGCTAATGTTATTGCTGATACCATCTTCTATATCATTTACATATATTGTAAAAAGCTGCGGTCCCAGCACGGATCCCTGCGGTACCCCACTGGTCACTGCCTGCCATTTCGAAATGGAGCCGTTAATCACTACCCTTTGTTTCCTGTTAGCCAACCAATTCTCTATCCAATCTAGTACTTTGCCCCCAATCCCGTGCGCCCTAATTTTACTCACTAACCTCTTGTGTGGGACTTTATCAAAAGCTTTCTGAAAGTCCAGGTACACTACATCCACTGGATCTCCCTCGTCCATCTTCCGAGTTACATCCTCAAAAAATTCAAGAAGATTAGTCAAGCATGATTTCCCCTTCATAAATCCATGCTGACTCTGTCCTATCCTGTTACTATTATCCAGATGTGCCGTAATTTCATCCTTTATAATAGACTCCAGCATCTTTCCCACCACTGAGGTCAGACTAACTGGTCTATAATTTCCTGCTTTCTCCCGCCCACCCTTCTTAAAAAGTGGCACAACATTAGCCGCCCTCCAATCCTCAGGAACCTACCCCGATTCTATTGAACTCTGGAAAATAATCACCAGCGCATCCACGATTTCCCGAGCCACCTCCTTCAGTACCCTGGGATGCAGGCCATCAGGTCCCGGAGACTTATCAACCTTCAGACCTAACAGTCTCTCCAACACCAAATCCTGGCAAATAGAAATTCCCTTAAGTTCAGGTCCTTCAGCCACTGTTACCTCAGGGAGATTGCTTGTGTCTTCCCCAGTGAACACAGATCTGAAGTACCCATTTAATTCCTCTGCCATTTCTTCGTTCCCAGTAATATATTCCCCTGCTTCTGTCTTCAAGGGCCCAATTTTTGTCCTAACCATTTTTTTGCCTTGGACATACCTAAAAAACACACTCTGTCTGTAGCCAAAATATCCATTCTCAGAAAAGGAGAGTAAAACTGCACACATTACATCAGCGTGGTCTCACCAAGGGCCCGTGCCACCACCAAATCTAAGCTACCCGACGCCTGGAGGAAGAACGTGTCGTCTTCTGCCTTGGGACCCTCCAATCACACAAAATCAATATCAACTTCATCAATTTCCTCATCTCCCTTCCCTCCACCTCATCCCAGTTCTAACCCTCCAACAGCACCACCCTCTTGAACTGTCCTATCTGTCCATCTTCCTTCCCATCTATCCGCTCTACCCTCCGTGCCAACCTATTACAATCACCCCCCCCACCTGCAACTATCTAGTGCCTTCCCAGCTACCTCATCACTGCCCCCCACCCTTTTATTTATCTCTCAGCCCCCTTCGCCCCCCCCCACCTAATTCCTGATGAAGGGCTTCTGCTCAAAACGTCGATTCTCTTGCTCCTTGGCTGCTGCCTGACCTGCTGGGCTTTTCCAGCACCACACTTTTTGACCCTGTATCATTGTAGCAAGACAACTCTGCTCCCGTACTCATGCCCTTTCTCTATGCCATTGTCTTCACTGCCTTCAGTGGCTGGTGTACAAGGATATCCAAGGCTCGTTGCACCTCCTACTTTCTCAATCTATCACTATTCAGATAATAACCTGCCTTCCTGTTTTTGTAACCAAAGTGGACATCTTCACTTTAGTCTACATGCCACTTTATCTGCCATGCATTTTCTCACTCACTCAACTCATCCAAATTGCACTGAAGCATCTCTACATCCTTCTCACAACTCACCCTCCCAGCAGTTTTGTGTCTACAAATGTTGACGTGTTACATTTATTTCCCTCATCAAAATCATCAATATACGTTATGAATAGTTGGGATCCAAGCACTGATCTCTGTCGAACCTACTAGTCACTGCCTGCCAATCAGAAAAAGACCCATTTATTGCTACTTTTTGTTGCTTGACTGGAAATCAGTTCTCTATCCGTGTCAGTACACTGCACCTAATCCCATGCTCTTTAATTTTAAATGCTAGTCCATTAGGTGGGACATTGTTAAAAGTCTAACCATGCAATTATTCTGCAATTTTGGAAGTCAGCTGCTTTTTGGAGACTCATTTCCTCTCACAGTCACTTATGGTTGGAATTAAAAGTCTTCATATTATATTTTCAAAGTCAATTGAAAATGAAAACTGATGGAGCTGAGGAAAGCAGCTACCAATCCTTTGTGGGCCTGTTTTGCACTGATAGTGCAGAAAATTTCGCTTCTAAGCCCCATTGTTTCAGAAGGCTTGTTTTGTTTGTGAAAAAAGAGATTTCTGAGGCAACGTATTTTATGTTCAGGAATAGGAAAGCATTTGAGAAAGTTCATTCAGATCGATTGTTCAATGTGACGATGGTTCCAAGTACCTGGGGACACAAGTGTCAACAATAAGATTATGTATGAGGTGGACAGCGGAAAAGACATTTTCACTGGAAGTGTAATGGAGTTGTGCACTCTCTTATGAAGGACTGACATTGAAAATGACAGTACAAATGGCTTAGGAAGCAATTAGACATTTTTATCTCTGGAAGAAGGATTAAAGGATCTGACTAAAGTGGGAATAATCTATTAAAAAGGGAGCAGAGTGTTCAGCCAAATGCCCCTAAAACGCTTGAGATTTAATGACTCTGTAAGATATGCGCTGGTTGAAATGTTGATGTTAGATTCCTGTGTGTATTAATTTAATTCCCCAAGGCTCCTTTATGAAATGCAATGAAAGACATGCAGGAGCCCCTTGTACTTATCTGAACTCAACAGGGATTTCTGCTCCAAGACTACCAGTAAGCAAGTGTGTTGTTGGCTATCAGTACATGCGCATGGGCCCATTCACTTCTTTCCAGCCCTCCATTATGACTAAACTGTTTGGGGAAATGGCCGAATGTATTTGATTGTTGCAGTCTTATTCTCTGGACATTTTTCAAAACCTATTTCTATTGTACAGACTCTTGTTTGGAGGACAGTTACTGAGCCATCAAGGGTAACACTGGACAACAACAACACAACTCATACAATCTTCCATTTCAGAAGGCATTCGCTTGTAAGTAGGGAACAGTAGTCATTACAGGAGAGAGAAGGGTCAGTCGCTGCAAGATACATATAATAACCGTTCCTGGGCACAGCACTAAATCACAGTTGGTGCTTTTAAAACAGAGAATCTCAGGTAGTTCTGAGAGACTTCATTAAATGACTGTCACTTAACTGACAATGGACCTTTCTTGTAATGGAATCAATTAACTTAGTGACAGGCTGTTAAGTATATTTCAACACATCTCCCTCTATGTGCAAAAATAGGTGATGGAGCCCTGAAGCCAGGGTGAATGGAAGTTGCCCACTATACCTTGTTCCTGAATTAATGGCTATCAATAATGCAGAATTACTCTCTCTGCGTTACTTGGAAATCTCGATATGTTGATGGCCAATGGCACCAATCTAGATTCAGGATTACACACAGATTTCTGTTACATTGTATGGCTACTCCTCAGGACTCCCCTGCTTCCACTTTCTGCTATACTAGAGGGTTTGACAAGCAACTTTCCTTCTCAAAGGACTCCCACATTCATGATTTAGTCTTTCCATGAGGTGTTCAGAATTAGTTTGGGCTCACAGTTGACACTATTTGATGATTGATGCCAACTTTCAAAATAAAAATAGGGACTCCATACCATAAAACCATAACTAGTAATAGGAGCAGAATGAGACCTTTCAGCCCATTAAATCTGCTCCGCCATTCAATGAGGTCATGGCTAATCTGATAATCTTCAATTCCACTTTCCTAGCTTTTCCCCATCACCCTTGGCTGGAATAGATCCACAGTTACAATTTATCATCAGGTGCTATGTACGAGTCAAGGCTTTGTGGCTGACTATTCCTGGTATTAACCTGAACCAACTGTGCTTTTTTACTATCATTGGGTCCATGAGTGTTCATTTGGACACAATGGCTCCAGGAGCTGACAACAATTACATATGTCAGAAGAGCTTCTAAATTATAATGCATTAAAAACAGCAAAGACTGACAACAGGGGCAAGGTTTATTGTTTGAATTAGTTCATGCCATGAAGGAAAGGTAATCAAAGTTTGGGAGAAGATTTGTAGCTCGGGTGCTCGTTGTTGTGGTTCTGTTCGCCAAGCTGGGAATTTGTCTTGCAAACGTTTCGTCCCCTGTCTAGGTGACATCCTCAGTGCTTGGGAGCCTCCTGTGAAGCGCTTCTGTGATCTTTCCTCCGGCATTTGTAGTGGCCTGTCTCTGCCACTTCCGGTTGTCAGTTCGAACTGTCCGCTGTAGTGGCCGGTATATTGGGTCCACGTCGATGTGTTTGTGGACCCAATATACCGGCCACTACAGCTGACAGCTGGAACTGACAACTGGAAGCGGCAGAGACAGGCCACTATAAATGCCGGAAGAAACAGCACAGAAGCGCTTCACAGGAGGCTCCCAAGCACTGAGGATGTCACCTAGACAGGGGACGAAACGTTTGCCAGACAAATTCCCAGCTCAGCGAACAGAACCACAACAGGAAAAGGTAATTCTGGATGCAGTAAATGGCCTTCATCTTGTATAACTATCCTGTGACCTCAGCTTACGATTGACAGAAACATGGGATGTTAACGAGCATTTCCAACTGCATGGGGAGCTCTGGCAAGAAATGGGAGTGGAGAGCGAGACATTACGATGATGGAAAATAGTCAGAGAGAAGTTAAACTAAGTTGAACAATGTTGTTGTGTCAACATTGTTGTGTCAGACTCCTGTGTTTTAAAGATCTGGTGGTTTTAAGGGAAGGGAAGGTGGAAAGAGCTGAGATGTTACCAGAACAAGTCACTTGGTTCATTCACCAGCAGCTGGCCATAATATCCTTTCCCAAAGGAATGCACATGAGAAGTCAAGGACACACTGGTAGTTAAAAGTCAGTCACAAAGCCTTGACTCACACATAGCATCTGATCATAAATCATAGCTCTGTATCTATTTCAGCTGAGGATGATGGGGAAAGACTAGGAAAGTGGCATTGAGGATTATCAGATTTGGCATGAGCTCAATGAAGGGTGGAGCAGACTCAGGTCTAATGCTGCTCCTGTGTCTTATGGTCTTATGGCACAAGGCCCCTATTTTGTTTAAAATTTGTAAGTTAGCGTCAGTCATCAAACAGTGTCAACTGTGAGCCCAAACTAATTCCGGATACCTCATGGAAAGCCAAAATCATGAAGTTGGGCATCCGCAAAAAGGCAAATCTCCCTTTGCTGGCAGTTATCATGCAGAAGCAGCTTTGTTGGTTTGGCCACCTCTTCAGGGCAGCAGTCAGATATACTTTCTGTTTGGTGAGTTTGGTCTAGGCCAAGAGGCCATGGGAGGAACAAAGCTCTGCTTGCCAGTATGACATGAAGGCCCTGAACACACCTGGCAGGCACTAGGCCTTGACAGAGGGAAATGGCATCACATGTGGGTCAGCGTGCACTGTCGTTAGAGTCAGTAGCTAAATCAGCTTAGCAACGGGCATCAACACAGAAAACAACAACCCACATGAACACCTGGCAACCACCTCACAGGCCGCACTCATGACAGAACCACCTTTTGTGGATTGATCTCTTTGTCCACTGGGAGAAGTGCACTGGAGGAAGCTTTTCCATCTCCAAATGGGTTTGATTTGCTGCTTATCCATCATTCTACACAGATGGAAGGATGCTGACAATCCCAAAAGCAAATCCAGTGAAAAACCTTAACAATGTCTCTATGACTCTAATATATAACCTTAAAGTGCAGACTGTTTCTGCTCAAAGCCACAGATTAGCTCAATGCAGTGAAACTGCACGTGAAATAAATGCAAGAGTAGACCATACAGCTCTTTGAGTGTGCATTACCCTTCAATAACCTCAACTCCATCACTCCAAAATATTCTTTGCTTCCTTTGCTATTCAACTGTCTATCCAAAACTATGCATTACCTGGGGTACTGAGCCATACAGGCCAGAAAGGAAGCTCTGATCCTTGGCCTGCACCAAGTTGTTAATTGAGACTGGCAGTGTGGATGGCCTACAATTGGCTCTGCACTGGGAAGGGAGTGGTGGGCAGCGAATTCAGCAGGGGCTCCCGCTTCTGATCAGCATTGAAGCACTCCTGCTGGGAGTGCACATGTTAAATCAGGCTTCACTGTGGTGACTCCACACTGGAACAGCATGCCAACACTCCACAGATTGCATGAAAAATGAACACAGCTTTCAAGGAACCCGTGGTGTTATTTTCCAACTTGAAAGAGAGGACAAGAATAAATGGAACAAAAATAATGCGGCAGATTAATGGCCTGAGCTGTCACATAAACAAATACAAATATATTAATTGTTCAACTAACAGAGTCAGTCACTTTAATGCCTCATTAATCTCCAGTGTCCAACTAATCTAAATGAAAAACTCTGCTGCTTAATGTGATGCTGCTTCAAACTGTGGAATTATTGTAAATATAAAGGAGCATTTGTCTGAACAGATTATAATAGACTTGGATTACATATTGATTGAAGAGGCTGTCCACGCCTCTATAGTAAATACATTTCCTGATAAAGGCTTGGAACTACACAACCAGATGGCCCTCATAATCCTGTAACCATCTCAGCTCTGTCAGGAAGCATGTCCTGTGTGAAGTTACAAATGAGTCAATGTTTCCTCCAACAGATCAATCAGATAAACTCTACTCGTTTAGCTCTTCCTTCGACACAAGGTCAGGCTAAACTGGAAAGCCTGGCACTCTGTTTGATCCAGAATTTCCAAACCAGCTTTCCATCCAATATCAAGAACATTTACTTCAACCTCAGTAACACTCCCCTCTTCAGTCCCCCTACTGCAATAATCATAGAGTCATAAAGATGTACAGCATGGAACCAGACTCTTCGGTCCAACTCGTCCATGCTGACCAGACACTTAACCTAATCTAGTCCCATCTGCCAGCACTTGGTCCATATCCCTCTAAACCCTTCCTATTCATGTTGCCATTCAAATGCCTTTTAAATTCTGTAATTATACCAGCCTCCACCACTTCCTCTGGCAGCTCATTCCATACATGCACCACCCTCTGTGTGAAAAAAGTTGCCCCTTTGGTCCCTTTTATATCTTTCCCCTCTGACCCTAAACCTATGCCCTCTAGTTCTGGACTCCCTCACCCCAGGGAAAAGACCTTGTCTATTTATCCTATCCAAGCCCCTCATGATCTTATAAACCTCTATGAGGTCACCTCTCAGCCTCTGAGGCTCCAGGGAAAACAGCCCCAGCCTGTTCAGCCTCTCCCTGTAGCTCAAATCCACCGACTCTGGCAACACCCTTGTAAATCTTTTCTGAATCCCTTCAAGTTTCACAACACCCTTCCGATAGGAAGGAGACCAGAATTGCACGCAATATTCCAAAAGCGGCCTAACTAATGTCCTGTACAGCCGCAACATGACCTCCCAACTCCTAATGCTCTGACCAATAAAGGAAAGCATATCAAATGTCTTCTTCACTATCCTATCAACCTGCGACCGTACTCTCAAGGAACTGTGCACATGCACTCCAAGATATCCTACTGGTTTAGTAACACCTGGATTCAAAGAGCTGGATTTTCCATTAAGTGTCAGCCCCATGTGGAAGTCTTGAATCCAGCTATTCTAATATACTTGCTCTTCTTTTTCTGAAAGCTATTTACAGAATCTGCTGAGCTAAGAGAAACACTAACTTCTATTTAATAACTGTTTTGCAATGGTAATTTCACTTTGCCATTCGGTCTGTAAGAGTGAGCAGGATCATGTGATCAAGGTAGCTTTCAGATGTCTGCTGACAATTCGATGTATACCCACTTTGATTTCCCCACACCACTCTACTCTTCTGCCTCTAGGCTGTTAAACCTGCTTTTCCAAATGTCTGTCTTGCGAATTCCTCCAGTTAAATGCACTACAAACTGTGTCCTAGCTACTATTTCTAGACTGTTTATTTCAAACTGAAGTAGACTATTGGTGACCTTGACCCTTCTTTAACTCTAAACTAAGCTTCAGATTTTTTTTTAGATTACTTACAGTGTGGAAACAGGCCCTTCAGCCCAACAAGTCCACACCAACCCGCCTAATAACCAGAAATTGCTGACAGCATCTGTGGAGAGAAATCAGAGGTAACATTTCGGGTCCAGCGGCCCTTCCTAAGAAGGCCTGCATTAACTCTGACTTCTCTCCACAGATGCTGGCAGACCTGCTGAGCTTTTCCAGCAATTTCTGTTTTAGTTTCTGTTTGCCAGCTTCCACAGTTCTTTTGGTTCTTATTTAGATTTCTGAACCCCTTCATCGCAAAGATTGCCAACTTCCACTTCCTTAACATCACTCCCTAACTTTCGAATGTTGAAACCCTCTGGTCAAAATTTTGTCGGCACCAAGTTTTACATTTCCAGTAATGGTGTTCCATTCTCCAGCTTAACTCATCCAAGCTTGTGCTGCCTTGAACCTGTTCCGCTCCAAATCCTGCTCATCCTGAATGTCTTCCTCATTTCCACTCTCTTCCTCCTCTTACACCATCCTTGCTGATATTAGATTAGATTAGATTCCCTACAGTGTGGGAAACAGGCCCTTCGGCCCAACAAGTCCACACTGACCCGCCATAGCACAACCCACCCAGACCCATTCCCCTACAATTACCCCCTTCACCTAACACTACGGACAATTTCCCATGGCCAACTCACCTAACCTGCACATTTTTGGACTGTGGGAGGAAACCAGAGCATCCGGAGGAAACCCACGCAGACACGGGGAGAATGTGCAAACTCCACACAGTCAGTTGCCTGAGGCGGGAATTGAACCCAGGTCTCTGGTGCTGTGAGACAGCAGTGCTAACCACTGTGCCACCGTGCCGCCCATATATTAGTTCTATCTATCAGTGCTTCTAATTTCAGGTTCTGAGCCCAGTATTTTAGCCACCTAGTTGCTTATTTGCCTCATATCGCTTTCACCCTCTCTGGCCCTACAACTTCCCCAGAACCTTGCGTTTCCCTGACTCCCATTTCCACTACATTTCCTTATTTCTTTGCTCTGCTTCGGCTTTCAGCTGTCTGGGTCCTACATTCTGGAATGACCTTTCTAAATGACCTTTGATTGGCACCACATTCACAAGAATCCACTCCCTCCATCACCAATGCTCAGCGGCAGCAGTGTGGGCTATCTACAAGATGCCCTGCAGAAATTCACCAAAGATCCTTAGACAGCACCTTCCAAACCCATGACCACCAGCCAAGACCTGTAACCACCAGTATGTGCAAGTTCCCCTCCAAACTGCTCACCATCCTGACTGAGTGTGATTGAGTCAACAGACCCTTTGGTCCAATTTGTCCGTGCCGACTTGGAAATATATTGCTGTTCCTTTCCTGTTGTTGGGTCAAAATCCTGGAATTCCCTCCCCAAGGGCATTGTGAGTCAACCTGGAGCATGTGGTGTTTACACCCTGTGAGTCACATCCCATTCCTGTTTATCCAACCATATTGGCATAACATTCTATACCCTTCTCCTTCCTTGATGCCATTCAGTTCCGCCACTCCTTGTGTTCATGAAGGCCATATTCTGGGGAAAGATATCTCCGCTGAAATTCATATTCACTTTCATAAGGGCTATTAGGCTGAGTAGCAAATCCTTCCAATACATGTCAGCGGCTGATGATGAAAGTGGGGAGATTCCTGGTCAAGCATATAATGGAATAAAAAAATGGAGCCTCTATCATCACTATCCACAGCTCTGAACCACAATATGCATACCAAGGTGTTTGATGACCCAGCAACTCAGTCTCCCGGGGAGAATGGCTGGGGTGTTGGCAGACGCATGGCAGTGTGCGCTGCTGATACATGGTTGGCTTAGTTGGCTGTGTGGATCAGGTTAATGTCAACAACCTGGGATTCGTTCCCTGTTCCAGTTGTGACAGATCCTGGGCCAGAAAGTGTTAAAACAATATGGGATACGAGGACCCTAAAAAACTTCTTCTTGCCCTATTCTTGATGGAGCTGACAGTGCTATTGGTCAGACCTGTCTTTGGGCAGGGAACTGAAGAAATCACTATCTAGTATTTACTGCCCTGGTTATAGACTACCACCACTCCCCCCATACACACACACACACACACTAGAGTAAGTATAAGGAACTGATAGACTTCGTTAAGGTTATGAAACAGTCTATTAGGTCACTATAAACTTAGCATTGTCTAAAAGCAGGTCAGGCAACATCCAAGGAGCTGGAAAATCGACATTTCGGGCAAAAGCCCTTCATCAGGAACACTGATGCTGACCTACTGTGCTTTTCCAGCACCACACTCTCGACTCTAACCTTCAGCAGCTGCAGTGCTCAGTTTCGTCTAAAAGTGAGCAGCTCCTGTTTGATTAGATTCCCTACAGTGTGGCAACAGGCCCTTCAGCCCAACAAGTCCACACCGAACTGCCGAAGAGCAACCCATCCAGACCCATTCCCCTCTGACTAATGCACCTAACACTACGGGCAATTTAGCATGGCCAATTCACCTGACCTGCACATTGCTGGATTGTGGGAGGAAACCCACGCAGACACAGGGAGAACGTGCAAACCCCACACACACAGTTGCCCGAGGGGGGAATTGAACCCGGGTTTCTGGCACTGTGAGGCAGTAATGCTAACCACCGAGCCACCATGCTTTTAGTTCTGCTTTTAGTTTCATCAAGGGAGCCATATTGAACTTTGTTCTCCAGTTCCTTCCCTCTGACGTGCTGGATTATGGATACTCTCCATCTGTTCAAGAGGCTTTTCTTAGTAAGTGTTATGCTGCCATGTTACAACCACAGTGTACTTGGGTGTTCTGTTCTCACCCAACACACATACAGAGACTCGCATTAGCCTGTTCTAACCCAGGCAAGCTAGGCTAATTGTGACATTGCACCTTCCAGACAGAATCACAAATGGAATCTTCCTGATCCACAACGTGGTTAGCATTTAACCTGACAGGCTGGTTGATTGGGTTTGTTGCAAACTATTTTAAGTGCCTTTTAGTATCTCTGCTAGCTACATTTCTGCTCAACTGTCAACAAAACTACTTGCAAAGCTGTAGAGACAACTGGTGTGGCATGTCATAAGCGTGTGTCTGTGAGTGGCCCATCTGTTCATGTACCTGCATGGAGGTAATTGACAAGCTCCTCACACCCGCACGTGTGAGTAATTGACGCGGGCTTGTCACACACCTGTAAGCCTGTAATTGACACGGCCAGGAAATGGATTTTACAATATGTTTATGGTTGTTTCTGTACTAACAGCAGTGATTAATATATGTGCTAATATCATTAAACGAATAATGGTAACCGGGAGCACATTGCTCAAGATGCTAATTAGCCAAGCAATTTAGCAAAAGAGAAGCAAATACATTAAATAGAACAGATAAGATTGCAGACAGCAGGTCCATCAACACTGCTTCCAATGTCAAGCACTTTAGGACTGCACTTTATCCTCCTCTCACCTTTTACTTTCCTGCAGAGTTTGCAGCTGAGAACAAGATTTCTTTTCTGATCCCAATCTCTACGCTCCCATTCCTCACCTCCTCAAATTAGTCACAGACTATTTGCCTCTCCTGCCATCCCTTCTGGGATCAGTTAATTGCACACTAACCAGTCAGCTTTCTCATCTGTTGTGCATTGCACCGGTTCCCGCTGCCTCAGACCCATTATTATGCAGTGACTCCCATTCTCATTGCCAAATCAGGGAGTTTTGGTTTCAGCTGAGAACCAAAATCAAAGCCAGCGCTGGTGCAGTACTGAGGGAGTGCTGCACAGTGGGAGGTGCTGTCTTTCTGATCAGACACTAAACCGAGGCACTGTCAGCTCTCCCAAGTGAATGCAAAGGTGCAATGGCACTATTTCCAAAAATAGCAGGACAGTTATTAGAGATTCCCTATAGTATGGAAAGAAGGCCCAACAAATCCACATCGACCCTCCGAAGAGCAATCTACCCCCAACCATTTCCCCTACCCCATATTTACCCGTGACTAATGCATATAACATTATGGGCAATTTAGCGTGGCCAATTCACCTGACCTGCACATCTTTAGATTGTGGGAGGAAACCAGAGCTCCCAGAGGAAACCCACGCAGACATGGGAAGAATGTGCAAACTCCACATAGCCAATCACCTGAGGCGGGAATTGAACCTGGGTCCCTGACTCTGTGAGGCAGCAGTGCTAACCACTGAGCCACCGTGCCATTGCCAACGTCCTGCTGATGTGCATCCCTCAGACCACAACACAAAAACAAAGGGTCAACATGGTCATTACCCTTCACTGGAAGCTTGTTGTGCAACCATTAGCCACTGTGTTTCCTACATGACATACTTCAGTCACTTAACATGCTCCTAGGGGCCCTGTGGTCATAGAGAAACATGCAACACAACTGCAAGTTTTTTTTAATCTTTTACTAAGATCTCAAGCCTTATGGAATTCTTTCCCACTCAGTCTCTCCTTCCCTATAACAGCATGTTGCTGATAGTTTCTGGGTACTTAATT
Organism: Chiloscyllium punctatum; assembly: GCF_047496795.1. NCBI lineage: Eukaryota > Metazoa > Chordata > Chondrichthyes > Orectolobiformes > Hemiscylliidae > Chiloscyllium > Chiloscyllium punctatum. Next base: position 30,680,794 of record NC_092754.1, read on the forward strand.
ATCATCAAAGCATTGGTTTATTATTTGCAATCTTTTCTGGCTGTGTTTATATTTGGTTGGTGAGTTAATCCATTGACAAGCAGGGTTGCAGAGTTTATGTTGAAAATCACCAGTCCAACCCCTTCACCATTTGGAGGTATGACTGCCTCCTTCCATCTTCTTTCATTCCACCCTACCCATACATCCTTCGATTTCTTTCTCCCACGTATATTTCTCAAGAACCCCCCTTAAATGCAACAGGGGTATCCCTCTCAGCCACTCCTTGTGGTAGTAAGGTCTACATTTTAATCACTCTCTGTAGAAAGAGTTTTACTGAATTCCCTGTTGGATTTCATGGTGACTGTCTTTTATTCATGGCCTCTAGCACTGTTCTTACCCACAAGTGGAAAGCATCTTCTCTACATCACTCTATCAAACCCTTTCATAACTTTGTAGACTCTATGAGGTCACTCTTAGACTTCTCTTCATGAGGGAATAGAGCCCCAGTCTGTTCAATATTCCTGACCACATTTAACCTTTCAGATCTGGTACAAGCTTAGCAAATTTTTTTGTAGAGTCTTCTTGATCCTCAGTATACATAGGACAGAGACTGGGGACTAAAGGAATGGTGAGGGTGAGGGAAATGCAGAGTGTTGGTCAGCTGTGTTTCAACCTCAACTGCATTCTGTGACAGAGAATTCCACAGGCTCGCCACTTTCTTGCTGAAGGGATTTCTCTTCATCTCACTCCTAACTGGCCTACCTCATGTCCTTAAACTGGTTCTAATCTCGCTGGTTATCAGTGTGAGAAACGAAGCTCACTCACTTCAATAATTTCAGTCCGAGACAAGATCTGAATCAGTAGTGTCATTCATTTCACTCTTGCAAGAGGGTGTGGTGTCCACTGTCCATAAGGCAGGGACACACACACACTGAATTCAACTAGTACACAACATTTATGTAATTTGGTTCCTATCCTTTCATCCCATTGCTCTTCCCCTGTTTACATCTCCCACCTCTCTAAGACCAGCGCCCATTACTCTTGTTTATCTCTTGCCTTATCCGGCCTTGTCTGTGACAAAATGCTTATTCCTGGCCTCACAAGGCTGTTTGACCACATCCTGCTGTGGTCCATTGTTAGGTATATCCTCCCTCACTTGTTATGACCTTATGACCTCATGACTTCTTGATTGTGGTTTGTTCTTGTTTTTGCAGAAGCGGGAAATAGATGCTTATAACTTCTGTTTGTACAGGGGTATCTAGCTTAACCCCCTCCCCTCACAGCACCTTAGCTATTTGTCTGTAACGTCTACCATTGTTTGCAGGCACATTTCATTCTTGCATGCACATTTTAGCTAATACAAAAACAAATATGTATTTCCTTCACATAGTTTTCATTCTTGTTGACTCAGCTCTTGGCTGAAACAATTATACATTGGTGTGAGTTCATTTACCTTGCATAAGTAATTATGATTGCAGAAGTAACACTACTTTACTTATATCCCACATCAGGAACATCCTTCCTGTGTTTACTCTGTCTAGTCTGGTTAGAATTGTACAGGTTTCTGTGAGATCCCCCTCATTGTTCTAAACTCCAGTGAATAGGGTCCTAACCAATCACACAAGGTTTCATATTGTCAATCCCGCCATTCCCAAGATTCAGTCGAGTAAATCCCTTCATGCACTCCCTCCATTGCCAGAACATCCTTCATCAGATATCGAGACCAAAACTGCACCCAATACTCCAGGGTTGGTTTCACCAAAACAATTGCAGCAAAAGACATCCCTGCTCATGTGCAGGAATCCTCTCACTATGGAGGCCAAAATACTATTGGTTGTCTTCACTGCCTGCTGTACCTGATTGGTTCAGAAGCACAAAACACCAGGTCTCATTGCACCTCTACCTTTCTCAATCTATCACCATATAAATAATAATCTCCTTTCCTGACTTTACTAATAAAGTGGATACTAAGACACAAGTCAGAAGTGTGACGGAATACTACTTTTTGACGATAGGACATACCTGGGCAATTACTGACAAGTAGATGCCAGTGTTTTATAGCTCTACTCCAATAGCTTGGCTAAGGGCACAGTGTGCTCTGCAGCATATATCTTCAGTATGATTGCTGGTACATTGCCAGACCTTTTGCAGTAGCCGGTGCCTTACGCTGGTTATTGATATTGTGGGGAGTGAATCAGATTGGCTGCTAGTGCACAGTCTCTTGTTGTAAATTTTGAAAACTGAGAAAATCAAGTCAACTCAATTAACTAATTAGTTTAGCAAGTAGCCCTGAGGGCATTTGTAGCACTGTGGAAATGTCCCCAGCTCTAAGCCAGGAGGCCTGGGTTCACCTGCTCTAAAGGTTTTTAATAAAATCCCTGAACAGATTGATTAGAAACTAACTCTTAAAGGGAGCATGTCAAAAAATAAATTTCAGATGCATTTAAAGTGCAGAATTTTGTTGTGGGGTGGGGCTGCGGGATGGAAGGATGACACACTCCAACCCCTGTAATGGTCACTAGCCATCGAAGCAGTCCTTTATTTCATGTGTTCAAGATACTTAATCAATCAAACCTCTCTACCTTTTTATCCAGCGCCTTAATAATACAATTAACATAGCATTAACAACCTGCTGTGCCTTGGCACCCAGGCCAGCATTTATTGGCTTGGTCCTGCCTTGCTCTGATGCCAGAAGTTCCGAATAACATGCATCATGGCAAAGTGCATTAGTCAGGTGATGAACACAAACTCTGAGTACATTCTTTTCCCTGGAGTGTGCGAGGCTGAGGGGGGTGACCTTATGGGGGTTTATAAAATCATGAGGGGCATGGATAGGGTAAATAGACAAGGTTTTTTCTCTGAGGTGGGGGAGTCTAAAACTAGAGGACATAGGTTTCGGGTGAGAGGGGAAAAATTTAAAAGGGACCTAAGGAGCAACGTTTTCACTTAGAGGGTGGTGCGTGGATGGAATGAGCTGCCAGAGGAAGTGATGGAGGCTGGTACAATTACAATATTCAAAAGACATCTGGATGGGTATATGAATAGGAAGGGTTTAGAAGGATATGGGCCAAATGCTGGCAAATGGGACTAGATGAATTTAAGATATTAGGTCAGCATGGACAAAGTTGGACCAAAGGGTCTGTTTCTGTGCTGTACATTTCTATAACTCCAATGCACCTTACCTACATATCCCTGAACACTATGGGGCAATTTAGCATGGTCAATTTATCTAACCTGCACATCTTTGGACCATGAGAGGATACCAGAACATCCAGAGGAAATCCACAAATACATGGGGAGAATGTGCAAACTCCACAGAGACAGTCCCCCAAGGCTAGACTCGATTCCAGGTCTCTGGCAATGTGAGGCAGCAGTGCTAACCACTGAGCCACTGTGCTATGGTATAAAGTTCATTCAGAGTTGCAGGGATAGGGCGAGATGCTCTTTGGAGGGTTGGTGCAGACTCGATGGGTTGAATGGCCTCTAAATGAACTGTAAGAATTCTGTGGATGACGGTGATGTCAATGAGATAAGTAAAAAAAGAACTAGGGTGGGTGTAAGTGGCAGCAGCAGAAATATTAGCAGCACCTGCTCCCCAAATAAACCAAGAATATGAAATGATTGAACAGAACATTAAATCTGGAAGTGACCTTAGTGTGTAAACTTTGACTTAGAGATGTTGACTTTACAGTGTGGAAAATGGGCATCTTGCTTATTATAGTGAAATTACAAAATACTAAAGAATACTGAAAAGATATATCTAGCAAATTGTTTGAATTAAATTGCAATAATAGGACAAGGTGATTCAGTCAAACAAGTACAGTGATTTTAGTACTAACATCAATCAGTTCTTCTTCAGAGAGCTCTGATCAATAAATGGAATAGGCTTCAGGTGTGAGTTAAATGCCTTGAAATTGTTTGAAAACCATTTGGATGCTACTCTGGCAAAAAGGATCATTAACTGTTGCCACAAAATTCAGAGATGTATCCCGGACCTAATAATAATCCTAATTAAGGTTATTGATGAGGCATTCATTCTAAGCACGCAGTCAAAGCAAAACACTTGCTGCAATGGGTGAAGTTATCACATCTCAAAATAAAAAGCAACATTGTGCAGTTGCCAGCAATCTGAATTAAAATCAGAGGCTGCTGGAAATAAGTCAGGCAGCTTTTGTGAAGAGAGAACCAGTTAATGTTACCGATCTGTGAAATAATATCAGAACTGGCAAAAGTTAGAGATGGAACAACTTCATGGAATTAATCAATAGTGACAATACAGGAGGCTGTTGTGTGCAGAATTTCTTCTTCAAAGCATTTTTTTCTAATTTCCCTTTGACTGAGACGATTGAATCTGCCTCCATCCTCCTCTCAGGGTGCTCATTCCAATCACATCCACTTCCTGTGGAAAGCATTACTCCTAATGTCACTTTTAATTCTGCTAACTTCCTCAAATCGGAGATAATTGACTCTGGATTCTCCCACTATTGAGAACAGTTTCTTTCCATCTACTCTGGCCAGGCCCCTCCTGGTTTAGAACACCTCTCTCAAATCTATCAACGTCATGTCGAGGTTGTACAAGTCATAGGTGAGGCCTCTTCTGGAGTACTGTGTCCAGTTCTGGCTGCCCTGTTTGAGGAAGGATAGTATCTGGAGAAGGTTCAAAAAGGATTTACCAGGATGTTGCTGGGAGTGGAGGGTTTGAGTTAAAAGGAAGGGCTGGATGGGCTGGGACCATTTCTCACTGGAGGGTAGGAGGTTGAAGGATGACCTTATAAAGGTTAATAAGATCATGAGGGGTATAGATAAGGTGAATGACAGGTGTCTTTTTCCTTGGGTGGGAGATTTAAAGACTAAGGGATGTATTTTTAAAGTGAGCGGAGAAAGATTAAAAAAAGATATGGAGGCATTTTCTTTACACAGTGAGTAGTCCGGATGTGGAATGAACTTCCAGGGGAAATGGTGGATGCAGGTTCAGTTACAACATTTAAAAGATATTTGGATAAGTACATGAATAAGAAATGTTAGGTCAGATATGGGTCAAACACAGGCAGGTGGGATTATTTTTGGTTGGCATGGTTTGGTTGGACTCAAGGGTCTGTTTCTGTGTTGTATGGCTCGATGACTCTATAAATCTTCTCTCAATCTTTTCTGTTTTAAGCAGGACAATCCCGGTTTCTCCAAGCTGTCCACAAAACTGAAGCCTTCCACGCCTGAACCATTCTAATAAATACTTTCTTTAGTTCTTTCATATCCTTCCCAAAGATGGATGCTGCAGACCCAACTGTGAAGGTCCATGACAATATCCTTGTTTCTTTTTTCACTTCTGCCTGTATTTATAAAGCTCAGGATCCCTTATGCTTCAGTCATCACTTTCTGAATCTGGCCTGCCACCCTCAATGATTTGTACACACCTATCCCAGATCTCTTGGTTACTGGGAGAAGGGAGCCCAGGTTCAACTTCCAGCTTTTCCTTTGGTCACTCTGCCCCTCTCTCAAGTTGCTTCCTTGTACCTCAACATTCCCACAAACGAGTGCATGGATGGGTGTTGGTTTCCAGGATGATGTTTCAGCATTTGAAGTCAGATTGAGTTAAAAAGAGAAAGTCTATGATAAGAGTGCAACATAGGAAGGGTGACATGGAAACAGAGGATGAGTAAAGCAACCAGAGATGGGCTTTGAGGAGGTGGAAATAGTGACAGCAGAAATTTTACCAGCCCATATATTCTGTAGTGTGTGGTAATGATCTGAAATTGTTGAAATTAATGTTGAGTCTGGAAGTGGACTGTGTTCTTGAGCTCCTATTGAGCTTCATTCTAACAATGTAGGATGCCAGAGTGGGAGTAAGACAGAGAATTAAAATCACAAGCAACTGAAACAACAAGGTCATGCTTGCATGATTGAATGCAAGTGTTCAGCAAAGCGACCCACATTTGCTTTCTCCAGTGTAGAGGCAATTGCATTGTGAGTCGTAAATACAATACCTCAAATTCAAAAAAGAGAAAGTAAATTGCTGCTTCACCTAGAAGGAATATTGGCAACTATAGATGGTTTTCAGCAATTAGGAGAAAGTGTGGACAGCAGATGCTGGGGAGTCAGAGTCGAAAGGTGTGGTGCTGGAAAAGCACAGTAGGTCAGGCAGCATCCGAGGAGCAGGAGAGTCGACGTTCCGGGTTTAAGCCCTTCATCAGAAATGTGGAATGGGAAGGGGGCTGATGGATAAATAGGGGGTTGGGGGTGGGGGGGAGGTAGGTGGAAAGGCACTAAGTGGATGCAGGTGGGAGGTGATTGTGACAGGTTAGAGGGGAGGGTGGAGTGGACAGGTGGGAAAGAAGAGGGACAGGTGGGACAGGTCAAGGGGATAGTGCTGAGTTGGAGGGTTGGATCTGGGATGCGGTGGGGTGGGAGTGGGGAGATATGGAAACTGACGAGGTCGAGGTTGATGCCGTGTGGTTGGCAGGTGGTTTTGATTTGGCAGTGGAGAAGGCCCAGGTTTTAGCATGTCCTTGGGGGAGTGGGAGGGGACAGGGCGGAGAGCAGGTGCAGCATCTCCTGTGCTTGCATGGCAAGCTGCCATGAGAAGGGGAAGAGGAGCGTTAAGGGTACCCAGAGAGCGGCCAGGGTATTGCTGTTTTTTCAGAATACTGATACTGGATTAGAGAGGACACTAATCCTATCGCAGTGTCATCACACAAGAGGTGGCAGAATTGGAAGAAAATATCTACTGAATGTGGAGCCTGATAGGTTGGGAGTTGACGACTCCATTATGGTTCTAGGAGGAAGGTAAAGGGTGAGTTCAGAAATGGGTGAAATTGGATGACCATTGCTTTCTATAAGGTGCTGAATGATTAATGTTGTAAACTGCATTAAGCACCATCCGACCTGATGATGTCATACTGGCTTACGTGAGGATAAGGCAGAACATCTTATGATCTTGTGGTGAGCAGGTCTATACCTACAGGGACTCCCCACTGTCTTAGTAACAATGTCAACATAACTTCCACATGATTGCTATCAAGCAATAAGCTACATCTTGTTTAAGATAAGGACCTTGTCTCAATGAAACTCAGTTGGTGACAGTTAACTAACCCAATTATAAGTTGGCAGTGGTTGGTCCCGCAAACCCACACGTAACATGGGAATCGTTGATGGTGATCAGTGGTGGATATTTTTGATTAAACATGACAGCCACAATTGAGGGTCCTGTTAACTATTGTGTAGGAGATTTCTCAGTTGAAGGAAAAGGAAAACATTCATATGCGACAATTGCATATTATTATCATTCCCTCATTTGTTGACATCTTTAACCTCTCCTTGCTATGATCTGAAGCCCCCTTTAAGAAGACCATGATCATCCTGGTACAAAAGGAAACACATCCAATTTGCCTCAATGACTACTGCCCAGTGGCTCTGACCTCCATAATTATCAAGTGCTTTAAGAAGCTAGTCAAGGTTCACACCCACTCTAGCCTCCTAGCCTAGACAGCAGGTCCACAGCAGATGCCATCTGCCTAGCCTTACACTCATCCCTGAAACATCTGGATAATAAGGATACCTACATCAGACTTCTGCGTATTGACTACAGCTCTGCCTTCAGTACTATCATCCCAACCAAACTAATCTCCAGACTCAGGGATTTAGGACTCTGCTCTGCCCTCTCTAACTGAATTCTCAACTTCCTGATCGAGAGATCACAATCAGTGAGGATAGGCAAGGATATGTGCTCAGCCTCTTACTGTACTCCCTGTACACTCATTGTAGCCAAATTCCATCCAAATTCTATCTACAAGTTCGCTGACAACACCACCGTTGTGGGCTGGATGTTAAACAATGACGAGAAAGAATACAGGAAAGAGATAAGAGTGCTTGGTGGCATGGTGTAAAGATAACAAACTCTCCCTCAGTATCAGCAAAACTAAAGAGCTTTAAGGAAGCAAGGAGGAGGATATGCCCCTATCGACATTGATGGAGCTGAGGTAGAGGTGGTCAAGTTCCTGAGAGTGGTGGTCACCAACAATCTGTCCTGGACCTCCCACGTAGATACGACGGTCAAAAAAGCACAACAACATCTCTTCTTCCTCAGGAGGCTAAGGAAATTTGGCATGTCCTCAGGACCCTCACCAACTTTTATAGATGCATCATAGAAAGCATTCTATATGGGTGCATCATGGTCTGGTATGGTCCTGGGCAGAGCAGTTGCCATAAAAAACTACAGAGAGTTGTGAACACAACCCAGTCCATCACGCAAGCGAACCTTCCATCCATTGACTCCTTCTATACTTCTCACTGCCTCGGGAAGGCAGACAACATCATCAAAAACCCCTCCCACCCTGGTTAATATTCTCTTCCACCTCTTCCGTCAGGTAGAAATTACAAAAACTTACACAGACATACCAACAGACTCAAGAACAGCTTCTTCCCCGTTGTTATTAGACTTCTGCATGGACAGCTCACATTTCGATTCTAATGTTGATCTTGCTTTTTTGTGCACTTTCTTTGCAGCTATAATGTTGTATTCCTCATTCTGTTCTACCACCCTGTGATCTTTGAATGATATGATCTGCCTGTACTGCACGCACAACAAAACTTTTCACTGGACCTAGGTACGTGTGACAATAATAAATCAAATCAAATCCTTGACAATTGTACTTGGTAATGGTTCTGCTGTTCCCGTTACAGCCCCTCTATGACCTGCTTTTATCTCCTTCCTAAGCCCATTTCCATCACATTTTTCTTTGCATCATCCTTCCTTCTGTCATTTAATCATTTTCCCCTCCAGCTTTCAAATGTTTTGCCACACAAAGCAAACCTAAATTGCTGAAAGGCAAAAGTCCAACAGTTCTCTCTGATGGGGTACTAGTAAACATGTTAAAATAATACTTCACATTAAAGTAACCTTTAGTGATCTTTGGGACAAAGGGTCACCAAGAATAAACATCACAATTTGGGGTGTAACTGAGATGAGGGCAACTGGGTTACAATTTCTCACTCTCTTACTGGAGTAAACGTTTCACTTTGCTCTTGCATTTCTTCATCCTTCGGTCAGAGACACACAGTCTTCTTCTGAACGATGAGTTGCACAACAGACTGCATGTCACAAACTCTTCCCTGATTTTCCCGTAGATTATTCAGTGCAACTTCTGACTTGCCAAGGTTTTCGTGAGAGACTGTTTGACAAGATAAACATGTGTTCAGTCCCGATACGAGTGCATCCACACATACTTCATTCCCCATGCTCTAAGGGTCTCGAGGATTAAGGATAAGAGTCACCAACAATTTCTGACGATCGTATCCAGTACCACTAAGTAACAAATCTGAGAGTCTATTATCTCTTTTAAAGACTTGGGTCATGGATGATTGAGTCAGAAAGCACTCGTCATTCATAGAGCTGGGGTAATTGGGTTCAAAATCTGCAATGACACTTTGGTGTTTTTACTACTTGATATTCATGGACTAGAATCCTTTTCTATTGAGATACAGAATGTAATACGGACAGTTGGCCTCTGTCAAGACATATGCAGGCAACTGCACTAAGTTCTCCGAGCAGTCCTGCAATGCTAACTGGTTTACTGGTTGTTATGATTGCGAATTAGGTAACTGCATTGCTAACAACAACTCCGAAGGTAAATCACTGTGTACCATACTCGAAATGTTTTGATGATGTGATAAGGAGCTATTGTAATATTTATGCACAAAAATCTCTCAAAGAAAACCTCTGCAACCTCAAGAGTACATGACAATATGGTCAACATCACAGACATAGAAGAAGCCACAAACACTATAGTCAGAGGCATCTGAAAGTTCTTGGCTCATGTTATACAGCAGTAATTATAGATGGACTGTCTAAGTGAAGCCGCTATTGCTGGTGTGGATAAGCAATAACTTACTTCCTGAATATAAATCTCCTGAGACAGGACATTTGGAATAGTGCCTGATATCTTTGTTCTTGATCTGTTTCATGCTGTAAACAATTACTCACAGTCCTCTTTTCCTTTCCAGCTCACACAAAGCTTTGCAATCATAATGGCCTTGACTCCTCCAGGACATTTACAAACGCGCTCCGTGCTGGTGTTTGCCAGATTAATATAAATCAAAACTAGCTGCAAACAATGTGGCAAAACTCTCTGTGAGAACCAGAAGGTGGGGTGAACCAAAGCGATAACGGCACTGATAGATGTCATGTTAAATCATACAGACCAAACAGGGACTTGAACCCGTGCCCTGTTCTAAACTAACTGGTCACAGCCTGGGAGATGGTAGAAGTGTTACATTTTAGCAGCCTTGAAGGGAGGCACTTAAATAATCCTACTCCTGATCACCTCTGCTGCGAAGTGTGCTTACAGAGATTAGGTGAGGACAGAATTAAGCTTTGATCTAATGCCTTCCACTGTCCAACAGATTGTCAATATGTACTGTCTGGCTGCACAAGTGCCATCAATTCAGTGAATGGTGCTTTTTTGATTTGCCCAAACTTTGCAGGTCTTCCAGTGCAAAGAGTTGTCCTTGACTGAATGTTGGAGGCTGGCACATTCCAAGGTCCAGGTCTATGTGCTGAGGAATGAACCGACAGCTACAACAGAGGCACAAAGGGGAAAGATCATTCTCTGAGACCTTTCAACCAGACTGCAGCAATGGGCAGGGATTGTGAATCTCTACAAGCCATGTGCCTTGCAAAGAATATTCATTCAGAAGATTAAAAGTATTGAAATTATATTGAGGCATCTCAGAGTGTAACATGCGAACAGAGAAAAGTTGATTTCTTTTGTACTTGCAGTAATTTCCAATTTGTAATGTTTTGCTCTCACGCAGTACACCCGAAATGGAATATGTATTGTAAATATTGAGACTATTGCAATCATTTAATTGGAACATATTAGATTAGATTACTTACAGTGTGGAAACAGGCCCTTCGGCCCAACAAGTCCACACCGCCCCGCCGAAGCATACCCACCCATACCCCTACATCTACATCTACATCTACATCAACCCCTTACCTAACACTACGGGCAATTTAGCATGGCCAATTCACCTGACCTGCACATCTTTGGACTGTGGGAGGAAACCGGAGCACCCGGAGGAAACCCACGCAGACAGGGGGAGAACGTGCAAACTCCACACAGTCAGTCGCCTGAGGCGGGAATTGAACCCGGGTCTCCGGCGCTGTGAGGCAGCAGTGCAAACCACTGTGCCACCATGCCGCCCACATTCAAGTTGGATTTTACTGCAAATTCTGTGACATCAAAGTTGAAATACTTTGGAATGCATTTTTACAAATTTTATAAATAAGGTATGTTTTTGGATGAAGATGTCATGCTTCATAACTGAAGAATGGTTAGTCAGGTGAGGCTTCCATCGCTGGTTGGTATCAGGTAACTCCAGGAGATGAGTGGGAACAATCAACAGTGTTGAAAAGAAACATTGGAAAAGATGTAAAATGAACTGTTGATTTACTGTCACTCATTTTACACCATCACACAGAGTCAAAATCAATCTTTTGTTGTGCTAGTCTATGATGCTCTGTTTGACTATCAGTCTGTTGACGCTTACTGTGTTAACTAACACATTAAGCTTGGCCAACAATGGCAGATCCACACTTGACAGCCAATATTGCCAAGGGAAGATAAAGGAGAAAAATAAGCAGTTTATGTAAATCTTTACAACTTTGCCATGGAATTTGCCATGGGAAGCAGTAACTGGACAGTGTTCAAAGTGCCGCGTCTCTTAATTATTAGTTACATCGGCTCTTAAATACTCTGGCATTGTAGGTCACAATTAGTTCAGATTGCAACAGCAAATAGACTGTAAATCTCACATTTTAATGATGTGTTTTAACTTGATTCCTTGACTCTGATAGACTCAAACCTCATCAGGATCACTTCATACAATCCCAACAATGAAGAAACAAGCCATTGGACCATAAGACCATAAGACATAGAAGTGGAAGCAAAGCCATTTGGCCCATCGAGTCCACTCAGCCATTTAATCATGGTTGATCGGCATTTCAATTCCATTTACCCGCACTCTCCCTGTAGTCTTTAAGTCCTTGTGCAATCAAGAATTTATCAATCTCTGCCTTGAAGACACCCAAGATCCCAACCTCCACTGTGCTCCATAGCAATGAATTCCACAAGCCCACCACTTTCTATCTGAAGAAATGTTGATCCTCTGAAGGGCATCCCACCCAGACCCACACCTCCTCGCCCCATGGCTATCCCTTCTAGCCTGCACATCCCTGGACATTATGGACAATTTCCCAGGACCAATCCACCTAACCCGCACATCTTTGGACTGTGGGAGGAAACCAGAGCACCTAGAGGACCCACATGGACACAGGGAGAAAGCACAAACTCCACACAGACAGACGGTTGCCCGAGGGTGGAATCGAACCTGGGTCCCTGGTGCTGTGAGGCAGATGTGTTGCCATTTCTCTAATTTGCATGCTTTCAGCAAATATATTTCCCCAAATTTCACCAGAATGAAACAAGAAGATCTCAACTGCAGTGACAGATCTTTTAAACTGTTTGATTTTTTAACAAGACATCCCACTGACAAGACCTCTTCAGTGCTCGGCAATTTCAGCAACAGATCGTTCAGATTCAGAAAAAAGCTTTCTCCAGTTAGAAAGTGGTCATCAGTCTAATCTTCTGAAGTAGCTTTGGCGAGGCTCCTGACAATATTGCCCACTGCTACGGTTCTTTTCATGATGGCCTTCGAGTGTTGCAATAGCTGGGGAAAGTATTCCCAGTCTGTGGTCGAATTGCACGAGGCAAGAAGGTGGTTAACAGTTTGGGTGCTTAGGGTGTATCTCCAAAATGTCAGTCTTGCCTTTGCTATTTACAGACACTCAAGAATCTGTTACAACTTTGCAGTTTTTCAGATATACATTATTTGTAGCATTACTTCCTTCTTTCATTCTAAACTTGAAAGGGTTCAGAAAAGATTTCCAAGGATATTGCCAGGGTTGGAGGGTTGAGCTATAGGGAGATGCTGAACAGGCTGGGGCTGTTTTCCCTGGAGTATCGGAGGCTGAGGGGTGACCTTATAGAGGTTTATAAAATCATGAGGGGCATGAATAGGATGAAGAGCCAAGGTCTTTCCCCCAGGGTAGGGGATCCAAAACTAGAGGGCATAGGTTTAGGGTGAGAGGGGGAAGATATAAAAGGGACCTAACTTTGTCATGCAGAGGATGATGCATATATGGAATAAGCTACCAGAGGAAGTGGTGGACGCTCGTTCAATTACAACATTTGAAAGGCATCTGGATGGTGTATGAGTAGGAAGGTTTAGAGGGATATGGGCCAAGTGCTGGCAAATGGAACTAGATTAGGTTAAAATATCTGGTCGGCATGGACAAGTCGAAGGGTCTGATTCTGTGCTGTACATCTCTATGACACTAAACTCCCTGCTATAGGAAAGTTGCTGTTAAACTTGAAAGCATTCAGAAATGATTCACAAGGATGTTGCCAATGTTGGAGGATTTGAGCCAGAGGAAGAGCCTGCGATAGGTTGGGGTTATTTTACCTGGAGCGTTAGAGGCTGAGGGGTGATTGTATGGGAACGTATAAAATTATGAGGGGTATGGATAGAGTGAAGAGTCAAGGTCTTTTCCCTAGAATAGGGGAATCTAAACTAATGGCATAGGCTTAAGGTGAAATGGGAAAATTTAAAAGGGGCCTAAGGGGCAACATTTTCACACAGAGGGTGGTATGTGTATGGAATGAACCACCACAGGAAGTGGTGGAGGTTGGTACAATTACAACATTTAAAAAGCATCTGGATGAGTACATGAGCAGGAAGGGTTTAGAGGGATATGGGCCAAATGTTGGCAAATGGGACTAGATTAATTTTGGATATTTGGCCAGCATAGACGAGCTGGACCCAAGGGTGTACATCTTTATGGCTCTATGGCTGTAGACAGACCCCAGGCTGCAGTTAACAATGCCAACCAGCAGGAGGCTCAAGGTTGGGCTAACAGGAGGAAAAGATTCAGGGTTTCTTTTGATAGTTACCCTGTTGATCCTGCTAGAAAGGGGTATGGGAGTGAGCTTGTGCATAGCTCGGTCTACATCCATGTGTACCTGCATGTAGCTAGTAGGTGAATGTAGTCCCAGAGGCAGATTTTCCTTGCAATCAAAGATACTTCGCCTTGTTATAGGAAGGATATTATTTAGCTGGATGTTGCTTAGAGATTTGTCAGGATGTTGCCGGGAATGGAGGATTTGAGTCTTTTGGATAGGCTGGGACCGGTGTGTAGGAAGTTGAGGGGTGACCTTATAGAGGTTTATTACATCATGAGGGGTGTAGATAAAGTGAATGGCTGGTGCCTTTTTCCTTGGTTGAGGGCTTCAGAGTCTAGGGGGCAAAGTTTTAATTTGAGAGGAGAAAGATTTACGAGGGGCAAAGTTTTTAAACAGACTGATTCATGTGGGAATAAATTTCCAGAGGAAGTGTTGTATGTGTGTACAGTTACAATGTTTAAAAGACATTTGCGTAAGTACATGAATAAGAAATGTTTGGAGGGATATATGGACCAAATGCAGACTAGTTTATTTTGACATTATGGTCGGCATGGATTGATTAGGCCAAAGAGTGCTAAATGACTAAGTTGGATCCAGGAAGAGGGGGATTATGTAGGGTACAATGTGGGAGAGTGGCAAGCATACAATGTAATCCCTCAGAGAGAGAAGGTGGAAATTGATGGAATAAAAGAATGGAATAGGAGGTGATAAGTATATTCCAGAAAGAACTCACGCAAACGTACACTGTACATGAAATAGTACAGCTGCTAGTCTTAGGAGTCTAAGGATAGAAATCTCAGTCTGTAGTATGTGCAAGGATGGTTTGGAGTTGCCCTGGTTTCAGTAATTAGAATGCAGATTATCAAACACTGAGCACATTTCATTTTGTACAAAATAATTGAGAGAAATGCTGCTGGAGGGAAGTCAGACTGGTGAGGTGCGATTTATTTACTCGAACATTCTGATTGCATTAAAATCGAAATTGTAACCAGGAGAAAAGTTTCAATTACAAAACACACAATCCCATTTTTACACAGACGTGTTGTCTCTAGGTGATGCGAGCTCTCCTCAGCACCATGCTGGTAATCTATTGCTGGTGACTGACCCAAATAGTTTATAATTATAGGCCAGCCTTTGGGAATCGAGCCAAAGCCTTTGTGCATTCAAAATGAAATGAAGGCAGCTGCTGAAAAAGTAACATTACAGCCACGATAGCTGCTCCTGTCATTAACAATCTGCTTTCTTTAGGATCAGGGATGCTATTTGTTTCTCAAATCTAATTCGACAAATAGAATGAAAAAAGCTTGACAACAGTAAGAAAAATCTAGGACAGGTTCAAACTCAAAATCAAAAAATCAAAAGGAATATGGTGTGGTACGGTGGAACATTATGATGTCAGTCAGTCGATCTCCCCACCCTTACCCATGCATATATGCAACACACAATACTAATTCTGAAACCATTTCTATTCCAGATTTCCGCAAACTTCTAACATTGAAAGTATACCATCTATCTTTTATCCTCTTTTCCAATTTTCTACTGCTTCTTTTTTGTTCAACATCAACTTAAGGAACGTTCCAGAATGGCAAAAGGCCTATCAAGATTCCCTCTTGTCATCTCTTTCCCGCAAACCAACTCCTCTCTCTATCTCTCAATATCTTTTAATATTCTTTTTAAAAGCAATTATCTACTGCCTTTTTTCTTCAACAATGGTTTGTAGCAAAAAAATTCCACACTTTGCAAACTGATTTTCTCTCCTCTCATTTACTCTTTCTCATTCTGCTGTCTCACTATTGGCTTGCTGACTGGCAGAAACAATTTATCATATTCCTTGTCAACTCAACATAATTGGCCTACTTTTTATACAGGTATTATGTCCCCTGGTTCTAGACTTATGAGCTATGAGAGACATCCTAATTACATTCACCATGTCATGCCCTGAAAGAATTTTGCAAGTCTCAATGATGTATTTTATTCTACAAAGTGCAAGAGAAACAGCTGTCTAGTTTTCTCAAAATCTCATAGTCTGGGGAACGTAAGTTTCACTCCCTCTTTGCCAAGTATATCCTTCCTTAGGGAGAAAGTGAGGACTGCAGATGCAGGAGATCAGACTCGAGAGTGTGGTGCTGGAAAAGCACAGCTGGCGTTCGAGGAGCAGGAGAATCGACGTTTTGAGCATAAGCCCTTCATCAGGAAGACCACAATTGAGCATAATATTCCAGGCAGGGTGATAAAACTGGCCTAGGACTCAATTTCAAATTATGTGTACATAATTATACCACATTACACCTGCTCTGAACGTGTCTTAACGTTCATTTGGTGCTAGCAAGCCACTTTTGAGGTGCGTTAGGGACTTTAATTGATCACTGTCTTTGTCAGTCAGGTACTCAATAATGAGGGCACCCAGCTAACCACAACGTGAGATGGAGCCCCTATCTTTAGACTTGCCCTCCTCTAGACTGTATGACATTATTACCTCTGGGGGTGACAGAGAAGACTAATTTCATGAAGAAAAGATATCATAGTTATTTGGTCCAATGGAACCCACCGTTCGTCCGCTCTTGAGTTGAATTGTCACCCTCCTCCAACTGAAGATGCATCCATCTAATTAACAGAGCATTTCCACCCTAATAAATACAATCGGATAATTATATAAATTACCCTTAATTTCTGTACTTGAAATAATCATATTCCATATCGATTCAGGAACTGAAAATGCCTGGAAGCTTCAATTACAGAACTGTGGATAAAATAGAGAATCAAGCTCACTGCAGTAATCATCCATTTCGACCTGTGTGATGAAAGTTCACAGCATATTATTGTTATCTGAGAACCTGGGTTCTAAGGTGGAAGAAAAGCTGACTTTAGTTTCTTTTAAAAGGTCAGAAAATCATTTCAATCAGTGAGTTGAAAACAACATTCACAAGCTGTCAAGTGATTTAAAATAAGTGGCCAGCAAGACATTTGGGGACATAGCTATGAAGATGTTTGCTGACTTGTGTATTATAAACAAGAGAAAGACAAAGGGCCAGTAACAGGTCTGAGTTGGGGAAGTGGTCCAAGCAGCCAGAGGTGAGTATAGTCCTGAGAAACATAACAGGTTGCAAGAAAACTCCAGAAGTAGAAGGTTGCGGCAATGTCAGAAAGGAAGGCACCCAACAGGACTGAAGAAGATATGGGTTTAAGGAGTAGTAGTGTGTTGGGTTAGCCGCCAGTTTGAAGGGTTTTGGGGAGAAATATTAACTGAAGAAAACAGTGTGGAGTGAATGCACAAGAATTTGCTGAAAACAAACAGATTACTGCTTATTTTGGATTAGTGGTGCTGGAAGAGCACAGCAGTTCAGGCAGCATCCGAGGAGCAGCAAAATTGACGTTTCGGGCGAAAGCCCTTCATCAGGAATACTACTGCTTAGCCAGCTGAGGAAGAAGCCTTCTGCTGCAGATCGGGCTAACTCTTCACTGAGGATTGAGTGTTTGTAGGGTATTATTGAGGGGAATGGGATAAATGATCTTTTCTGATATGTGCAAAGAGACCATTCTAATACTTCCCGTCCAGTGTGATTTTCCCAGGCCCTGAATGATGTGGGCCATGGTGAGAACTTTGAGAGAATTTTGTCAGATACCAAGTGTGATCTTTCTTGTGGGGGAGCAATGAGTTGCATTTTCCAATTGGGTTCCAGATGCTTAGACCAGATTCTTGCTAGTGAGTGGCAAGAGACCTATTAGCAGGGATTATTGTTCATTATCAGTCTCATTATGACTTTATCTCACCTAATTAATATGTAGTCTCCTATTGTATCCTTGCCAGATGGAATCGAGATGCCAAAAATTCCCAACAGGAAGGCTAGAACGAGTACCTGATGGCCAACTTGAACCACCTTGCCAACTCCCAGGGCATGCTTCATGGCAGTGCCTGCTCACACCCATGCCCATGGATGCTGGTATCTGACCCAGTCCAGCCTCTCAGCAGCATCATGGTACATTTCTAATTCACTTACAGTACACTTCTGCACTGTTGTGCTGCACTTGGTATGTCTCTCATTGCAAGGCTGGACACCTTCTCTCTGAGCGCTTCAGAGAACATCTTTGGGACACCCACACCAATCAATCCCACTGCCCCATGGCCAAACATTTCAACTCCCCCTCCTACTCTGCCGAGGGCATGCAGGTCCTGGGCCTCCTCCACCGCCGCTCCCTCACCAGCCGATGCCTTGAAGAAAAACACCTCATCTTCCTTCTTGGGACCTTCCAACCCCATGGCATCAATGTGGACTTCACCAGTTTCCTCATTTCCCCTCCCCCCCACCTTACCCCAGTTCCAACCTTCCAGCTCAGCACCGTCCTCATGACCTGTCCCACCTGTCAATCTTTCTTCCCACCTATCCGCTCCACCCTCCTCTCTGACCTATCACCTTTACCCCCACCTCCATCCACTATTGCGCTCTCAGCTACCTTGTCCCCAGACCCACTCCCCTCCCATTTATCTTTCCACCCCCCGAGGCTCCCAGCATCATTCCTGATGAAGGGCTTTTGCCCGAAACATCGATTTTCCTGCTCCTCGGATGCTGCCTGACCTGCTGTGCTTTTCCAGCACCATTCTAATCTAGACTCTGGATTCTCACCTTGCCTTGTCTCATCTTTCACAGCTTTCCCCCTTCAGCCAGAGCTAACAGCCTTTATTTGACTTGTCTTTTAGTGCAGACACAAAGCCAGACAGCTTGTCCTGTTGTCAACAGTGAACAGTCAAGGGGTGGACACATGGCCTTGTGGCACTGTGCTATGTCAATGTCACACTGACAACATGTGCCTGCAGTGTACAAAACACTGCGCTTCAACCAAATGGACATGCCTCAAAGTTGAAGAGCTTTTAGTCAAAGGTAAAGGGAGTGATCCTTTAACCACTTGAGGTAGTTAGAGATTCATTCAGTCAGGGTGGAGCTAAATGCTGAGCATCCCAGCAGCTGCCCTGGCTCTTCCTGCCTTGTCTTGGCCTGCTTTCTCCTGGAATAAGACAAAGGGAGGGAATCGAATGAGATGAAAGTGGCTGGCACAGCTGGGGGGGGGGGGGGGGGGGGGGTGGTGGTGGTGGTGGTGAAGGGAGTGAGGTGTTGCAAGTGAGTGAGTGAGGAGGCAGTGCAGAGGCCAGACAGGGTAAGGATTGCTGTGTTTGGATAGTTAAGAGGGAGGATGTTGCAGGAAATGGTGAGAGCATTTCACAGACAAGGACCTGGAGGTCCTGGTGCAGAGGAGGGACACCATCTTCCCCCATGACCAGCAGAGGGGGCTCCAACTGTGAGAACGATAGAACATAATCCTTAGCGCAAGTTGGTATTGGAGCAGAGATGGATTGAGTGTGAGAAAGCAGAAAGCTGAGTTGGGCCCTTACCCTGCTAGAGTTGAGAAGGTAATTGAACCTCTTCCTCCAGTGCTCAATGTTCCTCTCAATGTCTGAGTCTGCAGTGACCCTGGGGGAAACCTTGGACCAGGCTGGCAGGGTGTAGTGTTGGAGCCCCCTCTGCTGGTCATGGGGGAAGATGGTGTCCCTCCTCTGCACCACTCCTTCCACCCCAGGACCTATGGATTCCTATCTGTGAAATAAGGCACCAGCTTCCTCTTCCCTGCCATGTCCTGGGCAAACATCATGAACTGTGTGGGACAGCTCCAGACTGATGGTGCTTGTCTGGGTGGATAGCGACCTTTTAAAAATGGCGCCAACATTAGGGGATCATACCACGATGGGGTGAGTACATCTGGCCACAGCCTGTGGTAAAACCAGGCTAGTACTGGATAAAAGGAGCACCATATATATATGTATATAGGACAGGTTGTTAGTGAAGCAAGCTCGGGACAACAGCCATAAGATATAGAAATAAAATTGAGCTGTTCAGCCCATTGAGTCGGCTCTTCCATTCGATCATGGCTGATATGTTTCTGAACCCCATTCTCCTGCTGTCTCCCTGTAACCCTTAATTCCCTCACTGATCAAGAACCTATTTCTATCTTAAAGACCCTCAATGACTTAGCCTACCAACCTTCTGCGGCAAAGAGGTCCACAGATTCCACCCTCTGGCTGAAGAAATTCCTCCTCATCTCAGTTCTAAAGGGTCATTCCTTCACTCTGAGGCTGTGCCTTTGGGTCCTCATCTCTCCTCCTAGTGGAAACATCTTTTCTACATCCACCATATCTAGGCCTCTCAGTATTTTATAAGTTTCAATCAGATCGCACCCCCATATCTTTCTAAACTCCATTGAGTACAGACCCAGAGTCATACAGTACAGAAACTTTGGTCCAACTCTTCCATGTTGACCACGTTTCCCAAACTATACTAGTGCCATTTGCCTGCATTTGGCCCATTACCCTTTTAACATTCCTATTCATGTTTTTGTCCAAATGTTTTTTCAATGTTGTAGCTATACCTGCTTTACCACTCCCTCTGGTATTTGATTCTAAATGGACACCACTCTTTGTGTGAAAATGTTGCCCCTCTGATTCCTTTTAAAATTTCCCCACTCATCTGAACCTTATACCCCACAGTTTTGAACTCCTCCGCTCTGGGGAACAAACCTATGCTATTCACCTTATCTGTGCCCCTCATGATTTTGTAGACCTTTATAAATTCCTGATGAAGAGCTCCGGCCCTAAACGTCGATTTTCCTGCTCCTTGGATGCTGCCTGACTTGCTGTGCTTTTCCAGTAACACACTCAACTCTGATCTCCAGCATCTGCAGACCTCACTGTCTCTTACAAACGCTAGTCAACCTCTTACACTCCAAGGAAAAAAAGTTCCAGCCTTTCCTTATAACTCAAACCCTCCATTCCCACCAACATCCTTGCAAATCTTCTCTGCCCCTTTTCCAATTTAATAATATCTTTTTCTTTCCACAGATGCTGCCAGAACCATTGAGCCCTGAACTGATCCTCATATGACAAGCTCTTCATCCCCAGGATCATTCTTGTAAATCTCCTCTGAACCCTCTCCAATGCCAACATGTCCTTCCTTAGATAGGAGGCCCAAAATTGCTCGCAATGTTTCGAAAGCAGTCTCACCAGAGCCTTCTCCAGCTTCAGCCGTACATTCCTGATCTTGTACTATAGCTCTCTCAAAATGAATGCTAACATTTGTATTAGCATTTGCTTTCTTACTGCCAATTGAATCCACCTCCACCGCATCTGCTCCCAGGAGGAGCAATTCCTCTCCAGAATATCCCAGATGGCCTCCTACTTCAAGGACAGCAAGTTCCCCTCCCAGGTGGTCAACAATGCCCTCCAGCGACTCTCCTCCACTTCCCGCACCTCTGCCCTTGAACCGCACCCCTCCAACCGCAACAAGGATAGAACCCCCTGGCCCTCATCTTCTACCCCACCAACCTCTGGATACAACGCATTATCCTCGCCATTTTCACCACCTACAGTCAGAGCCCACCACCAGAGATATGTTTCCCTCCCCACCCCTACATGCGTTTGGCAGAGACTATTCCCTCTGCGATGCCCTTGTTTGGTCCATGCCCACCCCCACCAACCCACCCCCCAAACTCCCGGCACCTTCCCCTGCCATCGCAAGAGGTGTAAAACCTGTGCCAACATCTCCCACTTCACCTCCATCCAAGGCCCCAAAGAATCCTTCCACATCCGGTAGAGATTTTCCTGCCCATCAAACACCTCATTTATTGTGTCCGTTGCTCTTGATGCGGTCTCCTTTGCATTGGGAGACAGGATGCCAACTTGCGGAATGTTTCAGGGAACATCTCCAAGACACATGCACCCAACAACCCAAGACCCTGTGGCTGACCACTTTAACTCCCCCTCCTATTCCAACAAGCACATGCAAGTCCTGGGCCTCCTCCAAGCCACCTGATGCCTGGAGGAAGAACCCCTCATCGTCCGCCTTGACACCCTCCAACCACATGGCATCAATGTCAATTTCACCAGTTTCCTCATCTCCCTTCCACTACCTTATTCTGGATCCAACCTTCCAACTCAGCACTGCCCTCTTGAACTGTCCCACCTGTCCATCTTCCTTCGCACCTATCTGCTCCACCTTCTGCTCCAACTTAACACCATCAGTGCCCACCTCCATCTACATATCACCTTCCAAAGTACCTTACCCCCAGTCCCACCCCCTCCCATTTCTCTCTCAGCCTCCTGCCCCACTCCCCAAAATACATTTCTGATGAAGGATAATGCCTGACATTGTTGACTCTCCTGCTCCTCAAATGCTGCCTGACCAGCTGTGCTTTTCCAGCGCCACACCTTTTGACTCTGATCTCCAGCATCTGCAGTCCTCACTTTCTCCTGTTTGAATCTGTATGTTAACCTAAGGGAATCTTGAACTAATACTCCCAAGGTCCTTTGTAGTTCAGATTTCACTGTTTAGAAAATAGTCCATGATTCTATTCTTACTAGCAAAGTTCACGACTTCACAATTTCCCACAATACTTCGAACTGCCAATTCTTTGCCAACTATCCTGGTCTGTCTAAATCCTTCTGCAGCCTCCAAGCTTCCTCAACACTACCTGCCCCTCCAGCTATCTTGGCAAATTTAGCAACAATGCCCTCAGTTCCTTCCTTCAGGTCATTAATGTATAACATGAATACAGCAGCTTTTAGAGTACAGTAGCTTTTAATTATGATTTCTACCAGATTCAATTGATACAGTAAAAACGAGACAGCGTTCCTCCAGGTCTGAGGGAACTAAATGGACAGCACAAACTACACACTCGTACACGGCATAAAGTGCATAAGAAATGCAAAACACACAAGTTACAGTGTAACTGAAGAATGATGAATAGTATACATTTTTCTTGCAGCAATACTAAAGAATTTCAGGTTTGAAAGAGTCTGATCATACAATGTTCGGAGCCTTTTGGCTTGGGGGAAGAAACTGCTGCACAGTCTGGTCATGACAGACCGAATGCTCCAGTATCTTCTACCAGATGGCAGGAGGGAGAAGAGTTTGAGTGAGGGGTGTGTGGGGTCTTCCACAATGCTCTTAGCCTTTCAGATGCAACGCGTTGTGTAAATGTCTGTGATGGAGGGAAGAGAGATCCCAATTATCTTCTCGGCTGTTCTCGCTATCCATTGGAGGGTGTTAAGTTCTGAGATGGTGCGATTCCTGAACCAGTGGTGTGGCAGCTCAGGGTGCTCTCAATGAGCCCTCTGTCGGGTGTGGTGAGGGTGGGGGTGGGAGGTGGGCTTTCCTCAGCCTGCGCAGAATAGCTGTGGTCCCAATATGAACCCTTGCAGAACTCCACTAGTCACCGGCTGCTATCCCGAAAAAGTCCCCTTTATCCCCCCCCTTTCTGCCTTCTGTCAGTCAGCCAATCCTCTACCTATGCCAGTACCTTGCCTCTAACACCATGGTCTCTTATTTAGAAACGTCCTATGTGGCACCTCATCAAGGGACTGAAATAATGCAAGAAAAATCGTTAAGCCTTGCAGAGAGAAATTCTCAACGAAACTCGACAGAAATGACATAGTCCGAATGTGGGAAGATTCAGTTCATAATTTGTGTTTATGTTTTGTATAATACAGTTTATGTTATCGTATTAAAGCACTCGGCAGCCTCTTTTGAATACATGATGTGACTTACCACCATATTTAACAAAAACAAGATAAAAATTTATCATTTATTGAACAGGTCTGGGATATGATGTGCCTACTATTACCAACAAGGAGGATCACAACATCGAAACTGCCTTAAAGGGGCAGCTTGTCAAATTGATTTTTCCAGTGTGAAGCCTTTTCCAAGGATAGCAAGGTGGCTCTGTGGTGCCTCACAATGCCAGGGGCCTGGGTGCGATTCCACCATTGGGCGACTGTCTCCATATCTGTGTGGGTTTCCTTTGGGTGCTCTGGTTTCCTCCCAAAATCCAAAGCTGTGCGGGTTAGGTGGATTGGCCATTCTAAAATGCCCCGTACTGTCCAGGGATGTGCAGGCTAGGTCGATTCGTCTTGGGAAATGTAGGGTTACAGGTAGGTTGACCTGGGGGTGGGGGGGGGGGGGTAGTTGATGTGGACTCGATGGGCTGAATGGCCTGCTTCCGCATTGTAAGGGTTCCATGATCACTATGAGCAGCTCTTAGGATTCAACTACTGGCAACGCTCTGCGTCCCCTTCATAACTTCAGGGGTTGATTTTCTGGAAGGACCACCCTTTATCCCAAGAAGATTTGAGTGCAGGAGTAAAAAAACCTTGCTGCAATTGTATGGAGTCTTGGTGAGACTACATTTGGAGTACTGGGTCCAGTTTTGGTCTCCCTTTCTGAGGGAGAATATTACTTACCACAGAGAGAGCATCATAAAGGTTCACCAGAGAGATCCCTGAATTGTCCGATGAGGGGAGATTGAGAACTCAAGGAAATTGGGACGAATGAGTGGCAATCTCATTGAAACTTACAAAATTCAGCGGAGTCTCGATAAAGTAGCTGCTTAAAAGATGTTTCCCTTGGCTGGGGAGGGGCATGGGTGGGATCTAGACTCAAGAGACAGAGTCTCTGAATAAGGGGCAGGTCATTTAGGACCGAGATGAGAAGGAATCTCTTCACTCAGAGGGTGGTGAAGCTTTCAAATTCTCTTCTTGAGTGGTCAGTCAGGAAGCTCAAGACACAAGCCACTGGATTGTTATTAAAGGTATCAAAAGATATAGGGATAATCTGGTGAAATCACTTCACGGTTGAGAATCAGTTGTGGTCTCGTTGAACAGCAGAGTAGTCTCGAGGGGCCAAGTTGCCAACTCCTGTTCCTGTTTCCTTTTGGTCAAAGTAAAACCCTGAGGCAGTCTGCTGCTGAATTCCTAATGGAAAGCTCTGGAGTGGACCTGGAATGGGAAGGAGGGCTTTGGGGTTGTGGAATCTCACTGCAAGGAGTCACAGTCTCAGAAAAAGGGAGTGGCTGTCAGTAGCAGCATGTCGGGCAGATTTATCCTTGGTGGGCTTGGGTGGGGAGAGTTTAGCCTGGGTATGCTGTTGGAAGTTGTTGGATATAATGTGGTGTGCATTGAAATTCTGTCAGTCTCACAGAGTCACCTCTCAGAGTCAGTTCCACAACACAGCCCCATCCACATCAGGAAACAAGCCCCTACTTTACCTGATCAGACAGTGTACTTCCCTTGATTAAAATCACTCCAATCCTCAGTTTAAAGAAGAACCCTTCCTTCCTCCTTTTAATTTTGCTTTATTGGAGCAATTTTGAGAGTGAAAGCTGGCAGTACATGGAGTTCTTACGATTAAACAGAGCATTAACAACTCAGTTCTGAAGATCTGTTAATTAGCAAATCTGAAATCACTTTCCACTAATTAACTTTCATTTCTCGAGAAAAAGAACTTCAAAATATCACTGAAATTTTGTTGCTGTTTCAAAGAAGAAGTTTCTTGGCATTAAAAGCAGAAAGTTTGGAAATGCTCAGAAGGACTGGCAGCATCTATGGAGAGAGAAACAGTAGGGGCATTTCACTTCAATTCAAGTGGTAGAAGTTTATAAACTCATGAGGGGTACAGCTAAGGTGAATGGCCAGTGTCTTTTCCCTAGGGTGTGGAATTTTAAGAATGAGGGGGCATATATTTAATGTGAAAGGAGAATGATTCAAAATAAGACATGAAGGGTAACTGTTTTTAGACAGGGGGTGGTTCATGTGTGGAATGAACTTCCAGAAGAACTGGTCGATGCAGTAACAGTTACAGTGTTTAAAAGACATTCATGAATAAGAGGAATGTCTGGAGGGATATGGGCCTAGTGCAGGCAGGTGGGAGTCATTTAAATTGGGATTATGGTCAGCCAAGTTGGACCGAAGGGTCTGTTTCTGTGCTGTATGAGTCTTAAGTCAAATAATTTTTTTTCCGAACATTGGACCTTTTAGAGTTAGAATTCCTACAGTGTGGAAACAGGCCCTTCGGCCCACTAAGTCCACACTGACCCTCCAAAGAGTAACCCACCTAGACCCATTCTCCTATCCTATTACTCTACATTTCCCCCTGACTAATGCACCTAACCTACACATCATTGCACACTATGGGCAATTTAGCATGGCCAATTCACCAGACTTGCACATCTTTGGATTGTGGGAGAAAACCAGAGCACACCCACGCAGAGAACATGCAAACTCCACACAGACAGTCACCTGAGGTTGGAATCGAACCCAGGGCCCTGGTGCTGTGAGGCAACAGTGCTAACCACTGAGCCACCATGCCACCCAAGTAAATATTTTCAGAATTACCAGCTTTTATGTCAAGTTGTCTGCATTATGCCATCCAAAATGGCACAGAGATCATGAACGGTTAAATGTCAAGAGAAAGAATGTTAAAAATTAGAGAGATTTTTCCAAAAGTTGTTAGTGTACCTTCCCTCTCCCCTACCACTTCCCTCTCCCCTCTTGCCTCTCTTCTTATCTTTACCTGCCCTCTTGCTCACCCTGACCCTTGCTCACCTACGTCAACTTGACCATCTGTACACAACCACCTAGTAAGCCCTGTACCTTGCTGGCCCTGTCTTTCATGCCCATCTTTGTGTGCATCAGCCTTATGCCCTTTCTCATACTAGTGCAACTTAGTGAATCCCACATTTCCAATAGGATGAATTTAACAACAGCAATAGCCTAATCCTATGCCTATTTTGTCTAACAAATTATATGCATATAGTGCTTTCAATACAATAATTCATCCCAAGGTGCTTCACAGGGGCATTGTTAAACAAAATGATGCCAAGTCAGATATTATAACAAATGATCAAAGAGGTGGGCTTGAAAGTGTAGCTTAAGGTAAAAATGTGACGTTAAGAGGTGTAGAGAGGAAATTCCAGAGCTGAGAGCCTTATCAGTTGAAGGCTAACAAATGTTCCTTTTCATGCACAGGATGAGGGCGTCACTGACTAGACCAACATTCACTACCCATCCTTAGTTGGTCAGAGGACGGTTAAGAGTCAACCACATTGCTATGGGTCAGGAGTCACATGTATGCCTGAGTAGGTACAGATGGCCATTCCCTAAAGGATATTCGTGATTCAGATGACAATCACCAATGTAAACTCTTAATTCTACATTTTTTTAACAATTAAATTTAAATTCTGCCATCTGCCATCGCAGGATTCAAGCCCAGGTCCTTGGAACATTACCTGGGTCTCTGGAATAACAACCGAAACAGTTCTGAGGAATGATCACTCAGCCCGAAACGTTAACTCTGATTTCTCTCCACAGATGCTGCCAGACCTGCTGAGCTTTTCCAGCAGGTTTTCACCTCAGGAATAATAATCCAGTGAAAATACCTCTAGGCTGTGATCCCTTACAAGAAGCGGAACAATAACTGGAAAACTTGGGAGATGAGAACTGGATGAGTGCAGATAGCTCTATGGCCAGTATGGCTGATCCCTTTACAGACCTTGATGCTTTGAGGGAGTTATTTAATGAATCTGTCCTATATTCTTTTTCTCTTTTGCACACTGTTGCTCTTTATTTTCTCTCACATTTTTTCTCTCTGCACTTTTCCTTTTTCCTACAGTCTTCGTTGTTTGGAAATAAAGGTTCAGAAGTCAAAATAATCTTACTTCTGTTCTGGTGTTTCCATTGAGATTTTATACAATTTCTAGCTATGTGTCATAAAGTCTTACAGCATGGAAACAGACCTTTCTGTCCAACCGTGCTGATCATGTTCCCAAATCAAGCTCGTCCCAATTGCCTGCTTTTGGCCTATAATCCCTCCAAACCTTTACTACTTGCCTACTTATCCAGTGGCACAGTGGCTCAGTGGTTAGCTCTGCTGCCTCACAGTAAGGGACTCAGGTTCAGTTCCCACCTCGGGTGACTGCCTGGAGTTTGCACATTCTCCCAGTGTCTGTGCGGATTTCCTCCGGGTGCTCTGGTTTCCTCCCATAATCAAAAGATGTGCAGGTCAGGTGAATTGGCCATGCTAAATTGCCCATAGTGTTAGGTGCATTAGTTAGAGGGAAATGGGTCTGGGTGGGTTACTCTTCGGAGGGTCGGTGTGGACTGGTTGGACCGAAGGACCTGTTTCCATCTTAGGTAATCTAATCTAAATGTCTCTTAAATGTTGTAGCTGTCCCTGTATTACCACTTTCTCTCTGGCAGTTCATTCCACATACGAACCATACTCTGTCTTTTTAAAATACTTTGCTTCACCTTAAAAATATATTCCCTCGTTTTGAAGCCCCCTAACCTAGGGAAAAGACCATTGTCATTCACCTTATTCATGCCTCTCATGATTTGGTCAACCTCTATAAGGTCGCCCCTCAACCTCCTCTGTTTCTATAAAAATCAAGTCCCAGCCTATCCTTATAACTCAAATCTTCTATTCTCGACAACATTCTGGTAAATATTTTCCTAACCCTCTCCAATTTAATAATATCCTTCCTATAACAGGAAGGCCAGAACTGCACACAGTACTCCAGAAGAGGCCTCACCCAATGTCCTGTACAACCTCAACATAATGTCCCAACTCCTATACTTGAAAGTCTAAGCAATGAAGGCAAACATATTAAACGTCTTCTTAACACACTGTCGAACTGTGATGCAAATTTCAAAGACATTTATATCTGAATCTCTAGGTTTTTCTGGTTTACAATCTTACCTGCAATTAATTATATAAGTCCTGCCCTTGTTTGTTTTACCAAAATGCAATGCCTCGCATTTATCCAAATTAAACTCCATCTGCCACTCCTTAGCCCATTGACCCAATTGATCAGGATCTCTTTATAATCTTAAATAACCTTTTTGACTGTCCACTGTGCAGTGTGATCTTCTCTGTGGTTTATTCCTATCTCTTCTCTGCAAACGTCTCAGTTTCTGCACGGCTTCCTCTTGCTCTATTTACATGTTTTGTTTTTCGATAATTTGTTACACCCTGGATAAATGGTGAGATTCATAGGTGCGCGGGCGAAAGTTATTTATTCAGATCTGTCCAAGCACAACATCTTGCTTTGGAGACTAGTGAGAATGTTTTATTGCAGTACACAGATAATTAAAGAATAATATTGCCAGTTGCTCTTGTATAAACATGCTAAACCCGTTCCCATCTATTCCTTGTTCTCTCTCCACTCACTCATTCTTATTCTCTTGAGTTGACCTAATTCACAACTTCCTACTGTTGCATTTGATCACATGTAAGAACAACTTGTATTTATACAGCACTTTTAACACAATAAACTCCCCAAAGTGCTGATCAGAGGCATTATAAAACAGTATGTATAAAACAGCCAATAAAATTGCCAGATACTGGTTTTTAGGGAACATCTTAAGGGCTGTAAATGAGGTGGTGTGTGTGTGTGTGTCTGTGTGTTTCACAGCTTAGATCCAAGACAGCTGAAAGTGTGGAGTTATTGAAATTGAGAATGCTCAGAACACTGGAATTGAAGTAGTGCAGATATCTGAGGAGGGTTTGAGAAGCATTGACTCTGCTTTCATTCCGGACCTAGATGAAAGTGAGGACTGCAGATACTGGAGATCAGAGTCAAGATTAGAGTGGTGCTGGAAAAGCACAGCAGGTCAGGCAGCATCCGAGGAGCAGGAAAATCGACGTTTCGGGCAAAATCCCTTCATCAGGAATGAGGCAGGGAGCCTCCAGGGTGGAGGGATAAATGGTCATTCCAGACCTGCTGAGTTTCTCCAGCAACTTCCTATATTTAAATGCCATTTGCTGGAAGATGGGCATGAGCAGCAGTGTTGGGTAACCTCAACTAGATGCATCGTTTCACTCTTTTGCACTGCAGTAAATTTGACATCTACACTATCGTAAAAAAATGCCATTAATGAATAAGCAGCCTATTAATTTCAATACTCTTTTGCCTCTCACTATGAATCACTCACTTTCTCACATGCTGGGGATGACTTTCACTTGGTGGGCTACTGAGTCAGAAGCTTGTTTAACACTGTTACCCATATTATGGTGATATTATGCAGTCAAAATTACCAACACTGACTGACACACACACACACTCTCGCGTCTCCCTTGTAATCTCTACCTCACATGCTCCCTTACTGTTGAAGATGGGACCCCACCTTGGCGTGTGCTTCAGGAATCCCACATCATTAAGTTACATTTCACAGTGCAATAAGATTCCTAACACCTATGGAATGATTCCAACTATCTCCTCAAAATCTGTTAGTAGATTATAAGATCAATTGTTAAACCTGGTATCTTTTAACATGTACGTCTTTTCACCAGAAGAAACTGTCAAATGTTGGGTGAAGCACCATCCTAACACAAAATAAGAACATGCTTGTAATGTGACCCTCTGTTTGAGATGTCCTTGTTGTTAAACAAAGAGTAATTTTTCTATGTTTTGTTGGACCTGAGAAGTTAACTCAAGAATGAACAGTACCCAAAGTCAACTTCTCAAGCTGGTCAGATACTGAGTACTGCACTTTTCCTGCTGTGCCAAGCCCCACGTAATGGATGTACAAAAACTGGAATGAAAAGATCATAGAGTGCTCTTAAATCACAGTAATTGGGTTGTTGGAACTATAAAAGGTAATTAGCTGTGCAACAGCAGGCAAGTATATGTGATATAAATGCTCGCCTTTGTTTTCCATCACCACCACCAGGATTACCTTGTAGGATCTTTACAGACAGAAGATTGAAACCCTCAGGATGCATGACCTCCTGCGCTATGGCTAAATTAGCTTCAGTTAGTTCTGTAAAGCAGTGACCTTCAAATGGACCAACTCACTCCAGGGGTCACATAAACATCAAAACTGGGCTCCAAACCACAGACTCCGTGATACCACAGAGAAGTATTGGTTAAACTGAACATATTATTGTGGAGATTACATTAGCTAGTTTGCAGTCTAAATGTTGTGGGTTCAAAGCCCAAAGACAAGGTTCAGATTGAGACTGACTTGCTTCAGACTGTGACTTGATCCATACTGAGAGAGTGCCACACTGTCTGACGGGCTGCTTTTCAGATGAGATATTAAAATGAGACCGCGTGTCTTTTTCAATGTGTGTAAAGGATGACATGGTAAGGGAAATCTGTCCAATATTTACCCTTTAGCAAACATCATTGATTAAATAGATTAATTGGTCATTATTACATTGCTATTTATGGGAATTAACTGTCACATTTCTTTGGCCAAACATTGACTACATTTCAAAAATATTTAATTGCCTCGACAGCACATTTCCACATCCTGGGGTCCTGGAGGGTGATAAGCATGTGAATTTCACAACTGCAACAGTAAAATGGATCTGGTTTAATAACTATGCCTACATGCCTATTTTCTCCTACTGTCCTTTTTCAACAGTTCTTCACATGTTTTGCCCTACCGCTCCTGTTCAATCTTACTTCAGGATCTTTGATCGGTTTTTTAAACCAAAAATACATCTTTCTGGTCTGCATGTCATAGAGTTACAGAGTATTAGAGATGTACAGCATGGAAACAGACCCTTTGGTCCAAGCCGTCCATGCCGACCAGATATCCCAACCCAATCTAGTCCCACCTGCCAGCACCCGGCCCATGTCCCTCCAAACCCTTCCTATTCATATACCCATCCAAATGCCTCTTAAATGTTACAACTGTACCAGCCTCCACCACTTCCTGTAGCAGCTCATTCCATACACATACCACCCTCTGTGAGAAAAAGTTGCCCCTTAGGTCTCTTTTATATCTTTCCCCTCTCACCCTAAACCTATGCCCTCTAGTTCTGGACTCCCCGACCCCAAGGAAAAGACTTTCTCTATTTACCCTATCCACGCCCCTCATAATTTTGTAAGCCTCTATAAGGTCATCCCTCAGCCTCTGACGCGCCAGGGAAAACAGCCCTAGTCTGTTCAATCTCTCCCTATAGCTCAAATCCTCCAACCCTGGCAACATCCTTGTAAATCTTTAATGTGCTTCTCTAAATAGATTCATACAATATAGAAAAGGCCCTTTGGCCGATCGAATCTGCATTGACGTAACTACCATTAACCTGCACTAATCCCAATTTCCTGCACTTGTCCCAATTTCCTGCATTTGTCCCATAAGCTTGAATAATATATTTAAAGTACTCTTCCAAATATTTTTTTAAAGGTTATAATATTTCCAGCCTCTTTCCAGACAGTGAATTCCAGATTCCCGCCAAATATTTTTTCCCCAAATCTCCTCTGAATCTCTTGCCCCTTACCCTAAAATTATGCCCCCTCGTGATTGATCCCTCAACCAAGTGGAACAGCTGCTCTCTACTCACCCTGTCCTTACCCCTTATACACCTCAATCATGTTCCCCCTCAGTCTTTTCTGCTCTAAAGAAAACAATCCAAGCCTATCTAATCTCTCCTTATAGATCGATTTCTCCATCCCAGGCAACGTCCTGGTGAACCTCCTCTGTATCCCCTCTTGTGCTATCACATCCTTCCTGTAGTGAGGTGACCAGAACTACACACAGCACTCCAGCTGTCGCCTGACCAACGCTCTGTACAACTTCAACATTACCTCCTTGCTGTCACATCCTGTGCCACAATGAATGAAATTAAGTGTCCCATATGCCTTCTTAACTATCCTATTCAGGTGCTCTGCCAACTTCAGGGATCTGTGAATAATTTCCTGAAGATTCCTCTGTTCCTCTAAGCTACCCAGTGTCCTGCCAATCATTAAATACTTCTTCATCTTGTTTCTTCTGAAGTGCATCACCTTGCAGTTTTCAGGAGTTAAAACCATCTGCCACTGGTCTGCCCACCTTACCAACCCATCTATATCTTCCTGTAACCTACAGCCATCTCCTTTGCTATTTACTAATCTTTGTGTCAGCTACAAATTTGCTTAACATTCCCCCCAACATTTTCATTTATAACATTTCTGTATATAACAAACAATATGGATCCTAGTACTTATCCTTTTGGAACACTGCTGGACACTGGCTTCCAGTTACTTGAACAACCTCCTACCACTATCCTTTGAGTCTTCTTCTTAAGCAATTTCTGATTCCTCTCGCCAAGTTTCCTTCAATTCCGTGTGCTTTAACCTTCTCAATCAGCCTCCCATGTGGCACCTTGTCAAAAGCTTTGTTAAAATCCATTTAAATTATATAAACTCCCCTCATCCACACGTTTTCAAAAAATCTAACAAATTTGTTAGACATGACCTGCCTCTGATAAAGTCAAGCAGACTAATCCTCATTAACACATGTCTTTCTAAATGGGTATTAATTTGCTCCTTCAGAATTTTCTCCCATAATTTCCCTACCACTGACAAGAGAGCCACTGGTCTCCAATTTCCTGCTTCATCTTTACCACCCTTCTTAAAAAGGGGAACCACATTAGCTGCCCTCCAGACCTCTGGCATGTCCTCTGTGGCTAGAGTGAAATTAAAAATGTGTGTCAGAGTACCCCTGCAATTTTCTGCCTCCCCTCCCACCATAGTCTGGAATGCAATACATCCAGGCCAAGGGATTTGTCTGTTTTTATGGCTAACAGAGCCTCCTATACCTCTCTATTTCCCATGTCAAACTGTGCAAGTTCCTCACAGTCCCTTTTCCTGAATTCCGCACTTACGTTCTCCTTTTCTAGAGTGAAAGTCAAAGAGAAACATTCATTCCACATCCTTCCAATATCCTGTGGATTCACACACAAGTTGCCCCTTTGGTCTCTAATGGGCCCTATTCTTTCCCTGGTTAACCTCTTCCCTTTAATGCATTTAAAAAATATCTTAGGATTCTCCCTAATCCAGTCTGCAAGTCCTTTCTCATGCCTCTTTTTTTTTGCTCTTCTAATCACTTAACTTCCCTTCTGCTATATTCCTCTAGGGCTGCAGCTGAATTGCTTACTTTGGACTTTCCAAAAGCCATGCTCCTTTATCCAGTCCTGAATTGCCTCAGACATCCAGGGTTCTCTGAACTTATTGCTCTGACATTTCCCACTAAAAGGTTCATGTTGGATCTGTACCTCTCCCCAGCTCCTTTTTGAATGATACCCCCCCACCCTTTGCTCTGCTGTAGACTCACCCCCAAGGAGCTGCTCTCAGTCTACTGCAGCCAGATACTGCTTGATTTTAATAAATTCTGCTTCCCCCAGTCCAAAAACTGTATTTTGAAGACCATCTACTTCTTTGTCCAATTTGAACTGTACTGTGTTGTGGTTGCTATTGCTTAAATGTTCCCCACATCAAACACTTCTTTCCTGAGAACCAACTCTCGCACAGCACCGTCCCTTGTTGGGCCTTCTACGTATTGATACAAAAATCTCTCCTTCTATACATTTCAAGAATCCCCCTCTAAACCCTCAGTACTGTGATTATCCCAATTTTTGTTGGGAAAGTTGAAATCTCCTAATACAATTACCTGATTATTACACACCTCTTGTGAACTGTCTGCATATTTGCTCCTCTGTTACCCGGTGACTCTTTGGCAACCTGCAATAAACTCACAGTGAACTCCCTCCTTAACATTCCTAAGTTCTATCCACAATGCCTCATTTGAAGACCCTTCCAAGATATCCTCTGTCCTTATTGCAATAATTAACTCTTTAATTAATACTACACCACCACCCTTTTATACCCTCCTCTGTCTCGTCTAATGATCCTATACTCCAGAATATACAGCCCTTTCCTCAACCATATTTCTGTGATGGAAACAATATTATACTTCCAAATGTCAATCCATGCCATTATCTCATCAGTCTTAATTGTTATACTCTGAGCATTAAAATAAAGACCATCCAGCTTTGCCTCACTCTCTTGACATTCAACATAGTTGAACACACTGTGACTTGCTTCCTTTGTATGATGTGTTTTTATTTCTTTGATATTCTGTGTCCCTTCCCCCTGCCAGACTAGTTTAAACTCAACCCAACAGCAGTAGCAAGTCTTCCTATAAGGATGCTGTTCCCAATGTGGTTCAAGTGTACACTGTCCTATTTGTACATGTCCCACCTTTGACAAAAACTGCCTTGTGATCCAGGAATCTAACGTCATCCCTCTTGCACCAACCCTTGAGCCACGCATTCACCTGTCCCATTTTCCTACTTCTAAACTCACCAGCATGTGGCATTGGATTTAATCTAGAGATTATGATCATTGAGGTCCTGCATTTTAAGCTACTGCCTAGCTCCCTGAATTCTTGATGCAAGTCCTCATTCCTCACTTTGCCCACACCATTGGAACCAACATGTACCGTGACCTCTAACTCATCACCCTCCCCATTTCAGGATGCCCTGCAGCTCTTCAGTGACATTCTTGACCCTGGAATCAGGGAGGCAACACACCGTCCTGGTGTCACATCTTTCCTGCAGAAACACCTGTCTGCTCCCAGGACTAAAGAATATCTAGAAAGGAGCATTTAGGCTCTTCTGGAACAGTAATAATGTCCCTACTTCAGGGTCAGATGGTTTGAGTTCAACTCCCACCTCCCTCAGAGATGTGTCATTTTGACAGGTTTATTGAGAAAACTAGAAAGGGGGTTTAGGGACAGTGAACTACCCTAACCACAAGCCAGCAGTGTTTGATATCCAGAATTCCATATAACATCGGATTTATAGTTCCCGGCATCTTTAATTATCCTGTTTAAAAGGAGGAATAATATTAGCTGTCTTCTAGTCCTTTAGCACTACCACTTTCCAATCAAAATTGATATGTATGTAACAATGCTTCTGCTATATTCTTAGAATGATCATAATATGTATGTGATCTGTCCAGATGAAGGGTTTTATCCTTTCCAGTTTAATTATTTATCAATTATTTCCACACTTTGTGTTAAAAGCACGAACAAGTTGTCTTTATTGAACCTATTTTTCTAACTAACCTGTTCAGGCTGTTATTACACACACCTCTGGAGCAGGTGGGACTTGAAGCCAAGCCTCCCAGACCAGGGGAAGGGACAGCGCCAGAAGAAGGCTCCACGAATTTGCAGGTCAGCCTTGCACAAGGGTCGTGCAAATCTTCTCTGTGTTGTTCCAATTTTAGTGTATGTGCTGTGTTTGATTATTTCAGAATCTATTTTGACTCAACATTGTGTTGATCTCTCCAATTGCAAAGTGGTGTTTTACTGAGTTTAAAACTGTCAACATCCACTGCTCTACAAACCTGGCATTTCATCTGATCCACAGTCTTTTAGGCCAGTGGAAATCAAGAAGACACTGTGGTATTGAGTATTCATCAGTTTGTTGCATGGGGTTTGTATTTGATTTCACTCAGAACAATGCAGTAATAACATGGATTTCTAGGTGGGCAATAGGTTTATTTACAGGGCTCGAACATATCTTTGTGATCACAAACTGTCTGTGTTCCAGCTCAGCATCTAGTGATTTCGCTGTTCACTTCAGCTCTGATTTAACACCCAGACTTAACCAATCTGCCACAATAAGTATAGATCATGGATATAAGGCTTGCTCGCTGAGCTGGAAGGTTCATTTTCAGACATTTCGTCACCAGCCAAGGTAACATCTTCAGTCAGCCTCCGAATGAAGCACAGGTAGTGTAGCCCACATTCTATTTATATGTTTGAGTTTCCTATGGTTGGTAATGTCATTTCCTGTGGTGACCTCATTTCCTATGGTGATGTCATTTCCTGTTCTTTTAGTCAGTGGGCGATAAACAGGATCCAAGTCAATCTTCTCAAATCTCACTAAGTATAGATCAGTTAGCAAGCTTACATAGTCAAGCACTGAACAATTGAACACTATGCATAGTGCCATTTGCAAAAGATTTATCCTATTATTCTTTAATGTTCCCTTTTCAATCAAAATCCCAAAAAAAAAGTCTTAACCCATAATTTATCTGATGGCTGCTTATCCGATCATATTATGCAGTAAAGGCTGCTGAATTTATCCTCTTGATAATCATTGCAGCTCACGATCTCTCAACAAATGTGAGGTGTTTTGAGATACTTCAGAGACCTATAATTAGAGTTTTATATCAATGCTAGTTTTCAGTCTGGCCACAACAGCACTGGCAGCTCAATACTAGAAAAAAGAGATTATTCTAACAGAGCCTTCTGAAGCAGACATGGGCTCTGGGGGCGGCACGGTAGCACAGTGGTTAGCACTGCTGCCTCACAGTGCCAGAGACCCGAGTTCAATTCCCGCCTCATGTGACTGACTGTGTGGAGTTTGCACATTCCCCCTGTGTCTGCGTGGGTTTCCTCTGGGTGCTCCGGTTTCCTCCCACAGTCCAAAAATGTGCAGGTTAGGTGAATTGGCCAAGCTAAATTTCCCAGAGTGTTGGGCGTAGGGGTAAATATACGAGAAGGGATCTGGGTGTGTTGCACTTCGGCAGATCAGTGAGGGCTTGTTGGGCCGAAGGGCCTGTTTCCACACTATAACTAATCTAATCTAACTCTACCTCTTATGCTCGCAACATGCAAGTTTGCAGATGACACCAAAATTGGAGGTGTCCTAGACAGCGAAGAGCGTTACCTCAGATTACAACAGGATTTGGACCAGATGGGCCAATGGGCTGAGAAGTGGCAGATGGAGTTTAATTCAGATAAATGCGAGGTACTGCATTTTGGAAAAGCAAATCTTAACAGGACTTATACACTTAATGGTAAGGTCCTAGGGAGTGTTGCTGAACAAAGAGACCTTGGAGTGCAGGTTCATAGCTCCTTGAATGTGGAGTTGCAGGTAAATAGGATAGTGAAGAAGGCATTTGGTATGCTTTCCTTTATTGGTCAGAGTATTGAGTACAGGGGTTGGGAGGTCATGTTGCTGCTGTACAGGACGTTGGTTATGCCACTGTTGGAATATTGCGTGCAATTCTGGTCTCCTTCCTATCGGAAAGATGTTGTGAAACTTGAAAGGGTCCAGAAAAGATTTACAAGGATGTTGCCAGGGTTGGAGGATCTGAGCTACAGGGAGATGTTGAACAGGCTGGGGCTGTTTTCCCTCGAGCGTCGGAGGCTGAGGGGGTGACCTTATAGAGGTTTACAAAATGATGAGGGGCATGGATAGGATAAATAGGCAAAGTATTTTCCCTGGGGTCAGGGAGTCCAGAACTAGAGGGCATAGGTTTAGAGTGAGATGGGAAAGATATAAAAGAGACCTAAGGAGCAACTTTTTCATGCAGAGGGTGGTACGTGTATGGAATGAGCTGCCTGAGAATGTGGTGGAGGCTGGTACAATTGCAACATTTAAGAGGCATTTGGATGGGTATATGAATAGGAAGGGTTTGGAGGGATATGGGCCGGGTGCTGGCAGGTGGGACTAGATTGGGTTGGGATATCTGGTCAGCATGGATGGGTTGGACCGAAGGGTCTGTTTCCATGCTGTACCTCTCTATGACTCTATGACAACCACATGCAAATTCAGGCTGCGGTACACCCACCACTGAACACCTCTATATCTCATTCAAGTCACGATAGCGCATCGGCATTCACGTGACTAAAAATCACCAGGTCACCAAAATACACCACACAGTTGGGTAATCCAGCAATGATCTTATTAGTCAGTCTCTGAAATGTGGCTGGAGCGTTTTTCGTATCAAATGGCATGACTTTGAACTGACATAGCCCATTTGTGTTACAAAAGACAAAATTGCCTTTGCTCTCTCTGACAGAGGTACTTGCTAGTAGCCTCTGAGTAAGTCTAACTTAGAAATATAAGTTACTTGTCCCACTTGACACAGTCCTCCACCCATGGAATTGCATATGCATCAGTCTTTGTAATAGCGTTGACTTTGCAGTAGTCCACACATAACCATTGGGTACCATCTGGCTTTGGCACCATGACTATGGGTGAGCTCCAGTCA
This sequence comes from Chiloscyllium punctatum, assembly GCF_047496795.1. Lineage (NCBI taxonomy): Eukaryota > Metazoa > Chordata > Chondrichthyes > Orectolobiformes > Hemiscylliidae > Chiloscyllium > Chiloscyllium punctatum. Next base: position 30,719,445 of record NC_092754.1, read on the forward strand.
TTGTAACTCACTTTAATTATGCCATCTTGGAGCATGTGCTCTATTTCCTTCTGAACCTGTGCCAATGTTAGAGGGTTATGCCTATAAGGATGTTGCTTAATTGGAACAACATCTCCCATCTCTACATCATGCACAATTAGGTTAGTACTTCCCAGTTTATTTCTACATTTCTCTCCACGTGATAGTAATAACTCTTTCAGGTCATTTTGATTTTCTTTGGGAAGGTAACTCAATAATGTGTCCCAATTTTCGATAACTTCCTCATTGTCCAATTTGAGTTGAGGAATATCCAATTCAGAATCCTCTAAACTTGGTTCTTCCTTCTGTGCTGTAATCATTAACACCTTGTCCTCTTACTTTCCTTCGCTATCAAAATACCTTTTGAGTATATTCACATGACACACTCTGTGACATATCTTCCTGTCTGGAATCCTTATCAAGTAGTTCACCTTACTCAATTTCTTCTCAATTTGGTAAGGTCCACTAAATCTGGCTTTTAAAGGTTCACCTGTCACTGGAAGTAACACCAATACCTTATCCCCAATTGCAGAATTGCGAATTTGTGATTTCTTATCCGCTTCTTGCTTCATTGTATGCTGTGATACTTTTAAATGCTGTCTAGCCAACTCTCCAGCTCTATTTAATCATTCTCTAAAATTTGACACATAGTCCAAATAAGTCTCTGAATTTATTAATTTCTCCTCAATCAATTTTAACGGTCTTCTTAGTTCATGCCCAAAAATTAATTCAAATGGACTGAATTTGGTCAATTCATTTGGTGCATCTCTGATCGCAAAAAGTACAAACGGAACTCCCTTATCCCAATCATCTGGATAATCCTGACCATAATCTCTCAACATGGTCTTCAGTGTGTGATGCCATCTCTCTAGCGCTCCCTGCGATTCCGATGGTACATAGTAGATTTGAATTGCTTTATTCCCAAGTTTCCATAACCTCCATGAATAGTTTGGATGTGAAGTTTGAAACTTGATCTGACTGTATCTAGTAAAAGCTTTTAAGTAATTCTTCTACAACTCTTTTAGCTGTGATGTTGTGTAATGGAATTGCCTCTGGACACTAGTTGACACATCCATTATTGTTAATAAATTCTTATTCCCACTTTTTGTTTGAGGTAGGGGACCTACGCAATCGATCAAGACTCTTGTGAAAGATTCCTCAAATGCTGGAATAGGTATTCAAGATGCAGGTTTTATTACTGCCTGTGGTTTTCAAATTAGCTGACACTTTTGACATGTCTGGCAAAATTCAACTGCATTTTTGTGTAGTCCAAGCCAATAAAAATGTCTTTGTATTTTAGCCTATGTTTTCCTCACCCCTAAATGACCTCCAAGTGTTAGCTCATGTGCCACTTGCAGCACCTCCTTTCTATACCCTACTAGCAAAACAATCTGATGAATCTCTGCCCATTTCTCATCTGCTTGAATGTGCAATAGTCTCCATTTCCTCATTAAGACACCATTCGTTAAGTAATAACATACAGGAATGCATTAACTTTCTTTCTCTGTATATGCCTTTTGATATAACTGTTTTAACTCCTCAACTTTTTGCTGTAATTCAATCAGCTTAGCAGAGCTAAAAATATGTGCATGTTTAACATTTGTTCCTTCTCTGTTCAACTTAACTGATTGAAGGAAGTTTCGGGTAACAGTATGTCAGCTTCCTTATCTGTACCTTTTGATCTCTCCTGCTTCAGCTTGTGCCTCTGTGATCTTGTGATCACACAATCTGGAAAAATTCGTCAATAAAGATTCTCAATTTCTTCAGTTCCCCGTGTCTCCTTATGATCTTCACTGAGATCTACCTAACCCTTTCCACGTGACGATTTATCTTTCCCCCAATTTCAATCCCTCAGGCACTGAAATTGATTCTGGAAGCCAATCCATGTTTTATGGACCAGCTCATAATCATCAGCCCCTTCAGCTGCTAGCCTTGCTGTTTTAACTCTCTGCTCTTTCACATGAGTTCGTGCTACTTCAGGCAGTGAATTTTGGAATTCTTCTAAAATAATTACCTCTCTAAGGGCATCATAGGTTTGCTCAATTTGTAAAGCTCTTATCCATCTATCAAAATTATTCTGTTTGATCATTACAAACTCAATAAAGGTTTGACCAGGGTCCCTCCTTAGATTCCTGGAATGTTGTCTATAGGTTTCTGGTACAAGCTCATATGCACTTAAAATGGCTTTTATTCACCACCTCATACTCCCCAGATACCTCCTTGGATAGTGATGAGAATACCCCACTAGCCCTTCCTACAAGTTTCGTTTGGATCAACAGAACCCACATTGCCAGTGGCCACTGCATTTGTTTAGCCACATTTTCACACGAGATGAAAAGGGCTTCCACATTCTTCTCATCAAATTTAGGCAATGGTTGAACATACTTCAACAGTTTCTCACTAGGCTTCTGACTACCATGGGCTTGCTCATCCCCACTCTCTTCCTCACTAAGCCTACTCTCAGCCTTTATCTCCAGCCTTTTAAGCTGACTTTCCTTTTAAAGTGTCAGTTTTTGAAGTTCAAACACTCTTTTTCTTTCTCTGCTCTCTCTTTTTCCCTCTCTTCTGCTTTTAATCATAACTCACTGTTTCATTTCTGCTGCCCTTTCCTTATCTCTCGCCTCTAACTCAAGCTGCTTCATTTGCAATTGAATTCTTGCCATCTCTATAGATTCTGATGGTTTCTCCGGGCAAATTTAAATGCTGAGCTACTGCTGTAATTATCTCTCCTTTCCTGACAGAAGCAGGCAGTTCCAATTCCAGCTTCTCTGCTAATTCTTGTAACTTGGTCTTATTCACAACCAGAAAACGTTTGGTGACTACAACAGCCATTCTTAACTCAAGCTTTGTCTCCCCAACCAAACCAATACCGGAAATAAAAACACTAGCACCTACCACTCGCTGCTCAAAATCCCACAAACAGCCCCCCAATCTGTTATGGACTAAGTCAGACCATTCAAAACATTCTTAAGCAGGCAGCTCATACCATAACTTTGCAATTTGTTTCGGTAAGTGTACAGTGAAAATTAAGTTAGCTCGGTTGACTACTAGATTTTAAAACAGACAAAGATTTATTCACAAAATTAAACAGTGAAACACAAAGAACAGAATAGAGAACCCCTGCAGAACTCTGCCTATCCAACTAGACTTAATTATGCTGCTCCGAATATATATAACAGCCCCAATAAGCAAACTCCCTTTAAAAACCAGTATAAATGGAACACATGCTTACAGGTTGACATTGAAGGGCACTTCTTGCAGCAGCAGGGGAAGGTTCTGGGAGTGGAGACTGGGTTGGTGATGGGCCATCGACCTAACAAGGGAGTTGCAAATCTTGCGGTAGTAGGGGAAGGTTCGGGGAGTGGAAGGTAGGCTCGTGCGGGCCAGATACAATGCATCATCCTCTGTCATTTCCGCCACCTACAAACAGACCCCGCCACCAGGGATATATTTCACTCCCCGACCCTCTCTGAGTTCCGCAGAGACCATTCCCTCTGTGACTCCCTTCTTAGGTCCACAGTCCCCACCAACCCACCCTCCACTTCCGGCACCTTCCCTTGTCACTGTAAGCTCATCAGACGCTGCCTGACTAGCTGTGCTTTTACAGCACCACACTTTGCGTCCCTTCTCAGGCTTTGTTTCATTAGCCACTGAAAGAATAAAGGTTTAGCACCGTGACACCATGGCATCTTTTTATTGGGTGATGAGAGAAAAAAATAACCAGAAGATTCAGAAGGTCTCCTCAGTCTAGGGACTGGCTGGTCACAGCCAATGTACTGTGCACATATAAATAAAGGGTGATTAGGTGATGGAATACCGGCCTCTGGACAGTTATTTCAGAACCAATGACGATTTACAAAGAATAAAGAAAAAAGAAAATTTATCACCCAGGAACAGGCCCTTCAGCCCTCTAAGCCTGAGCCGATCCAAATCCACTGTCTAAACCGATCGCCCAATTCCTAAGCATCTGTATCCCGCTGCTTCCCACCTGCAGTGCATCTGTCCAGACGCATCTTAAATGAATCTACCGTGCTTGCCTCTACTACCTCTGCCTGCAATGCGTTCCAGGCACCAACACCCTCTGTGTAAAGTACTTGCCGCGTATATCCCCCTTAAACTTTTCAACTCTCTCTTGTTACATTGAATCCGTCACCCTGGGAAAAAGCTTATCTCTATCTACTATCTATTTGGACTCTCAAAATCAGAAATCACATGACACCAAGTTGTAGTCCAACAGGTTTATTCGTAATCACAAGCTTTTGGAGCACCACTCCTTAGTCAGGTGAAGGGGCTACACTCCAAAAGCTTGAGATTTCAAATAAAACTGTTGAACTACAACCTGGTGTTGTGTGATTTCTGACTTTGTCCACCCCAGTCCAACACCAGCATCTCCACATCATATTTGACTCACAGACTAGGGCCGTGCACTGAGCCACTGCTGAGAGATGGTGGGGAATGCTTTGAGGTCTTTTGATGTAAGGTCTGAGTTGCACTAAAGGTTAACTTTACCTTCAAACCCCATTGCACCTTGGGTGACTCCAGGGAAAATAGCTACAGACTGTTCCATTGTACCACAGTGGGATTTTTGGGGGGGGGGGGGGGGGGGGGCGGTGGGCAGGACGTACTGAAAAGCCTTTTGGAGAGCAAAAGCTGGTTCTCACCATGCAGGTGAGCCATGACTAAAATTTCAGGCCTATGGTTAGAAAGCTGTTTCAATATATGATTGGCACCTCGAGAAAGCAGTGTTGTTCAGTCCAAAAGCAGACAAAGAATGATAGAATCTAAAATGCTGCACACACAAAAATGATCCATCCTACGCACAGAGCAAACCATCCTTTCATGTGGATACACGGACATTAATTGTAATTCAGCATTGAAGAACCAACATTTTCCACCCAGTTTTCATTTGTCAAATGCTCCATTTCATATGTATAGAGCTTGTGGGAGCTCAGCACTATTTGTATAAGCAAAATTACTCTTTTACTTCTGGGATTGGCCTTCAAATACAAGTCCAAAATAATCAGATGAAGGTCTCTCGCAGGTCAATCCCTGATGGCTCACCAGTTGTGTTTGGATAGTTATTTGCATTAAGCACCAGCACTTCACTATCCTTTGCCCTGAGGCTGTCAAAATGATATTTAAAACATGTTTCCAGAAATGACTAAATCTTAGCCCCATAAGGTTAACTCAAATAACTTGGAAAAAAATGAACGCACAGCAACACCAAAATAATTAAACTACTCATGGTGTTGGTGTTACATGTTTAAAATGTTTTTTTTGCAAGATGCATTCCCAACACTAATCTAAGGAATCTTCAACCAACATCAGCCAGTGTATCTAACTGAGTAACCATACCCTGAAAGAATTTGTACTTGTTTAAAAATCTTCAAATGTTCAGGACATTCAAAGATCTTTTGTATTTGATTGATTGATTGATTTATTGTTGTAACATACACCAAAATACAGTAAAAAATGTTGTTTTGTGTGCTATACAGACAGATTGTACCATACAAAGTGCATTAAGGTAGCAGAACAGTGGGCAGAACGCAGTGGTGTTGCAGAGAGTGCAGAGAGAGAGATCAACATTAACATTTGAGAAGTCCATTCAAAAGTCTGATAACAGGGGGGAAAAAGCTGCTGTTGAATCTGTTGGCACATGTATTCAAACTTTTATATCTTCTGCTGGATGGAAGGGGGTGGAAGAGAGTGTAACCAGGGTGGGATGAGGCTTTGATTATGTTGGTTGCTTTCCCTAGGCAATGGGAAGTATAGATGGAGTCAATGGCTGGTTTGCGTGATGAACTGGGCTGTGTTCACAACTCTCTGTAGTTTCTTGTGATCTTGGGAAGAGCTGGTGCCAAACCAAACTGTGATGAATGCAGATAGGATGCTTTCTATGGTGTGCAGCAAGAAAAATGGGTAACAGTCCTATGGACATACCGAATTTCCTCAGCCTCGCGAGGAAGTAGAGACATTGTTGTGCTTTCTTGACTGTCGCACTAATGTGGATGGATTGAGACAGATTGTTCGTGATCGTCGTTCCTAGGAACTTGACGCTTTCAATCACCTCCATCTCAGCACCACAGAAGCAGAGAGGGGCATGCCCTCCACTCCACTAGATTGTAGTGTGGAGTAATGCAAAGCTGACACTAGTTTTTAAGTGTGAAACAGATTTATTTATAAGAATATTAAAATATCCCTGCAGTCATAACGTCTGCATTCAACTTTGCTTCTCAGTCTTCTCGCAGCTTCTGTGCTGTCTGTTTATTTTGCTCTGAGTCCACACCTAGGCTTAACCAATCAAGCTTACAGAGCATGAATCAGTTACTAGGCCCACATTAGAAAACAGAACATTGAATGCTGCTGTCAGCAAATAGAGCAAGTCCTGGGAACAATGAGTTAAATGATTGGATAATCCATTTTGTAATTGCTGGGAAAAAGCATGTTGATTGAGACACCAGGAGGACTCAAATCAATTAATACAGGTACACAATCCTTTACCTGAAACCCTCAGGGCCAGCTGGTTCTCGAAATTCGGCACTTTTCGGAATAAGTGACAGTTTCACTGTGAAATAATAAAAATATTACCCAACAGCAGACGCACCTGTGATTACTACGAGCGCTGAGACAGAATTGACGCCTGCTAGTGCTGGCCACACCCCTACGTCACATCTGAGTGGGTGTGGAGTTGAGTTAACTGTTTACACGCCAAACAATCTTGTTATGGAGGAAAGAGAACCTCACGAGCAAAATTTTGGATTTCGGAGCTATTTGGATTTCGGATAAATGATTGTGTATTTGTATCATGAAAAACACAACTGAACATCAGAGAAACCTGCCCTCAACTGGGTGTCATTGGAGTTATTACATTCATTTAAATAGGCAAATGTAGCCTTGGTTTCGGACAACATCAAAATGATAGCACCTTCAACGATGCAGCATTCCCTTAGTACTGCACTGTTAGCTCAGATTAAATGCTAAAATCTCTCTAGTGGGGGCTTGAAATCTGTAACCTGCTTTCTCTGAGGGAAGTGGGTTACCATTGACATCCTAACCATCACACAGTGGGTGGCTGCCCAAGAAGCTAATAAACAATTGAAAGAGATGTTTTGTTTTCTTAAAGGGTTACTTTGAAAAGGTTTGTATACATTCTAGTCTTTTGGGTCTAATCTTTGAACACTCAGTTTGGAAATGGTCAGACAGATCAGAGGACCTCCATATTTGTATGGCCATGGTGGCCATTAAGAGGCTCAGGCAATAGGACAAATACAGTTCCTTGTGTCAGACTGCCAACCTCTCTATTGTGGTAATGTGCGCACCCAGGTGTCCTTGGAGAGAGACAATATGCTTCCGACTTTCCGTGACTAGTAGGGACCGTGGGGACTGGGTGCATCATTATCATCATCATCATTATACAAATTTAAATCAAAATGGCATTTTGAGATAAGCATCCTTTGTAATTTGACTTTTGTGACAGTGATCCTATCAATTCCAATTCTGCTTTCACAAACAAAAATAGAAACTCTTGAAAAAGAAAGATTCAGCAGGTCTGTCAGTATCTGTGGAGAGAAAGCAGAGTTAATGTTTTGAGTCCAGTGACCCTTCTTCAGAACTGGGTTCAGAACAGAACTCCACTTCTGCTTTGATAAGGTTAACCATTTAATTTTAAAACAGCAGAAACTGATATTGGTAGGGTATTGCTGAGAGAAGGTTGTATTTGCTCTAAAGTGTACTTTAAATAGAGAGCATAGGTTTAGGATGAGAGGGGCAAGATTTAAAAGGGACCTAAAGGGCAACTTTTTCACATGCTTGTTTGGAATGAGCTGCCAGAGGAAGTGATGAGGTAAAAACAATGACTGCAGATGCTGGAAACCAGATTCTGGATTAGTGGTGCTGGAAGAGCACAGCAGTTCAGGCAGCATCCAAGTAGGAAGTGATGAGGTTGGTACAATTCCAATATTTAAAAGGCATCTGGTTGGATATATAAATGGGAAGGGTTTAGAGAGATATGGGTCAAATGCTGGCAAATGGGACTAGATTGATTTAGGCTACGTGTTTGGTGAAGTTGGACCGAAGGGTCTGTTTGCGTGCTGTACGTCTGTGACTCTATGGTACCTCTACATTGAGATAATGGTTGAGAATGTCTCGGGGGCTGTGGATGTTTGCTCATATGTTGACCCTGAGACTGGTTACTCCTCATCACTAAATAAAGTTTTCTTTTCATTTTCTTATGCACTGTAAGACTCCTTTAATTACATCTGTGCACATTAGTCTCGCAAGTAATGTTCATTAGTGTCGTAAGCACGACCTCTCTCTTCACATACTCATTGTAGTCTTTTTTCTACTAATAACAGGGTCATGTTAGCAGTTACCTTTTCATGATTTCATGGTATCACAGTTTTCAGCAATAAAGCATGAAACACAATAGCCCTGAATTTATCAGCCATAATTGAATGGTTGAGTAGACTCGATGGGCCGAATGGCCTAATTTCTGCTCCTATGTCTTATGGTCTAACTTGCAGTCAGTGCTAAACAAAGAATGAGCCAACATAGGTTAAGGTGAGAGGGGCAAGATTTGAAAGGGCCCTAAGGGGCAGAGGGTGGTGTGTGTATGGAACGAGATGCCAGAGGAAGTGATGGAGATTGGTACAATTACAGCATTTAAAAAGCATCTGGATGGCTATTTGAATAGAAAGGGTTTAGAGGGATATTGGCCAAATGCTGGCAAATGGGACTAAATTAATTAAAGATATCTGGTCAGTAGGGACGAGTTGGATTGAAGGGTCTGTTTCTATGCTGTACAGCTCTATAACTCTAAATGGCTGCTCACCATATGTTATGCAAAGAGTTAAAACAATGTGGCAGCCTTTATAGAGGATCTGTTAACAGGGTAAAAATGATGTTAAGAGAAATTAACAAAAAAAAGTGTATTTTAAAATCTCGAATTAACAATATTAAATCTTGTAGTTTCTAGACATAGAAACGCAGCAGGATTAGACCATTTAGCTCTTCAAGTCTGCTGTGCATTCAATATGATCACAGCTGATCATCTGACTCAGTCCCCTGATCACGTTTCTCCCCACACTCTTTGATCCCTTTAGCCCTAAGAACTATCTCTAACTCCTTCTTGAAAACATTCAATGCTTTGGCCTCACCCTCTTTACTTGGCAGAGACTTCCAAAGACTCACCACTCTCCGAGTGAAGATGGGCCAAATGGCTTCCTTCTGTGTCATTACACTTCTCTGGTTCTGTGACATTAACTGAGTGAGTATACACTGCTTTCATTATTCCCGTATGGTATGTGGACATTGCTGGCAAGGCCAGCATAATGTTCGTAAACTGCCGGGTTTGCTTGACCACTTCAGAGAGTAGCTAAATCTCAACCATATTGTCATTGGTGTGGATTCATGTATAGGTGAGGACAGGTAAAGACAGCAGATGTCTTCCTATAAAGGACATTGGAAAACCAGGTGAATTTTTAATGACAGTTGACAGTGATTGCATGGCCACTATTCAACTAGCTTTTCATTCTAGATTTTATTGAATCCAAATTGCACCATCTGCCATGGTGGGATGTAAACCTGTGCTCCAAGAAAATTCACCTTGGTCTCTGAACTATAAGTCCAGTGATATTGCCAATACATCATCTCCTCCTGCATTACCTGAACTGCTGACCTTTCAGAGTTTAATGTTGAGACTCTTACCAGGGTACCAGCTGAACACAACTTCTAAAGCAGTAGACTAACCAAGATAACATTTTGCTGGTATTTATACTTAACTGCATATGTGAGGAAACTGGAAGTCTCAGTGAGTGCTCATAGTCTTACCATCATTCTTACCACAGAGTCCTTGTCAATGGAACTAGGTTTATAAAGCTCACTAGATTGTCACAAAGACCTTACGTACAGGACAATAAGGGATGGATAATCAATGTTGGCCCAGCCAGCAACACCTCCACCCTGAGATAAAATTAAAAACAAAATTTCTTCTTAACATAATGTTAGGATCTTTTATCCTCACCTTACAGGGAACAGACAGCTGGGGAACTTGATTTAAAGTAGAACTTTCTGCAATGCAGCATTTCCTTGACATTTCAATGGAAGTTTAGACGAGATTTGTTCCTTCAATTCACAATCCTGAGAGTTGATGTGGTCATGGAGTCATAGAAATGTACAGTACAGAAACAGACCCATTGGTCCAACTCATCCATGCTGACCAGATATCCTAAATTAATCTAGTCCTATTTGCCAGCATTTGGCTCATACCCCTCTAACCCCTTCCTTTTAAAGTTGGTCATTATAACTGATTCAAATGGGGTGGCACAGTGGCTAGCACTGCTGCCTCATAGCGCCAGGGTCCCAGGTTCGATTCCAGCCTTGGGCGACTGTGTGGAGTTTGTACGTTCTCCCTGTGTCTGCGTGGGTTTCCTATGGGTGCTCCAGTTTCCTCCCACAAACCAAACATGTGCAGGCCAGGTGAACTGGCCATGCTCAATTGTCCATTGTGTTAGGTGCATTAGTCAAAAGTGGGTTACTTTTCAGAGGGTCGGTGTGGACTTGTTGGGCCGAAGGGCCTGTTTCCATGTTGTATTGAATCTAATCTAAAATGGCAAGAGAAAAGGAATCTCAATATACAAGCTACACACACACACCCTGAGCTGCCAGCAATCACACTGGGGTGGGCTTTGTTACCTAAAGTGCATCATCAATGTTGCTCAGTTTACTATCAAATTGGTAATGTCTCGGCATAAGGTTGTTCCACAAGGAAAAACCCCTTCAATCTACTTCTAAGGAAGGTGTCCCAAAGGAAACCATTACTGTAAGACCTTAGGTTAGACATGCTGCTCAATGTCTGAACACATTGATTGGTTTCTCCCTCCACTAGCAAGCTGTGGATTAGAAGCAACTTAGACTCATGCAGTTAATTCCGTACACTTATCCAGCAAAATACAGGCAACATCACTAGAGGCATTATCAAGATGTCAAAATACAAGACTGATCGATCTTAAGACTCACAACAATATAGTGATGCCGCTACTAACTAATTATTAATTAGATTGACTTATTCAGGACCTATAGTGAATTTCTGTTCACACAGCAGGTTTTTCACTTGGTGTCTGACCCACTTATAGCTATGATCTTGTCGAAAGTAAACAAGATAGAGAAAATAAATGTGCTCCACTGCCTCATGGTAAATCATTACAGCATAACAAGTAACCATAGTACAAAGTAATAGAACATGAGGCTGACGTCAGGAGGTCCTTTTTCATATGAAGTGTGATGCCCCAGGCCCCCTCCACTCTACCTCCCTTGACCACAAACTTGGAATTCTGGGTAGTGAATAAAAATTGGAAACATGGCAAAAACATTTCAATGCTGTGAAGGATGTGGACTGGGAGCTTCAGTTGAATGACTGGACTATGATAGCTGACATCTTCTAACTTAGTAAGAGTGCCTTACGTAGTAGATATCTTCCGCTTAGGAAGAGAAAAATTGCAAGGGCAATTGTCTCTACCTTTTACACTGTCAGGATGGAACTGGAAGGAAACAAGCATGAGGTACTACAATACTGATGCCTCTGTGTCTGGATTGAGATGATACAATCCAAGCCCAAAAACCATCACTTTTCCCAATTTAACACTGCCCTCCGAGGACAGGCGTGGAACTCTATCTTCCATCTTCCCCCATCCTAATTTAAGTCATGCCATCGCCACTTTGTCCATTTGCAGAACATGAAAACAAACATATTTCACAAATGCCTCATTCCCATTCTTCTACAATCAAATAGGGAGGGAGTGTGATTTTTTTTTAAATTCGCCCTTGGGATGTGGGTATTGCTGGGCTCAGCATTTCTTGCTTGTTAAATGGACTGGGAAAAGAGGCATTTTGCCCAATGACTGACATTCTGCTCAGTGAGCCATCCAGCAGGACCCACCACCTCCTCGTCACACAGGACCTTACTCGCTGCCTACTGTCTGAAGGACTTTCACATGAGACAGGTAATATGACATGGTCCAACTACACCTCTGTAAACGTGGCTAGACTGATCCTTCACAACACATGGGGTAAGGAGAATCTCAGCACCTCGTAACAACTGAGTTGGAATTTTCAATACAGCGTCGATTGCACCCCACCACCACAATCGGGAAAGCCCAGCAGAAGTAAATAGGGAAGTTAATAAAATGTTATCATTTGTTGCAAGGACAATAGAAGCTATGCTTCAGTTATGCAGGGCATCGCAGAGGCCACATCTGGAATACTGTGTCCAGCCTTGGTCTCCTTATTAGTGTATAAACATTGGAAGCAGAACAGATGAGGTTTACCAGACTGATACCTGGACTGAATGGCTTGCCATATTGGAAAAAGCTTGGGCAGGGTGGGCATGTATCTGCTGGAAAGCATGATATAAGACCTTAAGGAGCCTTGATAGGTTAGATGCATAGAGGATACTTCTGTTAATAGGCGAATCTAGAATGAGGGGTCACTGCTTAAAATAAGGAGTCACCCATTGAAAGCAGAGAAAAGATGAAGGTTGTTCTCTCTAAGGGTTGAGAGTCTTTGGAATTGACTTCCTGAAAAGGCGGCAGATGCAGTATCATTGAATATATTAAGTTAGAGAAGGATTGATTCTTGGTAAGCAAGGGGTGGAAGGTTATTGAGGATGTGCAGGAATGTCGGGTTGAGGTTGAGATCAGCTCAGCCATGATTGTATTGAATGGTGCAGCAGATTTGAAGGGATGAGTGGCCTACACTTGTTGCTTGTTTGTATGGTTTCAATTGTAGGTGGAAATCTGGATTTGAGGTTACAATCAAATGAGACATGATCCTAGTAAATGATGGACTAGGTTCAAGGGGCAGGCAGACCAACTCCTGTTCCTAATTTGTATTTGAAGGTTATCAGGGCTTTAGCTGGTCAGTCTGTGGGTTATTTTGCAGGTCACTTCCTGGCAGAACCATGTCCTGCATTACTTCAAGCAGTCTGGCCAATCAGAGGTTGACCTCCCTGGGGTGGTGTCTGGGAGAGGGGAGGTGTGTGGAAGTCATGAGATGGGGGTCATGGGGAGAGGTTGGAATGGGGAAGCAAAGTTAGAGACATGTCATCCAGTAACCAGCCTCCAGCCCCATGCATTCCCTTGACGAACTTCAGATCAGAGCAGAAAGAGATGACCCACCCTCCTCCCGCTAACCTAGTTAGCAGACTACTCCATTTTACCAATCGGGAAGTCTGCCCCTCTGCTTCCCAACCGGGCACAGATTGTAATGGTGCCTAATGGCATGAAGAGGGCATTAAGTGGTCATTAACTGACCACAGTTGGCTGGCTGAGAAGGTGAGGTTTAGCCCTTCCTGCCCAGAGCTTAGTTCCCTTGTCAGCGGGTGGGTGGCAACCTGATGCCAATCCACCCGATTATCTCAGCCTGCCATCACCCTCCTGGTGCACCTCAGGAAGCAAGGGTTTCTACCTTGGGGTCTGCATACTGAGAGTCTATGCACACCGTGCTGCAGGTATACTCAGAGGGAGCTCTCAGCTCATGAGTAACATTGGATCTGTTTCTCCCCCTCTAACCAAGGCACTGCACATGTTGACTCTGTGGACTCTATCTGTCTTTGACCTCCAGATTAAGGGAGACAGTGCTCACCTGATCACTATGACAACAGTTTCTGGGAAGTGGCCCCACCTGGACCAGGCAGAGCCACACCAAGAGCACTGCACTTGCCTGCAATGGTGAGGGGGTGTTGCTCCCATAAGCCCAGTTTCTGTCACTTTGGTGACACACCTCCTCCCAAGTTACTCCCATCTGCTCCAGACAATACCCCCAGCACAGCAGCGTCCGAGGAGCAGGAAAATCGACGTTTCAGGCAAAAATCCTTCAACGTCGATTTTCCTGCTCCTCAGATGCTGACCGGCCTGCTGTGCTTTTCCAGCACCACTCTGGTCTTGACTCTAATCTCCAGTGCCTGCAGTGCCCACTTCCACCTAATATCCCCAATATGTTCAGGCTGTCTGACCTGACTGTGAAAGGGATGAAGAATTGGTCAGCCCAGTTCCCAAAGAGTATGGCCTCACTGTCTCCGCAATTTATCTTAGCTTCTGAGGCTAATTTGATCTGGTCATGCATACTCAGTCTGTATACTCTCAGCAGCTCCAAGCACAAGAAGGCAACTGTCCATGGTAGGGTTTGCCATGTCAGCACCCACTGCCTGGGCTTTTCACTCCAGTGACAGAACCCACCGTGAGAACAGAGTCCTGAGTCACAGAGCTGCTCAGGATGAACCTCCACAAAATACACAATGACAGAGAATCACCAAGCTTTTAACAGCAGAGAGAGAGGCCATTTGGCCCATCATGAAATGTCTCTCGTCAGATCTTCTCTGCAAAGGTACGCTCCACAAAGAAGTGGACATTTCTCCTCCACACTATAGCCACTTTGAGGGCAATGTGTGCGCATGTGTTTTTTTTTGTAAACATTGTTCCTAAATTATTTACAAGTTCATTACAAAAGTGTTCACAGTGGACATATTGCAAATGCAATAAAAATATTACCTTTCTCATTCGAGCTGATTTGAAATGTTGGGTGCCTGAATCCAAATGCAACAAAGTGTAACATTTACTATATACAACGAGAAATGATTTATATTCTCATGGAAGTTCCGAGGGGTTCACTAACTTAACAGTCCCTCGGTATATCACGGCAGAAAGACAGTGGCCGTACCTCCTGGATTTTGTTTTTGTACTTTGAGGGCAATATGTGGAGGTGTTACATTAGCATTAGTGAAACACAAGAAACAAAACATTCTATCCCTGTGAAAATCACACACATCAACCAATTGGAGCCCAACTGGCTTTGATCCTTTACAGTGATGTTGAACAGGTACAGTATAACACTCCCTGGTCAAGCTGGGAAGGAGGATGGGGTCAGGATGGGTGGGGGTAAATGGAAAGAGAGATGGTGACATGGTTGAGAGAATTAGTGGACTAATATTAGTACATGCTCTTTTGCATGTACAAACAGAGCAACATTCATTTAAGTCCTCTGCCTGTGATGCCTGTAATTCATTTGGGACCAATTTGCAAACTAGGTCTTTTCCAGGATCTTTGGCCTGGAACACATCACCCTGTAAAACGGATTTCTGCCCCTGCTTCTGCTTGGAAAACAAGCTGCAAGACAGTGAACAACATTTCTCCTCCAATGTGTTCACAGCTTCCTTTCCTGGTTGCATTCTCCTCTCTGGACATGATTAAAGATGGTAAGAGAGAACAGATTCTGCATGGAAGCTTGCTGGAAGGCCCAGAAAAACGAGGTAATCAAATGGAGCAGGACATTTAAAAAAAAATCAAATATCTGTTAATGAGATAGTTTGTGTTCATTACAACAAAATGTAATCTCAACATGGTCCATGAGTGAAGATTCATTTTTACCGAACTAAATAGCCATTTTAAAATGTAACTTCTCATCTGACAAGTGTGTCATTAAATAATATGGGGAAATGAAAAGATCTGGAGGTCATTAGGAAATTGAAAATCCAGATACAGTCATAGAATGCAAATGCATGCAAATCACTCTGACCCAGAGTCTTAGTGAGACTCCACTAAGCGAGTAAGCCTTACACGTGTAGAACGACTCACAGTGACCATTCTGACAAAACAATGTCCTTCAGAAAATAAAGCAACCCTTATGTTCGTAAACCCAGAAGCAATTTTATGAGACCATTGAGTAAAGAGGTGTTCTGTTTTTCTGCTTATTCAAGGGAGGAGAGCCAACCAGAATGCCAACTTAAAATCCTGTTGCACTTTAAATACACTTTTGGAATCTGAAGTTACCGGAAAAGCTCAGCAAGCCTGGCAGCATCTGTGAAGAGAAATCAGAGTTAATGTTTCAGGTCTGGTGACCCTCCCTAATTGTTAAGCGCCAACCATGTTGCTGTGAGGGTGAAGTCGCACGTTGACCAGACCAGGCAAAGATGGCAGTTTTCTTTCCTAAAGGGCATTAGTGAAGCAGATGGGTTTTTCCCTGACAATTGATATGGATTCATCATTAGGTGATTAATTCCAGGTTTGAAATGGATTCAAATTCCACCATCTGCCACAGCAGGATCGGAACCTAGGTCCCCAGAATGTTAGTTAAGTTCCCTGGATTAATAGCCCAGTGATAATACCACTAGGTCATCGCTGCCTCCTCACGAGCTCAGAATATCCCAAAGCACTTTACTGCTTTGGAATAAATGCTTCTTGGAACATGGTCACTTGTTGCAATGAGTAAGACACAGCAGCCAATATGCCAACAGCACACAGCAATGTAACAGGAAATATCAACGGAGTGGTACATTAATAGCCTTTCCTGAAGGCTAAATATTAGCCAGGATGCCAGCAGTACCTCTCTGCTCTTCTTCAAGACTTTTATATCGGATCCTTTCCATCCACCTGAGATGGCAGATGGGACTTCAATGAACACTGAAATGCCAAGCTTGGTCTGTGCCACCATCTCTGGAGTGGGATTTGAATTTTCAGACTCAGGGGCACAGCTGAGTCAAACTGGCAGGAAACTAACCTCCAGATGTTGGTCACCAAACTCACTGACAGGGACATTCAAAGGAATAGAACTGGTCAGTATCTTCAAAGCTGGATGGAGCTGGTAGAAGCAACTTTCTACTCTCATTATTCACAGTGAATTCCTAAATCTTGCGCAGTGAACATGGACATTAGTGCAACATTTAGAGATTAGCTCAATCATACAGACCAAGCTTCACCCCTGACCTCCGCTGAACAATTCAACTCAGTGACTGTACAGCAACTACAATTAACTAAAGCCATTCAGCTGCAGTGAGGCTGGAATTTGGATAGTTAGAGGTAATCTTCCAGAATGGCCTGAAGTGAAGTGCTCCAAAAATTACCAAACCACACATCAACTTTCAATGCTAAACCCACATCTTCACTGTCACACCGTTACCCCAGGCCCCTCACTCTTATTCTGGTAACCCGTGCCACTCAGTATCACTCTGTGTACCTGATACACCTTCACTCTCACATTGTCACTCCATGTGCCCCTCCCTCTCACTCCATTACTATACACTGTCATTATGCTCCCCATGACTCTCATTGTTACTCCATGTAGCCTCCACTCCCTCACTGTTAGTCCGTATATCCCACACCCCATCACCCTCACACTGTACCCCACACCCCCTCACTGTCACTCTGTACCCCACACACCCTCACCGTAACTCCGTGTACCCCACACCCCTTCACCGTCACACTGTACTCCACACCCCCTCACTGTCACTCTGTACCACACACCACCTCACCATCACTCTGTTTACCCCACACCCCTTCACAGTCACACTGTACCCACACCCCATCACCGTCACTCTCTACCCCACACCCCGTCACTGTCACTCTGTACCCCACACCCCCTCACCGTCACTCTGTACCCCACTCCCTCTCACCATCACTCTGTGTATCCCACACCCCCTCACCGTCACTCTCTACCCCACACCCCGTCACTGTCACTCTGTACCCCACACCCCCTCACCGTCACTCTGTACCCCACTCCCTCTCACCATCACTCTGTGTATCCCACACCCCCTCACCGTCACTCTCTACCCCACACCCCGTCACTGTCACTCTGTACCCCACACCCCCTCACCGTCACTCTGTAATACACACCAGCTCACTGTCACTCTGTACCCCACATCCACTCACTGTCACTCTGTACCACTCACCCCCTCACCGTCACTCACTACCCCACACCCCCTAACCGTCACTCTGTACCCCACATCCCCTCACTGTCACTCTGTGTACCCCACACCCCCTCACCGTCACTCTGTACCCCACACCCCCTCACTGTCACTCTGTACCCAACACCCTCTCACCGTCACTCTGTACCACACACCCCCTCATCGTCACTCTGTACCCCACACTCCCTCACCGTCACTCTGTACCCCCTCACAGTCACTCTGTGTACCCTACACCCCTCACCGTCACTCTGTACCACACATCCCTTCACCGTCACTCTGTACCCCACACCCCCTCACCGCCACTCTGTACCCCACACCCCCTCACTGTCACTCTGTACCCCACACCCCCTCACTGTCACTCTGTACCCCATACCCCCTCACTGTCACTCTGTGTACCCCACACCCCCTCACCGTCACTCTGTACCCCACACCCCCTCACTGTCACTCTGTACCCCACACCCCCTCACTGTCACTCTGTACCACACACCCCCTCACCATCACTGTGTCACCCCCTCACAGTCACTCTGTGTATCCCCACACCCCCTCACCGTCACTCTCTACCCCACACCGCGTCACTGTCACTCTGTACCCCACATCCCCCCACCATCACTCTGTACCCCACATCCATTCACTGTCACTCTGTACTCCATACCCTGTCACTGTCACTCTGTACCACACACCCCCTCACCGTCACTCTGTACCCCACATCCCCCCACCATCACTCTGTACCACACACCTCCTCACCGTCACTCTGTACCCCACTCCCTCTCACCATCACTCTGTGTATCCCACACCCCCTCATCTTCACTCTGTGTCCCCCGTACCTCATCATCATCACTCTGTGTATCCCACACCCCCTCATCATCACTCTGTACCCCACACTCCCTCATCGTCATTCTGAACTCCCTCACAGTCACTTTGTGTACCCTACACCCCTCACCGTCACTCTGTACCACACATCCCTTCACCGTCACTCTGTACCACACATCCCTTCACCGTCACTCTGTGTACCCCACAGCCCCTCACCGTCACTCTCTACCCCACACCCCGTCACTGTCACGCTGTACCCCACACCCCCTCACCGACACTCTGTAATACACACCAGCTCACTGTCACTCTGTTTACCCCACACCCCCTCACTGTCACTCACTACCCCACACCCCCTAACCATCACTCTGTACCCCACATCCCCTCACTGTCACTCTGTGTAGCCCACACCCCCTCACCGTCACTCTGTACCCCACACCCCCTCACTTTCACTCTGTACCCCACACTCCCTAACCATCACTCTGTACCACACCCCCCTCACCATCACTCTGTGTACCCCACACCCCCTCACCGTCACTCTGCACCCCCTCACAGTCACTCTGTGTATCCCCACACCCCCTCACCGTCACTCTCTACCCCACACCGTGTCACTGTCACTCTGTACCCCAAACCCCCCCACCATCACTCTGTACCCCACATCCATTCACTGTCACTCTGTACTCCATACCCTGTCACGGTCACTCTGTACCCCACACTCCCTCACCGTCACTCTGTACCCCACTCCCTCTCACCATCACTCTGTGTATCCCACACCCCCTCATCATCACTCTGTGTACCCCACACCCCCTCATCATCACTCTGTACCCCACACTCCCTCATCGTCATTCTGTAATCCCTCACAGTCACTCTGTATACCCTACACCCCTCACCGTCATTCTGTACCACACATCCCTTCACCATCACTCTGTGTACCCCACACCCCCTCACCGTCACTCTCTACCCCACACCCCGTCACTGTCACTCTGTACCCCACACCCCCTCACCGTCACTCTGTAATACACACCAGCTCACTGTCACTCTGTACCCCACATCCACTCACTGTCACTCTGTACCACACACCACCTCACCGTCACTCTGTACCTCACACCCCCTCATCGTCACTCTGTACCACACACCAGTTCACCGTCACTCTGTTTACCCCACATCCCCTCACCGTCAATCTCTACCCCACACCCCCTCACCGTCACTCTGTACCCCACATCCCCTCACCGTCACTCTGTACCCCACTTCCCCTCACTGTCACTCTGTGTACCCCACACCCCCTCACCATCACTCTGTACCCCACACCCCCTCACTGTCACTCTGCACCCCACACTCCCTCACCATCACTCTGTACCAAACCCCCCCTCACCATCACTCTGTGTACCCCACACCCCCTCACTGTCACTCTGTACCACACACCCTGTCGCTGTCACTCTGTACCCCACACCCCCTCATTGTCACTCTGTACCACACACCCCCTTCCATCACTCTATACCACACACCCCCTCATCGTCACTCTGTACCCCACACCCCCTCACCGTCACTCTGTACCACACACCAGCTCACTCTCTCTGTTTACCCCACACCCCTCACCGTCACTCTGTACCCCACATTCCCTCACCGTCACTCTGTACCCCACATCCCCTCACTGTCACTTTGTGTACCCCACACCCCCTCACCGTCACTCTGTACCCCACACCTCCTCACTGTCACTCTGCACCCCACACCCCCTCACCGTCACTCTGTACCTCACACCCCCTCATCGTCACTCTGTACCCCACACCCCCTCACCGTCACTCTGTATACCCCACACACCCTCACCGTCATTCTGTACCACACCCACTGTCGCTGTCACTCTGCGTACCCCACACCCCATCACTGTCACTCTGTACCCCACACCCCCTCACCGTCACTCTGTATCTCACATCCCCTCATCGTCTCTCTGAACCACACACCCTCTCACCGTCACTCTGTACTCCACACCCCCTCACCGTCACTCTGTACCCCACTCCCCCTCACCATCACTCTGTGTACCCCATGCCCCCTCACCGTCACACTGTACCCCACACCCCTCACCGTCACTCTGTACCCCACACCCCCTCACTTTCACTCTGTACCCCACACTCCCTCACCATCATTCTGTGTACCCCACACCCCCTCACCGTCACTCTGTGTACCCCACACCCCCTCACCGTCACTCTGCACCCCCTCACAGTCACTCTGTGTATCCCCACACCCCCTCACCGTCACTCTCTACCCCACACCGTGTCACTGTCACTCTGTACCCCACACCCCCTCACCGTCACTCTGTATCTCACATCCCCTCATCGTCACTCTGTACCAGACACCCCCTCTCCGTCACTTTGCATACCCCACACCCCATCACTGTCACTCTATACCCCACACCCCCTCACCGTCACTCTGTACCACACACCAGCTCACCGTCACTCTGTTTACCCCACACCCCCTCATCGTCACTCTTTACCCCACACCCCCTCACCGTCACTCTGTACCCCACATCCCCTCACTGTCACTCTGTGTACCCCACGCCCCCTCACCGTCACTCTGTACCCCACACCCCCTCACCGTCACTCTGTACCCCACACTCCCTCATTGTCACTCTGTACCACATAACCCCTCACCGGCACTCTGTACCCCACACCCCCTCACTGTCACTCTGTACCCCACACCCCCTCACTGTCACTCTGTACCACACACCCCCTCACCATCACTGTGTCACCCTGCCTCCTCACCATCACTCTATACCCCACACTCCCTCACCGTCACTCTGCACCCCCTCACAGTCGCTCTGTGTATCCCCACACCCCCTCACCGTCACTCTCTACCCCACACCGCGTCACCGTCACTCTCTACCCCACACGGCGTCACTGTCACTCTGTACCCCACATCCCCCCACCATCACTCTGTACCACACACCCCACCGTCACTCTGCACCCCACTCCCTCTCACCATCACTCTGTGTATCCCACACCCCCTCATCTTCACTCTGTGTCCCCGTACCTCATCATCATCACTCTGTGTATCCCACACCCCCTCATCATCACTCTGTACCCCACACTCCCTCATCGTCATTCTGAACTCCCTCACAGTCACTCTGTGTACCCTACACCCCTCACCGTCACTCTGTACCACACATCCCTTCACCGTCACTCTGTACCACACATCCCTTCACCGTCAATCTGTGTACCCCACAGCCCCTCACCGTCACTCTCTACCCCACACCCCGTCACTGTCACGCTGTACCCCACACCCCCTCACCGACACTCTGTAATACACACCAGCTCACTGTCACTCTGTTTACCCCACAGCCCCTCACTGTCACTCACTACCCCACACCCCCTAACCATCACTCTGTACCCCACATCCCCTCACTGTCACTCTGTGTAGCCCACACCCCCTCACTTTCACTCTGTACCCCACACTCCCTCACCATCACTCTGTACCACACCCCCCTCACCATCACTCTGTGTACCCCACACCCCCTCACCGTCACTCTGCACCCCCTCACAGTCACTCTGTGTATCCCCACACCCCCTCACCGTCACTCTCTACCCCACACCGTGTCACTGTCACTCTGTACCCCACACCCCCTCACTGTCACTCTGTACCCCACACCCCCTCACTGTCACTCTGTACCACACACCCCCTCACCATCACTGTGTCACCCTGCCTCCTCACCATCACTCTATACCCCACACCCCCTCACCGTCACTCTGCACCCCCTCACAGTCACTCTGTGTATCCCCACACCCCCTCACCGTCACTCTCTACCCCACACCGTGTCACTGTCACTCTGTACCCCAAACCCCCCCACCATCACTCTGTACCCCACATCCACTCACTGTCACTCTGTACTCCATACCCTGTCACTGTCACTCTGTACCTCACACCCCCTCACCGTCACTCTGCACCCCACTCCCTCTCACCAACACTCTGTGTATCCCACACCCCCTCATCTTCACTCTGTGTCCCCCGTACCTCATCATCACTCTGTGTACCCCACACCCCCTCATCATCACTGTGTACCCCACACTCCCTCATCGTCATTCTGTAATCCCTCACAGTCACTCTGTGTACCCTACACCCCTCACCGTCATTCTGTACCACACATCCCTTCACCGTCACTCTGTGTACCCCACACCCCCTCACCGTCACTCTCTACCCCACACCCCGTCACTGTCACTCTGTACAACACACACCCTCACCGTCACTCTGTAATACACACCAGCTCACTGTCACTCTGTACCCCACATCCACTCACTGTCACTCTGTACCACACACCCCCTCACCGTCACTCTGTACCCCACTTCCCCTCACTGTCACTCTGTGTACCCCACACCCCCTCACCATCACTCTGTACCCCACACCCCCTCACTGTCACTCTGCACCCCACACCCCCTCACCATCACTCTGTACCAAACCCCACCTCACCATCACTCTGTGTACCCCACACCCCTCACCGTCACTCTGTACCACACATCCCTTCACCGTCACTCTGTACCACACATCCCTTCACCGTCAATCTGTGTACCCCACAGCCCCTCACCGTCACTCTCTACCCCACACCCCGTCACTGTCACGCTGTACCCCACACCCCCTCACCGACACTCTGTAATACACACCAGCTCACTGTCACTCTGTTTACCCCACAGCCCCTCACTGTCACTCACTACCCCACACCCCCTAACCATCACTCTGTACCCCACATCCCCTCACTGTCACTCTGTGTAGCCCACACCCCCTCACTTTCACTCTGTACCCCACACTCCCTCACCATCACTCTGTACCACACCCCCCTCACCATCACTCTGTGTACCCCACACCCCTTCACCGTCACTCTGCACCCCCTCACAGTCACTCTGTGTATCCCCACACACCCTCACCGTCACTCTCTACCCCACACCGTGTCACTGTCACTCTGTACCCCACACCCCCTCACTGTCACTCTGTACCCCACACCCCCTCACTGTCACTCTGTACCACACACCCCCTCACCATCACTGTGTCACCCTGCCTCCTCACCATCACTCTATACCCCACACCCCCTCACCGTCACTCTGCACCCCCTCACAGTCACTCTGTGTATCCCCACACCCCCTCACCGTCACTCTCTACCCCACACCGTGTCACTGTCACTCTGTACCCCAAACCCCCCCACCATCACTCTGTACCCCACATCCACTCACTGTCACTCTGTACTCCATACCCTGTCACTGTCACTCTGTACCCCACACCCCCTCACCGTCACTCTGCACCCCACTCCCTCTCACCAACACTCTGTGTATCCCACACCCCCTCATCTTCACTCTGTGTCCCCCGTACCTCATCATCACTCTGTGTACCCCACACCCCCTCATCATCACTCTGTACCCCACACTCCCTCATCGTCATTCTGTAATCCCTCACAGTCACTCTGTGTACCCTACACCCCTCACCGTCATTCTGTACCACACATCCCTTCACCGTCACTCTGTGTACCCCACACCCCCTCACCGTCACTCTCTACCCCACACCCCGTCACTGTCACTCTGTACAACACACACCCTCACCGTCACTCTGTAATACACACCAGCTCACTGTCACTCTGTACCCCACATCCACTCACTGTCACTCTGTACCACACACCCCCTCACCGTCACTCTGTACCCCACTTCCCCTCACTGTCACTCTGTGTACCCCACACCCCCTCACCATCACTCTGTACCCCACACCCCCTCACTGTCACTCTGCACCCCACACCCCCTCACCATCACTCTGTACCAAACCCCACCACACCATCACTCTGTGTACCCCACACCCCCTCATCGTCACTCTGTACCACACACCAGTTCACCATCACTCTGTTTACCCCGCATCCCCTCACCGTCAATCTCTACCCCACACCCACTCACTGTCACTCTGTACCCCACATCCCCTCACCGTCACTCTGTACCCCACTTCCCCTCACTGTCACTCTGTGTACCCCACACCCCCTCACCATCACTCTGTACCCCACACCCCCTCACTGTCACTCTGCACCCCACACCCCCTCACCATCACTCTGTACCAAACCCCCCCTCACCATCACTCTGTGTACCCCACACCCCCTCACTGTCACTCTTACCACACACCCTGTCGCTGTCACTCTGTACCCCACACCCCCTCATTGTCACTCTGTACCACACACCCCCTTCCATCACTCTATACCACACACACCCTCATCGTCACTCTGTACCCCACACCCCCTCACCGTCACTCTGTACCACACACCAGCTCACTCTCTCTGTTTACCCCACACCCCTCACCGTCACTCTGTACCCCACATTCCCTCACCGTCACTCTGTACCCCACATCCCCTCACTGTCACTTTGTGTACCCCACACCCCCTCACCGTCACTCTGTACCCCACACCTCCTCACTGTCACTCTGCACCCCACACCCCCTCACCGTCACTCTGTACCTCACACCCCCTCATCGTCACTCTGTACCCCACACCCCCTCACCGTCACTCTGTATACCCCACACACCCTCACCGTCATTCTGTACCACACCCACTGTCGCTGTCACTCTGCGTACCCCACACCCCATCACTGTCACTCTGTACCCCACACCCCCTCACCGTCACTCTGTATCTCACATCCCCTCATCGTCTCTCTGAACCACACACCCTCTCACCGTCACTCTGTACTCCACACCCCCTCACCGTCACTCTGTACCCCACTCCCCCTCACCATCACTCTGTGTACCCCATGCCCCCTCACCGTCACTCTGTACCCCACACCCCCTCACTTTCACTCTGTACCCCACACTCCCTCACCATCACTCTGTACCACACCCCCCTCACCATCACTCTGTGTACCCCACACCCCCTCACCGTCACTCTGCACCCCCTCACAGTCACTCTGTGTATCCCCACACCCCCTCACCGTCACTCTCTACCCCACACCGTGTCACTGTCACTCTGTACCCCACACCCCCTCACCGTCACTCTGTATCTCACATCCCCTCATCGTCACTCTGTACCAGACACCCCCTCTCCGTCACTTTGCATACCCCACACCCCATCACTGTCACTCTATACCCCACACCCCCTCACCGTCACTCTGTACCACACACCAGCTCACTGTCACTCTGTTTACCCCACACCCCCTCATCGTCACTCTTTACCCCACATCCCCTCACTGTCACTCTGTGTACCCCACGCCCCCTCACCGTCACTCTGTACCCCACACCCCCTCACCGTCACTCTGTACCCCACACTCCCTCATTGTCACTCTGTACCACATAACCCCTCACCGGCACTCTGTACCCCACACCCCCTCACTGTCACTCTGTACCTCACACCCCCTCACTGTCACTCTGTACCACACACCCCCTCACCATCACTGTGTCACCCTGCCTCCTCACCATCACTCTATACCCCACACTCCCTCACCGTCACTCTGCACCCCCTCACAGTCGCTCTGTGTATCCCCACACCCCCTCACCGTCACTCTCTACCCCACACCGCGTCACCGTCACTCTCTACCCCACACGGCGTCACTGTCACTCTGTACCCCACATCCCCCCACCATCACTCTGTACCACACACCC
Organism: Chiloscyllium punctatum; assembly: GCF_047496795.1. Taxonomy (NCBI): domain Eukaryota; kingdom Metazoa; phylum Chordata; class Chondrichthyes; order Orectolobiformes; family Hemiscylliidae; genus Chiloscyllium; species Chiloscyllium punctatum. The sequence goes on from NC_092754.1 coordinate 30,745,597, forward strand.
CACCGTCACTCTGCACCCCACTCCCTCTCACCATCACTCTGTGTATCCCACACCCCCTCATCTTCACTCTGTGTCCCCCGTACCTCATCATCATCACTGTGTATCCCACACCCCCTCATCATCACTCTGTACCCCACACTCCCTCATCGTCATTCTGAACTCCCTCACAGTCACTCTGTGTACCCTACACCCCTCACCGTCACTCTGTACCACACATCCCTTCACCGTCACTCTGTACCACACATCCCTTCACCGTCAATCTGTGTACCCCACAGCCCCTCACCGTCACTCTCTACCCCACACCCCGTCACTGTCACGCTGTACCCCACACCCCCTCACCGACACTCTGTAATACACACCAGCTCACTGTCACTCTGTTTACCCCACAGCCCCTCACTGTCACTCACTACCCCACACCCCCTAACCATCACTCTGTACCCCACATCCCCTCACTGTCACTCTGTGTAGCCCACACCCCCTCACTTTCACTCTGTACCCCACACTCCCTCACCATCACTCTGTACCACACCCCCCTCACCATCACTCTGTGTACCCCACACCCCCTCACCGTCACTCTGCACCCCCTCACAGTCACTCTGTGTATCCCCACACCCCCTCACCGTCACTCTCTACCCCACACCGTGTCACTGTCACTCTGTACCCCACACCCCCTCACTGTCACTCTGTACCCCACACCCCCTCACTGTCACTCTGTACCACACACCCCCTCACCATCACTGTGTCACCCTGCCTCCTCACCATCACTCTATACCCCACACCCCCTCACCGTCACTCTGCACCCCCTCACAGTCACTCTGTGTATCCCCACACCCCCTCACCGTCACTCTCTACCCCACACCGTGTCACTGTCACTCTGTACCCCAAACCCCCCCACCATCACTCTGTACCCCACATCCACTCACTGTCACTCTGTACTCCATACCCTGTCACTGTCACTCTGTACCCCACACCCCCTCACCGTCACTCTGCACCCCACTCCCTCTCACCAACACTCTGTGTATCCCACACCCCCTCATCTTCACTCTGTGTCCCCCGTACCTCATCATCACTCTGTGTACCCCACACCCCCTCATCATCACTCTGTACCCCACACTCCCTCATCGTCATTCTGTAATCCCTCACAGTCACTCTGTGTACCCTACACCCCTCACCGTCATTCTGTACCACACATCCCTTCACCGTCACTCTGTGTACCCCACACCCCCTCACCGTCACTCTCTACCCCACACCCCGTCACTGTCACTCTGTACAACACACACCCTCACCGTCACTCTGTAATACACACCAGCTCACTGTCACTCTGTACCCCACATCCACTCACTGTCACTCTGTACCACACACCCCCTCACCGTCACTCTGTACCCCACTTCCCCTCACTGTCACTCTGTGTACCCCACACCCCCTCACCATCACTCTGTACCCCACACCCCCTCACTGTCACTCTGCACCCCACACCCCCTCACCATCACTCTGTACCAAACCCCACCTCACCATCACTCTGTGTACCCCACACCCCTCACCGTCACTCTGTACCACACATCCCTTCACCGTCACTCTGTACCACACATCCCTTCACCGTCAATCTGTGTACCCCACAGCCCCTCACCGTCACTCTCTACCCCACACCCCGTCACTGTCACGCTGTACCCCACACCCCCTCACCGACACTCTGTAATACACACCAGCTCACTGTCACTCTGTTTACCCCACAGCCCCTCACTGTCACTCACTACCCCACACCCCCTAACCATCACTCTGTACCCCACATCCCCTCACTGTCACTCTGTGTAGCCCACACCCCCTCACTTTCACTCTGTACCCCACACTCCCTCACCATCACTCTGTACCACACCCCCCTCACCATCACTCTGTGTACCCCACACCCCTTCACCGTCACTCTGCACCCCCTCACAGTCACTCTGTGTATCCCCACACCCCCTCACCGTCACTCTCTACCCCACACCGTGTCACTGTCACTCTGTACCCCACACCCCCTCACTGTCACTCTGTACCCCACACCCCCTCACTGTCACTCTGTACCACACACCCCCTCACCATCACTGTGTCACCCTGCCTCCTCACCATCACTCTATACCCCACACCCCCTCACCGTCACTCTGCACCCCCTCACAGTCACTCTGTGTATCCCCACACCCCCTCACCGTCACTCTCTACCCCACACCGTGTCACTGTCACTCTGTACCCCAAACCCCCCCACCATCACTCTGTACCCCACATCCACTCACTGTCACTCTGTACTCCATACCCTGTCACTGTCACTCTGTACCCCACACCCCCTCACCGTCACTCTGCACCCCACTCCCTCTCACCAACACTCTGTGTATCCCACACCCCCTCATCTTCACTCTGTGTCCCCCGTACCTCATCATCACTCTGTGTACCCCACACCCCCTCATCATCACTCTGTACCCCACACTCCCTCATCGTCATTCTGTAATCCCTCACAGTCACTCTGTGTACCCTACACCCCTCACCGTCATTCTGTACCACACATCCCTTCACCGTCACTCTGTGTACCCCACACCCCCTCACCGTCACTCTCTACCCCACACCCCGTCACTGTCACTCTGTACAACACACACCCTCACCGTCACTCTGTAATACACACCAGCTCACTGTCACTCTGTACCCCACATCCACTCACTGTCACTCTGTACCACACACCCCCTCACCGTCACTCTGTACCCCACTTCCCCTCACTGTCACTCTGTGTACCCCACACCCCCTCACCATCACTCTGTACCCCACACCCCCTCACTGTCACTCTGCACCCCACACCCCCTCACCATCACTCTGTACCAAACCCCACCTCACCATCACTCTGTGTACCCCACACCCCCTCATCGTCACTCTGTACCACACACCAGTTCACCATCACTCTGTTTACCCCGCATCCCCTCACCGTCAATCTCTACCCCACACCCACTCACTGTCACTCTGTACCCCACATCCCCTCACCGTCACTCTGTACCCCACTTCCCCTCACTGTCACTCTGTGTACCCCACACCCCCTCACCATCACTCTGTACCCCACACCCCCTCACTGTCACTCTGCACCCCACACCCCCTCACCATCACTCTGTACCAAACCCCCCCTCACCATCACTCTGTGTACCCCACACCCCCTCACTGTCACTCTTACCACACACCCTGTCGCTGTCACTCTGTACCCCACACCCCCTCATTGTCACTCTGTACCACACACCCCCTTCCATCACTCTATACCACACACCCCCTCATCGTCACTCTGTACCCCACACCCCCTCACCGTCACTCTGTACCACACACCAGCTCACTCTCTCTGTTTACCCCACACCCCTCACCGTCACTCTGTACCCCACATTCCCTCACCGTCACTCTGTACCCCACATCCCCTCACTGTCACTTTGTGTACCCCACACCCCCTCACCGTCACTCTGTACCCCACACCTCCTCACTGTCACTCTGCACCCCACACCCCCTCACCGTCATTCTGTACCACACCCACTGTCGCTGTCACTCTGCGTACCCCACACCCCATCACTGTCACTCTGTATCTCACATCCCCTCATCGTCTCTCTGAACCACACACCCTCTCACCGTCACTCTGTACTCCACACCCCCTCACCGTCACTCTGTATCTCACATCCCCTCATCGTCTCTCTGAACCACACACCCTCTCACCGTCACTCTGTACTCCACACCCCCTCACCGTCACTCTGTACCCCACTCCCCCTCACCATCACTCTGTGTACCCCATGCCCCCTCACCGTCACTCTGTACCCCACACCCCCTCACTTTCACTCTGTACCCCACACTCCCTCACCATCACTCTGTACCACACCCCCCTCACCATCACTCTGTGTACCCCACACCCCCTCACCGTCACTCTGCACCCCCTCACAGTCACTCTGTGTATCCCCACACCCCCTCACCGTCACTCTCTACCCCACACCGTGTCACTGTCACTCTGTACCCCACACCCCCTCACCGTCACTCTGTATCTCACATCCCCTCATCGTCACTCTGTACCAGACACCCCCTCTCCGTCACTTTGCATACCCCACACCCCATCACTGTCACTCTATACCCCACACCCCCTCACCGTCACTCTGTACCACACATCCCCTCACTGTCACTCTGTGTACCCCACGCCCCCTCACCGTCACTCTGTACCCCACACCCCCTCACCGTCACTCTGTACCCCACACTCCCTCATTGTCACTCTGTACCACATAACCCCTCACCGGCACTCTGTACCCCACACCCCCTCACTGTCACTCTGTACCTCACACCCCCTCACTGTCACTCTGTACCACACACCCCCTCACCATCACTGTGTCACCCTGCCTCCTCACCATCACTCTATACCCCACACTCCCTCACCGTCACTCTGCACCCCCTCACAGTCGCTCTGTGTATCCCCACACCCCCTCACCGTCACTCTCTACCCCACACCGCGTCACCGTCACTCTCTACCCCACACGGCGTCACTGTCACTCTGTACCCCACATCCCCCCACCATCACTCTGTACCACACACCCCACCGTCACTCTGCACCCCACTCCCTCTCACCATCACTCTGTGTATCCCACACCCCCTCATCTTCACTCTGTGTCCCCCGTACCTCATCATCATCACTCTGTGTATCCCACACCCCCTCATCATCACTCTGTACCCCACACTCCCTCATCGTCATTCTGAACTCCCTCACAGTCACTCTGTGTACCCTACACCCCTCACCGTCACTCTGTACCACACATCCCTTCACCGTCACTCTGTACCACACATCCCTTCACCGTCAATCTGTGTACCCCACAGCCCCTCACCGTCACTCTCTACCCCACACCCCGTCACTGTCACGCTGTACCCCACACCCCCTCACCGACACTCTGTAATACACACCAGCTCACTGTCACTCTGTTTACCCCACAGCCCCTCACTGTCACTCACTACCCCACACCCCCTCACCATCACTCTGTACCCCACACCCCCTCACTGTCACTCTGCACCCCACACTCCCTCACCATCACTCTGTACCAAACCCCCCCTCACCATCACTCTGTGTACCCCACACCCCCTCACTGTCACTCTGTACCACACACCCTGTCGCTGTCACTCTGTACCCCACACCCCCTCATTGTCACTCTGTACCACACACCCCCTTCCATCACTCTATACCAAACACCCCCTCATCGTCACTCTGTACCCCACACCCCCTCACCGTCACTCTGTACCACACACCAGCTCACTCTCTCTGTTTACCCCACACCCCTCACCGTCACTCTGTACCCCACATTCCCTCACCGTCACTCTGTACCCCACATCCCCTCACTGTCACTTTGTGTACCCCACACCCCCTCACCGTCACTCTGTACCCCACACCTCCTCACTGTCACTCTGCACCCCACACCCCCTCACTGTCACTCACTACCCCACACCCCCTAACCATCACTCTGTACCCCACATCCCCTCACTGTCACTCTGTGTAGCCCACACCCCCTCACCGTCACTCTGTACCCCACACCCCCTCACTTTCACTCTGTACCCCACACTCCCTAACCATCACTCTGTACCACACCCTCCTCACCATCACTCTGTGTACCCCACACCCCCTCACCGTCACTCTGCACCCCCTCACAGTCACTCTGTGTATCCCCACACCCCCTCACCGTCACTCTCTACCACACACCGTGTCACTGTCACTCTGTACCCCAAACCCCCCCACCATCACTCTGTACCCCACATCCACTCACTGTCACTCTGTACTCCATACCCTGTCACTGTCACTCTGTACCCCACACCCCCTCACCGTCACTCTGTACCCCACTCCCTCTCACCAACACTCTGTGTATCCCACACCCCCTCATCTTCACTCTGTGTCCCCCGTACCTCATCATCACTCTGTGTACCCCACACCCCCTCATCATCACTCTGTACCCCACACTCCCTCATCGTCATTCTGTAATCCCTCACAGTCACTCTGTGTACCCTACACCCCTCACCGTCACTCTGTACCACACATCCCTTCACCGTCACTCTGTGTACCCCACACCCCCTCACCGTCACTCTCTACCCCACACCCCGTCACTGTCACTCTGTACCCCACACCCCCTCACCGTCACTCTGTAATACACACCAGCTCACTGTCACTCTGTACCCCACATCCACTCACTGTCACTCTGTACCACACACCCCCTCACCGTCACTCTGTACCTCACACCCCCTCATCGTCACTCTGTACCACACACCAGTTCACCGTCACTCTGTTTACCCCGCATCCCCTCACCGTCAATCTCTACCCCACACCCACTCACTGTCACTCTGTACCCCACATCCCCTCACCGTCACTCTGTACCCCACTTCCCCTCACTGTCACTCTGTGTACCCCACACCCCCTCACCATCACTCTGTACCCCACACCCCCTCACTGTCACTCTGCACCCCACACTCCCTCACCATCACTCTGTACCAAACCCCCCCTCACCATCACTCTGTGTACCCCACACCCCCTCACTGTCACTCTGTACCACACACCCTGTCGCTGTCACTCTGTACCCCACACCCCCTCATTGTCACTCTGTACCACACACCCCCTTCCATCACTCTATACCACACACCCCCTCATCGTCACTCTGTACCCCACACCCCCTCACCGTCACTCTGTACCACACACCAGCTCACTCTCTCTGTTTACCCCACACCCCTCACCGTCACTCTGTACCCCACATTCCCTCACCGTCACTCTGTACCCCACATCCCCTCACTGTCACTTTGTGTACCCCACACCCCCTCACCGTCACTCTGTACCCCACACCTCCTCACTGTCACTCTGCACCCCACACCCCCTCACCGTAACTCTGTACCTCACACCCCCTCATCGTCACTCTGTACCCCACACCCCCTCACCGTCACTCTGTATACCCCACACACCCTCACCGTCATTCTGTACCACACCCACTGTCGCTGTCACTCTGCGTACCCCACACCCCATCACTGTCACTCTGTACCCCACACCCCCTCACTGTCACTCTGCGCCCAACATTCCCTCATCATCACTCTGTACTACACCCCCCTCACCATCACTGTGTACCCCACACCCCCTCACTGTCACTCTGTACCACACACCGTGTCGCTGTCACTCTGTACCCCACACCCCCTCACCGTCACTCTGTACCTCACACCCCCTCATCGTCACTCTGTACCACACACCAGTTCACCGTCACTCTGTACCACACACCAGCTCACTCTCTTTGTTTACCCTACACCCCTCACCGTCACTCTGTACCCCACACCCCCTCACCGTCACTCTGTGTACCCCACATCCCCTCACTGTCACTCTGTGTACCCCACGCCCCCTCACCGTCACTCTGTACCCCACACCCCCTCACTGTCACTCTGCGCCCCACATTCCCTCATCATCACTCTGTACTACACCCCCCTCACCATCACTGTGTACCCCACACCCCCTCACTGTCACTCTGTACCACACACCGTGTCGCTGTCACTCTGTACCCCACACCCCCTCACCGTCACTCTGTACCCCACACCCCCTCACCGTCACTCTGTACCCCACACCTCCTCACTGTCACTCTGTACCCCACATCCCCTCACTGTCACTTTGTGTACTCCACACCCCCTCACCGTCATTCTGTACCACACCCACTGTCGCTGTCACTCTGCGTACCCCACACCCCCTCACCGTCATTCTGTACCCCACACCCCCTCACCGTCACTCTGTACCCCACACCACCTCACCGTCACTCTGTACCCCATGCCCCCTCACCGTCACTCTGTACCCCACACCACCTCATCGTCACTCTGTACCCGCACGCAGAGGGTGGCTTTCCTGTCTTGAGTTGTGAGGATTTTGGAATGCTGGGCCTGAGAGTGTGGTGAAGGCAGATTCAATTGAGGCTTTCGTGAGGGAATTGGCTTTTTATCTGGAAAATGTAAGAACGTGTTGGGTTACAGGGAAAAGGCAAGCGAGTGGCACAAGTAAACTACTCATATTTAGGGCTAGCACACTCACGATGGATCGAATGGCATTCATCTGTCCTGTGATAACTCGTTAGTTCTGTGACACAGAATGGGAGATACATGAAATATGAGTGTGGTTAGGAATGCGATGAAAGGAGACTGAAGTGAACAATGAATTAAACAAAAGTGGATGATAAAGGAGGCAATCTCTCTGTACAGGAAACAATTCTGTGCATGATGTATGCAGTGTATGAAGCCCAGGTTTGGCTGTCAGACAGGAGCAATAACAGCTTATAATTGAGAACTGCTGTGTACTGCAATCCAACACATAAATACATTCTCACAGGACAATAACTACATGATTTTATAATGCCTATCTTTTCAGCAAATCCTATCCTGTGCGCCAGACTCTGCACTGAATACAGATTGCAAATGACTTGCTTCCCAAACATCCACCTCACCCTCTCCAATCAGGTAAAATAAAGTAAAGTTGATTAGATCTGGTATTTCGCAGTTTTTTTTTTGAAAAATAAAGGAGCATGTAATTCAAGCGGTAATACAGCAGAGTGGGAGTCAAGTCGAAATCCGTGACTCCAGTAATTACTGCATGGAGTTTGACAGGTTTGCAATAGCAGGGACGATATGGGAAACAGACTGCTAGTGAATTATCAGGTGCCAACAGACACTGTAGTCCATGAAAAGACAGATTTTAGTTCAACCACCTGGCTCTCCAGTAATGGGTTCCTGGCTGATCCATGGTCTCAGTCAGTTTGTGGCGCATTCAACACTTTGAATGACCTTCTGACCATTGTCTCACGGTGTGGCGATTTCTTTATTTTGTTTTGACTCTTCAGTATTTCTGCCTTTCCCTGATTTAAAATGACTGCAAACAAATTAATAAAGTAACTCTCAGAATGTCCCCGATGCTGTTGAGGCACGATCAAAGCGAGTGATGCGACAGTCAATTTGTGCACAGCAAGCTCCCACAAGTAGCAGTGTAATAATGACTAGAAAATCTGTATTGATGGTATTGATTGAGCCGTAAACATTGCATTACACACTGAGGAGACCAGAGCTCCCTTTAAAATAGTGCTGCAGAGTGCTATTCTCCGAGGTAACAGCCATCAGTCTAATATTTCATCCAAAAGACATCAGGTCTGATAGCACCACACTCCCTCACTGGAATACCAGTCCATATTTTTTGCTCATGTCTTTGGAAAGATGCTTATGGAGTCATAGAGATCTACAGTACAGAAGCAGGCCCTTCAGCCCATCGAATCTGCACCAGTCACAAACAGGCACCTAATAGTTCCAATCCTGTTTACTACCACTTGGCCTTTTCTGCCCTGGATTTGCAAATGTATGCAGCCTGGAGTCGTGGTCTGGATGCAGGGTGCCAATGTGAGCTGGGGGTGGGCTGTTACTCTGAACTTTTTATTTCTTTATTTTTCTAATTGTTTTTCCCCGAAGAATTTGTATTTAAGAATCTGTACCGAGGTACCTTGGTACTTAAGTGACGGCTTGCAATGTTTTCACTGTACCCATTTGAGGGCATGTGACAATAAAACTAATTCTAGTTGTAACTTCAGAAACACGAATGATAACAGTAGTTTCACTTGTGTAAAGTATGTTGTTGTAGCTGTACTTTCTGCAGTCTCAATTAAAATTTGCTTTTACTAAATTGCTGCCTGCACTTCAGCCGCTACCCACCTCCGAGATCTAATCATGGTCAGTTCAAAGAAAGAGTTATACCAAACTCGAACCATTCTCTCTGGCTCCCACTGTCCATGGATGCAGTCAGACCTGCGAAGTTTTGTCAGAATTCTCCATTTTCCTCAGATTTCCAGGTTTTGCAGTATTTGCCACTCCCAGCGTGGTCTCTGTCCGTGTGAGCGGATCTCTGCTTGGCATAAATTGACATTTGGGTGGCACAGTGGTTAGCACTGCTGCCTCACAGCGCCAGAGACCCGGGTTCAATTCCCGCCTCAGGCAACTGTCTGTGTGGAGTTTGCACATTCTCCCCGTGTCTGCGTGGGTTTCCTCCGGGTGCTCCAGTTTCCTCCCACAGTCCAAAGATGTGCAGGTTAGGTGAATTGGCCACGCTAAATTGCCCATAGTGTTAGGTGAAGGGGTAAATATAGGTTCTGAGTGGGTTGCTCTTCAGAGGGTCAGTGTGGACTTGTTGGGCCAAAGGGCCTGTTTCCACACTGTAAATAATCTAATCTAATCTAAAATATTTGCCTCAGTGCCTTGATATAGTAAAGAATTAGTGACTGTGGAACAAGGTGTCGAAACTATTGAATCCATTCCCAGTAAAAGCAAAAAAAAACTAGTCATATCTCCCCTTGAGAATAGAGAAGTGTGTGACCACACAGTATTTGATATATAGCTAGAGGTCAATGCACTGGGTAATATGATAGTAATCAACAGGGCTGGTACAGTGTAATGAGGCACAATAATTCAATTAAAATGCAGCAGATTTCTTGACTGCTGCATATGTACTTTGCTTTGAATTGTGCTTCCTGAAGGATGGAGACAACAGTTAGTTGGACTCACGAGAGTGACTCTGACACAGATCAGTGATTCCAGCACCTTAGGCAGACCACTGTCTATGTTGGCATTCACTGTACTGACTGAACCTAACATGACGAGCTAGATACTAAGGCGATAATGCTTGCAGCAAATGTAATCATTCCCCGCACAGTTTTGTTTTTCCCTTTCGGGAAGCATTACAACTAAATTAAAATATTAAAACAAGCATTGCATTTGTAAATGCGCTGGATAAAGCCTGTTCCTTTAAATTCCGAGGGCCGTAGCACTCACAGTTTGTCTTGCCGACTGGAATGGATTACAATGGTTGTTTCTATCATGGGAAAAGAAAAGCCGAGAGAGAAAGGGAGGTCTCTAGGGAGTCATTTCAGTTTAAAAGTAGTTCTGCAAAGTCGGAATAAAAAAGATACTGGGTGTGAAAGTGCAGTGTGTGATTGAAATATTGAATGCCAATGTCCGCAAAAACACTTTAAAGATGTGTTTGAAATAATCAGCTTATTGCCTTGGTGCCAGGGACAGACAAAGAAACTCCAGACTGCATGTATGTTTGTTACTAACTTTAACCGCACAACGACCAAACTGTCCATTCAATAAAAGGCTCTTTTGTAACATTCAGGAAGTGCTCTGTTGATATCACTGAAGGGGAAATGGACATCAGCACCCAAACCACTTCTGTCAGTTTCACAGCCAAGATTTGGGGCTGGCTAACTCGAGGAAAGTCAGCTGAGTCACCTACATACCTCTGCAGTATCATTCTTGTTAACCAGGGTTGGTGCCTCAATCTAAAGCCAGGAAGACCACCAAACTACAGCTCGCCCCTCTGCTTCAGTGGGAATACAGTCAAAAGGTGTGGTGCTGGAAGAGCACAGATAAGTAGCATCAGAGGAGCAGGAAAGGGACAGTGACACCATGAAAACTACCTTAAAAATGGTTAGTTTAAGGTGGAAATCTTAAAGTTTCCTTAAAAAAGGCAAATAGTTTGCTGTCAATATTTGTCGCTGTGTTGATCAAGTGAATCCTCTCAATGAAAAGCACTGTTGTGTTTTTATTTGCTGTTAAAGAGCTATGTCTGAAACAAAGATTGGCATTTCTTTATTGAGATGAGCAATTCTCTGTCTAGATTGTAAAGCTGCATGAGATCAAAATTAGTCAGTCAATATTGTTTAATTACTCCAAATGAAGAATTGTGCATCAACGCCTGAAATAAGCAGACAGCCAAACCTCAAAGGGCGAAACACAATGGTGTAAATGCCAGTCATATTGGCGTCGTGCCAGTGAGAACATCTGTTTAAAGTGAACACTGGTAGAGACAGTAATTTATTCTCCAAGCAGTCAAAACAATTTGTTTAATAGAAATGAAGGGCACAGTTTAACCCTCTGACATGAGGTGGCAGGTGGTGTTGGCAGAGGATCGTGCGCAGACCAGTAATTTCATGTCTTTGCTTCTCGCTGCTTCAAGCAGGTCTCCCATCACATTTAATTTCTCACCCTGGTCTCAGCTTTTCATTGTTTCGTTTCTATGATCAACAGGTGACCAAGGGAATCTGGGTCTGCTTACTGTACAAATAAACACTGACATTAATTGGTATGTTTGTAGGGTAAATCAGCTCAATGGGTAAGAACAGGTCCTGGACCATCAAAACCCCTCCTGAGGGAGTTGCTCCTCCTAAAATGGTAGAAATCCCTTTGAAATTGAATTGTTTTCCAAAGTCTCCACTAACTCTAATCTAAAAATGCTCTGCAATCTCCAATCTCAGGAACAATGGATTTGCACCAAGATGTGAGTATCCATTTTTCATATTTCTTGGATTTATTATGAATTCAATCATTACTAGTTACGTTAACAAGGAATGGGTAATTCATCTTCCCTCCCACTTCATGTGTTTTATTTTTAAATAAAATCCACATGATGTGAACAGCATTGGCTAGACCAGCAACACTGCCTGAAGGGCAGGTAAGAGTCAACTATATTGTGGCACGGTGGCTCAGTGGTTAGCACTGCTGCCTCACAGCACCAGGGTCCCAGGTTTGATTCCAGCCTTGGACAACTGTCTGTCTGGAGTTTGCACATCCTCCCTGTGTCTGCGTGGGTTTCCTCCGGGTGCTCCGGTTTCCTCTTGGAGATGTGCAGGTCAGGTGAATTGGCCGTGCTAAATTGCCCGTGGCATTAGGTGCATTCGTCAGAGGGAAATGGGTCACTCTTCGGAGGGTCAGTGTGGACTTGTTGGGCCGAAGGGCCTGTTTCCACACCATATGGAATTCCCTGCAGTGTGGAAACGAGCCCTTCAGCCAACACTGACCCTCCGAAGAGTAACCCACCCAGACCCATTTCCCTCTGACTAATGCATCTAACACCACGGGCAATTTAGCATGGCCAATCCACCTGACCTGCACATCTCCAGGAGGAAACCAGAGCACCTGGAGGAAACCCACGCAGACATAGGAAGGATGTGCAAACTCTGCACAGTCACCAGAGGCTGGAATTGAACCTGGGACCCTGGTGCTGTGAGGCAGCAGTGCTAACCAATTGCTGTGGGTCTGGAGTCACACATAGGCTAGAAGGCTTCCTTCCCCAAAGGGCATTAGTGAATCAGATTTTTATGACAAATTTTTTCTTGGTTGGATATGAACCCAAGTTTCCACACATTAGCTTGGAGTCCTGTGACATTACCACTATGGCACGGGTGAGGTTGTAAGTCTTACCATCTATACCTCAGGCGACTGACTGTGTGGAGTTTGCACATTCTCCCCGTGTCTGCGTGGGTTTCCTCCGGGTGCTCCGGTTTCCTCCCACAGTCCAAAAATGTGCAGGTCAGGTGAATTAGCCATGCTAAATTGCCCGTAGTGTTAGGTAAGGGGTAAATGTAGGGGAATGGGTCTGGGTGGGTTGCGCTTCGGCGGGTCGGTGTGGACTTGTCGGGCTGAAGGGCCTGTTTCCACACTGTAAGTAATCTAATCTGTACACATTTTCCTGCATACAGTAGGTGTAGCAAAGTTGAAAATCCTATTCTTCATAAAGGGGTAAATAATGACCAACATTTTTACTTCATTTTCCTTTTATTCTTTTATTTAGTGGGAGATAGCAGCTATGTTAATGGATTAGTAATGAGTAAAACCAGAGCAGATGGTGGAATTTTAATTCCAATGAAAGCTAGTCTCGGTCTTGGTGACCATGGCAACCGCCATCAATTAATGGAGAAACCCATCTGGTTCACAAATGTCCTTCAGGGAGGGAAATCTACCGTCTTTACCTGTCCTGGCTACACATGACTCCAGACCCACTCTGTGGTTGACTCTTAACTGATCACTGAATTGGTGCTAGAAGGCAATTCAATCCAAGGGCAATAGGAGATTGGGAACAAATGCTGATCTTACCAGTAACACACACATCCCATGAGAGAATGGGGAAAAATAAATCCCTCTCAAATTATCTCTTAAAAATGTTGACTTTAGTGCAGTACCAGCTGCCATCTAATTACTGCCCAGGAGCAAAATACAAAGAAACACTGCTGTCACACTACCCGAAAGGGCCATTTATGAGTACTAACTTCAATTTGTCAACCAGAATGGCCAATGCTAGTAGCCTATCATTGAATGGCCCTTGACGTGCAATGTCCTGATCTAACATCCAAACGTGTTAATTTTTCAGCAGGAGTAGGAAGCCTGGTCAATCTTTCAAAGCAAAACAATTCCCAGAGTTGCCAAATCAGTGTTTCATTTCAGCACTGAGTGGTGAAAAAGACAACGTTGGCAATCAGACATTTTTTTTCTTTAACTAAATATATTGCGAAGCAGGAATGATTCTTTGTTTTAACAGTGAAGGCAGCTGAATGCAGGAATGCTTTGTGTTTTATTGAATACCAGATCTTTGTGCATGGTGCTGGAAGTTCAGAATAACAATAACAGGTAATTGAAAGTAAGCAAAGCCAGACATTGCTGCATTTTGCGCCTGGTTGGTTTCATCCAGTTGCCTTCACTATTAAAAGCTAAAGAGATACCAAACAGGCTCAAAATGCAGCAGCGTTTGTCTTCCAATTACCTGTTATTGTTATTCTGAACTTCCAGCACAATGCACAGAGATCTAGTATTCAATAAAACACAAAGAATTCCTGCTTCATTGCAAATGTGATCTCTTTAGCTCTTTTATTCAACCATGTGTCAACATTCGGAAGTAAGTTGGAATAAGTATGCCTCTCAGGATCAGGGAGAGAAGGACACAGAATGGAAAATCCTTGAAATTCTCTGCCCCCGCTCTGTTGTTGCATATGTTCAAGACTGAGAGCAATTGATTTTTACATATTAAAGTATCAAGGGATACAGGTAGTGCAGGGAAAGGGTGTTGTGGTAGAAATTAGCCTTGATTTCATTGAATATTAAAACAGGCTTGAAGGGATGAATGGTTTTCACCTCTTTTGTTCATTCATAGGATGTGGGCATCGCTGTCTAGGCCAGCATTTATTCCCCATCCCCAATTGCCCTGAAGAAGTTGGTGGTGAACAGACTTCTTAGAGTGCTGCAATTCATTTGGCGCAGGTATACCCACAATGATGTTAGGAAGGAAGTTCAGAGTTTTGACCCAACAACTGTGAAGGTGTGGGTGATACTGAACCAAGGCAGGAGAGTGAGTAACTTGGAGGGGGACTTGCAGGTGGTGGTGTTCCCTTGAATCTGCTGCCCTTGCCCTTCTAGATGGACTTGGTCATAGATTTTCTGTCCAAGGAGCCTTGGCTGATTCCAGTTTTGCTTGTGCCCCTTGACACTATATTCAGTTCATTCTACAATGACATCAAGGTCAGTCACCCTCCCCTCATTTTCTTGGGTTCAGGTCTTTTGTTCATATTTGGCCTAAGGCTGAGTGGCCCTGGTGGCACCCAAACTGGGTGTCACCGAGCAGATTATTCCTGAGCAAGTGCTGCTTGATCATCTTGTTGACAAACACACCAATCACTTAGAGTCATAGAGTCATAGTGATGTACAGCATGGAAATAGACCCTTCAGTTCAAATCATCCATGCTGACCAGATATCCCAACCCAATCTAGTTCCACCTGCCAGCACCTGCCCCATATCCCTCCAAACCCTTCCTATTCATATACCCATCCAAATATCTTTTAAATGTTGCAATTGTACCAGCCTCCACCACTTCCTCTGGCAGTTCATTCCATACACGTACCACCCTCTGAGTGAATAGGTTGCCCCTTAGGTCTCTTTTATATCTTTCCCCTCTCACCCTAAACCTATGCCCCCTACTTCTGGACTCCCCGACCCATGAAAAAGACTTTGTCTATTTATCCTATCCATGCCTCTCATAATTTTATAAACCTCTATAAGGTCACCCCTCAGCCTCTGACGCTCCAGGGAAAACAGCCCCAGTCTATTCAACCTTTCCCAATAGCTCAAATCCTCCAACCCTGGCAACATCCTTGTAAATCTTTTCTGAACCCTTTCAAGTTTCACAACATCTTTCCGATAGGAAGGAGACCAGAATTATATGCAATATTCCAACAGTGGCCTAACCAATGTCCTGTACAGCCGCAATATGACCTCCCAACTCCTGTACTCAATACTCTGACCAATAAAGGAAAGCATACCAAACACCTTCTTCACTAGCCTATTTACCTGTGACTCCACGTTCAAGGAGCTATGAACCTGCACTCCAAGGTCTCTTTGTTCAGCAACACTCCCTAGGACCTTACCATTCAGTGTATAAGTCCTGTTCAGATTTGCTTTTCCAAAATGCAGTACCTTACATTTATCTGAATTCAACTCTATCTGCCACTTCTCAGCCCATTGGCCCATCTGATCAAGGTCCTGTTGTAATCTGAGATAACCTTGTTCACTGTCCACTACACCTCCAATTTTGGTGTCATCAGCAAACGTACTAACTATACCTCTTATGCTCACATCCAAATCATTTATATAAATAATGAAAAGGAGAGGACCCACCACCAATCCTTGTGGCACTCCACTGGTCACAGGCCTCCAGTCTGAAAGACAACCCACCACCACCACTCTCTGTCTTCTCCCTTTGAGCCAGTTCTGTATCCAAATGGTTAGTTCTCCCTGTATTCCATGAGATCTAACCTTGCTTACCAGTCTCCCATGGGGAACCTTGTTGAATGCCTCACTGAAGTGCATATAGATCATATTTACCGCTCTACCCTCATCAAACCTCTGGGATATCATAGCAATGACAGAAACATGATTCAGGGATGGGCAGGACTGGCAGCTTAATGTTCCAGGATACAAATGCTACAGGAAGGATAGAAAGGGAGGCAAGAGAGGAGGGGGAGTGGCATTTTTGATAAGGGATAGCATTACAGCTGTACTGAGGGAGGATATTCCCAAAAGTACATCCAGGGAAGTTATTTGGGTGGAACTGAGAAATAAGAAAGGGATGATCACCTTATTGGGATTGTATTATAGACCCCCTAATAGTCAGAGGGAAATTGAGAAACAAACTTGTAAGGAGATCTCAGCTATCTGTAACAATAATAGGGTGGTTATGGTAGGGAATTTTAACTTTCCAAACATCGACTGGGACTGCCGTAGTGTTAAAGGTTTAGGTGGAGAGGAATTTGTTAAGTGTGTACAAGACAATTTTCTGATTCAGTATGTGGATGTACCTACAAGAGAAGGTGCAAATCCTGACCTACTCTTGAGAAATAAGGCAGGGCAGGTGACTGAGGTGTCAGTGGGGGAGCACTTTGGGGCCAGCGACCATAATTCTATTCATTTTAAAATAGTGAATGGAAAAGGATAGACCAGATCTAAAAGTTGAAGTTCGAAATTGGAGAAAGGCCAATTTTGACGATATAAGGCAAGAACTTTTGAAAGCTGATTGGAGGCAGATGTTCGCAGGTAAAGGGATGGCTGGAAAATGGGAAGCATCCAGAAATGAGATAACAAGAATCCAGAGAAAGTATATTCCTGTCAGGGTGAAAGGGAAGGCTGGTAAGTATATGGAATGCTGGATGACGAAAGAGATTGAGGGTTTGGTTGAGAAAAAGAAGGAAGCATACGTCAGGTACAGATAGGATAGATCGAGTGAATCCCTAGAAGAGTATAAAGAAAGTAGGAATATACTTAAGAGGGAAATCAGGAGGGCAAAATGGGGACATGGCTTTGGCAAATAGAATTAAGGAGAATCCAAAGGGTTTTTACAAATATATTGAGGACAAAAGGGTAACTAGAGAGAGAATAGGACCCCTCAAAGATCAGCAAGGTGGCCTGTGTGTGGAGCCACAGAAAATGGGGGAGATACTAAGTGAATATTTTGCATCAGTATTTTCTGTGGAAAAGGATATGGAAGATATAGATTGTAGGGAAATAGATGGTGACATCTTGCAAAATATCCAGATTACAGAGGAGCAAGTGCTGGATGTCTTGAAACGGTTAAAGGTGGATAAATCCCCAGGACCTGATCAGGTGTACCTGAGAATTCTGTGGGAAGCTAGAGAAGTGATTGCTGGGCCTCTTGCTGAGATATTTGTATCATCGATAGTCACAGGTGAGGTGCCGGAAGCCTGGAGGTTGGCAAACGTGGTGCCACTGTTTAAGAAGGGTGGTAAAGTCAAGCCAGGGAACTGCACACCGGTGAGCCTGACCTCGGTGGTGGGCAAGTTGTTGGAGGGAATCCCGAGGGACAGGATGTACATGTATTTGGAAAGGCAAGGACTGATTAGGGATAATCAACATGGCTTTGTGCGTGGGGAATTATGTCTCACAAACATGATTTAGTTTTTTGAAGAAGTAACAAAGAAGATTGATGAGGGCAGAGCAGTAGATGTGATCTATCTGGACTTCACAGTAAGGCGTTCAACAAGGTTCCCCATGGGAGACTGATTAGCAAGGTTAGATCTCATGGAATACAGGGAGAACTAACCATTTGGATACAGAACTGGCTCAAAGGTAGAAGACAGAAGGTGGCGATGGTGGGTTGTTTTTCAGACTGGAGGCCTGTGACCAGTGGAGTGCCACAAGGATCGGTGCTGGGCCCTCTACTTTTTGTCATTTACATAAATGATTTGGATGCGAGCATAAAAGGTATAGTCAGTAAGTTTGCAGATGACACCAAAATTGGAGATGTAGCGGACAGCGAAGAGGGTTACCTCAGATTACAACAGGATCTGGACCAGATGGGCCAATGGGCTGAGAAGTGGCAGATGGAGTTTAATTCAGATAAATGTGAGGTGCTGCATTTTGGAAAAGCAAATCTTTGCAGGACTTATACACTTAATGGTAAGGTCCTAGGGAGTGTTGCTGAACAAACAGACCTTGGAGTACAGGTTCATCACTCCTTGAAAGTGGAGTCACAGGTAGATAAGATAGTGAAGAAGGCGTTTGGTATGCTTTCCTTTATTGGTCAGAGTATGGAGTACAAGAGTTGGGAGGTCATGTTGTGGCTGTACAGGACATTGGTTAGGCTACTGTTGGAATATTGCATGCAATTCTGGTCTCTTTCCTATCGGAAAGATGTTGTGAAACTTGAAAGGATTCAGAAAAGATTTACAAGGATGTTGCCAGGGTTGGAGCATTTGAGCTACAGGGAGAGGCTGAACAGGCTGGTACTGTTTTCCCTGGAGCATCGGAGGCTGAGGGGTGACCTTATAGAGGGTTACAAAATGATGAGGGGCATGTATAGGATAAATAGACAAAGTCTTTTCCCTGGGGTTGGGGAATCCAGAACT
The DNA here is from genome assembly GCF_047496795.1 of Chiloscyllium punctatum. NCBI lineage: Eukaryota > Metazoa > Chordata > Chondrichthyes > Orectolobiformes > Hemiscylliidae > Chiloscyllium > Chiloscyllium punctatum. Next base: position 30,764,836 of record NC_092754.1, read on the forward strand.
AAAGGATATAGGTTTAGGGTGAGAGGGGAAAGATATATAAGAGACCTAAGGGGCAACGTTTTCACATAGAGGGTGGTACATATTTGGAATGAGCTGCCAGATAACGTGGTGGAGGCTGGTACAATTGCAACATTTAAGAGGCATTTGGATGGGTATATGAATAGGAAGGGTTTGGAGGGATATGGGCCGGGTGCTGGTAGGTGGGACTAGATTGGGTTGGGATATCTGGTCGGCATGGACGGGTTGGACTGAAGGGTCTGTTTCCATGCTGTACATCTCTATGACTTCTACAACTACCTGGATTACACCTCTTCCCACCCTACCCCCTGCAAAAAGCCATCCCGTATTCCCAATTCCTCCACCTCTGCCATATCTGCTCCCAGGAGGACCAGATCCACCACAGAACACACCTGATGGCCTCCTTCTTTAAAGACCATAATTTCCCTTCCCATGTGGTTGAAGATGACCACCAATGCATCTCATCCACATCTTGCACCTCCGCCCTCAAATCCCACCCCTCCAACCGTAACAAGGACAGAACCTGCCCGGTCTCACCTTCCACCCTACCAACCTTCGCATTAACCACATCATCCGCCAACATTGCCGCCACCTCCAAACGGAACCCACCACCAGAGATATATTTCCCTCCCCACTCCTTTCCGCAAAGACCGTTCCCTCTGTGACTACCTGGTCAGGTCCACGCCCCCAACAACTCATCCTCCCCTCCTGGTGCCTTTCCCTGCCACTGCAGGAATTGTAAGACCTGCACCCACACCTCCTCTCTCACCTCCATCCAAGGGCCCAAAGGAGCCTTCCACATCCATCAAAGTTTCACCTGCACGTCCAGCATTGTCATTAATTGTATCTGTTGCTCCTGATGCAGTCTCCTCTACATTGGGGATACTGGACATCTTCTTGCAGAGTGCTTTAGGGAACATCTCCGGGACACCCACACCAATCAACCCCACTGTCCTGTGGCCCAAGATTTCAACTCCCCATCCCACTCTGCTGAGGACATGCAGATCCTGGGCCTCCTCCATCACTGCTCCTCACCACCCGATGCCTGGAGGAAGGACACCTCATCTTCCATCTCAGAACACTTCAACCCCAGGGCATCAATGTGGACTTCACTAGTTTCCTCATTCCTCCCCACACCCCAACCCCACCCCACCTTCCAGCTCAGCACCGACCCCATGACCTGTCCTACCTGCCATCCATCCTTTCCACCTATCCGCTCCACCCTCCTCTCTGACCTATCACCTTCATCCCCACCTCCATCCACCCAATGCACTCTTTGCTACCTTCTCCCCAGCTCCACCCCCCTCCCATTTACCTCTCCACCCCGGAGGCTCCCTATCTTCATTCCTGATGAAGGGCTTTTGCCCAAAACTTTGATTTTCCTGCTCCTTGGATGCTGCCTGACCTGCTGTGTTTTTCCAGCACCACTCTAATCTCGACTCTGATCTCCAGCATCTGCAGTCCTCACTTTTGCCTAACTGACTAACAGATTGGCTATCAATCTACCGGATTGTCTGCTTGGTAAACTGGCTCACTGTACAGAGGGTAAGATGGAGACCTTTTATACTCGATCATCTGATGTTGTGGTATCATCTAGCTGTCTTAAAAGTCTTTCTGTGATCTGTGCAATAATTCAACAATATGTTTTCTTGCCGACATTTGGCCTGATGCCACGAGACTCCATGGGTCGCAGAGTCAATATTAGGGACTTCCAGGGGAGCTCCATACTGATTGTACACCATTGTGCTGTCACCTCTGATAATTCTGTAACATCAGTGGAACAGGACATAAGCAGGAATGGTGATGGTGGTGCTTGGAACCTTGTCTATAAGCATGATTCTTCGAGTAGGAGTATAACAAACTGTTCATAACACTGGAGAGTCATACAGCACAGAAGGAGATCCTTTGGTCTAACTCATCTCCAGTAATCAGACATCCCATTCTAACTTAGTCCCATTTGCCAGCATTTGGCCCATATTCTTCTGAGCCCTTCCTATTCATACACTTATCCAGGTTCCTTTTAAATGTTGTAATTGTACCAGTCCCTACCATTTGGCAGCTCATTCTAAACATACATCACCCTGTGTTATTCCTCAGATCCCTTGTAATTCTTTCCCTTATCACCTCAAACCCACGTTCTCTAGTTTAGACTCCTAAGAAAAAAACTGGATAATCACCCTATCCATGCCCATCATGATTTTGTAAATCTCTATAATGTCACCCTTTATCTCTGAAAAATAGCCCCAGCCTTTTCAGCCTCTCCCTATAGCTCAAACCCTTCAATCCCAGTAACATCTTTCTAAGTCTTTTCTGCTCCCTCTCAGATATAACAACATTCTTCCTATAGAAATAAGGGGTACGGTCACTTAGTGGTTAGCACTGCTGCCTCACAGATTCAGCGGACCCAGGTTCGATTCCAGCCTCGGATGACTGTTTGCGTGGAGTTTGCACATTCTCCCTGTGTCTGCTGGGTTTCCTCTGGGTCCTCTGGTTTCCTCTCACAATCCAAAAGATGTGCAACTTAGGTGCATGGGCCATGCTAAATTGCTCATAGTGTTCAGGATGTGTAGGTTAGGTGCATTAGTCAGGGGTAAATATAAGATAATGTGGTAGGGAAATGGATCTGGGTGAGTTATTCTTTGGAGGGTCAATGTGGACTTGTTGGGCTGAATGGCCTGTTTCCACGTGGAGGAATTCTATGATTGTAGAAGGGACACCAGAATTGTCACCCTTTATTCCAAAAGCAGCCTAACCCCTGTCCTGTACAGGCACAACACGAGATCTTAACTTCTATACTCAATGCTCTAACCAATGAAGGCAAGCATATCAAATTTTTCACTATCCTGTCTATCTGTGACTCCACTTTCAAGGAGCTATGCACCTGCACCCCAAGATCTCTTTGTTCAGCAACATACCCCAGGACCTTACCATTAAGTGTATAAGTCCTGCCCCAGTTTGTCTGACCAAAATGCAGCACCTCATTTTTTATACTCAACTCCATCTGCCACTCCTTGGCCCACTGGCCCATCTGATCAAAGTTCCCTTGTACTCTGAGATGATCTTCTTTACTATCCACGACATCACCAATTTTGGTGTCATCTGCAACTTACTAACTGTACCTCCTATGTTCACATCCAAATCATTATTTGTGTAAATGATGAAAAGCAATAGACACAGCATTTGTGGCACACCACTGAACACAGGCCTCCAGTCTGAAAACAACCCTCCATCTCCACCCTCTGTCTCTTATCTTCAAGGAAATTTTATATCCAATTGGCTAACTGCCCCTTGACCCCATGTGATCTAATTTTACGAACCAGTCTACTATGTGGAATCTTGTTGGATGCTTTGCTGAAGTCCATACAGACGTCTACCACTTTGCCTTCTTCAATTTTCTTTGCCAACTCTTCAAAGAACTGAATCATTTCCATGCAAAAAAACATGTTGACTGTCCCAATCAGTCCTTGCCTTTCCAAATGCATGTAAATCCTGTCCCTCAGAATCCCCTCCAACAAATTACTCACCACTTACAACAGGCTCACCTATATGTAGATACCTGGCTTTGCCTTACAGCCCTTCATAAATAATGCCACCCGCCAGTTTTCTGGCATCTCACCTGTGGCTATCGACGATACAGGTATCTCAATAAGGGGCCCAGCAATCTCTTCCCTCGCTTCCCACAAAGCTCTGAGGAACACCTGATCAGGTCCAGGGGATTTATCTACCTTTGTGTGCTTTAGGACTCCAGCACCACCTACTCTGCAATATGAGCTCTTTTTATGATATCAATATTTCCCAAGTTCCCTAGCTTCTAAGTCCATCTCCACAGTAAATACTGATGCAAGACAAGCATTTCTTATCCCATCCCTCTCCTGGCGTTCCGCACATAGATGTTTGATTAATCTGTGGAATAGGTCTCCCAGTTTTGGCTCAGTGCTCAGTGTTTGCGTGAAAGACTTTGCAAAGTCAATAAGGCTATGTTTGCCATTGCCATTTCTGGTGCTTTGGTTGGTGCTAGGTGGTCTGTCCAGCTTCATTCCTCTTATCAAACTCTCAATACGACTTGTTTGGCCATTTCAGACAATACTTCTCTTGTCCTAATTACGTTATGTTCAAAAGCCAAAAGTAATTTAGTCCATTGAATGGTCCCTTCTGTGGAAAAGTGCAATTTCTCCCACCATTTGCTTCTTGCATGAGTCCAGTGATGTTTTCCTTCACTATACAGCCCAGGGGCTACATCTTATATTTATAACGTCTTTAAAGAAATACCTCTTGGCACCAGACTTTAAAAATACCTTTTACCAGCTCATACCATGTCCCTCAGAGGCTACAACTGTGATCTAACTTAAAATAGGGTTCAGGATTAACTTTGCCATCACCCACATCCCAAACATCATCTCTCATTTCCTTCCTTTCAAGTCTTTAAAAATTCCTTCAGCACTCAGTTCTCTGGCACTTGAGGATCAGCCTTTCTGACTATTTTGTCTTCCACCGCTGTTCTCCTTGTGCCTTGCTGAGTGAACTTTTACAGTTACAAATGAGACCAGAGCATTTCACAGATTCAACACCACTGGCCGATATCCCAAACATACTACAAGCAGTTGTGGATCTGCCTGTCTTCTTTATATTTAGTCATGCCCTGCATCCTTGTAGGAACAGCTGCTGACAGGTTGCACTTTAAGCACAACAATCTTGTTTGAGGATGTTCCTTGCTGTTGGATGAAGGTGCACAGAACTCAACAACACAAATACATCACTGCTCTTTCGCTTTCATCCGCCACATGTCCTGATTGCCAATGGATTGACGGTAAGTGATGGTCTCCCTTGCCATCCCTAGAGGTGATCCCACAGGTTTGTTCTGGGAAGCAATTGGAAGCAGAGAGTAAAACTGCCTGTGAGCCCATATTCAGCATCTGTAGAGATTGGTGTACTATATTTAAGGTCCGAATCTGGAGGGAGCAATGAACTGCGCAACAAAAGAACATCTTTTGACAATGTTAGTTGAGGTAAGAATGTTGACCATCATTCAGAGTTTCAAAGAGGTTGAGAGATTGAAGAGCTGAACACACGGCTAGTGCAAACTGTTAACATTTCTTACCTCTAACTATGTGCAGAAGCATGATCAAGCACAGTCTAAAGTGATCGTAATGGCATGGCTCCTTACACACACACTCAGCAGCTATTCTTCAATTTGTTTTCTCTTGATTCATTCATGGGATGAGGTCATTGTTGGCTAATTGCCCAGGGGGCAGTTAAAGAGTCAACCACACATTGCTATGGGTCTGGAGTCACAGACCAAGTAAGGATTGTAGTTTCCTTCCCACAGGATGTTATTAAACCAGATGGGTTTTTTTTCCAACAATGGATTCATGGTCACCTTTAGATTCTTAATTGCAGATTTTTAGTGAATTCAAATTCCACCATCTGCCATGGTGGGATTTCAACCCAGGTCCCCAGAACATCATCTGGATCTCTGGATTAACAGTCCAGCAATAATGCCATGTGGCCATCGCCAACCCCCCCCCCCCCCCCCACCCCCCACGCTTGCCCACCTCCGCACTCCCACCCACCCCACCCCGCATAGTTAATTACAAGAGAATTCCCTGTTTGCCTTTGAGTGAGAAATCCCTGGGAACAGTGAACAGAATCAAGCAGCAACAATATGAGAGCTCCTGGAGGATAAAATTTGCAACTGTTCAAGGAGAAAGCCCACCTCCCCCTTTTCATGGGTAGTGTGATGGTCAGTACTGCAATTGCCAACTTACCAATTCACCCACAACGAGATACAATAAGGAAAACACAAAGGTTCCACAAATCAATCTCCTGTGACTCAACAACTCTCAGTTCCATTCCTTTGCAAACTGATAAACTCATGAGACATTTCCTTTCCTGCAGTGCCTGATAATCTGTGCATCAATTACTTTTTAAAGACGTTACATGATAATTGCAGTTCTGCACACGTTAGATAAGTGGTAGAAATTCCTAGTAACGGCAGTGAATTGGTTATGAAACTAATCGCATCAACCCATACTGCAAATTGCATTACCTTCCTCATGACCCCAATTAAAAATAACTAATTATAAAGTGATCTGGAGTCTTCAGCTCAAACGAGCAATGCTATTTTTCACTGCCTTTCTCAGTCTGGTTTTCCACAACAACTATATTATTTTGCTGACCACTTCCTTTTGAAACCAAGATGGACAATCTTCAATTACAAAAACTTCAAAATGTGGAACCTAATAGCCCATTCCTCAGCAAGGTCTGTGTCACACCACTCGCTGCTTTCTGATTTTCCTGGGTGTCTCCAAATTTAGTCAATTCTAGATATCAGAAGCAAAGGATCGGAAGAATGTTGTGAAACTTGAAAGGGTTCAGAAAAGATTTACAAGGATGTTGCCAGGGTTGGAGGATTTGAGCTATAGGGAGAGGCTGAACAGGCTGGGGCTGTTGTCCCTGGAGCGTCGGAGGCTGAGGAGTGACCTTATCGAGGTTTATGCGATCATGAAGGGCATGGATAAGATAAATAGACACGATGTTTTCCCTGGGGTGGGGGAGTCTAGAACTAGAGGGCATAAGTTTATGGTGAGAGGGAAAAGATGTAAAAGAGACCTAAGGGGCAACTTTTTCACGCAGAGGCTGGTGCATGAATGGAATGAGCTGCCAGAGGAAGAGGTAGAGGCTGTTACAATTACAACATTTAAAATGCATCTGGATGGGTATATGAACAGGAAGGGTTTAGAGGGATATGGGCCAAGTGCTGGCAAATGGGACTAAATTAGGTTGGGATATCTGGTCAGCATGGGCAAGTTGGACCAAATTGCATTGTTTCCATGCTGTACATCTCTATGAATATATGACTCTAAAATGCTAAGGATGCTTCAAGAGACAATAAGGGAACAACTTTGATGTATTAGAAACTAAACCTTAGGGAAAGTGTGTCCAAATCCACTAAAACTCGAGCCTAATTAATTAACTCCTCTCTATATAACCACTTCAGTTAAGATCATTGTTTCTCATATCCATAGAATTGACTGAATATCTGGACATCTATAAGGTATCAGAAATCAATTCCCTTTCAGAGTTTGAACTCCAGCCTTTTCAAGTTTCTGAACACAGTTCCAAATGACAGGGACTCAGGTCAGGGAAACCTTTTTCTTCCATGGGTGAGAGAAAACTTTCTGAAGGAGTCGAGGAAGAACTTTTTTGCTCCTGGTGATCTTCTTCCTGAAGAGTTTGAGCAAAACACTTGTGCATTTCTGTAATGTCTGGTGGCTAGCAATAGATACTTAGTGAAGTGCGTCAAATTGAAGAGGGGTGGAGAGAGCAAAGGAGAACAAAACAAACTGCGTCAAATGATTTATTTCTGTGCGTAACTACTCAACAAAATTATTGTTATTAGAACGGGAAAAGACAGTTGAGTGGGACTAACTGAGCAATGCTTACAGAGAACTGTTACATTCACAATGGGCTGAATGATCTCCTTCTGTAACTGTTCTTTCAGCTTACATCTACCTTCTCCCATCAAAGGCCTTGAATCCCATCTCATGATTTCCCTCCCCACTTTCAAATCTTGCTCCCTTTTCCCACTTAACAATGATTCTTGAATAAGACTTCTACCACATTAAACATCACACAACGCCAACTTATGACAACCACCTGAGGAATGAGCAGTGCTCCGAAAGCTAGTGCTTCCAACTGAACCTGTTGGTCTATAACCTGGTGTTGTGTGATTTTTAACTTTGTCCACCCCAGTCCAACACCTCCAAGTCACATTAAAAATTACATTTATTTATATCTATTCCTTGTTCCTAACACCATCGGTGTCATTTGACACAGCAGACCTGGATGTCAGACTACTTGATGAATTGTTGTCAAATAAGCTAAAGAAATGAATGCTTGCCAATCACCTCCTTACCAAGTGAAGGATTTAGTAAAAGGAAGTCATTCTAATCACATGAGCCTGATAATATCTGTGACTGTGTATCACCACAAATACTGACAACACCCTCTTAGATCCTTTATTTGTCGTTCTGCACAGCAATCAGAATATCTGTACAATCTTTGAACAGCAGCTTAATGTAAACGTTCAGTTTGTTCCCATGGGCCACATTCCGTGGAATAAATAATAAATGTTTGGGAAGCTCACCATGTCCCAACAGAGCCCACACACACATGTAGTGTTGGGTACACCCTAAAGCAGGAGGCAGGAATCTATTACTGAGTACATGGTTCTATGATGTGAGCCAGTTAGCCAGACAACCATGCAGAGATTTTCCAACATTAAATGTAAAGGTGGAAGACCGACACATGCTATCCTTAAATGGCGTCACATAACTGCCCACTATCAAGTCTTGCCTATCTTCATGTGCATTTAACAACAGCGGGTCCTGATGCCAGGCTACAGACAATGACTTACCTTGTACCACACAATTTCCCGCAGCCTCCCATCTGTTTTGAAGTTGCATTTCAAAGTGACAGCATCACCTGCCACCACTGGGGAGATCGGTTCAATATTCACTGTCAAATATCCTGCAATCCCAACAAAACAAAAGGACAATGTTATTTCAAATAATTAAAAATCTCTCGATTCTGTGTGATGTGGTCATTTCATCTTTGAATTCCAGATTTCTGCTCGAGGGCTATTCATAAAAAAGTCAAACTGTTATGAGTCTGCTCATTAATATCTGTGTTCTTTAATTTAGATCCATCGTGTTGTTAGGCTAGATTTTATTTAATGGAGCAATGCAGCTGAAGGGCAAAGAGCACAATGCGGAGCCCATCAACACTGAGAACATGAAAAACTGAAAATACATGACAAAAATAGGTCATTTGGCCCATCTACTCTATGCTATCAGTCATGCTCCACAACAGGTTCCCTTCCATTCTATTTCATCTCAACCCCATCAACATCTCCTTTATGTTTTTTTCTCTCATGTGTTTACCTAGATTCCCACTGAAATGCGAATATGCCTTTTTTCTCAACTAATATATTTGTTATGATGAGAAGTTTCACATTCTCAGTTAATTTATTAAAGGGATCCGTACATTTGTCACCGTCGCTCCCCATTGCTTGCCACTGGTTTTGGTATCCTGCAAGTGGGAACATTTCTCCACATCCCACTGGTCGAACAATATCAAAACGTTAAACATTTTCATTAAGTGATCTCTCCAGTTTCTCTGGGCTTGAGAAAAAAAAAACTGTAGCTGTTGCAGCCTAATCAATTGTTACCTCTCAGTTTGGTTATTGCCCAAATCAATGTTTTTGGTATTTTCTCCAGTGCTTCAAACCTTGTATTGGTAGTGCCTGGAGATTGAAGGGTGGTCGGCACTGTTAGGTTTCTGAATAGTGAAAGAGTCTTGGGCAGCATGGACCCTGACCTGCTCCTCAGTCAGTTTTAACACCTCTAGCATCCTGGTTGCAATTGGCTTTTTCAACATAGATTTCATATTGGACCTAGGGACACCTGATCGATACGGTTCCATTTCACACTGGGAATTTCTTTAGTCATTCAGAGGACGAGGGCATCCCTGGCTAGGCCAGCATTTATTGTCCATTCCGAACTGCCCAGAAACGCAACCACATTGGTCCGGTCTGGAGTCACATGTAGGCCAGACCAGGTAAGATGACACCCACAGATGGGTGGGTTCTTTTCCTGACAATTAACAACAGATTCATGATCATCATTAGATTCTTAATTCCAACTTTTTTTGGTCATTAAATGCAAAGTCCACCACTTTCCATGGTGGGGTTTGAACCCAGGTCCCTAGACCACTACCTGGGTCTCTGGATCAACAACCCAGTGACCATACCAACAGACCATCACTTCCCCTGGATATGATACTCAGCTACTGAGCTGATCATTAGCACAACTATCTATAATGTGGTCTGACATAGCTCGAATCACTTGGAGAATCTATATAATCTGCTGGATGTATCTTTGTTTTGCAACAACAAACGCAAAACTTCTTTCATCATTGATACAATCATAAACTTTCTCTAAATACAGGCTTACTGGGCATTCTGCTTCAGATGTTTATGTGTCTTACCACTATCCATGCACCACTCCTCCCACAAGGAGATCCTAGATTTTACAGGACAGTCTGTATTTAAAGATGGTTGTCCTGTGTCCGCTTTGTCTGCTGCAGGGGTGGCCTGTGTCCTATATTTTGATTTTCACAAGTACGCACTGTGCCCTTCTCTCAGTGGCTGCTGCCATCGGTTGTTCATCCTCTACTCCCACACAGTGGAGAGCCCCCAACTCCCCCTATTTGCACAGTCTCCACTATCAATGTGTTCCCTGTTTTAGCCCTGGCAATTCACTCACTCACAAGTGGCCATTTGCAAAGTTGTTAAAATCCTCGCAAGGGTCCATGTGGAATTGATGCATTCCCTTAAATATAAAACCAGCCTAATGTTCAATGGATTTGCATTTGATGATGTGAGTCTGCCTACAACTGATGCTCACTGTGCTTGAGTTGTGAAGCCTGGTTGTGAATTCAAAACCAGCAAACTAAGCTGGGAGTGATCTGCTAGCAGCATGAAACAGCAAACATTTGAAAACACTGAATAAACCTCTGCCATACATTAAACTATTACCTGTAAAACTCTGAGGTGGAAAGCACACAATGACACCCAATTCCTATCACTATCTGCTTCCTCTTTTGGAAGTTAGAAACTGGGGAAGGAGACCCAACAAGATAGAGTGGTTTGTTGATACACAATGTTAAGGCTCATACACAAAGAGCAACCACTTGACCAAACGCCAAAGGTTACTAATCCTCATAGTGTCACATTCCAACATACGTTCACAACTTAGGAGAAGAAAGGAGAGATTAAAAAAAGGAAGGAAACGTGAACAATGCTGGACCAGTTAATAGCAGAACAACTCTCATCTGTATTTCTGAGCAAGATTTGTGTTCTATCTTCATTCATTTCTAATCTTCCAGATTGTGACAAATGGGGAACAGTGTTAGCACATGTTCTCTAGGACTAGAATCTGGTCTTTCTCATTTTTGCAGATCTGACCTTTTCATATAAATTCTAAGTTCCTTTCTATTGTTGAGCTTGAATTCAAACTTGGTTTTCAAAAGGTAATTAATAAAAGGTCCTTGTTGTAGACTCTCTGGCAGAATGAGCAGTAGGGGAAATTGCTCCATTAGGTGATGGCTCTGCATATTAGTTCAATGGGCAAGTTTCAATAAGGCAGTAACTTGAGGCCCTATTTGCGAGTATGAATGGATATAAAAGGTTTAGCTTTACTATTTCAAAGAATAATACATGGACTTTCCTTTAGTGCTGGTCAATTGTATCCTTCAACATATAAATACTGATGATTTGGTCATCATTATATCACTCTTTATGGGATCTCTGTGTAAATTGTTGTGTTCGACATTTTACGACAATGACTACACATTGAAAATATTCACTGCCTATTAAACCCTTTGGGACACACTGAGATCAAAATGGGCTTTATTCAAATGCAAGTACTTATTTTATTTACATCAACTGTTCACTGAATCATAGTCAGGTCACGAATTAGGAACCAAGCTTGAAACAACCAATCGTGAATCAAGCTTTTACCTCAAGATTAGAGTGGTGCTGGAAAAGCACGGCAGGTCAGGCAGCATCCTGATGAAGGGCTTCTGTACGAAACATTGATTTTCCTGCTCCTCGGATACTGCCTGACCTGCTGTGCTTTTCCAGCACCACTCTAATCTAGTCTCTAATCGCCAGCATCTGCAGTACCCACTTTCACCAAGCTTTGACCTGACAAGTTTATTTGCTTGGAATTAAATCCAAACACAAAGCCCTAACTTTCTTCTTTTTTAATAGGGATAAGGCAGGAGAGTGAAACTGAGGAGTATCAGATCAGCCATAATCACATTTAATGGCAGCGTGGACTTGATGGGCTGAATGGCCTGCTTCTTCCCATGGCTTTAAATTAACCTGTTTCCAACATATCATGACACACTTGCAGGACTGGTGGGACTTGAACCCAGAGCACCTGGCCCAGAAATAGGGATACTACCACTGTCCTACAAGACCCCTTGGTCCTCTGTTTGCTGCTTTTCTGGGGTCTCAAATGAACGGTTTTACATAAAGAAAAACTGTTAACAATAATGGAATCCATAAAAAAGAAACATAGAAAATTAAATTAAAATATCCTCTCTGGGGATACTGAGGCAAGGTCCAGCTCCTATGGTGTCCACAGCGGGTGGGGGGTGCAGAAGGTCTTGAAAGTATTAATGTTCACTGCATGCTCTGTATCCAAGGAGACTCAGGGATGGAAGTAACCATGGAAAAATTGCTGAGAGTTGGGTCAGGTGACCTCATCCCTTATTTTCTTTTCTTCAACATCCAGAAATGCTCTTACACATAACTGAACATTTTTTCCCCATCACCAAGTCACCCGTGCTTTTTTTTCCACCTATTAACCACCACTGGTAAATCAGCCATGTTTCTCAACTGACTAGCCCATTAAAGGCAATACAGACCATTGAAGATGAGGAGGGGGTGGGTGGGGTTAGTGGATAAACAAAATGGATTCAGAAGGGAAGATAAAACACGCTACCCCTTTTTGGTGCCTCTCTCTAAAGGCATTGAGAATATTAATAGATACCACATGCTCCCTCTCCAAGGTCATCAGGCACGAACACACCCATCCCTTTTTAATATCCTTTGAGTAATTAGACATAATTAATTAGCTAATTGGCATTAGACAGCCCTTTGACAGCCTTTTAAAGGGGCACTGTAACAAACATAAATGCTCAAAGGAAGCTTACAAAAGTTGGGTTTGAGGACACTAGCACTTTAGTCCCTGTGTTACCCATCACATCATAGAAGAGTCCCTTGATATGATATTTTTGAAAACCAAATTCAATGAAATCAAATTAATCCTATTAACAAGTGACAGCCCCTTAAAGAGACACTGCAACACAATCAATATTTCAAGGAACATTATCTAACCAATTAAATACCACGTTAGGGGGAAGATGACACACTGCAGTGCCCCCAGTGATTGCAGAAGGAGTCTGTTTTTCAGTTGAGCTCAAGGCAATCAATTGACACCCATCACCTATTAACCTTAGTAGGAACAAATACCTTATCTTTGCGATCACACAATATTAATATCATGCTAATGTAAAATGGGAAAATGCAAGTAAATTACAGATTTGGTCATAATATTGCTTAACTGCCCCTTGACCTAGGTTGTCAAGGAAGGCAAGACAGACAATGCTTATTTGGACCTGCCTTTTGTTTATGCCCAGCCTATGTGTAAGACATGGAAGTTATGCTACTGCTGGGAGGCAGTGACAACGGAATGAGAACTTTTAACACAATTTGGAAATCTGAAAGATTAAGAGGCAGCTCCTACAAAGATGTGAAAGCTGTAATGGCAGTGCAGAAACAATGGGATAAAATATGCAAAGGGTTTAAACTGTAGCACGTGGAATTTGATGCAGGCAAGAGTAAAATTCAAGGATCAGGAAAATACACAGTGTGCCTACCCCATTAATGCTGTTGAAGTAGATAGGGATAAATCTGAAAGTTGGTGCTAATCATGAACAAACAACGCAATACCACAACCAACTCACCAATGCAATTTTGAGTTACATACCCAAATTGAAAGAAAGAAAGGAACAAAGTGTACATGATGATCTAGTCATGTTGTTCTTGCACAATTGCATCCAGTTTCATTGTCAAGAAAGAAATACATCAGGGAAGCAATCTACTCAGAGTTTCAAAAGAACATTGCTGAGGTAATACACAGTCGATTCATGACCGTATGGAGCATGTGGAGTCTGGAGACAAGTAGCTGAATGAATAGCAACCCAGCTACAGGACAGGAAACAGAGAGCAGGAAGTCAGGGGCTGCTGCGCATCCTGACAAACTAAAGCAAATTTGCATTCCTCAGAGATCATCTACTTGGTCAACTGGATTCTGGATTGGAAGAGAAAACTTGTGAATGTCACCAAAAGGAAAAATGCAGCAACATACAAAAGGGCACTAATAAACTCGCAGGAAGAACATTTAATTAGCAAATTAATTTTAATAGAGTTAAGTGTGAGTGGGTGTGTTTTGACAGAAAAAGTAAAGGGGCACTCAGTTCTTGGATCTGGACGTGGGCTGGAGGTACATTTGGATCTAGGAATACTCCTGATGATAGGGTTTGTGTTGATAACATGTTTTAATCGAATTGGAAAGATTGAAAACCAGAGGTCAAATAGAGAATTCAGAAAAAAAAATCACTTAGCAAAACAATGGTAAGAACGTGGGGCAATTTGGAATGCTGTAGATCCATTTAAAAGGAGAAACTCGATAAACATAAAAATGAATAGAAGGATAAACTGATAAGGAAAAAAGTGAGGTATGCAGATGCTGCAGATCAGAGTTGAGAGTGTGGTGCTGGAAAAGCACAGCAGGTCAGGCAGCATCCGAGGAGCAGGAGAATCGACGTTTCGGGCAAAAGCCCTTCATCAGGAATACACTGAAATGGTTGATGAAAGGGTGGGAGGACATTTGCATTACACAAATGCCAGTGTTGACCCAATTATGCTGAAAGGCCTGGAGGTTCATTCCAACCAATAAGTGCTGGAGACATTTCCAGAAAGAACATTAGGCTAATTCTCAGTTTCAAATCTCTGAGGTATCAGGGCAAACAGGAGAGAGTTAGATTTTTTAGCTTGAAATGGACACATAAAAAAGGTGGCCTTAGAACAATTATCAAGGAAATGGAAAAGATTGTCCCTGACACACATTAATAAAAATAGTAGAATTAGAGAATGCAGATTGAAATTAACAAAAGGTTATTTTGGAAAGAAATTGAGAAAAGTGTTACGTAAGAGAAATTATCGTGGCTGGTAAGCTTCAAGATAAAATATTGAAAGCTAGAGTCTTGGATTTTTAAAGAAATACTTTAATGCTACAGGACCTTTCTGAATGTAAAATGAAGACTGGTTTCTCTCAGCTGTAGTGACCTTATGATGTAGCTCCCTGAACCATTCCAGTATATGCTTGTTCACAATTACTTTTTAGCTACGATTCACAGATGACAATAAATATACCCTGTGGTTACTAGCACGATGCTACATAGCTTTCAGATTCAATGCCAGTGTTTGTTGCCCTATTTTGTAATTTCTTTACTTAAGCAATACAGCTGACATAACTATAGCTGCATTAAATCAGTGACAACTTCTGTTATCATTGTGTCTCCAGTGTAGAAAAATATCCTGAGGTGCTTCACAGAGGCATGAAGAATTACATGGATGCAAAACCAAATGCAAGGTTGAGAGAAGGTACTTTTTTAAGAAGGATCTTAAAGAGAGTGAGGGGCAGTGATACATGTCATCTTATATGGGGAACTTAACAGACCAGAGCAACTGAGCAGCTTAAAACACAACTACAGAAAGTTGAATGAAATGAAGGGTGATACAAAAGCATTGCCAGGGTAAGAGAAATTGAGTTTGAAGAGAATTATAGCACCGTAGCATTTACAGCAATAGATAGGACTGAAGCATAGAACAGCCATTCTCAACGGGGCCCTGGCACATTTGAAGGGAGCCACAGACTGAAAACTGTGAGAAGGGGAGGCCCAAGGGTTTATGGAGGCCCTGGTAACTGAACCAATGAAATACCCAAGCTGAACCTCATTTGGAGCCCGATATCATTAAACTTGCAGAAATGCACCAAGCTCAAGGATCGCATTTGGCCTGATAGATGTTTAATTTCATGCAGTCTTTTTTAAAAGTTCTTCCAGTATTCAAGTTTTCTTGGTATTCAATAATAAATTATTTGTTGTCCATCTGTTCGTGTTGGATCCCTGTTTGAACGGGAGGTCCTGGAACCTGAGAAGAGCTCCTAGGGAGACTGTGGCCAAAAAATGATTGAGAATCAATGTTTTAACATTTATCATGAATTTAAGTCATTGGAAGATTAGCACAGGTCAGTGAAGTTATGAGAATTGGAAAGTATGACACTTTTGCAGGATAGGATATGGACACAGGAATTTCAGACCAACTTGTATTTCACTAAGGGAGAAAGAAAGGGGACCATGCAGCAAACCATTGGAGTCATTGAATCCAGAAGCAATACGAATGAGAGTTTTAGTGAAACGTGGATTGTAGCAGTGGTGGGGATGGAGTTTGAGGTGGCGGTGGGCTTTGTGGTGAGTGTGGGCTTTGTGGTGGTGTTGGGGTTTGTGGTGGGGGCAGGGTTTGAGGTGGCAATGGGGCTTGTAGTGGGTGTGGGGGTTGTGGTTGAGATGAGATTTGTGGGGGAAATGGGGGAAAGTTTGTTGTGGGTGGGGGTTTTGTGGCACGTGAGGGATTTGTGATAGAGATGGGGGAAAGTTTGTGGTGGGAGTGGGGTTTGTGGTGAAGATGAGGTTTGTGGTGGGGATGGGGTTAGTAGTGGTGATGGGGTTAGTGGTGGGGATGGGATTAGTGGTGGGGGATGGGGTTTGTGGAGGGGGCAAGGAGGTTTGTGGTGGAGGTGGAGTTTATGGTGGGGGGAGTTAATGGGGGGATGGGGGAGAGTTTGTGGTGGGGGTGGAATTTGTGGTGGGGTGAGGATAGAAGTGTGGATGGGGTTTGTGGTGGGTTTGGGGTTTGTGGTCAGAGTGGGGGGGAGTGGGTTTTGTAGTGGGGTGGGATTTGTGGAGGGGATGGGGTTTGTTGTGGGACAGGGGTTTGTGGCAGAAGGAGAGTTTGAGACACTGATTGAAGATAGTGCCTCTAGATAGTATAGTTTTGATTGTGGGTTGTGGATGTGGGAGGGATAATCTTGTGGCCTAACTAAGACTGAGAATGGGATATTTATCCCTTGAGGGTGGTGTGGGGGTTGGGGGATGGGTTGTAGATGAATGGATGTTGAGGCTGTATCCAGGTGCCAAGCCCACACCCAATAAGAAACAGTTGTTGCTGGGTTGTTGGAAACATTACACTAATTGGCCTTGGAGACAAACTCACCATCCAATAAGAATAATTAGCTGGCTCTCAAAACTGCAAGCCCAGGCACCACCCAGTTCCAGAATAGCAGCAAACTACAACTGAAAGTAAATAAGAGAGGGGGCACATCAAGATGGTGAAGCCCTCTCCTCAACTGTTTTCAAATTCTACAAACAGCGATAGATCTTCAAGCCTGGCCACTACAAGAGTGAGGTTGGGGTACATTGACAGGAAGGACATGGCTGCTGTCTGTCACCTTCTCCACCCTCCAGGCCATCACCCACCTCTGTAGAAATAGTCTGGAGGTGGGATAAAGTTGAGGAATTGACACCTCAGTCAGGGCGGGGAGGGGCACTTTTAGTTCCTGTCTGCCTTTGAATCCATCCCTGGCAGGGGTTTAAAAATTGAACCTTGACTTTTCAGTGAGTTTTTGACAGGGGAGAGGTAGTGGAGAGGTAATGCATGATATTGTCAGCGTAGATATGGTGTCACCAGCAGGCAGCAGAGGAGGAGAGGAGAAAAATAGAGGTAGGGCTAGGAAGGGCTATCATTTCTAAAGGTGCTCTGGAGATTGTGCCTGTCGGTGTCTGAGTTTCATCAAAGAAAGGTGGATAAGAGGGGTTGGAAGATGGTGTTATTTTGGTATTTTAGCCACGTCAAAGGCTGAAGCAAGTCTGGTATGGTGGTGTCAGTCATAGACATTGCTAGCACTGGATGGGGTCATTCCATACTGCAGGAGAGATATAAACTAAAATGGGAGAGAAGGGAGGTGATTACATGTGGAAGTACTTTGAAGATTAAAGTGGGTTTACAAATTGCAGTTTGCAATGATATGTATGTGTGTAGATATGGTATTTTATCTCTGTATGCATTCCTGTCAAAATTTCCTCTTTGAATTCCTATGTCCACAATTCATAATAGAAACTGTGTATGTAAACATGTCACAGCAATTAAGACATGACGTGTTTACACAGTCAGTTTTCATTATAAATTGTGAACACAGGATTTCATAATGGAAAAATTCAGCTTGATGCACAACTTCTAATATATTTTATTTCAATAGAAATGTTAATCAGTTAAGACTATTTTTTTGCATAATCTCAACCTGAAGTGTGAGTGAAACACTTTTTAAAGGAAGTGGAAAAGGTTTGGAGGGTTTGTCTAGTCACATAAAACTGCACTCAAACAATGAGATGGCACCTCAGCGCTGTGACCTTTTCCAATGCAACTTCAGCTCCTATCAGGTTAGCCAGGCTCAGACAATAGACTGGCTTAAGCAATTGTGGATCATGCATTTCTTCCCGATTATTATTTCAAATGTCCTTTAGTCGAGTGGACTCGCATAAGGGAAGAGAAAGTCTTATGTTTCCTCTCCTGATCAATGCTTGATGAATGTGCTTCCAAGTGTCCGTGTGTAATTGTCACTGGTAAACAGGATGAGGCTTAGGTGTGAACCACTCTATTACACAGCAGTACTCACTGTCCTGACTCACAAGAAGCAAGGTCTCTTAGAGAAGGTGAAAGCTTCCTGGCAATCCTTGGTCACAGCTAGGGTGGCAGGTGGGACTAGATTGGGTTGGGATATCTGGTCGGCATGGACGGGTTGGACTGAAGGATCTGTTTCCATGCTGTACATCTCTATGACTCTATGATGGAGGAGTGGCAGTATTTTTTTTAAATGTCAAAAATATACTTTATTCATAAAAATATCTTTAGATATATATACACACACACACACACACACACACACACAGACACAATTCGGTTCTGGACAGTAGCACATCAAGGAAACAAACAAATACAATTTGGGTCTAGCCAAACAAACTGAAGGCATCTCTTGCCTGAACAAGACTGCATTTACATGTATTGGAGAGTCTGAAAACCGAAAAGACCCCAATTTTACTTTGGCAGAAGGATCTCAGATAGGGGTCTTTCCCCACTGTGCCTTGGTGGTAGTTGCCCCAAGCTTTGGTGCATCCCTCAGCACGTAGTCCTGGACCTTGGAATGTGCTAGTCTGCAACACTTGGTCGGGGTCAGCTCCTTGCTCAGGCAGACCAACAAGTTTCGGGCAGATCAAAAAGGATCTTTCACTGAGCTGATGGTCCTCCAGGCGCAGTTGTTGTTAGTCACAGTGTGCATCCCGGGGAACAGACCGTAGAGCACAACAATCTAATGAAAGACTGCATTTGTACTAAGAAATGCTTTACAAGGCCAAAGCAGAAGTCTATGCCAATGTTATTGCATATTACAGAGAAGTTGTGATACACACATTAAGAAGAAGTAATGTTTACATGATTTCAAACTTGGGTCTGAAATACTTGAGGACGAGAAGGGAGAAATGCCAGAAATTTTGAAAATATTAAAAAAAAGGGTTCTGTCAGAGTACTGACGGTATCATCATCTCAGATTTCAACCCAGTAAGGAAGGAGTCACAGATCAGCTGGGAAATCTGGAGTGTGCACATTGCACAGCCTCAAACCACACAGCATAAATCCTGAAACCAGAAATCAATCAAGAAGCTTGTTTACATTAAACTAAATTAAAATAATACAACACGATCACACTAGACAAGCGCACTATAGCAGAATGGCAGTTAATTAATGAGGCCATGGTCTAATTAGTACGGACTCAAAAACACTTTTAATTACTGGCACCAAGGAAGAAAATTCCATCCATTGTTTGTTGAATATTTTATTTCTAAAAATGATTAGGGGCCAAATTAGCAATATCACAAGAAAATAATAGTGATTGATGTGAACGGTTTAATATTTATGAATTAACACCTTTGTTTGAATCAGATATTTGGGTGGGAGTCAGGTTTTTATTTAAGCCTTAACTCTTCCTTAAACCTAGAGAAAAGAATTAACTGTTAGGAGAACTTAGAGATATGCTCCTGGGCAGATGTTAGATAGGATGATTAATTGTTCCTTGTACTGGGATAAATTATGTGTTCTTACCTTCAATGTTTCTATATGAGTACATTTCACTCTTAATGTGATACAAAGTGAATAGTTGTTAGTGTTGCTATTTCTGTCAATTTTTAAATGGGGGCAATGTCAGATTGGTGGAATGGGAATGGATTTTCTGTTCACCTCCAAGACTGCCAATGCGAAAAGAATCAGTCCAAAAAAAGTCTGAGGACACTCATACTTGATTGATATTTCCTCCATCTAATCAAGTTAAAGCATATCCAAGTTGGCATAACAGTACATGCCTAACCAAGCCAACAAGCCCTTCGATTTCTTGTCCAAAGCTTTTTTTTTAAAACAATTATTCATTCATGGGATGAGGACATTGCTGGCAAGGCCAGCATTTATTGCCCAGAGGGCAGTTAAAAGTCAACCACATTGCTGTGAGTCTGGAGTCACATGTAGGCCAGACCAGGTAAGGATGGTAGCTTCCTTCCCTGAAGGACATGAGTGAACCACATGGGTTTTTCCAACGATCGATTCATGGTCACTTAATTCCAGATTTTTGTTTCCACCATCTGCTATGCTGGGATTCGAACCTGGGTCCCCAGAACATGACCGGGGTCAACAGTCTAGTAATAATGCCACTAGGCCATCACCTCATTTCATTATGAGAAGTAAGGTCAAAGAAAAGATGCTAGTAAACATATGGATGGAGGAGAAGCCGATGATATCCTGGCAAAGCCAGCTCACTTTCTTGTAGTCATTCTTTCTACTAAACACAAAAGCCTTCATCATTGTGACAGGAAGGGGTAGAACACATATGCAGCAGAAATTCAAAACAGAATGAGTAACAATGTTAAAAAGTCAAATGTTCAGACTCATTACAGATAGAAGGTCCTTTATCTGATCATCCAAAAACCAAAAAACTACGAAATCCGATGGTCTTTTGTGAAATTTTTCTCATTAACAAGGTTGTTTGGTGTGCAGTCAACCCAAGTTGACACCCACTCGATACATGTCACTCAGATGCAACATGGGAGAAGGGGGGGCGTGGTTAAGCACTGACAGGCCTGGAATTTCTCTCAAGGCCTGTTCTTGCTTAGAAGTCTACTCCTCTGCTAAGATTTTTAAAAATTTCACCATTAAGCTGTCACATATTCTGAAAACTAAAAAATTCCAAATTCCAAAAAAACTGCTGGTCCTGAGCATTTCGGATAAAGAATCGTCTACCTGTATTCAAATCCACATAGCACTTGTAGCAAGTTAGATGAATTGACAGCACAAATAGAAATCAATGGTTATGACTTGTTAGTTATTATGGAGGTGGGATTACAGGGTGTCCACAACTGAGAACCCAGTATTCAGTGCTATTTGGCATTCTGGAAAAATAGGCAAAAGGAAAAGGCGGTGAGGTTGCGTTGTTAATCAGGGTTCAAATTAATATGATGGTGAGCCAATAGATGCAATACGTCATTATGCAGCGTGAGTTTTAATGGAACTAAAGAATACCAAGGGAAAGAAGGCATGGGTGGGAGTCATCTATAGGCCCTTTGTCACACTGTAAGACAAAGAATAAATCCAAAAATGATGGAGGCATGCAAGAAAGGCATTATAATTGTCATGGCTGATTTTAAGCTGCAATATTAAAAAGCAGAAATCACACAGACAAGACAAATTTGTAGAGTGCATCAGGGAATGTTTCTTAGGGCAGTGTGTTGCACAACCTAGCCAGAAACATGCTACTCCAGACTTAATGAGGTAGGATTAATGAGAGATCTATAATTAAGGATTCTCTCAGGGTTTGTGATCACAACATGGCAGAATTTTGAAATCAGTTTGAATAAGAGCAACACAAATCTCAAATCAGTGTCCTCAACCTATGTGAAGCAATTATAGAGGTATGAAGAAAGGGTTGTCTACAGTGGCCTAGGAAAAGAGAATAAGGGGAAAAGTCAGAAAATGATTAGATTCCCTACAGTGTGGAAACAGGCCCTTCGGCCCAACCAGTCCACACTGACCCTCCGAAGAGTAACCCACCCAGACCCATTTCCTGCTGACTAATGCACCTAACACTACAGGCAATTTAGCATGGCCAATCCACCTAACCTGCACACCTTTGGACTGTGGGAGGAAACCAGAGCAAACCCACACAGACGCGGAGAGAATGTGCAAACTCCACACAGACAGTTACCCGAGGATGGAATTGAACTCGAGTCCCTGGCACTATGAGGCTGCAGTACTAACCACTGTGCCACCGTGCCAGCCCAAGTAATAGCAAACATTTAAGCAAATATTTCATTATGTTCAGCAAAACATTATTCCAGTCAAAAAGGACTTGATGAGAAGGATGAACCATCCATGGTTAACAAGAGGTGGTCAAGGAGAGTATGTCATCAAAAATTAAAACTAAACTATTGGTGTGCACAAAAGTTGGGTTCTTGTTTTTAAGAACCAGCAGTGGGTGACGAACAAGCTAAGAAGGAGCTAGAACTTTGATTATGAAAGTAAATTGGCATAACATGTAAAAAGAAATAGCAAGAGCTTCTATGGGTTTATAAAAGAGTTAAGTGTGAGACGCTTGGAGGATACAACTGGGAAATTAAAACCAAGGAACAGGAAGACAATTCAAATTAGTATTTTACATTAGTCTTCATGGTAGAGGAAACTAAAATCCTAAAGATAACAGATAAAGCAAGGTGCTGGAGGGACAAAATATTTGACAAACTAATGGGATTAAATGCAGATAGGTTGCTAGCACCTGATGACCTGCATCCAAGGGCTTTAAAGAACTACAGTGGCTACAGAGATAATGAAGGCATTGGTCAAAATATTTCTTAAAAAACTGAATTCCAGGAGGGAGCAAATCTTATGGAAAATCACTAACATCTTACCCCTGTTCAAGAAGGGAGGGGGGCAGAGGGCAGCCAGGTAGAGGCCAGTTAACTTAACATCTGTCACTGGGAAAATGCTAGAGTCCATTATGATGGATAAAATAGCAAGGCATTTAGATTAGATTACTTAGTGTGGAAACAGGCTCTTTAACCCAACAAGTCCATATCGACCAGCAACCCATCCAGACCCATTCCCCTACACCTAACACTATGGGCAATTTAGCATGGCCAATTCACCTAACCTGCACATTTTTTTGGATTGTGGGAGGAAACTGGAGCAAACCCACGCAGACACGGGGAGAATGTGCAAACTCCACATAGAGAGTCACCTGAGGCGGGAATTGAACCACCAGATATCACTACTGTAAGGCAGCAGTGCTAACCACTGTGCCTCCGTGCCACCCACCTATTCTAATCTGATTTAGATTAGATTAAATTCCCTACAGTGTGGAAACAGGCCCTTTGGCCTAATCGGCTCAATACAATCAAACAGAGTCAACAAGGTTTTGTGAAAGAGAAATTATGTTTAACAAATTTTCTTGAGGTCTTTGAGGATATTACAAGCAGAATTGATAAAAAGGGAACCGGGGGTAGGTGTAATGTATTTGAATTTCCGGAAGACATTTGACAAGGAATTGAGGCATGGGATTATTTTGCAGAACGAAGCGCAGGCTTGAGGAACCAAATAACTCATTCCTACTCCGATTTCTTATGTTCTTACGTTCTGTCCCTTCCTCTAATCTCATTGCCAATCTCTCAGCAAATCCCCAGGCCTCTCAACAGTCACACTGACATGAGAAAGTAAGTTAGAAAGGGTTGGATCCTCATTTATGAGTATACCATTGGACATGAATATTGCTAGCAATGATTATGTTTCTATTTGTTTCTATGTATGAACAAAGGGAAGTAGCCACTGCCCACGAACAATGAATGAGCTCTGATACATTTCACACACTTGCCATTCCTTATGGTTCTTTAAGTTGGAAATTCCAGTTAGCAAGCGTTGTGCAATGAAATCTTGTTCAGTAGAAACTCAACTAAAACTATTCAAATTTAGAACAAATGTCATCTCTTCACTTTTATTGATGAATTTTATAAAACAGAATTATACATATGATACGATTCCAACAGGCACTGAACCGTATTACTCTAGGGTACAGCTTATTGTGAAAGTGATTCTCAAAGAGATTGGTTGGGTTCAGGGCCTTTGATAAAATGTTAACAGCAGCGATTGCCTAGAGTGTAAATGGGAAACTCCTGACACTTGTAGTCTGTTCCCTGTAATAGGTACAGGAACATGGCTATGATATTAGTTGTACCTTTCACTAAAGGATAAATTCAGAAGATGTCTCCAATCTGCGTTGGACAGTTTCGACTGAGCAATTTCAGCCTTGCTGGAGCAGACAATAAATGAAACACAAACATGACTAACTTCACTAGGCACAACAGTATAATCCTTATATTACTGTACTAATAATCCGGAAAAAAAACAGGAATATAATCCCAACAGAGCAGTTTAAGAATATGAGAATTTTTTTCTTTCTAAAACGAAAACCTGGAACTAAGAAGTTAAAAATCACAACACCAGAGTATAGTCCAACAGGTTTAATTGGAAGCACTAGTTTTCGGAGCGCTGCTTCTTCATCAGGTGGTTGTCAGCATTCTGAAAGCTAGTGCTCCAAATTAAACCTGTTGGACTATAACCTGGTATCATGTGATTTTTAACTTTGTACACCCCAGTCCAACACCGGCATCTCTGAATCATGGAATTAAGCAAGCTGTTATGGCCATGTTTATTATAAAAATTCAACAAGTTCATAATATCCTTCACATGTATTTTACTTCATTATTCTTGAGATCCTCATCAGGATTTTAGTTAAATTGTCTCTGAGGTTTTGGGGAAGCATTGCTCCACTGTATAGTGCATGGAATGTGAGCATCACTGGCCAGTATTTATTGTTTATCCTTAATACAACAGACTGGTTTGTTTGGCCAGTTCAGAGGGCAGCTGAGAGTTGGCCACATGACTAAGTGTCTGGACTCAGATTTAGTGTAGACTAGGAGAGGGTGACAAATAACCTTCCCTTAAGGGCATTTGGAAAACAGATGAGTTCTGACAACAATCCAGAGGTTTTATGGTCAGTACCACCATGTTGCAGCAGGATGTGAGCTCATATCTCCAGAGTATTGTTCAGTTGGATAAGATAATGGTTCTCAAGATCTAATCTTGAAGTTGCATTGGGTCTTTGAGTGGATACTGGAAGTTTTCAGTTGCCTGTGTAGAGAACATGTGTATTGAGTACAGCTCCCTATGGTCCCAGTAATGTTATGAATTTATGCCTGGCTAGCTGCTGTGCTAGCTTATGTAACTAACCAAGTTAAATGCCTTTTCTGTTTGGGCTTATCAGTTGCTGATCCTTTACCATGCAGAATAGACAAAGGGTGACCACTCGCAGCAAACTATTTCAATCAGCCCTTTCCCTGTGACACATATTGGCACAGGTGGCAAGATACCACATATATCAATCAGGGCAAATACCACACTCACTGGTTGAGTGATATAACTATATTCACCATTTCATTTCATGGTTTAGTTTTCTATGCCTCTCATGGCCTTGCTGAGAAGTAACAGAAAGTTGAGTGTTGGGCGAGTGTTGAGTACTGAACCTGTCAGTAACAGCACTGAATATTATAAAAACTGCCACATGCTGAAGTCTCGACTTGTCGGCTTTATAATGGGCTGTATTTGAACCTAGATCGAGAGATGACAGACTGTGTTTTCTATCAACATGCACCATTTGGTCTTCCCTCAAACACAGGTGATTTTCATCGTCTCCATCTGGCTTGGATTTGAGCTCAAAGCTCAGCATCGAACAGGCAGAACTTAAAGCGCGCTGTGCAGCTCAGTCTATCAAAGGCAGATTTTATCTGCTCAGTCGAGTTTGGATGTCAATCCAGCTGTCAGAACCGTACGATAATATCCTACACTAGTCCATGCCCATCACAGACAGGAGATTGGTCTGGGCACCATTTCAAACACAAGCATCTTGGGTAGAAAGATAATGTTTTACCTCTAATACAGAATACCTCAGTCCTGGTCAGAAATAGCCTTATTGTCCTATCCATCTAATTCTGAACTTCAGAGATGAACGATGAAGCCTCAGCTAAGTGTTATCACACAGCAACAGGAGGCTTCATTCACTTTTGCCTCTTGGGACTGAATCACAGGTCAAGGAATTGCTGTGAGCCACATGAGCATCTTCCCTCCTAACCAATCAGAGCTACAGGTGCGTGGGATGGCTTTAAAGATAGTTCCCTGCAGATAAAATATGGTATTATGAAACACAGCTGAACCACCTACATGATTCTTTTATCAGAAAAAAAATCATTACATAAATGAATTTCTATCGAGCACTATTGTTGAATATTAACAAGTAATATTTGTCTAATGTTTGAAATCAAAAGAATGTACTTTTCCTTAAAACAAGCCATTTAGCAAAACAGACTGGAATTTATACAATGAATTATTATGTCTCTCAAACACTCACTTCACTTTGAAGTGTGTTTGTTGTTCTCCTGGTGATTGGGGCAGCCAGTCTGTGCACAGTAAGGTCAGCTGAACGACCATTTTTTTTTTTGCTATGTTGATTGAGGGAATACTGTTGACCAGGGCATTAGGAGAACCCTCTGCCTTTCTTCAAACCAGAAAATCCCTATAGTGGGGAAGCAGGCCATTTGATCCAATGGCTCCACACCGACCCTCTGAAGTGCATCCCACGCAGACTCACTCCGTCCACCCTACCTTTCCCATGGCTAACCCACCTAGCCTGCACATCCCTGAACACTATGGCCAATCCACCTAACCTGCACAAATTTGTACTGTGGGAAGAAACCAGAACATCTGGAAGAAACCCATGCAGATGTGGGGAGAACATGTCTCCGCAGAGATGGTTGCCCGAGACTGGAATCAAACCTGGGTTCCTGGTACTGTGAGGCAGCAGTGCTAGCCATAGAGCCAGCATGCTGCCCCGAATATACTAAAATATACCTCCAGAATAGATGAGATTTGAACCCAGTCAAGATTAGAGTGGTGCTGGAAAAGCACAGCAGGTCAGGCAGCATCCGAGGAGCAGGAAAATTGACATTTTGGGCAGGAGCCCTTCATCAGGACTGAGACTGGGAGCCTCTGAGGTGGAGAGATAAATGAGAGGGGGGTAGGGCTGGGGAGAAGGTAGCTAAGAGTACAATAGGTGGATGGAGGTGTGGATGAAGGTGATAGGTCGGAGAGGAGGGTGGAGTGGCTAGGTGGGAAGGATGATTGGCAGGTAGGACGAGTCATGGGGACAATGCTGAGCTGGAAGGTTGGAACTGGGGTAAGGTGGTGGGGGGGGACCATGAGGAAACTGGTAAAGTCCACATTGATGCCCAGGGGTTGAAGTGTTCCGAGGCGGAAGATGAGGCGTCTTCCTCCAGGCGTCGGGTGGTGAGGGAGTGGCGATGGACGAAGCCCAGGACTTGCATGTCCTCAGCAGAGTGGGAGGGGGAGTTGAAATGTTCAGCCACAGGGCAGTGGGGTTGACTGGTGGGGGTGTCCTGGAGCTATTCCCCAAAGTGCTCTGCAAAAAGGCATCCAGTATCCCCAGTATAAAGGAGACTGCATCGGGAGCAACGGATACAATAAATGACACGTGTGGAAGTGCAGGTGAAGCTTTGAGGAAGGCTCCTTTGGGGCCTTGGATGGAGGTGAGGGAGGAGGTGTGGGCGCGGGTTTTGCGATTCTTGTGGTGACAGGGGAAGGTGCCAGGATGGGAGGGTGGGTTGTTGGAGGGCTTGGACCTGACCAGGTAGTCACTTTTGCAGAAGGTGGATATGGATAGGGAGGGACATATATCCCTGGTGGTGGGATCTGCTTGTAGGTGGCGGAAATGTCGGCGGATGATGCGATTATGCGGGGATTGGTGGGGTGGAAGGTGAGGACCGCAAGGTTCTGTCTTTGTTGTGGTTGGAGGGGTGGGATTTGAGGGCGGAGGTGCAGGATGTGGATGAGATGCGTAGGAGGAGAAATTACAGTCTTGAAAGAAAGAGGCCATCTGTTGTGTTCTGTGGTGGAACTGGTCCTCCTGGGAGCAGATACAGCAGATGCTGAGGACTTGGGAACACGGGATAGCATTTTTGCAGGAGGTAGGGTGGGAAGAGGTGTAGCTGTGGGAGTCGGTGGGTTTGTAAAAAATGTCAGTGTTGAGTTGGTCGTCATTGATGGAGATGGAGAAGACCAGGAAGGGGAGGGAGGTGTCCGAGATGGTCCAGGTGAATTTAGGGTCGGGGTGGAATGTGTTAGTGAAATTGATGAACTGCTCGACCTCCTTGCAGGATCACAAGGTGGCACTGATGCAGTCTTCAATGTAGCGGAGGAAGAGGTGGGGAGTGGTGCCAGTGTAACTGCAGACTGTTCTATGTAGCCAACAAAGAGACAGGCATAGCTGGGCCCCATGCAGGTGCCCATGGCTACCCCTTTCATCTGGAGGAAGTGAGAGGATTCGAAGGAGAAATTGTTAAGGGTGAGGACCAGTTCAGCCAAACGAATGAGAGTGTCAGTGGAAGGGTACTGTTGGGGACGTCGGGAGAGGAAGTAACAGACGGCTGAGAGGCCCTGGTCATCTTGGATGGAGGTGTAGAGGGCTGGATGTCCATGGTGAAGATGCGACGTTGGGGGTCGGGCAAACGGAAGTCTTGGAGGAGTTGGAGAGCAAGGGCAGTGTCCCGAATGTATGTGGGGAGTTTCTGGATGAGGGGGGATAGGACAGTATCAAGGTGGAGATGAGTTCGGTGGGGCAGGAGCAGGTTGAGACAATGGGGTGGCCGGGGTGGTCAGGCTTGTGGATCTTGAGAAGGAGGTAAAATTGAGAAGGAGGTAAAATTGGGCGGTGCAGGGTTCCCGGACTATGAGGTTAGAAGCTGCGGGTGGGAGATCTCCTGACATGATGAGGTTGTGTATGGTCTGGGAGATGATGGTTTGGTGATGGGGGTGAGGTCATGGTTGAAGGGGCGGTCGGTAGGAGGAGGTGTCTTCGAGTTGGCATCTGGCTTCAGCGGTATAAAGGTCAGTGCGTCAAGCTCCCACTGCACCCCCTTTATCTGCTGGTTTGATGGTGAGGTCAGGATTGGAGCAGAGGGACTGGAGGGCTACACGTTGTGAGAGTGAGAAGTTGGAGTGGGAGGAGGGTAGACAGGTTGAGGCAGTTAATGTCACGGCGGCAGGTGTAAATGAAGAGACCGAGGGTGGGTAATAGGCCAGCGCGGGGTGTCCAGGTGGATGGAGTGAGTTGGAGGCAGGTGAAGGAGCTCTCAGAAGGTGGGCAGGAGTCCTGATTGAAAAAGTCAGCTATGAGATGGATGTAGTATTCGAGATTTGAACCCGGACCTGTAGTCCCGAGGTACAGAAACCACCACTGTACCACAAGAACCTCTTCAAATATTATGATTTTGATTGAGTCAGTTAGATGATGAACTTCCCTTAAGAATGAAATGGATATCTTCTCTAATGTTAGTAGTTCTACTGTATTGACATCTTGGAAAGAGTTGCCATTTGATTTTTCACTGTTTAGAAACCATGCCTTCCCTCTGCACATGTTCTGCAAGTGATCTACAGATCTAATATTACTTTGATACTCCTTTTAACTGTGAGATCTTTATGTGCCACATTGCTGATGCAGGGCAACCCCTGTATCCATGGGTGCAGTTTCCATGGTTTCAGTTACCTGTGGTTTACTGCGACCCAAACATATTACACGGAACCTTCCGGAACCAGGGACTGGGGGCTGCCAAGGAGGTAAATTTCCCATTGAAATGAATGGGTTCACAACCATCCACAATTTTGGGCTTTCATGGTAGGTCTTGGAACATTCCTGATGAAGGGCCTTTGCCCGAAATGTCGGTTTTCCTGCTCCTCGGATGCCTGACCTGCTGTGCTTTTCCAGCACCACTCTAATCTAGTCTCGGATTTCCAGCATCTGCAGTCCTCACTTTTGCCTTGTAACATATCCCCTGGGGGGGGACTACTGTACTGTCATAATATCTGCTGAGTGCCTTGCTCTTTGCATTGGCTTGTCATGTGTGGCTGTAGAGTGTTTATACCTTTTAAAGTTCACAAATTCTGTTGCTTTACTCTGATAAAAATCGTCCTTCCTGTCAGGATATGTCAGTGAATCTTCTTGGTTTCTGCTTCCAACAAAGTTTGAATAGTTTTCTCCAAAATAAAATCTCCTTTGGATTATAATAAGTTTTATTAAAACTCATCAATAATTCCAAACAATTCTGTCTCTTCTAAATGCTGATTTCAAAGCTCCAGCAGTCAGTTTTCCATATGGCTATGAAGATCGGCAATAACATTATCTACACATTCTTCTGGATGCTGAACTCGTTAGTTAAATCTTATTCCTTCAGGACTTTAATTTATTCTCTGATTAAAGCAAATGTGAAAATCTTGTGGAACATCTTCAAAAGTATCTCTTGCTTTCTTTTATATTTTGGCAATTTGTAGCTGTATCTGTTCTTAGTACTATTGAATATAACAGTGTATTTATTCGTCACAATTAGTCTTTTAGTTTGACACAATTCTGTATGTATAGGACTATTTTATTCAAGATATCCAATCCTGTGTTCTATTTAGGCCATCTTTGTCGTATTAGGTAGTATTTCCCCTGCCATGGCTTTTTAATATGACTATTTATTCTTCTTAGAATCAAAGAATCCCTACCGTGTGGAAACAGGACATTTGGGCCAACAAGTCCACACTGACCCTCCTCAGAATATCCCACCCAGACATTACTCTATAGTTACCCCTAACTAATACACCTAACCCACACATCCCTGAACACTATGAGTGATTTAACATGGCCAAGTCATCTAACATGCACATCTTTGGACTGTGGGAGGAAACCCATGCAGACAAACACTCTACAGCCACACATGACAAAATCTATACCGTTAGCCTGAGGCTGGAATCAAACCTGGGCGCTGGTGCTGTGAGGCAGCAGTGCTAACCACTGAGCCACCATGCTGCCCAAGGGGCTTAAATCAAAGCTATTGAATTTTGCAATCTTGCAATGTTGCTGTATTATCTTTTCTTGGAATACTTTGCCTTTTATAACCGCAATACTTGTTTATTTTATTTCTTTTAAAGCCTTTAATTTTGTTAACTGGTAATGATATATAACGGTACTGCTTAGTGGCAGTTTCTCTACGTTTGTAATCAAATTGGAGGTTTCCTGTCTTTTCCCTTTGCAAAATGGATGATTTTCTACCTTTTAAAGCCTAATTTATATTGTTATTCTTTTTGAAGACTTTTCAATTTAAGCTTTATACATGTTGCCTTAATAAATGCTTCCCATCAGAACCACAGCTTATATAATGGATCTTCTATACTTATCATAGCCTCTAACATTTTCAGTCTTGACTCTATCTGTCCTAGTTTTCAAATAGTCTCTTTTGTCACCTTAATTCTGCTTCACAACATTTTTCAGTGTTGTGACTGCCGTATAAGTAATTATATAACCCTGATTTCTGTGCCTTATGCTGTCCGCTAACTTTAGTGGCAACATTAATTGTGAGCCGTTAAGGACTGTTTTATTTACATCAGACCATCTCAGTCTTTTTTGGTCAGATTGTTAATGTAACAACTTTCCCTTTGCTCAACAGGGGTTGTTAACTCTACTCTGATACATATGCTCACTAGCTGAATCTCTAACTAGAAATTCTGCTACAGATCCTCACTTCCTGACAGAATCAGTAACTGCCAAGTGTGAGTAGCCTTTTAGCGAATTCTATCCTACAGTGTCTCTTCTGCACTTCTTACCAGAGCTGAAGTAAAGGCTTTTGCCTGGATTACTGTTTCTCCCTTCTTGGTCTTTTTATAAGTTCCTGTTGACTGCTTGTTTGTTCAAGTGCTTGCAGTTGCTGAAGGTTTGTAAAATAATTCTTAAACTAGCTAAGACTTTAAGTCTGTAAACACACTAGGTATTGTGGAAATGTCTTCTCATGGGTTCAGAGGATTTTTCACGATTATACCTTGTGATATTGAGCAATGAAGCCCACTGCTGATCACCAGGTGGCATTTGTAGGTAGAATGTTGCTATCATCATTCCTCCTTCCTTGAATGGGTCTCAGGGGCTATTTGGTTTCCAGTGGGACAAGAATGTGCGTTTGTCTTAAACAAGATGTACTTCATTGTAATGTTAATATTAGCTACAAATTACATTAGCTCGTTAAATATTCTCATAAAACAGTCAGGAGGCAAAGAATACACGTTTGTCTTTTTCAAAATCTAAAGCTTTTCTCCCAATTTCTCCAGCTAAGCCCATTAGTCTCCGATATTAATTGTTTCAGAACCATTACCTTCTAAAACAAACCTAGGTGATACTTCCAAGTTCTAAAGTAAGGCTTTCAATGAAAGCATGATTTTCATTTGGAAAACAGAGATTGCCTTTCATGAGTTAGGTCAGTGGAGGGGAGCTTTCTGAAGTTTAGTCAACATTTAGCTGTGCACTATCCGAGTGTGAACATCACTAGAGCAGAGGAAC
Source organism: Chiloscyllium punctatum (assembly GCF_047496795.1). Taxonomy (NCBI): domain Eukaryota; kingdom Metazoa; phylum Chordata; class Chondrichthyes; order Orectolobiformes; family Hemiscylliidae; genus Chiloscyllium; species Chiloscyllium punctatum. The sequence continues at coordinate 30,797,184 of NC_092754.1, forward strand.
TAAATTTTGAATCCAACTCATACTGACAAGGGCACCAAATTTACTCTGATAGGTTCCTGTCTAAATGATCACAGGTATATGGTGGCATGGCTAAAATTAAAGGATATACAAGATTCTCATTAAATCTTACATTTCTTACTGGCCCTTTTAAGGGGCTGAGACTCACTTCAACTTAGAGACAGAGACGTACAGAAGGGAAACAGACCCTTCGGTCTAACTTATCCATGCTGACCAGATATCCTAACCCAATCTAGTTCCATTTGTCAGCACTTGGCCCATATCCCTCCAAACCCTTCCTATTCATATACCCATTCAGATGCCTTTTAAATGTTGTAATTGTAGCAGCCTCCACCCTTTCCTCTGACAGCTCATTCCACACACGCACCACCCTCTGAATGAAAAAGTTACCCCTTAGGTCCCTTTTAAATCTCACTTTAAAACTACACCCTCTGGTTTTGGACTCCCCTAACATTGGGAAAAGTTCTTGTCTATTCACCCTAACCATGCCCCACGTGATTTTATAAATTTCTATATCATCACTCTTCAGCCTCCAATACTCCAGGGAAAATAGCCCCAGCTGATTCAGCCTTTCCACATAACTCAAACCCTCCAACCCTGGCAACTTTCTTGTAAATTGTTTCTGAACCCTTTCAAGTTTCACAACATCTCTACTAGAGCAGGGAGACCAGAATCCAAATGTCCTATACTTCTCCTTTTACAAACCCATGATGTGGTTAGGGGGGAGTACTGAAGACAGCAGTCTCCACACAGTCATTTTCCACTTTCCTGCTTCCAAACAAGCAGACAGACAACAGAGGTTTGAGCAGTTAATGGGACAGACAGGCACCTAAGATGTGCCTGCTGGTGTGAACAGCTACAGTAACCATATTTCATCTCATTAGCCCCCACAGGCTCTAGTAGAGCAAACGCTGGAGAGTGGCTGTTGACATTATTGTGGTGTACCTGTCTGGTCCATAACTAGGGTAGTTAAGGAGACTGATAAAGTTTAATCACTGTTATAGCAATTATAGCAGCCAATTTGCACACATTAGGTTCCCACCAACACTGATCAGAAGATCTGTTTTCTTCCTAAGTGATTGAGAGGAAAATTACTGATCAACACACCAGAGAGAGCTCTCTGTTCTTCTTTATTCACTGCATCTTTATCACGGTGCAGCACACTCTCAATGACATATCAGCCTGCATTTTCTGCTCACATCCTTGGTGTTGGGACTGGCAGCACCACCACAAGGACCCACAGTTCATTTCATTTCCACAAGCAAAAATGGGTGCCAACCCCTTGTAGACGTACAGCTTCCCTTTACATTTGCTCATCCAGGACTAGTGGGTGCAGTGCACACAGAGCAGAAAGAACCAACTGTTTGATCATCCATGTTGTTCTGAGTTAATGTATCTTAGCTCAGGAAGAGGTGACCACAGCATTCCTAGCCAAAGGATGGCAAATCAACAGAAACAGCTGATATCCCGGCTTTTTTGATTTCCACTGACTGCAGCAGAAGGGTCAGTGTGAATTTGGCATGAGGACTTCAAATATTTTTAAGGCAGACGGGGATAGATTCTTGATTGCCAAGGGGATGAAGGATGATTGGCAGTGTGCAGGAATGTAGAGTGGAGTTAAAGCCAGGTCAGCCATGTGCTGACTCAATGGCAGTGCAGGGTCAAAGTGCTGAGCTGCCTTCTCTTGTTCCTTGTTCCTATATCCAATGGTAGGTTTGTCAGTTTTTATGTCAGGGGTGGAGTTACGGTTTGAGGTTGCTTGTCATCTCTCACACAAGACAAAATGGCTACTTGAAGTAAGGTATTGGAGAGAGCAACAGTCTGATATCTATCAACACTGTGTGATAACAAGTGTAAATGGGAGTAAAGCACATGGGAGAAGAGATCAAATACATGTTATTTCGATTCCCGATTTCAGCTTTAAGCTTTTACGAGAATAAAATGCACAGCTTTGTCCATTTATCGTGGTGCATCATGAATATTACATGGGTTTTGTTCTTACTCTCTCTGTTCTGGCTACCATTCTGCATGACAAACCTCAGCCTCCCATTGATGCGTTCCAAAGGGAGTAAATCCTTCACTCCCTGAAAGTGAAGAGGAGAACTAGGCACCGACTCAGCAGCTGCATCCTACCTTCAGCACTGCCTTCACTGAGGTCAAGCGACACAGAAGGCTGGGTAAGGTGGAGGGGTGTGTGGAAGGGGGAAGGGTTTTGTAAGAGGGGGTACTCTCTTGCCAGCTCGCAACATGAAGTTGGCACACCTGGCAGCATTGCTCCCAACTTTTGCCACCAGACAGATTTCACCACTCTGCCAGTGTCTGTGTCTGCCGATTAAGTGTTCCTGGGCAAGATTTCCTTCCTCACTTTTATTGTAAAGTTGAACCTTTTTCCTTTTTTTTTGTGTAGCAAAGATGGCAGGCACACAGTTTTCCACCAACACTTCATGTAAAGAAATATTGGGTTTGACAATACCCTTTCTGGCAGCAAGGTGGATTGGAGGCATGGCTGTATTTGAAACAAATACTGGCTTAGTGGTGCTGGAAGAGCACAGCAGTTCAGGCAGCATCCAACGAGCAGCGAAATCAATGTTTCAGGCAAAAGCCCTTCATCAGGAAACAAGGCTGGTTCTACTCAAGTAGCTCCCAACTACCCATTCAATCGCACTGAGGATTAGCTGCCCATGATAATTCTGTGCCTTTCCATCCTCCCTCCCATTTCCCCACATTGCCCTCAATCTGTTTAACCCATCTAGTTTTGATGTTCCTGCAGCAGATCTGTATTGAAGATGCGCTCTTGTTTGAAGGAAGTGAAAGGGAGAGCTGACCTTCCATATCCCTCCTATTTTGACAAGGCAGCAATGCCAAAACTAAACATCCCTGGTCACAAATCACATCCTATGTGAGATGTCAAGCACAACTGCCACAGCCCATCATTATTAAGCATACATGCTTTCCAAATTCATTATTATACCTTTGATTCCTGCGTCTGAGACTAACCAGGTCTGTAACAAAATACATTGAACAACAGAGTTGGCAATCATTCTGAATTCAGTCCTGTGACATTAACTCTGTCATTATGAAGTAATTAAAAGGAGTCAGACAGACAGGAGTTTAACTCATCCCTAGTGCACTGAAGGATAACAATCAATCAAAAATCAAGCTATTTAGAGAAGAGGAAATGTGTGATGAAGAATACAGTTTGTTTAACGTATCCCTTCACCATCTTGCTAAATAACTTATAAAAATAGATTCATGTTTGCAGGCCATTGGATTTATCGGATGAACAACTGTCAGCCATTTCACATTTCTTTCTCCCAAGTGGCTTCACAAGAGTTGAAGATGCATTTCCTCAGTTTAAGTGGAGAAGTAACTAAACTTTGATGTAGGAGACATTAAAATAAACACCCACTTCAGCAAGAGTTAACTTGCCATTCGTTGTATTGTAGCAAATGGTGTTCTTTGGCTGTGAGAAGTTAGGATTGAAGTTTAGCAATGGGTACAAATCTAATTGCAGAAAAATGGCCTCTTTAAATTAGCCATGAGCTGTCAACTTCAGTTCAGGGATGCCTCACATAGGAGATGGTAATGTGTGTCTGGGACAGTAGAGGGTGCTGTTTAGAGCTAGGATGGAAGGAGCCCTGACAAAGCCATGGTAGGAATTTGTGTTAAACTTCAGTTCAATCAGAAAGAAATAAAGAGTTGCATTTCTTGATCTTGAGATGACCCATCTTGCTTCACAGCCAATTAAGTACCTTCAAAATGTGGCTAGTATTCTAATGTAGCATAAGATTATAGTTATCTATACGACAAACTCCCACAAACAATGAGTTAAATTGACAGATAATCTGTTTATGTAGTGATGTTTGCGAAACTAGCCAGGACACTAAGGGGTAACTTTTTCAAGCAGAGGTTGGTGTGTGTATGGAAAGAGCTGTGAGAGGAAGTGGTGGAGGCTGGTACAATTACAACATTTAAAAGGTATCTAGATGGGTACATGAATAGGAAGGGTTTAGAGGGATACGGGCCAAATGCTGGCGAACGGGACTAAGATTAATTTAGGATATTGGACTGGCAATGGACAAATTGGACTGAAAGTGTGCACCTCTATGACTATGTGACCCCCTCCCTTTTCCTATTCAAACTATTGCCTAGGAATGTTTATGTTAGCCTGAGAGAGCAGATGGATGTTTAACATCTCAGCTGCTAGAAATGATCTCCAACAATACAAATACTCTGACAATACAGGACTGAAGCATTACCTTAGATTTTGCGTCTGTTTAGAGTCAGCCTAGAACTCACAAACTCGATTCAGAATTGAGAGTGCTGAGCTGTGGATGATAGTATAACTATAGTGCACATACCAATACTGTGGCAATAGTAGAAATTGGAGCTGGCACACACTAAAACCATAGAGCAGTTGGCAACTCAGTCTCCAGCAAACTCCCTATCTCCACGTCAGAGCTCAGTGCCTTCTTCAGCAGCCAAAGGCAGATCTGACTCATAAAACTACCATGGGTAGGCTAGTGATGTTGGTTGCAAATCCATCCCAGCCAGAACAGGGATTAAACTCCAAGATGTTGGCACCAACCTGATTCACAGTCAATATCCAGTACTGCTCACACTGTCTTGGAACAATACATCTTTTATATTTATGTGGTAGCCTGAAACACTGGGTAGTAATGATAGAGGTTCCAATTTTCTTTCTATCATACAGCTCCCAAGCATTGCCAGCATACATTGGAAGGAATTACAAATGGGTGTACAACCTGTTCAGCTGGGTTTTGTTATGAACACAGTAAGATCTGGAATGGCGCTTGAATGCGGAACCCCTGACCCAGAGCCAGGGACATTACCCACTACACCACAAGCCCTCCATACCTCAGAGCAGCAGGTTGAAAATCCAATACATATTTAATTTTAGAGCTATTTGGAGTGAGCAATCACCTCTAAAAATGCACTGGGATCTATAACATGGCCAACTGAAGAAAGAACATTTGCCTGGACCCAAACTATAATGGAGGCAGAAAAGCTTCCTGCAGAAGGGCTGATGCCCGAAACTTTGATTCGCCTGCTCCTTGGATGCTGCCTGACCTGCTGCGCTTTTCCAGCACCACATTTTCAGCTCTGATCTCCAGCATCTGCAGTCCTCACTTTCTCCTCGCAGAATAACACAGGGAGAGAAGTGAGTGGGCCTCTGATTTGGAGTGGGAGGGAAAGTATACAACTCATGACAGAAGGTTTGGCAAACATTTGTTCCTTTTCTCTCTCCAGTGGTCCCAATCCTGACTGCCAATGGACTGGACAGTTCCCCAGGGAAATGGATAGCACTGGACAATCCCAATTCCAATTTCATTCCCTAGGCAGCTGCAACGTTTAGGGCCCAGACTGAACCAAAAGAAAAAAAACAAAAGTTCAAAGAGAATATGAAGGAATAGAAGGAAAAGTGCAAGCAGGAGAATGGGGAGAGTATCCCTGATACCCTGTGGAGATTCCCCAGTTGAGGAAATTCCTGCCCAGTCACAAATCCCAGGAATGAAATGAAATATCAAGTCAAACCTGTTTGCAATTTCCTCACGATTTTACCATAGCCATTGCTTCTTAAAACTACACTATCATTCTCATGCTAATCCCTTTAAGATGAGACAGTACTTTCATTAAAAAAAATCCGAGGGTTAAAAACACATTCGTGGGAGACGCTGTTATAATATAATAATTTACAGCTAGAACATGTCAGGTCCTCATTAAAACAATTGGAATTCATCATGCAAGGATAATACAAATTACACGGAACCTAAACACCGTGTAAAACTCGCTTTGGACCGAACAGCCAATTGATGGGAGTTGGTTAAAAGCAAATTGGGAATATACAGAGATAACTATCTTCATAATAAATGCATGCATTCGTTCAATAGATTTGTTTTCTGTGATTAGCTAAAAATGGACAGTTTGCTCAACAAATAACAACCACCCACTCTCTTAATACTGCAACATTTCCCTAATATTGTAACATTTTGTTTTGTAATCAGTGCAACTCACCGAGAGTAAGGTCCACGAGATAGAGGAGGAGGAAGGGTCGCTGGAAAGAGATCTTGCTGCTCATTTTCAGTTAGTTTTAAACTCGGGTCTGAGAAGGTGATGGGTAAAATGCTCCATCCAGCTCACAGAACAAGGAGATCCACATGTTAAAGAAAACAGACGCCTAGCACAACCCACCCCAAAACAAACCAACCAAAATCATACTGTCTTCAAATCCTCAGACCACTTGATGGAGTTTGAGAGATTTTTTTTTGGAAATTAAAATGTAAGAATTTTGCTCAAACGTGCATATATTTAGCCGGGATATCTGCGAGGTGTACGTGCAGTTCCATCCTGCAGCTCAGCCCCGGGATTACTGACTGAGAGACGCTGGTAAAAGAAACCCTCTCCCACTCCAGCCCTTCCCCTCTCTGTCTCGATTTTAGCACAGTGGATGTTTAAATCCTAGCTGTAGTTACCCCTCCCGTCCAGAAAAAGGTTCACCATTTCTGGCTTTTAATCCGATTTAACAATGCTAGGGATTTCTCTTTCTCTCTCTCTCTCAAGCAGTCTCCTCCTTGGAAAATTAACTCTCACTCCGCCACTTAAAATATTGCTTCCTCGCTCCCGTTTCTCAACATTTTAACCCTCCGTGAACTTTCCACACGCTTTGGATGTCATTGGACGCGTTAAATATCATCAGTTGATTAGGGATTATCTAAACCTCCTCATGATTTAATGTGAGATTAGAATGAAATAAAAAGGGCTTGGAAACTGACTTTAGAATGTTGTTACATTTCCAAACAGAAAGATGAAACCGTTCGACAATCGCAGCTATCGCTCCCGCCAGGAAAATGGTTAGGTCTTTCCAGAATACCTTTCCTCATTCCTGAAGAAGGGCTCATGCCCGAAACGTCGATTCTCCTGCTCCTTGGATGCTGCCTGACCTGCTGCGCTTTTCCAGCAACACATTTTTCAGCTCTTTCCAGAATAGCTCCCGAGTTTTTTATTCTTGGAGTGTCGGCAGCTATTTGACTGGAGGTGGCATCACAGTTAAATTCAAACTTTGTTTGAGCGGTGTGTGGTGGGTGTTGGCAGTTTCCTCTCCTCGGCTTGGGCGTGTTCCGACAGTTATGTTCCATATTGTAGGCAGGGCAACTTTTGAGAGAGCTAACTGACCAACTTTCTGTGGTGACTATTCCCATTTTCAGGGTGTAGGTGGAGTTCCTCTCCATTACTGGTGGCAATTCCTAGTTTACATCCTGCTAGTGGTTCCACTGGGCTCCAGCCTGTGCCAATCCTTATCAATTTAGTTCTGGACCTCAGTTAGATGACTTTGAGTTCAACTATCAACCTCACAGTGACAGTTGTTTACATGACTCAGTTTCAGTCAGATCAGTTAGTTCAGTTGGCTGGATGGCCAGTGATGTCAATAGAATGTGTTCACCTTCCACTCACCAGCTGAGGTTACCATTGAAGTTTGCGTCACATATAGACAGGGTGGTTAAAAAGCATTGCCTTCATTGCTCAGTCCTTTGAGTAAAGGAGGTGGGACGTCACGTTGAGGTTGTACAGAACAATGGTGAGGCTTCTTCTGGAATACAGTGTGCAGTTCTTGTTGCCTTGTTATAGGAAGGATATTATTAAACTGGAGAGAGTTATAGAGTCATAGAGATGTACAGCATGGAAACAGACCCTTCGGTCCGACCCGTCCATGCCGACCAGATATCCCAACCCAATCTAGTCCCACTTGCCAGCACCTGGCCTATATCCCTCCAAACCTTTCCTATTCATATACCCATCCAAATGCCTCTTAAATGTTGTAATTGCACCAGCCTCCACCACTTCCTCTGGCAGCTCATTCCATACACGTACCAGCCTCTGTGTGAAAAAGTTACCCCTTAGGTCTCTTTTATATCTTTCCCCTCTCACCCTAAACCAATGCCCTCTAGTTCTGGACTCCCCGACCCCAGGGAAAAGAGTTTGCCTATTTACATTATCCATGCTCCTCATAATTTTATAAACCTCTATAAGGTCACCCCTCAGCCTCCGGAGCTCCAGGGAAAACAGCCCCAGCCTGTTGAGCTGCTTCCTATAGCTCAAATCTTCCAAACCCTGGCAACATTCTTGTAAATCTTTTCTGAACCCTTTCAAGTTTCGCAACATCTTTCTGATAGGAAGGAGACCAGAATTGCACGCACTATTCCAACAGTGGCCTAACCAATGCCCTGCATAGCTGCAACATGACCTCCCAACTCCTGTACTCAATATTCTGACCAATAAAGGAAAGCATAGCAAATGCCTTCATCACTATCCTATCTACCTGCAACTCCACTTTCAAGGAGCTATGAACCTGAACTCCAAGGTCTCTTTGTTCAGCAACACTCCCTAGGACCTTACCATTAAGTGTATAAGTCCTGCTAAGATTTGCTTTTCCAAAATGCAGAACCTCGCATTTATCTGAATTAAACTCCATCTGCCAATTCTCAGCCCATTGGCCCATGGTCCAGATCCTGTTGTAATCTGAGGTAACCCTCTTCGCTGTCCACTACACCTCCAATTTTGGTATCATCTGCAAACTTACTAACTGTAGCTCATATGCTCGCATCCAAATCATTTATGTAAATGACAAAAAGTAGAGGGCCCAGCACTGATCCTTGTAGCACTCCACTGGTCAGTTTTCCAGTCTGAAAAACAACCCTCCACCACCACCCTCTGTCTTCTACCTTTGAGCCAGTTCTGTATCCAAATGGCTAGTTCTCCCTGTATTCCATGAGATCTAACCTTGCTAATCAGTCTGCTATGGGGGACCTTACTGAAGTCCATATAGATCACATCTACCACTCTGCCCTCATCAATCCTCTTTGTTACTTCTTCAAAAAGCTCAATCAAGTTTGTGAGACATGATTTCCCACGTACAAAGCCATGTTGACTATCCCGAATCAGTCCTTGCCTTTCCAAATACATGTACATCCTGTCCCTTAGGATTCCCTCCAACAACTTGCCCACCACCGACGTCAGGCTCACTGGTCTATAGTTCCCTGGCTTGTCTTTACCGCCCTTCTTAAACAGTGGCACCACGTTTGCCAGCCTCCAGTCTTCCAGCACCTCACCTGTGACTATCGATGTTACAAATTTGTTAGCAAGAGGACCAGAAATCACTTCTCTAGGTTCCCACAGAATTCTAGGGTACACCTGATCAGGTCCTGGGGATTTATCCACCTTTACCCATTTCAAGACATCCAGCACTTCCTCCTCTGTAATCTGGAAATTTTGCAAGATGTCACCATCTATTTCCCTACAGTCTATATCTTCCATATCCTTTTCCACAGTAAATACTGATGCAAAATACTCATTTAGTATCCCCCATTTTCTGCGGCTCCACACAAAGGCCGCCTTGCTGATCTTTGAAGGGCCCTATTCTCTCCCTAGTTACCCTTTTGTCCTTAATGTATTTGTAAAAACCCTTTGGATTCTCCTTAATTCTATTTGCCAAAGCTATCTCATGTCCCCGTTTTGCCCTCCTGATTTCCCTCTTAAGTATACTCCTACTTTCTTTTTACTCTTCTAAGGATTCACTCGATCTACCTTACATATGCTTCCTTCTTTAACCAAACCTTCAATCTCTTTAGTCATCCAGCATTCCCTATACGTACCAGCCTTTCCTTTCACCCTGGCAGGAGTATACTTTTACTGGATTCTCGTTATCTCATTTCTGAAGGCTTCCCATTTTCCAGCCGTCCCTTTACCTGCGAACATCTGGCCCCAATCAGCTTTTGAAAGTTCTTGCCTAATACCATCAAAATTGGCCTTTCTCCAATTTAGAACTTCAACTTTTAGATCTGGTCTATCCTTTTCCATCATTATTTTAAATCTAATAGAACTATGGTCAGTGGCCCCAAAGTGCTCCCCACTGACACCTCAGTCACCTGCCCTGCCTTATTTCCCAAGAGTAGGTCAAGGTTTGCACCTTCTCTCGTAGGTACATCCACATACTGAAGTTCAGAAGAGATTTACGAGGATGTTGCCAGGTAAGGAAGGTTTGAATTATAAAGAAAGGCTGAATAAGCTGGGACGTTTTTCCACTGGAGCTTAGGAGGTTGAGAGGTGATGTTATGGAAGTTTATAAAATGATGAGGGATATAGATAGAGTTAATGGTAGTTGTCCTATCCCTAGGATGGGGGAATTTCAAGACCAGGGGCACATTGTTAAAGTAAAAGGAGAGACATTTTAAAAGAAGACATGAAGGGCAACATTTTTACAGGGTGGTTCATGTGTTGATTGAACTTCCTGGTGGACGTGGGTACAATTACATTTAAAAGACATTTTGATAAGTACCTGGATGGGAAAGGGATATGGGCCAGGAGCAGGCCAATGGAACTCGTTTAGTTTAAGATTATGTTTGACATGGACTGGTTGGACTGAAGGGTCTGTTTCCGTGCTGTATGACTCTATAACACTCCTTCTCAATCTCTACCTCTCACTTGAGTCATGGTGACCGTCAAGTTAAACCACCACCAGTTGTCTCCCTCTCTTTCTTTCTCTCTCTCGCTGATGGAAGAGCAGCCCATTTATCTGCTAAGATGATGGTAACCTCAGTTTTTCATTATATGAACTCAGGGCAGCAATGAACGGAATAGACCTGACAAAAGAAGTTCAGCCACTTCAAGACTTCCCACCTTATTCAAATAATCTCGTAAGACAATAAGATCATATCCACGAGGGTGTCAGTACACAACATGCGCACTGTTATTCCAACCCCATCATTGGGACACCGTCTTGTACTGTAATCATTGACAATATAAAGAGTGAGAAAAGATAATAGAATTTTTCTCTGTATTCCCATTTCATGTGATCACACAACATTTCTGCTCTTCAATATCCAGTTTTGAAGAAATGTTATATTGTAGTTGAAACATTAATTTTGTTCCTCTATTCGCTGATGCTACCAGACCTACTGACTGTTTATATCACCAGTACCCACAGGGTTTTTCTGTTATTTTGATCTTCAATGTTTGAAACCTTCAGGGAGAGCGAGGAAGATTTCTTTTCAAATTGTTAATTTTTACGAAGGTAATTGCAAAGAAAAAAGAACAAGTTTGTATTTGGAAGAATAGTCAGCTTGTATAAACAGACGCCATGTCCCATTCAATAAAGGGCACTGCCCAGCATAGTGAGCATTAGGAATTTGAGGTTGTGATGTATTTGTCTCAATGCCAACTGATCTCCCCAGCCCTGGACTAGGTAACAGAGAAAGAGAGAGAGAGAGTGAGTTCCATATTGCTATTTTGTGCCCCTGGTTCAAACATGGAGGTGAGAACAGACTTGATCTCAGCTGTGAAGCCTCCACAGTCAAATGGCCAGTCATCGCTCACTGTCTAGCATCAAATGTAATTGTTTATGTGGTAAAACCATCCCTGGACCTTCAGAAGAGGAAAGGAAGAAAAAACCACAGGATAAAGAAAAAGCATTTGGTTTCATGATTTTGCTTCTCAAAATGTCCCCTTCCTGTTGTAACTTTCAGGTAGAGATAGGTAACAGGACAATGATCGCCAATGTTTTGGACCAGGCCAGATCGCCTCAAACCATTTCAAGGACGTAACCGAGACCCTAACTTTGCTAGCTGTTTTAAGCTGGCGTAGAGTGGATATCTCAGGAGTGATACAGCTGGTCAAGCAACTTAGTTTTAAACAAAACAGAATTTTTTAATAAGATTACCGAATGAAACACAAACAAAAGAGAACAGAATACAGAATAACTTAACCTATCTGAAAATCCAACAGATTATCCCAATGTAATGATGTTGTTCCAAATATTTGCAGCAATCCCTATAAATACCCCTTGGCAAATAAAACCTAACACAGCATCTTACAGAAGAGGGATCAGAGAGAGAGAGCATCAGCATGAACCTGTTTGTTTGGATCCAATTACTTCACAACAGACTGGCTGTTTTCGGTAAACAGCCAGACTGCTAAAACCAAACCAAACCAGAGAAAAGCTGAGCTGGGAAAACCAGCCACTCCCCTTTCATTGTCCAAGTGTTTTTTTTTAACTTGAAAGCCTTTTGCCTGAGGCAGTATCTGTTGGCTATAATCAAATTGGCCCTAAAACCCATCCAATCTAGACCGTTCAGAATCACTGCTTTTATGACCTCTCTGAAAAAAAAGGCAAGGACAGCATCACCTTGTTAAAGGAACAGCATCACCACATCAAGTTCAGAGCTTTGAGCAACATCAGTTTTCTGTTGCACCTCAAACTGCTTGACACCAGCTAGTTCCTGGTTGCACTCCCATCCATCCAGCAGGCTTGGGCATTCTGATCTCCATTTGTGCAAGTTCCCAAAGGGACAATGTGCGACTCTCCCCTCCCAGAGTGGAGTGTCAGTGATAGGACCACAGGCTATAAATACAACAAACAGCAGTGAGAGTATAGTCTTTGACACCTTTGCACTGAACCGCCATTCAAAACAAATGTTGTAAGTGTGTTTGGAAATGGATGTGGGGAACTGTTCACTGAACTACGTACAATATTTACAGAATAGGGAGACATCCTTACTTACTGCTTGGAGCAAGCCCTTCTGCACACTGAGTGGCATGTGATCTGACATCACTTCCTGTGATATCATCAGCTGGGCTATTGGTAGCTGCTACCTTAAATCATGACGATCATGGCTGATTATCTGCATCAACACAACTTTCCCTCCTGCTCCGCCCCCCCCCCCCCCCCCCCCACCTTGAATCATTGAATGATAAAATAGAGATTCAAGCTCAGGGCAGGTACTCAAAAATAGCACATATTTGCCCATTGACCTATGTTTCCAATGAGTAAACTTTTCACAGGAGGTTGGGTCCCATCTCTAAATTGATTGGTGAACTGTTCTAAAATTATCTGTTCTGGGTCAAGGGTTAAATGGGGGTCCTTTTTGGGATATGGGGTTCAGAATCATAAAGGTTGCATTTACTTATCATTTAAGATGCGTCTGGACAGATGTATGAGTAGATGGGGAGCAGAAGGATACAGATGCTTAGGAATTGGGCGACAGGTTTAGACAGTGGATTTGCGTCGGCTCAAGCTTGGAGGGCCGAAGGGCCTGTTCCTGGGCTGTAAATGTCTTTTGTTCTTTGTAGTTCAGGTGGGCACACCACCTAATAAAAAACAGCAGAAAACGCATTTCTGCAACCTCAGCAGTTGCTTAACCATGAGAATGGCCACAAATCTCACTAGATTATGTTGTAGAGAATAGCCTGAAGAAGAAAAATGCATCAATCAGCCGGGTCCAGTGAGCCTGGGGATCATTCTTTAGAGCAAGGAACTTGCACTTATATCGTGCCTCTCCAACCACAGGGCACCCTAAAGGCTATTAAACATTGCCTGGAATGTAGCCACCCTTTATAATGTAAGAAAGACAGCAGCTAACTGGTACATACCAAGTTCCCACACACAGCAACATGCTTGTAAGGTTACATTTGTCTATGGTTGATTTTTCATATGTTTTGTCTGCCAGGAAATCTATCAAGAAAGAATTTGAAATTAAAAGAAACTAAAGAGGAAGCAGAGACAGACAACACTGACATAGATGGTAAACGTATGAGGCGCGTGCATTATCCTATTAACTTTCTCTTCACCTCATTATTGTCCAGCTAAAAAGCATAGTTGTCTCGCTGGTCTTCCAGTGCAAAGAGGTGTGCTTGACTGAATGTTATAGACTGGCAAATTCCAAGCTGCAGGACTACAGTTTGAATGGGATACCTAAGCTTGGGGCAGGTGTAATGGAGAAAAGTCACAGTGGAATGCCTTTCAGCCATTGTACACAAAGGGGCTGGGAATGATAGGGATACCCTTGAGCTATATGCCAGAAAAGAAAAGTGCATTGTCAATATTTACAGAATAGGGAGACATCCCTACTGCTTGGAGCAAGCCCTTCTGTACACTGAGTGGCATGTGATCCGATATCACTTCCTGTGATATCATCAGCTGGGCTGCTACCTTAAATCATGACGATCATGGCTGATTATCTGCATCAACACAACTTTCCCTCTCACTTAAGCACCTCAGAATAGAATACGCAAACAGAGAAATGTTAAATCCTATTGCAAGGCCTAAAATTTTCCATCTGAAATGATTTGCCCTTGAGCTGTGTGCTTGACATGGAATGTATATTATGTATATGTAAATGTTACAATTATATTGAAACACCTACAAGTGGAAAATTATGTATGGTGACAAGTTCAATTTTATTATAATTTCTGTAATTTTTCGGTCGAAATGATTGCATTGTACTTTTATAAAGTGTATGAACGTACATTAATATAAATGAAAGTGTGCTTTGGAAAATAAAAGCACAGTTCCCTGTGAGGTTCAATGCCAGCAGACCACAGCCTGAGACTCTCCCCTAATAGTACAGTGAGGGGCCAGAACTGGTGTAAAAGTCAAGGTGTCTGCAGCATGAAATGTCAGTACCCATTATAAATATTATCATGTATGTTAACATGAATCTGAAGGAGCACATCAGAGTGTAATGTCATGTCTGGAAAGAACAACCATGTTTTGTATTGACCCCATTTGACCCGTGAGGTAATATATTCTTAAAAATTTAGAAAAAATTTCTATTTTTCATTCATTGTTTTTTGAGAATTAAGAATTTGTATGTGAAGATGCAGTAAGCAATCTAGTTTGAAATGTTGAGGAATAGAATATGTTCGAACAGGACACTGATTTATAAACCATCTGGAGACAACCTTAACTATCAGGAACTGAACATAAAAAGAACGCAGGGATGTCGTACATGTGAAAATAACTGCTGGATAGATAAATACCAGATCAAGGAGTAGGCACATTAGGGAGGCACAGTGTGGGATCTGGATATAGAATCATAGAGATGTACATCAAGGAAACAACTCATCCACGTCAACCAGATATCCCAATCCAATCTAGCCCCACCTCCCAGCACCCGGCCCATATCCCTCCAAACCCTTCCTATACATATACCCATCCAGATGCCTTTTAAATGTTGCAATTGTACTAGCCTCCACCACTTCCTCTGGCAGCCCAATACACACATTCACCAGCCTCTGTGTGAAAACGTCCCTTAGGTCTGTTTTATATCTTTTCCCTCTCACCCTAAACCTCTGCCGTCTAGTTCTGGATACCCCACCCCAGGGAAAAAAGCTTGTCTATTTACCCTAGGCATGACCTTCATGATTTTGTAAACCTCTATAAGGTCACCCCTCAGCCTCCGACACTCCAGGGAAAACAGCTCTAGCCTATTCAACCTCTTCCTATAGCTCAAAATCTCCAACCCTGGCAACATCCTTGTAAATCTTTCCTGAACCCTTTCAAGTTTCAGAATATCTTTCCGATAGGAAGGAGACCAGAATTGCATGCAGTATTCCAAAAGTGGCCTAACCAGTGTCTTGTACAACCAGAACATGACCTCCCAACTCCTGTACTCAATACTCTGACCAATAAAGGAAAGCATACCAAATGCCTTCTTCACTATCCTATCTACCTGCGACTCTGCTTTCAAGGAGCTATGAACCTGCACTCCAAGGTCTGGTTGTTCAGCAACACTCCCTAGGACCTTACCATTAAGTATATAAGTCCTGCTAAGGTTTGCTTTCCCAAAATGAAGTACCTCGCATTTATCTGAATTAAACTCCATCTGCCAATTCTCAACCCATCGGCCCATCTGGTCAAGATTCCAATGTAATCCGAGGTAACCTTCTTCACTGTCCACTACACTTCCAATTTTGGTGTAATCTGTAAACTTACTAAGGATACCTCTTAAGATCACATCCAAATCATTTATATAAGTGATGAAAAGTAGAGGACCCAGCACCGATCCTTGTGGCACTCCACTGGTCACAGGCCTCCAGTCTGAAAAACAACCCACCACCACCACCCTCTGCCTTCTCCCTTTGAGCCAGTTCTGTATCCAAATGGTTAGTTTTCCCTGTATTCCATGAGATCTAACCTTGCTCACCAATCTCCCACGTGGAACCTTGTCGAACGCCTTACTGAAATCCATATAGATCACATCCACCGCTCTGCCCTCTTCAATCCTCTTTGTTACTTCTTCACAAAACTCAATCAAGTTTGTGAGAAATGATTTCCCACGCACAAAGCCATGTTGACTATCCCTAATCAGTCAGCGCCTTTCCAATTGCATGTACATCCTGGTCCCTCAGGATTCCCTCCAATAACTTGCCCACCACCGATGTCAGGCTCACTTGGTCTATAATTCCCTGGCTTGTCCTTACCACCTTTCTAAAACAGTGGCACCACGTTTGCCAACCTCCAGTCTTCCAGCACCTCACCTGTGACTATTGATGATACAAATATCTCAGCAAGAGGCCCAGCAATCACTTCCCTAGCTTCCCACAGAGTTCTCGGATACACCTATCAGGTCCTGGGGATTTATCCACCTTTATACGTTTCAAGATATGCAGCCTTTCGGGGATTTTTCGTGAAGATTGGGCAACCAGTAATGAGTTCTTACTAGCCATTGGACTAATTAATTGAATTGAATTGAATTGAATTAGCTTTATTGTCACATGTACTCACATGAGTACAGTGAAAAGTTCATAAGTTGACACTTATGGCACCATCTTAGGTACAAAGGTACTTACCGATTCTTGAGTGCAAATACTTAGGAAGAAAAATTAGAAAAATACAGACATAAAATGTCCCGCATTATAGACCTTCACAAGTACAAAATTATAACAATAAATTAGAAAAATAAAGCAATAAAAAGTTTAGAATAACAGTCCTTCCGTGACCATATAATGAAGAGATGAAAAGAAAGAGAATTTAAGACAGTGTCCATTTAGTCCATTTCAAGACTCTGGGGTCAGGTTATAGGAGCAAGTTAGGAAAATGATACCATTGTTATCCAGAGAGTGGTTAGATTGCAGATCTTGCTACCTTGAAGTGAAGAACACGGAACATTCAAGGCAATCTTGATAACCCTTAATATGGTTCGATCAATTACTGGGGGATGGGTGCATGTGACCATGAACACCAGAACGAATAGTTGGGTCAAAGAGCCTGTTTCAGTGTTGTAATTTAATATTCTGTTTTCCTATGTTCTACACAGAAATAAGAAGAAGATGCAATATTCAAGTCTTCATTTGAAATGAGCTGTGCACTAAGTTATGGGTTATTAAGGGATTACATGATATAGAGTCACAGCACACAACCAGACCATTCACTCCAACCAGTCCATACACACCATAATCCCAGACTAAACTAGTCCCACCTGCCTGCGCTTGGTCCATATCCTTACAAACATTTATTTATGTACTTATCTAAACGTCTTTTAAATGTTGTAAGTGTTCCCACATTCACTGCTTTCTCTGGAAGTTCATTCCACACATAAACCACTCTCTGTAAAATACTTGTCTCACATGTATTTTTAAAAACCTTTCTCCTCCCACCTTAAACATATGCTCCCTAGTCTTGAAGTTCCCCACACAGGGGAAGAAATGTAAAAACTGTATGAGACCCAGAAATAAATGTAGAAAAAATAAGCCTGAAAATCTCAGGAGCAGTTGCAAGATCCATGCCACAGTAGTCAACCAATTTTCAAGCCACAAGTCACTCCAAATCACTTACGGATTTATTGAACTTTTAAACAGGATATGTGTTTGAAAACGAAAAGGCTAATAAATCATGAGTGGTTGATAATGTAAATCCTGAGAATGAAATTCATTTGCTGTTGAAAGTTCCTGTGGGAATTCCTGGAATAGCACACCTGTAGAATGTCAGGGAATTGTCAAACTTAAAAGGAAGCGATGCAAGGTAAAAATGCATTACCCTGCTCAATAGGAAAGCCACCTCGTGTAGCTCATGCCCCAGGCTGAGGAGATGAATCGAAAAACATGTTTGCGTTTACCCTCTCAAGAATTTGCAAGATTAGTGAATAAAACTTGCTGCAGTCTGAGACCTAGTTAGTGGCTCATGTGCTAACATGGCCTAATATACTCTGCAGGGAAATAAACATCCTCTCTTGATCTGAGTGCTGGAAGCCAAGCTAGCCAGTGAAAGCAGCATCAGGAAGGAAATAAGACAAAGGCAAACTGCAGAGCCATGAATCTCAAAACGAGCCATTTCACTACCAACATCACAGAAAGCAAGTCATCCAACTTCTGGCCTCCATTGGCAGCCTCCTGGTCTGGCATAGTAACCTCCCGTAGTGGCCTCCTGGCCTGCTGTAGTGACCTCTCGTAGTGGCCTCCTGACCTGGTGTATTGACCTCCTGTAGTGGCCTCCTGGCCTGGTGTAGTAACC
The DNA here is from genome assembly GCF_047496795.1 of Chiloscyllium punctatum. Classification (NCBI taxonomy): domain Eukaryota; kingdom Metazoa; phylum Chordata; class Chondrichthyes; order Orectolobiformes; family Hemiscylliidae; genus Chiloscyllium; species Chiloscyllium punctatum. The sequence continues at coordinate 30,815,506 of NC_092754.1, forward strand.
TCCAATGGCAGCCTCCTGGCCTGGTGTAGTGACATCCCGTGTTGGCCTCCTGGCCTGGCATAGTGACCTCCCATGGTAGCCTCCTGGTATGGCATCGTGATCTCCAATGGTAGCCTCCTGGCCTGGTGTAGTGACCTCCCGTAGTGGCCTCTTGACCTGGTGTAGTAATGTCCCGTGGCAGCCTCTTTGCCTGGTGTTGTGAACTCCCATGGCAGCCTTCTGGTTTGGTGTCCTCTCGGCCTTGAGGTGATACTGGGATGATCTCCCAGCCTCGTGATCCTCAAGGCGAAGCGTGGTGTGGTCTGCAGCCAGGCCAAAATGGGGCTGGGTGTCAGCTTGGTATGGGTTGGAAGACCATTGTTCTAGACTTTTATTTCTAAAACACTGGGCATTTTATTCTCTATTTTCTAAGATCTTATCACTGAAGACGTTGTACCTAGCTATCTTTGTACCTAAGTTGGTGTTGTAAGTGGCAACGTATAAACTTTTCATTGTATTCATTTGAGTGCATGTGTCAATAAAGCTAATTCTAATTCTAACTTCCTGGCTGCAAAATATACCTATGAAACTTCCATGGAATCCAGCAATAGATTCATATATCATTTTAACTGTTGCTTTTTAGTTAGTGCATTTTTTTAATCTGCATTTGTATATCGTTTTTTCATCTTCCTTCATGTTTAGTTGCTGATAAATTTACCTTTTCTTCAATGAAGAATGCCCAGTTAATTTGGCTCCTTTTAAGTTCACTACGATTTAAGCACAGTACATCCACCGTTCCCTTTTATCTGCAGTATATGTTATTTCTACAAAAAAAACCTCCAAACAGATTGCAAAACTTGACTTGCCTTTCACAAAACCATGTTGAATTTGCCTGATTGGTATGAGTTTTTTGATGTGTTCTGCTAATACTATCGTTATTATTAAATTCTAACATTTTACCCTATTACAGATGCTAAGCTAACGAGCCAATAGGTTTCCTGAATTCTGTCTCCTTATTTTGAATAAAAGAATTGCATTTCGTACTTTCCAATCTAATTGGCTTTGTTTTCCGAATTGAGGGACTTTTGGAAAATTAAAGCCAATGCATCAACTATCTCGCACATTGCTACTTTTAGGACCTTATGACTAAATCCATCAGCACTCAAGAACTTGTCAGGCCTCAGCTCCAACAATTTACACAATACCACTCCCCTGGTGATTGTAATGTTCTTAACTTCCTCCGTCTCTGCCATTTCCTGATTTATAGCTGTTTCTGGGAAGTTACTTGTATCCTGGATAGTGAAGATTGACACAAAATGCCTGTACAATTCATCTGCCATCTCCCTATTTTCCTTCATTACTTCCCCAGACTCACTTTATATAGCACCGATGCTCACTTTTTAAACTATTCTCTTTTTTGAAATATCTATTTAAACTCTTACTATCTGCTTAAACTTCTTCTCATATTTGAATTGTCCTTCATTGTTAATGTTTTAGTCATTCTTTGGTTATTTTCATATTCAGTTGAATCTTCTGACCCTATCACCACTCTTGGCATAGCTGTATGTGTCTTCTTTAAGTTTCATTTTACCTTTACATTTTTGTTTAACCACAGAATGCAGGAACTCCACTGAGAATTTTTCTTTCTCACTGAAGTGTGCCTATTATGAGTATTCTTCAATATCCCCTTCAATGTTGGTTATCGAATCTCTATTGAATGATCCCTTAACCAAATTTGCCAGTTCTCTGTAACTAGTTTAGTTTTGTCCTCATAATTTCCACAATTTAAGTTTAACTACTATTCTTAGACTCACTCTTCTCTCCCTCAAACTGAAATTCAAATTCATATTATGATCAGTAATATCTCGGGGTGCCTTCATTATGCTGTTGTTAACCTAACCAGTCTCATTTTATAATATCAGGTTTAATAAAATTTGCACTCTGGTTAGTTCCAGAAATTGCAGTTCAAAGAAACTATTCCAAAAATATATTGTAAACTCCCCAGTTAGATTACCACATGATTTCTTCAAGCCCCTGATTATTGCTTCCTTGACATTTTGTCCTACTGCTTGATTAGTCTTAAGCATCTTGTACACAACTTCACTAGTGATTTCCTGACTTTATCATTGGTCATTTTTCTCTGTTGTGCTAATGCCATTATTATTTTACAGAACCAACCATCCATCTTTTCCGAGTTCCTGTCCTTCCTAAATGTCACACACCCTTCAGTATTCAGATCCCTATCAACATTAACCTGCAGCTATGATTCTGTAATGGCCATCAGATCGTACTTATTTATTTTTACTTGTGCTATCAGTTCATGTGCTTTTATTTTAAGCACATGCATCAGGTACAAAGCATTTTGTTGTGTTCTTTTATTATTTCTGTAATCTCTGATCTTATTTGGAGATTTAGTTCATAGATTTGGACTCTCTATTCCTTTATGTCATGGTCTACTTATCATCTTCCATATTAATACCTTTCTCTCTTGCCTTGACTCTAGTCTTTGATTTATCACATCTCCTCAAATTTTCTCCCAATATTTCACTTAAAACCAGCTCTATTTCCCTCCTCCCAGCATGATTCTGATATAGACCATCCCAGATCACTTGGGTTTATCATCATTGATCATGGTTGATGATGTTGTTTAAATCTTTCAATGTCATTATCAATCTCTAATCACTCTAAAATAACCTAATAATCCTTTGCCAACTTTGATTTGCTCTCTTTTTCTACTTCCTCATCATTCACCTCTCTTCCATTTCTGTTCTTTTCTTGAGTCTCTGCCTCTTTCTCTCATTCTGAGCAATGTTTTGCATTCTGGGATAGAGCGGTGGGTCATAGAACTGAAGGAATGTCTCCTTCCACCTCTCTCCCTCACCCAACCAAATTCCCTCACCCCAAACTCAACCAATCAACCTGTGTATCGCAGTACAGAAAATAATTTGTACAATGAAGAACCAAAATTTAGATTTAGATTAGTTTTAGACTTTGTTGTCACATACATTCAAGTACAAAAGCACTGGAACACAGTGAAATGTTTTCAATGTCACCACACACGGCACTATCTTAGGCAGAAGTGTCTTGGGATAGAGCAAGAAATAAGGAACAAAGTTAAAAGCTCAACATTGCAGTCACACTTAGGAGAGCATTAAAAAAAGTTAATCTTTACAGTCTTCTTTAGTATTAAGGAATATAGAAAATAAAGAAATAAAGCCAAAAGTTCAATCATTGCTGTCTTTCTTAAGTGCTTAGTTATGCACTTCCCACAATGCCTCGATCTCCTCTGCTTTGGCATGCACCCCTCACGCTGATCTGATCCCTTGCTCTTGCCATCGCTGCAGATGTCGGGGGACCCTCCATCGCCTCACTGGATCGCAGTCAGCCAAAGCCTTTTACCAATATTCAGTGCACAGCGAAGGTGCTGCATACAGAACATTCAATTTTATTTAAATATTTAAAAAAATCTTCCTACAAAGGCCTGGGCTCACCCATGGGATGGGACTGAGCAACAACGACAATGTTTATGCAGCAATTCTGGATTATTTGAAACAAGTTGAATAGGACATTTTTTGCTGTGATTGTAACATCACTCTCAATTGACACAAAGATGAGACGTGGAATGATGAAGTGTTACAGAGAAATGGTAAAATTGTCTTAAAAGGCAGCAACGCCTTGAGGGAAAGTTCTTTTGTGCTTAAGATATAAGAAGAAAACCCTGATATTTTGGGTAAGTTTTCATCATCAGCACTTACTGCTCCAGAGTGTCATTTGCTAAAGGGACTTGTTGAAAATTCGAGTGGATGACTCAGTCTAGTCTATAGATGGCACTGAGATGAACGGCTATGAGTTCGCTTGTTAATGAGTTCAGGTTTCTGAAACCATGATGAAAGATTACATTGAGGGTCAGATTCCCAGCTGACCGACACTAAACATTCAAAATTCTCCCTCTTTTTATGTTGTTCGGATGATACCTTGCTAAATATAATCTACCTGCTCCCTTCCTCTTAGGCTAACATGTTTTCATTATCCATTCTCCTAGCCTCTGATTGCAGCCCTGCCGGATGGCAACAATCATTTGTCATCAAACAAAATAGTTCTTTGCTATTTTCATTCTGGCTGTCAATTTTCTTCCAGACGTGAGAGAACACAGATTGGCTTGCCCACCTGCCCTGTTGGTAGGGTGACACCATAGACTGGAATAATGTTTTTTCTCTTTCAAGGGGGTGTGGGTCCCATTGACAAAAGCAGCATTTGTTGTCCATTCGTAATGACCCTTGATCTGAATTGTTTGCTGGCCATTTCAGAGGGCAGTTAAGAGCCAACCACATTGCCATGCCTTTGGAGTCACACGTGGGCTGCACCAGGTCTGGACATTAATTTTTTTTCCCTAAAAACATGAGTTTTATGCCAATTAACCTTAGTTTCATGATCACCAGTTGATTTGCTTTTAACTCTAGATTTATTGATTCATTCAGTTTAAATTCCTCCAGTTGTCATTGGTGCATTGGGACCTCTGATGCCCAGAGCCTCTTGACCGCAAGTTCAGCCAATGTATGGAATGTCAATCTGAAGTGACATGACATTGGGAACTTGTGAAATTTGCCATCTTGGCAGAATGCATTCTTAAAGTCTGAAGCTAACATGCAATCCCATGGGATAATGGCTTGAAATGACATCTGAACACTGGCGCTCTTCACTATCTGTAACTTGCCAATCAGAGAGGTTCTGGGATGATGGAGAAAAGAGGGGAGGGTTTGATATATAAGCATTCTCACCATCGATCCTTCCATGCCCCTCCAATGGCCATAGCCTCAGTGATACCTCATCTCATGATGGCCAGCATGATTTCCTCCATGGGAGGTGAGGTTTAAAATGCACAGCTGTATTTATCCCCTTGAGTTGTTTTCCGCTGTCTTTTATTACCAGGTGCCATCGTCTACTGAAAGGAGGAGTGCTGTGGCAATGGGTGTACCGCCTTGGTGAATTGGATGCCAAGCAGACGAGCTACCACTACAGGTAAGTTTTAAATTGTATTCTTAAGGCTCACAATAAGACCAAGTGTATGGGCATGAGGTACACTGTACGTTTTGAATGGCTGAGCACTGATTGATGGGAGATGGTTGGTGTGTGGGTGATGCAGTGTCGTGAACTGAGCAAAGGGTGGGACTTTTGGTGCAGCTGGTGAGGTGTGCCAGTTAAAGATAGTTCTTATTCACTTTGACAATTTGTGAAGATCATTAAACTTCATCCTGCGCTGAACCTGTGCTCTTGGAGTGACACCACTACATTGACTTCCTCCATTAGTTCTTCCCACTGCCTGGATGGGGTCCTGCCTGTCTCTGGATACTTTTTGCCTTTCCTTCTCTCCACATGTTGCACTCAGACATCCAGAGCACTATCTGAAAGCCATGTTGCAGGCTGTCTTGCAGGAGGAGACAGAGTGACAGAAGAAATGTTAAAACCAATTAATTTCCAGTCACTATTTCCATCAGCCACAATGCACCCCCCTTAAAGAGGTACAGTCTGCCTTTAAGTAACACTAGCAATTCACAATATTGAACCCCCTGCTGATGTGTGCAGTCAGTGAACAGTGCAGGTAGTACTGGCTGCGTGCAGCAATTATAGAGAGCGGCAGGAAGCATGAATTCAATGTCCTTTCTGCAAAGCAATAAATTCTTGTACCTGCTTTCAGGCCTTATCCAATTGACCCTCCCATTCCCCACTGTCTCCAACCTGCACTAGTCGTGATGGCATTTCTGTTGCAGCTGAGATTCCAGTTAATTGTGACCCCCAGTGTCTTGATGATGTGACCCTCTGTTAAATGCCAAGGGAAGATGGTTAGATTATTTCTTGTTAAAGAGGGTCATTGCTTGACATGTCAATATTACTTATGAACCCAAGTCTGGTAGTTGCTCAGACAGGTAGCCTCTGAGCATTGGTGATGAAGGGCTCCTGCCCGAAATGTCGATTTTCCTGCTCCTCGGATGCTGCCTGACCTGCTGTGCTTTTCCAGAACCACTCTAATCTAGACTGTGATCTCCATCATCTGCAGTACCCACTTTCGCCTAGCCTCTGAGTATGGTCCACTTCATTATCTGAGGAATCTTTTGAAAGGGACAGAATCTGCACAATGATTAACAAACATTCCCATGTCTTATTTCATTCAGGAGGGAAGGATCAGACAGCCTAAGATGATTAGACCAAGGACATTACCTTCAGCAATTCCTGCAGCAATGTCCTGACGCTGTGATGACTGACCAAAGAAGACAATTTCCCCTGAGCCCCATTGTCATCTGTTTTACTCGGATTACCTAATGCCATGTACACTTGATCAAATGCTGCCTTGATGCTAACTGCAGTCATTCAAACCACCATTCTGAAACGTTGCTCTCTTGACCATATTGGGACCAAAGCCCTAATTACATCTGAGATAAATAGCCTTGGTCAAACCCAAACTGAGCACCAGTGACCAGGTTAATTGTCCTCCACTACTTCATGATCACAGATATACCAGGAGTGCAGACATTTAACCAGCTCAGATGATTGTGAATAACCTTGCTGTGTCGAGATATTTTCTAATCCACCTGTTCAGAGATGTTGTTACCTACCTCTGAAACAAGTAGGACTTGAACTCAGCTCTCCTGGCTCGGAGCTAGGGATGCTGCCATTGTGCCACAAGATTTCGACAGTATGTTGATTCTGTAGTTTCACTTGCATGTAGCCTTGCATTGTGGCTTCACCAGGTTGGCACCACATTTTTTGTTTTGATTTTGGTTTTGCATCTGGTATGCTTCTACATTTCTCCATCAAACCAGAATTGGCTTTTAGATTGGACCATTTAGGTTACAACTCCTGCCAGTTGCCCACAGCATCTCATTGATGCCAAAGTCTGAGCTGCGAGATCTGTTCTTAACCAACTCCACAGTACAGTTACACTGTCAAATGGCAACAAGTGAGACTTGCTCTCCACAAGGACTGTGTGGTGTTCAGTTCAGTCGTGCTATTACTCCTTTGGTCAGCTGGCAACGGACGAAACCAGAACTGGGCTTTACTTCAAATTGATGTATTCACAGAGTAATGCAGTGCAGGTATATATCTCCAGACACCACTCTTCCCCTGTGTCAAAGTCTCTTTGTATATATTTTGTAATCATTTGATAAATGGCCACCACATTTATAAATTTAACCTCAACTGATGTAGTTAGCAACTTAATGCTGTCCCCGACAGACACATTAGTGATGCTGAGGTCAAGTAAGTCATACCCACCATAAGCCGCACACCCAGGTGATGGCTGGGTCCAACAGCTCTAGAAAAATTGATCAGCAGTGGTACTAGCAAACTACCAAGGGCATAAAAAAGTTGAACAATGTATAACTAATGACAAAAGTTTCTATGACTCACAAATAACTATTGTGCCCTCTCCTGCCAGGCCATGTTCAATTGTGTTACACAAATAGGAAGTGTCACTGGTTCAGGCTCCAGAACATGCAACATTCACTAATCTCAACAAAAGAGTATAGAACATTACAGCGCAATACAGGCCCTTTGGTCCTCGATGTTGTGCCGACCTGTGGAACCAATCTGAAGCCCATCTAACCTATGCTATCCCATTCTTATCCATATGTTTATCCAATGACTATTTATATGCCCTTAACATTGGTGGTTTCACTACTGTTACAGGCAGTGCGTTCTACACTCCTACTACTCTCTGAGTAAAGAATCTACCTCTGACATCTGTCCTATATCTATCACCCCTCAATTTAAAGCTATGTCCCCTAGTGCTGGCTATCACCATCCAAGGAAAAAGGCTTTCACTGTCTACCCTACCTAATCATCTGAACATCTTGTATGTCTCTAGTAAGTCACCTCTTAACCTTATTCTCTCTAATGAAAACAGCCTCAAATTCCTCAGCCTTTCCTCATAAGACCTACCCTCCATACCAGGCAACATCCTGGTAATTTTCCTCTGAACCTTTTCCAATGCTTCCATATCCTTCCTATAACGCAGTAACTAGAACTGTATGTAATACTCCAAGTGCGGCTGCACCCCCCAGAATTTTGTACAGCTGCAACATGACCTCATGGCTCCGAAACTCAAACCCTCTACCAATAGAACATAATGCACTGTACACCTTCTTAACAATCCTATTAACCTGGCTGGCAACTTTCAGGGACCTATGCACATGGACACTGAGATCTGTCTGCTCAACCACACTACCAAGGATCTTACCCAGTACTCTGTATTCCTGCTACTTCTTCCAAAGTGAATCAACTCACACTGTTCCGCACTAAACTCCATTTTCCACCTCTCAGCCCACTATGTCCCTCTGTAACCTGCAACATCCTTCAGTACTGTCCACAATTGCACTGACTTTAGAGTCATCTGCAAATTTACTAACCCACCCTTCTACACCTTCATCCAGGTCATTTATAAAAATGACAAACAGTAGTGACCCCAAAACAGATCCTTGCGGTACACCTCTAGGAGCTGAACTCCAGGATGAACATTTCCCATCAACCACCACCCTCTGTCTTCTTACAGCTAGCCAATTTCTGATCCAAACCACTAAATCACCCGCAATCACATACCTCTGCAAAAGCCTACTGTGGGGAAGAGTTCCTGATGAGGAGCTTATGTTTGAAATGTTGACTCTCCAGCTCCTCGGATGCTGCTGGACCGACTGTGCTTTTCCAGCACCACATGTTTTGACTGCAACTGATCTCAACCCTGAGACTGGGAGAGAAGAAATAAATAGGGTGATAGTTGATTTTAGATTGCTGTGCAGTGACTGGTGCTAAAAGTGTGTGGGCAGGCATCAAACGGGGATATGGGGGAACTGTGATTTTTCTCATGGTCAAGAAGAGAACTGCCCCTAAGATGATTTTAACTCTCCAAAAGACTCACCTGACAGTGACCACTGTTCCTTCTCTCCTGACCGATGACTCTCTGCCACCCAAAATCCACTTTCTCTTGGTCAGCTGCACCAATTTTCCACTGGAGCAGCTGATCAGGAAAATACCCGAGGATGGAACTAACATTGCCAGGACCTTAATGTTGTTTAGGACCGGGAAGAACTGGCATTCACTTTGCCTGCCCCCTCCCACCTGAAGCCAGTTATGATCAAGCTGTAACTGCCTGGATAGTCTTGAAGAGCAACCAAGTGGGAGGTCAGGGACTGGCACATGTGGGTATCTTTTTGGGTGAGTGGGAAAACTGTTGAAAGAAGAGGTTGAGGAATCATTGGCACATACTGACGTCTGAGGGAACGTATTTATTAAATGTGCACACACCCAGGGGAATGTTAAATGCCTGTGTGGGACATTGCAATACATCTATCAGACATGCATTTGATTGGAGCCCAGACTCATTGGGTTAAAGTCTTTTTAATGGCTCTAAGTGAAATGAATTGGTGGTACTTAAAGCGCTGGCTCCCTGTGGGTAAAAATCCATTGCACTGCATTGTCATAACTCACATTAATTGGCACCAAATTGGCAGATATGCCAAGTGGATGTCTCATTTGGGAACTGAAACCATCATGCTGGTATATTAGGAAGGTGAGAGCATTTTATGAAAACACTGTTGCCAAATAAAACAAAATATTGTACGTTATATCATTGACATCTTTACTTTTCATAGTCGCTCTACATTCAAATTATGGAGATGATCATTCACCTGCCCCTTCTCTTTTATCAAGATAATGAGGGTCAATAGACTGTTCAGTCATGGGGGGAACGGGGAAGCAGCAAACGCAGCTGAGCTCAAGCCAAACCTTAAAAGATGTACTCCCTCACACACAGTAATGTCAGCACGAGAAAGCATGGCTGATCATTCCTTTCTCTTAGTCTAGCCTGAGGGCCCAGAAAGAAGTTGTAAAACACTCACGCTGACTGTGATCGACTAATTCAATGCATTCGTCGGATCAAAAGCTGAGTGCTTCCTGATTTAACATCACAAGACCCAAACCAAACCAGGTCCCTAGGAGAGCTCAAAAATACGCAACATTTTACCGATGAGTAAATAATTTTAACTCAACGAAGAACTGAATGGCCAGGGGGCATTTTAATTTTTAGATATACAGTTGTCCACTCATGAGATAGTTGTATAGTTTCAGGAATGTTTACACAATGCCACAAATTACAACGTACACACACATGAAAAACTAAGGAAGTTTATGTGGAGTTCAGTGAAACAAATTTGTTCTTGTAGAACAATGTGCCAGCCCGGTGTTATATTTCTACCAGCGGATCTGCCACATTGTTTCTTATGGTGAGTCAGCAGATGCTGACTCCATAACAGAGGCTGATGTCTTAAGTGTGACAGCCTAAATGTGAACAGACTTGTCAATTCTGACACTTTCAGGAAGTTTGTTCTGGATATAAGGTTTTTAATGTATTATCTCCTATGACATTGCACAGGAGTCTTTGCCTGGATTCTCAGGTAATGTGTATTGAAGATAATTGACTGAGAGTTGAAGGAGGACTCGAGGCCAGAAGATGCTACATGGGTTTCAGCTGTTGCTTAAGCAGTAGCATTTTTGTCCCTGTATCTGAAAGTGTTGGGTTCAAGTCCCACTTTGGGATTTCAATATAAAACCTTGTCTAACACTGCAGCTGTCGAGTACTTTGGAATGTCCTGATTGATTTTATATCTGAGACCTGGGAGTCGTTTCTACATAAACTGCCAACACTGTGAATCCTGATCTGTCCTAGCCGCTTGGTCTGCTGAAGAAGCAGTGATAGGCTTTTACCTTCAGCAGGGCTTTTGTTTCCCGGTGAGGTGATACTCAATGTTCACCTTTGTAAATAACATCTTGATATGGGTCATGTGGCACTGACAGCTTCAATAGATGCTTCAATCACAGCTTCGAGTGTCTACATATTTTACAATCGTAGGCATTGCCCTATCTGGGTTAGTACTGAGCAATTTGATAACAAATTGTTACACATTTGTACAACAAATTTGTGTAACAATCCTATGCAGATCTAACCTTGTATACCTTACTCTGTTTGAGCACCCTATGATCTGTATGTCCTTGTTTGCTATGATCTGCCTGTGCTGCCCACAAAACAAAACTTTTCACTGTTCTTAGGTACATGTGACAACAATACATCAAATCAAATAAAAATAAATAGAACCGCTTTAGAGAAACTGTTACTCAAGAGTGTTATGAGGATAGTAGAGCAGTGTTTGAACTAGACAAAGCAGAACAAGGTTACCTTGGGTGAGAGCTGAAAATGTGTTGCTGGAAAAGCGCAGCAGGTCAGGCAGCATCCAAGAAGCAGGAGAATCGACGTTTCGGGCATGAGCCCTTCTTCAGAAATGAGGAGAGTGTGCCAAGCAGGCTAAGATAAAAGGTAGGGAGGAGGGACTTGGGGGAGGGGCGTTGGAAATGCGATAGGTGGAAGGAGGTTAAGGTGAGGGTGATAGGCCGGAATGGGGGTGGGGACGGAGAGGTCAGGAAGAAGATTGCAGGTTAGGAAGGTGGTGCTGAGTTCGAGGGTTGGGACTGAGACAAGGTGGGGGGAGGGGAAATGAGGAAATTGGAGAAATCTGAGTTCATCCGTTGTGGTTGGAGGGTTCCTAGGCAGAAGATGAGACACTCATCCTCCAGCCGTCGTGCTGCTATGATCTGGCGATGGAGAAGTCCAAGGATCTGCACGTCCTTGGTGGAGTGGGAGGGGGAGTTGAAGTGTTGAGCCACGGGGCGGTTGGGTTGGTTGGTCTGAGTGTCCCAGAGGTGTTCTCTGAAACGTTCCGCAAGTAGGCAGCCTATCTCCCCAATATAGAGGATGCCACATCAGGTGCAGCGGATGCAATAAATGATGTGTGTGGAGGTGCAGGTGAATTTGTGGCGGATATGGAAGTATCCCTTGGGGCCTTGGAGGGAAGTAAGGGGAGAGGTGTGGGCGCAAGTTTCGTATTTCTTGCGGTTGCAGGGGAATGTGCCGGGAGTGGAGGTTGGGTTGGTGGGGGGTGTGGACCTGACAAGGGAGTCACGGAGGGAGTGGTCTTTTCGGAACGCTGATAGGGGAGGGGAGGGAAATATATCCCTGGTGGTGGGGTCCGTTTGGAGGTGGCAGAAATTACGATGGATAATATGATGTATATGGAGGTTGGTGGGGTGGTAGGTGAGGACCAGTGGGGTTCTGTCCTGGTGGTGATTGGAGGGGCGGGGCTCAAGGGTGGAGGAGCGGGAAGTGGAGGAGATGTGGTGGAGAGCATCGTCGATCACGTCTGGGGGGAAATTGCGGTCTTTGAAGAAGGAGGCCATCTGGGTTGTTCGGTATTGGAATTGGTCCTCCTGGGAGCAGATGTGGCGGAGACGAAGGAATTGGGAATATGGGATGGCATTTTTACAGGGGGCAGGGTGGGAGGAGGTGTAGTCTAGGTAGCTGTGGGAGTCGGTCAGTTTATAGTAAATGTCCGTGTTGATTCGGTCGTCCGAGATAGAAATGGAGAGGTCTACGAAGGGGAAGGAAGAGTCTGAGATGGTCCAGGTAAATTTGAGGTCGGGGTGGAAGGTGTTGGTAAAGTGGATGAACTGTTCAATGTCCCCTGGTTGTCCCCTGGTTCTAGATCCCCCAACAAGCGGAAACATCCTCTCTGCATTGAGTTGGTACAGCCTTGTTGGACCTTTATATGCTTCAATCAGGTCCCCTCTCATTCTTCTACACTCCAGTGAAGACAAGCACAATCAAACTCATCTCTCCTCATAGGACAATCCTACCATCCTGGATATCAACCTAGTGAACTTTGCTGCACTCCCTCAATATCCTTTCTCAGGTAGTGGAGACCAAAACTGCATGTAATACTCCAAGTTTGGTCTCATCAAGGCCCTCCATATCTGCAGTGAACCATTCCTACTTATGCACTCAAACCTTCTTGCAATGAAGGCCAATATACCATTGCCTTTCTAACTGTTTGTTGCATCTTCCTGTCTACTTTCAGTAACACCCAGATCCCTTTGTACATCCAGACTTTCCAATATTATCACCATTGTTTTTCACACTGGAGTGTATAACTTTACATATAACAAATAAACGCACTGCCTCTGCCCACTTACTCAACTTATCTAAATCATCCTGAAGCCTCCTTTCATTGTCCTCACAGCCCCGCTCAGTTTTGTGACATCATCAAACTTCGAAATGTTGCATTTGGTTCCCTCATCCTGGGGTCATTAATAAATATGTGAATAGCTGGAGCCCAAGCACTGAGCCTTGCAGTACTCCACAACAATATATTACCCACTGTCCCATGTGCTTTAACTTTGTCTGCTAACCCCTTATCAGGCATTATATTTAACGGCGGGATAGGTAGATTATTGATCAGTTGGGGGAATCAAAGGTTATGGGGAAATGGCAGGACAGTAGATGTGAGGAATGCTGGATCAGCCATGCTGAGGGAGTGTTGCTGAACAAAGACGACCTTGGAGTGCAGGTTCATAGCTCCTTGAAAGTGAAGCCACAGGTAGATAGGATAGTGAAGAAGGCGTTTTGTATGCTTTCCTTTATAGGTCAGAGTATTGAGTACAGGAGTTGGGAGGTCATGTTGCGGCTGTACAGGCCACTATTGGAATATTGCATGCAATTCCTTCCTATCAGAAACCTGTTGTGAAACTTGAAAGGGTTCAGAAAAGATTTACAAGGATATTGCCAGGTTTTCAGCCATAGGGAGAGGTTGAATAGGCTGAGACTGTTTTCCCTGGAGCATTGGAGGCTGAGGAGTGATCTTAAAGAGTTTTATAAAATCATGAGGAGCATGGATAGGATAAATAGGCAAAGTCTTTTCCCTGGGGTGGGGGAGTCCAGAACTAGAGGGCATACGTTTAGGGTGAGAGGGGAAAGATATAAAAGAGACCTGAGGGGCAACCTTTTCACTCAGAGGGTGGTGCGTGTATGGAATGTGCTGCCAGAGGAAGTGGTGGAGGCTGGTACAATTGTAACATTTTAAGGCATTTGGATGGGTATATGAATAGGAAGGGTTTGGAGGGATATGGGCCAGGTGCTGGCAGGTGGGACTAGATTGGGTTGGGATATCTGGTCAGCATGGACAATTGGACTGAAGGGTCTGTTTCTGTGCTGTACATCTCTATGACTATGACTCTAGACCAGGTTTGAGGGCTGAATGTCCTACTTCTGTTCCCATTTCATACGGTCTTATGGTCCCATGATGTTAAATGAGTCCCATATATCACATTATCTGCCTCTTCACCCACCGTTATTTGTCCTAAATGGATGGAAACTCACTTCCGTGTCATTGAGGACTCACCTTATAGAGAAAATAACTTTTATTCATTTTCAACTGTTTCTGAAACAAAGATGAACTCTCTGCTTCCCACCTTCAAGCTGAAAATTCAGCTCTTAGTTACATAACATTCCACATAGAGTAACATCTCCAAGTGCAGTGGCACAAACATCATGGGGTTACTTAACATTGTCAATATTTAAAAGCTGTGTGTTTGCTTTATGGACCAGCTAGTTAAGGTTGTTGAATAGTTCAATGATAGTTTATTGGGATATAACCCTAAATTCCAAAGAGAATATTAACATTTCAAACTCCTGATCACTATGGTTCATCCACTGCTGGTTAATGTATCTCTATGTGGACTTTGACTAACTCTTTTTGCTATCTTTGGACACTAGTTTTTTGCGTAGATAACCAGTCAATTTTGTTTATTTATAAAGCGGTTGTGAGTATCTAGGTTTGGGCCAAGTTTTTTACAATGTAACTTTTACTTTAAGGAATTAAAATGTAACTACAGGGAATGTGAGTGAATGTAATTGAAACAAGTTTAAACTTTACTCCATGAGAATGTTGGGGCCATGTTGATTGAAGAGGTTAACAGCTTGAAACGTAAGATTATAAAACTGTAGGTGGGTTTCCTTAGCTAAAGAACTGGAGACAAAATTAAAAATCACACAACACCAGGTTATAGTCCAACAGGCTTAATTGGAAGCACTAGCTTTCGGAGCGTCGCTCCTTCATCAGGTGGTTGTGGAGGACACAATTGTAAGACACAGAACTTATAGCAAAAAATTACAGTGTGATGTAACTGAAATTATACACTGAAAAATACCTTGGTTGTTTGTTGAGTCTTTCATCTGTTCGAATACCATGATAGTTTCACTTCTTTCATGTGTAAATCACAAAATTTTCTTTAAAAAGTTGCATTCTCAGGTTAACTGTAACAATTGGTGTTAGCTCGACAATATGTTGAAGGTGTTAGCCCCCTGTGTTCTCTGTCTGTGCCATAATGTTTAGACTGAACCTAATCTAAAAAGTGAGATAACAGAGTCTTACATGAATTCATGCAGTTTTTGAGCAAAGTACAATGTAACTCTGCAAGTACAAATTCACCCCACAAACATTTATGTATATCTGTGCATGTGGGTCTTTGAACCGGGACCTTGGGTTCATGTCACACTACAGGTGACCACCATTGTACTCTACACACATACAGACACTCCTCTACACACACAACACACACAAACACACACACACTCCTATACACACACATACACACGGACACACATATACACAGACACGCACACAGACATGCACACACACCCTTATAAACACACCCACTCCCACACTCACACATGCATCCTCTCACAGACTTAGACCACTCTACACTCACGCACACACATATACACTCTCTCTCACAGACACTCATAAATCCCCACCCAGACACACACACACTCCTACAGACACACACTCCCACATGCAACCCCTCACAGACTTAAGACACTCTGCACACACATACACACACATATACACTCTCTCTCACACTCACAACCCCCCAACCCAGACAGACAGACAGACACACACACACACAAACACACACACACACACAAAGACCCACATACACCGATATACATAAACGTTTGTGGGGTGAATATTTTACTTGCAGAGTTACATTGTACTTGCTCAAAAACTGCATGAATTCATGTAAGACTCTGTTATCTCACTTTTTAGATTAGGTTCAGTCTAAACATTATGGCACAGACAGAGAACACAGGGGGCTAACACTTTCAACATATTGTCTAGCTAATACCAATTGTTACAGTTAACCTGAGAATGCAACTTTAAAAAAATGTTTTGTGATTTACATATGAAAGAAGTGAAACTATCATGGTATTCGAACAGATAAAAGACTCAACAATTAAAGTATTTTTCAATGTATAATTTCAGTTACATCACACTATAAACTTTTGCTATAAATTCTGTGTCTTACAATTGTGTCCTCCACAATCACCTGATGAAGGAGCGGCGCTCCAAAGGTTAGTGTGTTTCCAATTAAACCTGTTGGACTATAATCTGGTGTTGTGTGATTTTTACCTTTGTACACCCCAATCCAACACTGGCATCTCCAAATCATGGAGACAAAATGTTGGTAATCTGAGTGTATAGCCTATGTAGCTATTGTCCACATTGTTATGTTAATAGCGTTTGTTTTGTTCAGATCTTCTTATTACATGAAGTCTTGCTTTTGGTTTAAAAATGTGAATTCTTTTAGCGTAGTTTTTTAGGTGTTCAGATTGCCGTTTAAATCTTTGTGGTCCCTAACCAGGTTATAACAAAGAGTACTTATATCCTGGTGTATGTTTGCACTAGTGTTCACATTAAATTGTGCTTAGATACAAGAGTGTGTATATGAAAACCATGATGATGTGCAACCTATAGGACATTTTACTTGAGGATTGAGCCCGATAATTGAGTCCACCTATATAAACCTTAGCACATCTTCTAGATGTCTGATCAAGCAATTGTGCCACCATCTTGGTCATAACCAGATCAATTGTCCATATCATACACTATTTGTATAGTAAAGTTACCATAGTCTTACTAGACTATAAGGCTCCTCTCCCATTATGGGCAAAAACAATTGGCGGCAGTTTAAGAGTCCACCACACTTTAGGGGAGGAATGAATTGAGAAGAAGGGTCCTTCATGACAGCCTCAGCTAGTGTAGGGATTGAACCCATGCTGTTAGTATTACTCTGCATCAGAATCTAGCTGCCCAGCCAACTGACCCCTACTTTAGCAATGGATATATTCTCCTGCAACAGTCCAGCTCATTGCTTTCTAGCGCACATAGCATATTTTCAAATTAAATATGAAAGTTTCTAATTGTTATAAACGACATTTTATTTAACCCAATTTTGGATACAAGTAAAACTGTAATATTTGAAATACAAAATGTCTTTCTCATGCAGCCTTGCTGCAATTAGTTTGCATACTAATTGCACAAACGGCATTGCCCTTTTCTCATTTGGAACTAATAGAAGGAAAATTGCTTGGGTTTAAGGAGAAAAAGAGAATTTTTTATCTCAGTTCTAACAGGCATCTATATAGCCTCAAATCAGAAAACATTTACACATTTACACATTCACATCTTTACACTTTAAAATTCATTATTGTGTCAGTTTTTAAAAAAAATTGATAATGGGATGTTGGTGTCACTGGTTGGACCAGCATTTATTGTCCATCCCTAATTGCCCAGAGGGCAATAAAGAGTCCATCACATTGCTACAAAATAACAAATCACAAAACAACAATTTTTCTTTCTTAAAAGACCTAAAGGCACAAAGGAATGTGGCAACAAATGCTAACTAAATTACCCATGAGAAATATAAAACAAAAATATCCATATACTGACTGTTAGTAGAGTGGCTTTCTGGGTTGGAAAGTGACTTAACTATAAAGAAAATGCTGGTTTTGTATACACAAACTGCTAAGGTTTGAGAAAATAACACCTGTAAAGGTACATTCAGAACATATCAGTGAGTGGAATCTTAGGAGGACATTTTTACAAGTGCTTGCTTCATTCAAATAGTTAGTGTATGTTTGGCAATTTCCTATGTATTTTGTACCACAAGCACATTAAAACAGATAGAGAAAAAGTGAGCAGATGAGCTTGATGAGTGGGTGATAAATGTTCATCTGGGATAGTATTAATATCATTCTGTCTGCCTGGTACTCTCCTTTAATAAGAAAGTGCAGATACTTGTGCAGGAGTATTGATATACAAATTGACATTTTACACATGCATAGTACTGGACACTGATTCAGCTCCATCAGAGCCAGCTCTCAGGGTGAACAGGACCCCTGACACTCCTGTTTCTATCTGTCAGCCAGGGCTTCCTGATTGGACCAGGTTAACTGCCCCAATCAGGGAGCTCATATTCTATGAGGTCCATCTGGCTGAATTCGTTACAATCACGGCAGCTTAGTCTCTGCAATCCTTGCTTGCAAATAAGATGACCCCTGTGTTCAGCTGGTAACCTTTCACACTGACCAGTTTATGTTGGACACAATTTCATTACTGCTGCAGATACACCAAGGGGAGATAGTCAAGACTAACAGTTCACCTGTTAAGAACAATGTGTAACTACAGAGTGCAGAACAGAGCCAAAGCAATTTCCAAGGGGGCGATAAGGTGTTCTCACTTGTTCCTCGGTAAGGCAAAATCAGTGGTTGATTTTGGCTGAGGAATGGGCTGGTTTTAGCTGTGATGCCCCATGTGGTTGAATTGTCCATCAAGAATCACACATACTAGCAGTGAGGCCTAATTTAGAGAAAATGTTAAGATAATCAGGAGAAAAAGATGTCACAAGCTGAACTTGATAATTGATGCAAAAGAAAATAGCATTGCCACAAAGGAACAAACCAATAAAAAGAGCTTTGTTGAAGTCAATAAAAGAAGCAGCACTCCAACCGTGCACTGAACAATCTTGTTAGACATGCAAGTCCTGAGAAAATCACTGTTTTGAAATAATTCTTTAAAATTAGAAAGAGCAGTGAAATTGTATTTGTTCCAAGTTGCCAATATCTGCAAAGCTGCTCCCCAATGTCAGGAAACAACTATGCTCTCTTTAAACTGATCAGGTAATTTTATAATGGAAAGCTTTTCCAAAACCCTGTGACACAAATGACGCACTTGCATCAATTGTTTCCATATAGGTGGGTAGAGATTTGCCAAATTTGTTTCTCTTGGAGTTACTACATTGCTGTCCTGTCAACTGTTTAATGGGTGAGTAACTGGCTAATATGGTTTGTGACATCCCTTTGCTCATTTCACAGGTCAACGCAATAGAAGGCACATATCTAATTGGGTTTCTTGTCCTTTTCACTGTTTAGTGAACTTACATATGAATGTGTACACCTTCAACTAAACCAAGAGTTAGCATTGACTAATTGTTACCCATTTTTAATTAATTTGCGGACAATCACCTTCACCCATTCACTGAGTCTCGGAATGAGTCAGGACTTCCTGGTGTGGGTTCCTACTACTTACTTATCTCAACATCCTGGCCATGGATGTGATTAACATGTGATGAATGAAATAGGAATGCAGTGTGAAGTAGGTGGGGTGGCACAGTGGTTCAGTGGTTAGCACTATTGCCTCACGGCACCAGGGACCCATCAGGGCAACTGGCTGTATGGGGTTTGAACCTCTCCCCATGTCTGCGTGGGCTTCCTCCGGGTGCTCCGGTTTCCTCCCCCAATCCAAAGATGTGCTGGTCAGGTGAATTGGCCATGCTAAATTGCCCATAGTATTAGGTGCATTAGTCAGGGGTAAATATAAGGTAGGGGAATGAGTCTGGGCAGGTTGATCTTTTGAGGTTGGTGTGGACTTATTGGGCTGAAGGGCGTGTTTCCATACTGTAGGGCTTCTAATCTTCTAATCTAGGGAGCTGAAAGAATGGGTGAAGGTTCACATTTTGATGGTCTGCTCTCTATATTTATCACAATGATTGGAAGAGCTTTTATAAACCCTATCACCATGGTAAGAGAACCATTAAGATTAAGAGGGCCTAAACGATTCTTCCTTGTTTCATGTCACTTTGTGTGTCTTCAGATCTATTGAGGTTTATTCAGTCCTCGCGCATGTGAAATGTGGAGGTCTTTTTCTTTTACTTTATTTTTTCATGAGATTTGGGTATCTGTGTCAAAGCTAGCATATGTTCCCCCAGCCCTAATTGCCCTTGAACTAAGTAACATCCTAGGTCAACTCAGAGGGCAGGAAAGGGACAATCACATTGTTGTGGGTCTGGGCTTACATGTAGGCCTGACCGGGTAAAAGCTATTAGCCTAGACTTTTGGATTACTAATTCATTGACTTTATCACTATCTCACCATTTCCCCGTAAGTCAAAGGTGGGATTGATGTCAGAATCTTCAGGAAACTATTGCATGTTATAATTGTATTTAATCTTGTAACACAAGCTCAGTAATGGTCTGATTCAGTATTGTTATAACTCATGTCTGTGCGGTGTGGTGTGAAAGTAACTGAGCCGTTTTGTACAAGAAAGCAGTTCCTGCTGCCTGCCTGGGGCACCATTCTTACGGAAACTTAATTTGCCAAACCTTTGTCTTTAGGTGGGCAGAAGAGCTCTGTGCCATTTTCCTCACCATGACGCCTTGCAAAACATTGGTAAACCTCATGTCCCTTAAATGTTTTCTCATACGGATAGTAAACCTTTAAGATCAACTTCCCAGAGAGACTAATAATGTCTCCAAACCATGAAGCTAGCAACATGTCAGAATGATTTACAACAGCCATACAGTATGTTAATGAATCAGATAATTAGTGACTGTACTTGTTACACCTTTACAGAGTTAGGATAATGATCCTATAGCTGTCTGTTATAGGGCCCCCTTTGGTGTAACGAAAGACTGATTTACATTCTAGAGTAACCTGCACAAACCTATGATGTCCTGAAGTGCTTCACAGCTGATGAAAGAGCTTTGATGTCACTGCTGTAATATGGGAAATGTGGCAAGCAATCTGTGCACAGCAAAGTCCCATAAACTGCAAGATGTTAGTGACCAGACAATCTGTGTTTTTTAAAGTTATTGACTCAGAGGTAAATATCAATCACTGCTCAGGGAGAACAAGTGTCTGTTTTTTGACATTGCGGCATGGGATCTTATATATCCCCTTTAGAGGACAATGGTACCTCATCATAACATCTCAACTAAAAGACAGCACCTCTGACAGTGTAGCATTCTCTCAGCTGAGAGAGTGGCCTGGAGTGTCAGGAGGAGATTTTATGGGGCGAGAGAATAGAAATTGACTGCACAGGGAGTATTTCAAATTACTTTAGAGAATTGGAAAAACAAAAGGGTGAATTATTTTGCTAATTGGCAGTTTGCAGAAGAATCATTAAGGAATTGAGAAGAAGGGTCAGGCCAATGGAGAGGTACACAGCGAGGCTTAAAAAGAGCAAAAGGTGAAGTAAACCAGGACATTAATGCCAAACTTGGATTGAAACATTTGGAACTCGTGCAAGGAAGGGTAGCCCATGGACAGTGTTCCCTTGTTGAAACAAGCTGGGTTATGTCACTGTGCATTGCTGTGGTATTTATTGGACCCTGTTGTGTGTGAGAGGCCACTCAGCAGCGGGCATGAGGGGATTACGTTATTATTTACTGAAACTAAGCTTTACTCACTTTGGATTGGCTTTCTTTCTCAGGCTGCTACATTGAGAAGGTTCAGGCAATTTATAGTCATAGAGTCATAGAGATATACAGCGCAGAAACAGACCTTTCAGTCCACATTGTCCAAGCTGACCAGATATCCTAAATTAATCTAGTCCCATTTGTCAGTATTTGGCCCATATTCATCTAAACCCTTTCTCATCATATACCCATCCAGATGCCTTTTAAGTGTTGTAATTGTACCAACCACCACCTCTTCCTCTGGCAGCTCATTTCATACACGCACCACCTCCTGCGTGAAAAAGATCCCTTTTAAATCCTTTCCCTCTCACCTTAAATCTATGCCCTTTAGTTTTGGATTCCCCCACCCCGGGGAAAAGCACTTGTCTATTTACTCTGTCCATGCCCCACATGATTTTATGAATGTCTATAAGGTCAGCTCTCAGCCTACGACGCTCCAGGGAAGATAGCCCCAGTCTATTCAGCCACTCCCTATAGCTCAAACGCTCCAACCCTGGCAACATCCTTGTAAATCTTTTCTGAACCCTTTCAAGTTTTACAACATCTTTCCTAAAGCAGAGAAACCAGAATTGCACACAATATTCCAACAGTAGCCTAACCAATGTCCTGTACAGTCGCAACATGACCTCCCAACTCCTGTACTCAATACTCTGACCAATAAAGGAAAGCATACCAAAAGCCTTTTTCACTACCCTATCTACCCATGACTCTACTTTTAATGAACTATGAACCTGCTCTCCAAGATCTCTTTGTTCAGAAACACTCCCCAGGTCTGTAAGTCCTGCCCTGATTTGCCTTTCCAAATTCATCTCCTCACATTTATCGAAATTATTCATTTGGTTTGATTTATTATTGTCACACGTACGTTGGTACTGTGAAAAGTTTTGTTTTGCATGCAGTACAGGCAGATCACACAACACAAAGTGCACGAGGGTAATAGTACAGAGTGAGGAATACAATGTTACGGGAGGTTCACAGAGAGCAAGATCCACATTGAATTTAAAATTTGGGAGGTTTGTTCAGAAGTCTCACAACAATGGGGAAGAAGCTGTTCTTTGATTTGATTTATTTGATTTGATTTATTGTTGTCACGTGTACCTAAGTACAGTGGAAAGTTTTGTTTTCCAAGCAGTATACAGGCAGATCATAACATACAAGGATATACAGACCATAGGGCAATTGGACAGAGTAAGGAATACAAAGTTACAACTGTACATGAGATGTACAAAAGCAAGATCAACATTGGGTTTGAAATTTGAGGGTCCATTCAGAAGTCTAATAACAGCGGGGAAGAAGCTGTTCTTGAATCTGTTGGTATGTGTGTTTAAGGTTTTGTATCTTCCGTCTGAGAGAAGAGGTCAGAAGAGATTATGACCGGGGTGGGAGGGGTCTTTGATGACATTGGCTACCTTTCCACAGCAATGAGAAGGATAGATGGATGGTCTGGGCTATGTTCACACTTTTCTGTAGTTTATTGCAAACCTGGGCAGAGGGGTTCCTGTAGTAAACTATGATGCATTCAGATAGAATGCTTTCTATGGTGCAAATCTATGGTTGTTGAAGGTCCTGAGGGACATGCTGAATTTCCTTAGCCCTCTGAGGAAGAAGAGGTGTTGTGTCCTTAAATCTGTTGGTATGTGTGTTTAAATTTTTGTATCTTCTGCCCGATTGAAGAAATTATAACCGGGGTGGGAGGGGTCTTAGATGATGTTGGCTGCCTGTCTGAGACAGTAAGAAGTATAGATAGAATCAATGGATGGAAGATTGGGAGGTTGGGATCTTATGTTCGAGATGTTGGTTCACGTATTAGTTTATTTCCCCACCTTGTAGTGGTTTGATATTTATTTTTTACTTTGTCCAGCTCCTACCACATGTAGGGCTCTCTCTTGGGCTTCATGTAGTATTCTTTAAGACTGCTCAGAATTTATAAGATACACAAGCTTAGTTTTGAAGAATTAATGGGTGATCTTTAGGGAACACTGTTTTTAATGTGCTTTCTTTACCGAGACGACAACCTCAATACAAAAACAACTCAAGTGGTTACCATAGCAATGCATAGTGAGTCTGTCTTTTCCCTTTAAGACGCATTTCACAATGTGCTCATTGCTTACTTTCACATAAAGCTACCCATTTATTGAGATTAAGCAATGTTGATCATTCAGCACCAGAAACAGAGGAAACAATTTGATTCAATTACTCTCGAAGATTCATTAGGATTAGAATTAGGGCTTTTGAGTTATTGCCGTCTGTTTATGCTTTAACAAATCTCATTCGCATATGCAAATAGAATATAATTGGCATTGTTTGATACTGGTTTATCTCATGTAATGCAATGTGTATATACTCAGAGATTTGTAAAATTAAGACTTTGTTACAAGAAAATGACGTACTTGTTAAATGAAGATATATGTAAATTATTTCTAATTAACCAAATTCAATATATTGCCAAGTATAGTTCAGGTTATACTCACCAAAACTTTGCAGATAAGAGGCGCGGGGATTAGAAATAATGCTAAATATATACTTAGCATAATGTTTTGATTTTTCATCTTATTAAGAGACCTAGCTCAAAGCCTTAGCACAGCACAACACAGCAATAAGATTGAAAAGAGTAGCAGAGAACATAAAAAGCTAGCAGTTGCTGTCGTGAAAGAAAGAAGTGAAAGATTTGCACTTATTTAGCAACTTCAGGATATACCAAAACGCTTTAAAGCAATGAATTACATTTGGAATGTAGTCACTATTTTAGAAAGTGTGACTGACAATTTGCACAGAGCAATAAATACCCGACTGGATAGTCTGCTTTCGATGGTTCTCCTTATGGGACAAATGTTGGCCAGGATTGATGTTCCGTCTAATTTTGTACGCCTGCACCCCAAATCTGAATGTGACCTGAGGGTGGGGTGAACGGAGAAGAACCGAGTGCAAAATGAATGCAAAATAAATGGAAGAAAGGAGTGAATGATTTATGCAAAACAAAAACTGTCATCATTGTGTAGAAACAGAAATGAACTGGCTAAACGCCTCCCTCAAATTAGATGTGAGAGTAGAATTTAAAATGGGCACATTAAATATTCAGACATATCACACACATTAATTTCTATCTTTAGCTGTACTAAGCAATAATGAATCGATTGTAAGTAACTATTCCTTGCTTTGAAAAGTCTGAAAGAAGAAGGAAGTCTAAGAGAATTAATTTTAACCGAATGGAGCTAAACATGTCAGATCACAATAAGTTGTTCTGAAGTTTGAGTTTGGTATACTGAGGGTATCTAAAGGAAAAATGTGTACAGGGCCAGGTGTTTGAGACTTTGGTAGAGCTAGTTTGGATGAGCTATGACTATTACTATACTGATAATTAGAGACAGATTAAAAAAGTTGTCTAATTGATAAACATTGGGGAATTCTAAGTTTTATAAATTGGAGATGATTGCTTTGAAGTTGTTAGTAGAGTTGCTATGTGATATTGAATACATGTACCTCTCCTGAGCTTAGGTATTGAAAAGTTAATTATCTGTCTGTTATCAAGAAGGACATTTTGTCAGTCATTGAGCACAGTCACTGAACAACCATAAGATAGGGATTTAAGCTTTCTTTACATCACCAAAAAACAAAAAAGACATTCAACATTCAGCTGCCCAACTTAGAAAATCAGACTCAGTTATTAGACCTCTCTCATTTAGTGATAGTCAGGGAGTTTGAGAGCACAGAAAGAGGCCTTTCTGCCCATCATGTCCATGTCAGTCATCAATCTATCTGCTCTAATCACATTTTCAGCACTTGATCCATAGCCTTGTGCACCATAGACTTCAAATGATCATCTAAAGACTTCTTCAATATTGTGATGGTTCCTGCCTCTACCATCCTTTTAGGCATCGAGTTCCAGATACCCACTACCAACCCCAAGTCAAAATATTGTTCTTTAAATCCCTTTTAAATCTGTGTCCCTGTTATAGATCCATTTGCTAAGAGGAAATGTTTCTCCCTAACTACCCTATGTCCCTCATAACATTTTACACATCAATAAGGTCCACCCTCAGCCTTCTCTGATCGATGGAAAACAATCCCAGCCTATCCAGTCTCTCCTCATAGCTGGAATGCTCCAGCCCAGGCAACATCCTGTCTATGTCCTTTGCATCCTCTCTGGTGCAATCAGATCCTTCCTGCAGTGTGGTGCACACAGTAACCAGCTGTGGCGTGACTACATCTTAACTTCCATGTTCTTGTTTTCCTTGACTAATAAAGGCAAATATCCAATATGTCTTCTTACCCACCTTATCCACTGCCCTGTTGCTTTCAACGATCTCTGGGGGGACATGCACACCAAAGTCCTACTGATCCTCTGTGCTTCCTAACATCCTCCCATTCAATATGTACTCCCTTGCTCTGTTTACTACTCCCTCCTCACTTTTCAGGTTTGAATTCCATTTGCCACTATTCTGCCCATTTGACTGGCTTGTCTACACTGTTTTGTAGTCTAAGGCTTTCCTCCACTCCATATACCACACCACCAACTTCGATGTCATCTGCGTACCTGCTCCTACAATTATGTTTAGATTATTAATGTGATCGAGGTCTCTAGTTTGTATATTGAAGCCATTTGTACAATAACCCTGACTGTTCAGCCCTTTGTTGCAGCAGCGATGTCTGTGCTGCACTGATGAAGGCACTGTCCATCTACTTTGATGTTAAGTAGGAGGTTCACATGGATGCAGCAAAACCCGGGTGCACTGAAAATGAAGAGTTTTTTTTGGTGCATTAGCTAACCTTCCTCTCCCAAACCCACCCATCCCAAAATATAAGGACCTAGGAATTAGAGGCAGGAGGAGGCCATTCAGCCTTCCACCTCTCATTGCGACTCTTGCTGATTTTCCACTTCAGCACCATAATTCTTCAATAACTCCATATCCCTTGATGCTTTTAATACGTAGAAATCTACAGATACGAGTTTTGAAGATACTCAAAGATTGATTCTTCACAGTACCCTTGGGAGCAGAGAATTCCAAAGATTCACCGTTCTCTGAATGAAATAATTTCCCTCATTTCAGTCCTAAATGGCCTGCCCTTTTCTCCTGAGAAATTAAGTGAACTGATTGCTGATTATCAATGGGCTGGTGCTGTGGTAGAGTGACTGTAATGATCATTGCATCCCTACAGTGCAGAAAGAGGCCATTCAGCCCATCAGGTCTGCACCAACACTCTGAAGGACATCCTGCCGACCCATCTCTGTAACTCTGCATTGCCAATCCATCGAACCTGCACATCTTTGGACTATGGGAGGAAACCCACATAGACACAGGAAGGACAAACAATCTCCACAGAGACAGTTGCCCAAGACTGGAATTAAACCCAGGTGCTGTGAGGTAGCAATGTTAACCACTGAGCCACCGTAATGACAACTGTAGCTGCACTTAGAATCATAGAATCGCTTCAGTGTGGAAACAGGCCATTCAGCCCAATAGGTCCACACCACCCTCTGAAGAGTATCCCACTCAGATCCATCCCCCTACCCTGCAACCCTGTATTTCCCATGGCTGACCCAACTAGCCTGCATATCCCTGGACATTTTGGGGACAATTTCGCATGGTCAATCCACCTAACCTGCATCTCTTTGACTGTGGATGGAAACCAGATACCCGACGGAAACCTATGCAGACACAGGGAGAATGTGCAAACTCCACAGAAACCCTGCTGCCTCACAACACCAAGGACCAGAGGATGGAATCAAACCCAGGTCCCTGGTGCTGTGAGGCAGCTGTGCTAACCACTGAGCCACCTTGCCGCCCTTAGAACATAGCACAGCACAGGAACTGACCCTTTGGATCACCATGTCTGGGCCAACCATGATGCCATTCTAAACTAATGCCATCTGCCTGTACATGATGAGTATCCCTCTTTCCCCTTGCCCATTCATGTGTCTGTCTCAATGCCTCATAAACGTATTTTATGCCGTGAAGTGTTCTGAGGCACTTTGGCATGATGAAGCGATGTAAAAATGTAGGCTGTTCGGAGCTAATGACATGAAATGTAACATTTCCGCGCTTTTCATTCTTCCACTCTATGCAAATTGTGCAAACACCTTAGTATCAGATCTTCATGCAAAGGATGGCCTGCTGTGCTGGCTGTGAAGATTAGCAACTCCCCACCAGTTAAAAAGCACGATTTCTTGCAGTTTCCAGCACATTTTTAAAAAAAAGTACTTCTAATCGACGTCAAGGCAACCATTTACAGATTCATGCTGTAATTTCCCAGACATTTGTTTTTAATTTTGAACTTGAAGTAGTACAGTGTAGATGGAAATAGGAATTGATTTTTCTGGTTTGAATTTAACTGTTGTACACTTGCAACTCAAAGGGCTGAATCAGAAAAATAATGTTTTGGAAATGGCTATGAGAGTCTGGCGGCTCTTCAGCATCCATTGATTTGTAAAATAAATGCTTCTGGAGGAATAAGTAACTGATTATAACCATCAGCATGTTTAAAGGTTCACTTTTGTTCAATTTAGTAGCATGTAGATGTGACTTTGATTGCACACCTTGTAAAGTGTGGAATGGAGTTGTAGCAGAAGATGTGTGCAGTTGGAAATTGTCCAGCCCTCTTATTGCAAAGGGAGAGCTTCCAGGAGGAGTCAATGGACAGCTGTTGGAACAAACAGCAGGACCATTACAACTGGCTTCAACAGCAGCCTCCTCCCCCTCCCAGTTCCCAGATCCACTGAGAACAATCATCTCACTCCTAAAACCGCCCAGTGAATTGGCAAACATACACCAGGCCAAAGACCGAACATGGTACCCACGGTCCTTCTCCAGCTGCTGCACAGACTTCCAAGCTTCACGTGTGGCAGTGGCTGGAGAATGTATCAGCTTGGCAATCGGGTGTGGCCCCTGGCAGCGATTGCACAGCTAAGGAAAGCTTGGGCACCTCCTTGATCCATTCTCCTCTTGTGCAACTCATGTCACATGGTCATCTCTTGTGTTATGGACCAGACCCCCCTCAAAATATTTTATGAAGGTAGCCTAGCCCCTAATGTTTTCTTATTTTAAAGGCAAATGTGAGGTGCTGTGTTCCAGTTGCAATGCGACTGGTCAAACTACTTGATGTTACACAAAACGCAATTTATTTAAACATTGGTAGTTAAAATACAATCAAAGAAAGGGAAATTTAGAATAACTCAGCTTTATTGGAAAGCTGAACAGGATAATAGATACAGTTACTAATCGTAACTGTTACTAATTAACTGTTCCAATATAGTAACATCCCATAAGCACGCCCCTTGGCAAAAAAGGCAAATTCAGAAAAACAGATTTTGTCTTACATGCAATCTAGCAGCCGAGGAAGAGAACCCTCAGCTTTTGGCTGCAATCAAGAGGGAAATATGGCTTCTTCTTCTTCCAGCCCACAACAGCAACTGCTTAAAGCTAAATCTAAACACTAAAATAAACTAGAAATCCTGATCTGTAAGAGCTGGCCACACCCAAGCGGGCTGCTTTTATTGTTTCAACTTAAAAACAAAACTCCAAGGTCCCCCAAGCTGTTTACACTCGTGGTTTTGGTAGACTGCTCATCACCTTGGCCTTACAACCTGTCTTTAAAAAACAAAGGGCACAATAACCTCTTAAAGCCATAGCATCGTCACACTTGCTTGACATTTTGCCCAATGTAACCAAAGGGCAGGTGATGGCACAGTGCTAGGCTCACTGGACTGGTAGGACTGCAGGCTAATGCTCTGAATCATGTGCTCAAAACCCCACCATGTTATCTGGGGTAGAATTTGATTGGCAATTGCACAATTCAGTTAATAAACCTGGAAGTCTAAAACTAGTCTTAGTACTGGTGACCATGTAACTGTCAGCAAGTATTGTAAAAAGCACATCTGCTTTGCATAATATCATTTAACGAAGGAAGTCTTCTGTCCTTTCCTGGTCTGGCCTAAGTGTAATTTCAGACCCACAGAGCAAACAAATCAGAAACAGGAGTGGGTCATTCCATGACAACCACCCTCTCCATGAGCTGCTCACTGCCTGAACTCTGTTTTGCTGCCAAACGCTAATCATTTTGATATCCTTTCTCGACAAGAAACTGCCGACACTTGCCTTAAAAATATTCAATGATGTGACCCTGACCCGAAACGTCGATTCTCCTGCTCCTTGGATGCTGCCTGACCTGCTGCGCTTTTCCAGCAACACCTTTTCAGCAATGATGTGACCCAGCATTGTAGTTGATTCTTAGTTATGTTCTGAAGTGGCCTCAGTCCTGGGGCAATTAGGGATAGACAGACCTTATCAGTAACACGCACATCCCAGGAAGGTCTCCTCTTCCCACTCCCACACCTCAGGAGAACTCCATGGATCCATTCCTGGCTTCCTGATCTGCATGTTGCCTTTTAGCAAAATCATCCACAAACTTGTAACCTGTATCAATAACTGCAACAACTTCAACCTTTCCACAGTCCCCTGTCGACTGTCTCCAAGTGATCAAGCTGCATGTCTAACACTATCAGAGGCACAGTTTCCTCCTTTAAACATTAGAAGACTGAAGCCATCATCTTTGAGCTCTCATTACATTCTATACATGCACCTTTGACACTAGCCTCCGCTCTCGACCTTGTCTCAGTCTGAAACAGACTGTTCTCAAGCTTGGTGTCCAATTCAACCTTGATCTGAACATCCAAATCCTTTGCCTAGTTCTGCCTCTTTAACATGGCAGAACCAAACCCACCTGCTTATTTTTGCTGATCAGTTGTAGATACTTCTGTCATCCTCAGACTTGACTCTTCCAAACCTGATCTGGATGGCCTCTGGTCCTCCTTGCTCCATTAAACTCAACACATCTAAAACTCTGCTGCCTGAATCTAATCTTACACAAAGGTCAATTCACTTAAGGCCGTGTTGCTATTGGCCACCAATACCTCCTACTCCCCTAAAGCCTCCAACTTTCATCCTTTCCTTTAAATTTCTCCACAACCTTGCCTTTTGTTATCTCAACAATCTGTGCCAGTGCTGAAAACACCTTTCACCTGTCCCCATGAACTTTTACATATGAGCATATGAACATATGAGCCTGTTCGGCTATTTAGTAAGATCATGGATGATCTGACTTTTAACCTCAAATCTACGTATCCCCAATACCCCTACATATTCCCAATAAGCTTTCAATCCCTTTTCTACTCCAGATTATCTCCACCACTGCCTGAACAAAAGATTCTACATCCACTGCCATTTGAAGAAGGGAATTCAAAAGATTCTGAGAGAAAAACAATGTTCGTCTCTGCTTTAAATGGGCGTCGCCTTGATTTTAAACAATGGTTGCTAGTTCTCAATTCTCTCAGAAGAGGAAACATCCTTTCATCATCAACCTGGGCACGTCTCCTCAGAATCTTACATGTTTCAATTAACTCTCCTCCGACTCTTCTAAACTCCAGAGGACACAGACCTAGCCTATTTAGCTTCTTCTCATAAAGCAATCTGCTCATTCCTGGCATTTGTCTTGTAAATCCTCTTGGAAACTGCTTCTGAAACATTAACATGCTTCGGTAAGTACGGCAACCAGTACTATACACAGTACTCCATATGTGATCCCAACTATGCCCTATATAACTGCATCACTCTTACTTCTTTGGCCTTTCCTTCTTCTTCATTCTGGTGACTATCCCATCAACCAATACACCCCACACTCTGGCATCTCCTCCCTTTCTGTCCTCCTCTTCTGCTTTTCTTTTTCTCTCTGTTGACATTTCTTTGCAGGTGAACATTTTCATGAGTACCATGTACTGAGAGATTACAGGGCTGCTGGTAGCTGCTCGGACCCACCTGTGACTGGAAGATCCTCCCACAGTGGGGAAAGTGAAGGTGTGGGCAGCACGGTGGCTCAGTGGTTAGCACTGTCGCCTCACAGCGCCACAGACCCAGGTTCAATTCCCGCCTCAGGCAATTGTCGGTGTGGAGTTTGCACATTCTTCACATTTCTGTACGGATTTCCTCCCACAGTCCAAAAATGTGCAGGTTAGGTGAATTGGCCACGCTAAATTGCCCATAGTGTTAGGTGAAGGGGTAAATATAGGGGGGTGGGTTTTGGGTCAGTGTAGACTTGTTGGACTGAAGGGCCTGTTTCCACACTGTAAGTAATCTAATCTAATCATGTAGTGCTGAGTGACAACTAGATTCATCCTTGTCTTCATTTTGCCTTTGATGCTTGTTCCTTGTTCATTCTGAGAGGTGGCTGTAACACTCCTACGTAGGTCCATGACCTATGGTCTACATTCATTCTGCCAATGGATCTTGAGGTTGCTATGGAGGCAGCACTGATGGAGGTGTTCTCAAAGACATGTATGCTGACAGATCTACACAAAGGTAATGAAGTCCTCAGCTTTGTACTCTTTGCATTTAGTCTGTGATTTGATAGAGTTTTTCAAAATCATGAGAGTCTGGACAGAATGTATGGGAGAAACTGTTCTTGTTCATAAAAGTGTTGAGAAACTGAAGGCATAGTTTTAAACAATTTTGCAAAAGAAGCAAATGAGAACAAAAACCCTTTTCACATGGCAAGTCATTCAGGTCTGGAAACGCTCTGCTTGGAAGTGTGGTAGAGGCAGGTTCAATTGAGGCATTCAAGAGGGTTTTAGATAAGTATTTAAATAGAGGAAGCATGCAAGTCTAGTGGCAAAGGGCAGGAGATTGGCACAAAGTCATAATGTTCAGACAGTGGCTGAGTCACTATGGGCCGAATGCCTTCCTTCTGCACTGGAACAATTCTGTGATTATTTACATTATCCAAACACTAGAAAACTGCTATCATCTTGGGGAGACGGAGATGTACTGGTAGTATCACTAGACTCATAATCCAGAAGATTATTTCTTCAGGACACAAGGTCCACTACAGAAATTGATAGAATTTACATTCAATGGATAAATCTGCAATAGTTTCCATTATAATGACCATGGCAACTATCAATGATTGTCAGAAAGACCATCTGGTTCACTACAGCCCTTTAGGGAAGGAAATCTCGGACCCATACCTGGTCTGGCCAACATGTGACTCCAGATCCACAGCAATGTGGTGGGCTGTCAACTGTCCTCTAGATTTGCCTAGCAAACCACTCTGTTCAAGGCAACAAGGGATGGGCAGAAAATGCAGCCCCTATCAGTGATACCCACATCCCAGAAAAGAAAACAAAAGTCCTCTCTTAGTCTTCTCTGCTTGGGTAGCACAATCTCATTTCTCCAAGTACTCAAACTTAATTCCTTTATCATCACTGTGCTTCCAGTAAGTGTATTCTGCCCATATCCCCAAGGCTTTGAGATCCTTCCGAAGTGAAGTCCCCAGAATTGAACACAATGTTTCACTTCCAAGACGTAGGCAATGAAGCTTTATTCATCATTAATAAGATTCTCAACCTGTTCTGCCACCTACAAAGGTACTTGTATATCCATCCTGATGGGTTTTTCTGTTCCTCAATCCCTTTTAAAATTGTTATGTTTAGTTTACTTTTCCTATCTCTATACATCCCTCCGCATTTTCTCTGAGTACAATTTAATACTCCATTGTTTTCCCATTTCAACAGTCTGTTGTTCTCCTAGTGTCAGATACCATCTCCTCTATATGTTGACTACATTTCCAAGTTTTGAGTCATCTGCAAACTTTAAAATTATGATATACTCAATTCTAGTCACGAATATGTGACAAAAACTGAAGTAATTCTATGAATGACATCTGGGAACTTGACTTAATTTTCTCTCTATAGAGTCATAGAGTCATAGAGATGTACAGCATTGAAACAGACCCTTTGGTCCAACCAGTCTATGCCGACCAGATATCACGACCCAATCTAGTTCCACCTTCCAGTACCCGGCCCATATCCCTCCAAACCCTTCCTATTCATATACCCATCCAAATGTATCTTAAATGTCAGTTCATTCCATACATGCACCAACCTCTGTGTGAAAAAGTTGCCCCTTAGGTCTCTTTTATATCTTTCCCCTCTCACCCTAAACCTATGCCCTCTAGTTCTGTACTCCCCCATCCCCAGGAAAAATACTTTGCCTATTTACCCTATCCATGCCCCTCATAATTTTGTAAACCTCTATAAGGTCACCCCTCAGCCTCCGACGCTCCAGGGAAAACAGCCCCAGCCTGTTCAGCCACTCCCTATAGCTCAAAACTTCCAACCCTGGCAACGTCCGTGCAAATCTTTTCTGAATCCTTTCAAGTTTCACAACATCTTTTCGATAGGAAGGAGACCAGAATTGCATACAATATTCCAACAGTGGCCTAACCAATGTCCTGTACAGCCACAACATGACCTCCCAACTCCTGTACTCAATACTCTGACCAATAAAGGAAAGCATACCAAACGCCTTCTTCATTATCGTATCTACCTGCAACTCCACTTTCAAGGAGCTATGAACCTGCACTCCAAGGTCTCTTTGTTCAGCAACACTCCCTAGGACCTTACCATTAAGTGTATAAGTCCTTCTAAGATTTGCTTTCCCAAAATGCAGCACCTCACATTTATCTGAATTAAACTCCATCAGCCCATTGGTCCATCTGCTCAAGATCCTGTTGTAATCTGAGGTTACCCTCTTCGCTGTCCACTACACCTCCAATTTTGGTGTCATCTGCAAACTTACTAACGAAACCTCTTATGCTCGCATCCAAATCATTTATGTAAATGACAAAACGTAGAGGACCCAGCACTGATCCTTGTGGCACTCCACTGGTCACAGGCCTCCAGTCTGAAAAACAATCCTCCACCACCACCGTCTGTCTTCTACCTTTGAACCAGTTCTGTATCCAAATGGTTAGTTCCCCCTGTATTCCGTGAGATCTAACCTTGCTAATCAGTCTCCCATGGGGAACCTTGTCAAACGCCTTACTGAAGTCCATAAAGATCACATCTACTGCTCTGCCCTCATCAATCCTCTTTATTACTTCTTCAAAAAACTCAATCAAGTTTGTGAGACATGATTTCCCACACACAAAGCCATGTTATCTATCTCTTATCAGTCCTTGCCTTTCCAAATACATGTACATCCTGTCCCTCAGGATCTCCTCCAACAACTTGACCACCACTGAGGTCAGACTCACTGGTCTATAATTCCCTGGCATGTCCTTACCACCCTTCGTAAACAGTGGCACCACATTAGCCAACCTCCAGTCTTCCGGCACCTCACCTGTGACTATCGATGATACAGATATCTCAGCAAGAGGCCCAGCAATCACTTCTCTAGCTTCCCACAGAGTTCCAGGGTACACCTGATCAGGTCCTGGGGATTTATCCACCTTTACCCATTTCAAGACATCCAGCATTTCCTCCTCTGTAATATGGACATTTTGCAAGATGTCACCATCTATTTCTCTACAGTCGATATCTTCCATATCCTTTTCCACTGTAAATACTGATGCAATTTAGTATCTCCCCCATTTTCTGTGGCTCCACACAAAGGCCATCTTGCTGATCTTTGAGGGGCCCTATTCTCACCCTAGTTACCCTTTTGCCCTTAATGTATTGTAAAAACTGTTTGGATTCTCCTTAATTGTATTTGCCAAAACTATCTCATGTCCCCTTTTTGCCCTCCTGATTTCCCTCTTAAGTATACACCTACTTCTTTCTTCTCTTCAAAGGATTCACTCGATCCTATCCTGTCTATACCTTACATATGCTTCCTTCTTTTTCTTAACAAAATCCTCAGTTTCTTTAGTCATCCAGCATTCCCTACACCTACCAGCCTTTCCTTTCACCCTGACAGGAATATACTTTCTCTGACTTCTTGTTATCTCATTTCTGAAGGCTTCCCATTTTCCAGTCATCCCTTTACCTGCGAACATCTGCCCCCAGTCAGCTTTCGAAAGTTCTTGCCTAATACCGTCAAAATTGGCCTTTCTCCAATTTAGAACTTCAACTTTTAGATCTGCTCTATCCTTTTCCATCACTATTTTAAATCCAATAGAATTATGGTCGCTGGCCCCAAAGTGCTCCCCCATTGACTCCTCAGTCACCTGCACCGCCTTATTTCCCAAGAGTTGGTCAAGTTTTGCACCTTCTCTCGTAAGTACATCTACATACTGAATCAGAAAATTCCTCTCTATCTAAACCCTTAACACTATAGCAGTCCCAGTTGATGTTTGGAAAGTTAAAATTCCCTACCATAACCACCCTATTATTCTTACAGATAGCTGAGATCTCCTTACAAGTTTGTTTCTCAATTCCCCTCTGACTATTGGGGTGTCTATAATACAATCCCAATAAGGTGATCATCCCTTTCTTATTTCTCAGTTCCACCTAAATAACTTCCCTGGATGTATTTCTGGGAATATCCTCCCTCAGCACAGCTGTAATGCTATCCCTTATCAAAAATGCCACCACCCTCCTCTCTTGCCTCCCTTTCTATCCTTCCTGTAGCATTTGTATCCTGGAACATTAAGCTGCCAGTCTTGCCCATCTCTGAGCCATGCTTCTGTAATTGCTATGATATCCCAGCACCATGTTCCTAACCATGCCCTGAGTTCATCTGCCTTCCCTGTTAGGCCCCTTGCATTGAAATAAATACAATTTAATTTATTAGTCCTACCTTGTCCCTGCCTGCCCTGACTGTTTGACTCACTTCTGTTCTCAACTGTCTCAGATTGATCTCTTTCCTCACTATCTCCCTGGGTCCCACCCCTCCATCTTACCAGTTTAAACCCTCCCAAGCAGCTCTAGCAAATTTCCCTGCCAGTATGTTAATCCCCTTTCAATTTAGGTGCAATCTGTCCTTCTTGTACTGGTCACTTCTACCCTAAAAAGGATTCCAATGGTCCAAAAATGTGAATCCTTCTCCCATACACCAGCTCCTATTGCTGCTGTCCTTTAATTTTGTGGAATTTAGTTTTGTGGACTTCGTTTTGTGAACAAGTCTATTCTGTGGTACTTTGTCAAATACCTTTAGACGGTCAAAGTACACATCAACAACACCACGCTCAACAAACTCCTCAGTTATTCCTCAATTCAATCAAGTTGATCAAACAGAATTTTTCATTAACACATTTTTATTGACTTTTCACTTACAAGCCCATGCATTTGCAAATATCAAAGGTTTTGCCTCAGTATAATCATTGGGACTGTACAACTCACTATTTCTGGTACCCTCTAATATCTCAGCAGGGTCAAGTATTGGATGAACTATAAGCAGCGAAAGAGAGGAACTGTAATTCTTTTAACACCTTTCAAATCCCAGGATGTGCAAAGGATTTTCACAACCATCGAATTACTTTTGAAGTGTAACCACTATGTAGGCAGACTTAGCAGTCAGTCCATAAAACTCAAAGTTGACAGGCAGATAATGCTTGACTGGTTTTCATTGAGGGAAATCTTTTTCTATAATTATTCTTTCAAAGGGTGTAAGCATCGCTGGCTACACTAACTCAGCTTGGAACCAAGCAGGAGTCACATCAAACTCTGTTTGTCTCTCCACAGATATTGCCAGACCTGCTGAGTTTGTTCAGAATGTTGTAAGTTTAATTCAGAGCCCCAGCATTGTCAGAACGTTCCTTTTATTTAAGACGTGATTGAATGCCATTTGCATTCTGTACAGAACCTTTTGAATTAATATTCAGTGTTGAGGTAAACATTAAAATTAACAATGTTTCTGTTGTAAATGTGTAGGTCTACCTTCTCTGCCAATACATTACCAAATCACATTTGTATCACAAAACTAAAATGCTCCCAGGCACGTACGACGAGAGAGAGTTGGAGTCATGGAGGATTTGAGATGGAGAGAAGGGCCCTTACACCTAGAAGAATAAAAAGCAGCAGATACAGGGGAACACCACTGTTGAATAAAGGGTTAACTATATCTTCACCCTAAGAGTAACCACTGAGCATGTGTGTAAGGGACTACATTGTCATGACATCAGATCACATGGAACTGGGTCCCTGGTCTGTGGAACTCCTGAGTTGACCCCTTTCACCCTCATTTGCATATATAGTTAATAAAAACCCATTAACGTTGCAGATTTATGAATGGCAAAGGATTTAACAGAGAGGTAGACTGAGTACTGAAGGACTTGAGAGACAGACTGAGTACTGCGTGATCTGGGAGACTGGCGGAATGGTAAAAATTTTGAGACAGAGACAGATCAAATACTCTGGGATTTAGGACACAGATTGAGTGATAGAGGATTTAGGACAGAAACTGCCTAAGTACTGCAGGATTTATTTGACAGATAGACTGGGTGATGGAGGATTTAGAACAGAGATGGTACTGCGTGATAAAGGATTTGAAACCGTGACAAGCCCTGTAGTGCAGGACTCGAGACAGTCTGAATTCGGGACCAAGCTGCTCATAATGTGAGGTTCTGCCTTTGTCGTGGAACACCTTAGATTATGGCGAGGAGTATTGACCAGGATTCAGTCATTGACTGTGATGACCTTTGAACCATCTTGATGAAGTGAAATGCATTACATAAACAGAAGACTTTGTTTTAATTCCCAAAAAGTTGGCTAAAAAAAATCTCCTCCCAGCTGCTTTTGGAATGACAGCAGCACTGAAAATGTTGATCTGATCAGCAGGACATGATACTCTGTATGGTTAGCATCACCATAATGACATTTGCATCTTTATCACCCATTAATTTGCTGCAATCTCTAATTCACATGGCATCAGGTTTCACAATTATTCATTTCAACTAAAATATTCTATTTACACGGATTGATTCTGCTTCTCGCCATTGTACATCTGCAGTCAGCATTTATTTAACAAGTCGAGGACTGCAGAATATTTCACAGAAAGTCTGCCACTTCATGGATCAGTGGACATGCAAGGATGTCAGGATATTTCAATTACTGGACCATATTGTGGCAGATCACTGCTACAACTGGCCTGATCCCCATTTGAAATGGAATTCGCTTCTAAAGAGAATAGCTTTAAGGCTTCTATGGACATTTTAAAAAAAATTTAGCTTTTTCTATTTCTTTTTAATTCTATTTTCTGATTAAAATTTGCCCTGCAGTTAAATTTAAGCCAATTTGCTAAGTATTTCAGTCAATCTAGTTGGCGAAGGCATGGAGTACACTTTTGTAAAAGGAAGGGAGTTTTTAAGAACTTGTCAATAACTTCAAAAGACAGCCTGGACACACCTAGAGAGGTTGGCTTTAGAAAATCATAGGTTTAGGTTCTTTCTCCATCTCCAACCCCTTAGCATCTCCACCCATTCCCCAGAAAGTTAAAGTTCCAGCCAAGGAGTTCAGTAGGCTCAGTAAGCCTGCGCCCTTTCCAAGATTGTTCTGGTTTGTGATGGTACACTCCAACTCAGAAAACCTAAGGCAAACCCAACCTGCCAACCCTGTAACAATTCTTGCCACCCGAGTTGAGATAGTGTTCAGAGTAGAGTCATAGAGATGTACAGCATGGAAGCAGACCCTTTGGTCAAACCCATCCATGCCGGCCAGATATCCCAACTCAAACTAGTCCCACCTGCCAGTACCCGACCCATATCCCTCCAAACCCTTCCTATTCATATACCCATCCAAATGCCTCTTAAATGTTGCAATTGTACCAGCCTCCACCACTTCCTCTGGCAGCTCATTCCATACACGCACCACCCTTTGTGTGAAAAAGTTGCCCCTTAGGTCTCTTTTGTATCTTTCCGCTCTCACTCTAAGTCTATGCCCTCTAGTTCTGGTCTCCCCGACCCCAGGGAAAGGACTTTATCTATTTATCCTATCCATGCCCCTCATAATTTTGTAAACCTCGATAAGGGAAAACAGCTCCAGCCTATTCAGCCTCTCCCTGTAGCTCAAATCCTCCAACCCTGGCAACATCCATGTAAATCTTTTCTAAACTCTTTCAGGTTTCACAACATCTTTCCCGATAGGAAGGAGACCAGAATTGCATGTAATATTCCAACAGTGGCCTAACCAATGTCCTGTACAGCCGCAACATGACCTCCCAACCTCTGTACTCAATACTCTGACCAATAAAGGAAAGCATACCAAACGCCGCCTTCACTATCCTATCTACCTTCAACTCCACTTTCAAGGAGCTATGAACCTGCACTCCAAGGTCTCTTTGTTCAGCAACACTCCCTCGGACCTTACCATTAAGAGTATAAGTCCTGCTAAGATTTGCTTTCCCAAAATGCAGCACCTCGCATTTATCTGAATTAAACTCCATCTGCCACTAGACGGTGTAAATCTTTGGCTTTCCAGCCTCAACAGAGTTAAGACACATAAAAATGAGAGACAGAGGCCCGAAGAAGAACAATAATCAGCAACAGTCAGCTTCAACAACCTCCAGCGTTTGAACACCCACAATTGGCTTCATGTTGTTGAAGAGGAAATTTCAACCAAGGCTCCTGTCTCTGATTGCCATCATTGACCGACCCCATGTCTGGCTATTTATCAGTGAAGAGCACAGAAGTTCAGGCAGCATCCAAGTAGCTTCGAAATCCACGTTTCGGGCAAAAGCCCTTCATCAGGAATAAAGGGCTTATGCCCGAAACGTTGATTTCGAAGCTACTTGGATGCTGCCTGAACTGCTGTGCTCTTCCAGCACCACTAATCCAGAATCTGGTTTCCAGCATCTGCAGTCATTGTTTTTACCTTATTTATCAGTGAAGGTAGATCTGTGTGCCCTCTGTGGTTAAACAGCTTGTTAGCAATATCTTGCTTCTCTTTCAAAGGAGCTCGGAAGTTACAGGAGTCAGCGGATGCCCATGGAACTGTAACCAATGATTTTGCAGTAGAGTGGGTGAAAGTGTTTCCCTATCTGCAGATCTCCCTCGCTCTATTCCATGGGCGCAAGCTGTTTCAGTTAATTTGAAATCAGATTTCTACCCATAATGGGAAACGTGCGTCTCGCTTCAGGTCCATGGTTTTGTACAGCTCGCAGAACTCATTCTCTCCCACTTTCTCCACACTTCAGTCCGTAAATACTAATCTCCCAAACAAAATATCAATGCTGGCTTCTTTGCAGTGAAATGATTTGGTCTCAAATTGCAAATAACAATTTGCATTAAATTAAAGTGAGGTTCCAAATGAAAAATAAATTGTTGCATTTTCCACACAAAGCAGTTCAGGCTTTCACACCTGCTCTGTAGTAGCCCAGACCTCTAAATATCTCCTGTGGTGTTGTACATAGCTACTGGAATGTTAAAATTTTAAGTACCTTCAACATTTTCTCTTTGAACACTTACACGGTAGTCATCATGAAGTAGATCTTATTCCCCAAGATAGTGAGGCTGTAATTATTTTAGGAGGAGAAAGTGAGGACTGCAGATGCTGGAGATCAGAGCTGAAAATGTGTTGCTGGAAAAGCGCAGCAGGTCAGGCAGTATCCAAGGAGCAGGAGAATCGACATTTCGGGCTTAAGCCCTTCTTCAGGAATCGTAATTATTTTAGTTCTTTTTGCTTACAAAGCTATGAGCCTGAGGTGACCAGTTACTCCACTAGCTATGAATTCATGAATGGCAAAAGGCAGTGGATGTTTTTATGATTTTCCAATATACTGAACCAAGAGGTGAGGCTCCATACCAGTAATACCCATTTCTTAGTATAAGATACACTTTAACTGCACGGCTTCATGCAGTGCAAGTTACCAGATAAACAGGACTGGCTCCCATTCCATTCACTCCTTCAGGAAACAGTCAATTCTGTTGTTAACATCAATAGAGCCACAATAATCTCAATGTATATCTGTGCTCAAACTTAACTTTTACACTGACACAAGCAAGTTCATTCATTCACAAGGTCTAAAGCCACTGAATAAAAGTCACATATAGAATATTCTTAGGGTCAGAATGAACATTTCTTCATTCACAATGTGCTCGGAGTAAGTGATTGGATTTTAATTATAATTCGGGTGATAGCAGCTTTCACAGAAGGTACGGGTCCTGCTACCTTACAAAATGTGCAAGCTCGCCAAAGAAAAGTCAGCTTCTCAACCAAGAATCACAAAATCCCTTGGTTTCTGCACATGGCTAAAGGGCCACAGGATATTTGCTACCCTGTGGATCTCATACCTTAAGAGTATTGGCAGATGTTGGACAAGTGGTTTTCCAGTGGGTAGCATTACAGGAACATTGAAATCCCCTGAGTACTGTATCTCCCTGACTGGCCAGAACTATAGAAAGTTCCAGAAAGCCATCTAAAAGGTATAAAAACATGAGTTCACCTGCAGCCACTCTTGGGATCTCTGGGATAGTTTGAGGCCTTCCAAGGAGACCAGCATGGCAAGAGGCAGAGATCAGCTGACCATCCAGAGAGAGACAGGAAGAAAGTAGCTTCCCAAACCCAGAGACAGAGCCACAGAGAGTGCATAAATCTACAAGTGACTCGGGAAGTATTGCAACATTAAGGGGCCAAATAGGATTAGGGATAGTCTGTTTTTTTATTAAAGATTATTGTAATTTTGTTCCTGATAAAGCGGAAATGTTTTGCTTTAGTACTGGTTTGTGTTCATATTGATTTGACTACTTTGGTATTGTGGGACACCTGGGAAAGTTCATTCATAACATTCTGGTCAGAATTGTCTGTAACTTGTTTTAAGAGGAACAAGGCAACATGATGGTCTTATTCTGTGGGAAGTCCATTGAACCAGCTGTATGTGAGCCACCAAATAAATAAAGGATTACTTACAGGGCTACCACAGTGGCTTTGTGGTTAGCACTGCTACCTCACAGCACCAGCGATCCAGGTTCAATTCCAGCCTCTGGTGACTGTCTGTATGGAGTTTGCATGTTCTCCCCTGTCTGTGTATGTTTTTTTCTGCGTGGTTGGGTTTCCTCCCATAGTCCAAAAACCTGCAGTTAGGGTGGATTGGCCATGCTAAATTGTCCCGTAGTGTCCAGGGGTGTGCAGGCTAGGTGGGTTAGCCATGGGAAATTCAAGTTTACAGGGATAGGTTAGAGAATTGGGTCTGGGAGGAGTGCTCTTTGGTGTGGATTCGATGGGCTGAATAGCCTGCTTCAACACTGTAGGGTTTTCTATTATCCACTGGGCAGTAAAGGATTTCCACTGACAGCTCTGATAAACAAACTTGGGGAGTTTACATAAAATGGGCAAACCATGTTGACCCCTGAAATGGGATGGAGCAGACCACTACTATGTGGAAACAATGCTTTCCCTTCCTGGACTAACCTAAAGATGTCCTTGGCACAGGAGGAGTGTGATTTATGGGGTAGCTTACTGCATGCTGAACAATTTCACCATTATAAAGCACCAGCCCTCGTACTGACTACATAGGAGCATGTGAGGAGCAGGAGCACGAGAAGGAGGAGGAACAGGAGCATGACGAGGAATAGAGGTGGCAGCTCCATCTTGCCTTGACTTCTAATGAAGAGGTAAAAACAATGACTGCAGATGCTGGAAACCAGATTCTGGATTAGTGGTGCTGGAAGAGCACAGCAGTTCAGGCAGCATCCAAGTAGCTTCGAAATCGACGTTTCGGGCAAAAGCCCTTCAAGAGCCTGGGAGCACAAAATCAGTAACTATAACCACAGCTCCCCATTCACCGAGGTTCCACACTTTACTCTCCCTCTGTCACTGACTACAGAGGGAGGTCATTTGGCCCATTAAGCCTGAGCTTGGCTCTATTTATTCCTGATGAAGGGCTTTTGCCCGAAACGTCGATTTCGAAGCTACTTGGATGCTGCCTGAACTGCTGTGCTCTTCCAGTACCACTAATCCAGAATCTATCATCTCATGCCAATCTCCTCCCATTTCCCCACATTCCTGCATACCATTATGATCCAAAACAAAAATCCAGTCCCACTTGGATTCTATCATGGTGGCTCAATGGTTAGCACTGCTGCCTCACTGTGCCAGGGACCCGGGTTCAATTCCAGCCTCGG
Organism: Chiloscyllium punctatum; assembly: GCF_047496795.1. NCBI lineage: Eukaryota > Metazoa > Chordata > Chondrichthyes > Orectolobiformes > Hemiscylliidae > Chiloscyllium > Chiloscyllium punctatum. The sequence continues at coordinate 30,858,778 of NC_092754.1, forward strand.
GCCACTGTCTGTGTGGGGTTTGCACATTCTCCATGAGTCTGTGTGGGTTTCCTTTGGATGCTCTGGTTTCCTCCCACAGTCCAAAGTTGTGCAGGCTAGGTGGATTGGCCATGCTAAATTGCCCGTAGTAACAAGCATGTGTAAGTTTAATAGAAATTCAGAGTTACAGGGGTGATGCCCTTCGGACAGTTGGTGTGGATTTGTTGAGCCGATTGGTCTATTTCCACAATGTCAGGATTGTATAAATAAATCATGCCATATCCTGAGAAAATTAGCTAATTAACTTGCACATTGCCTTTGTGTCTGTAAAAAATTTAAGGTGTTGCTCCAGTGTAGGACTGAAGACGTGCTCCATTGACAGCGATACTGCTTTTCAGAAAAGACAGTAACTGAGGCACTTTGTGTCAGCTTGAAGGCACCAGTTTGAGTGAAGGCAAGGTTTTATCCCCAGTGTTGTGTTTATTAATATTTCTCAATCAACATAACAGATCATGTTGTCATTGCATCATTGTTGTTTGTAGGAGCTTACTATGTATAAATTGGCAACTGCATTTCTTATAATGGAACAGTGTCAATACTTCAAGAGGACTTTATAGGCTGTAAAACACAATGAGATATCTGGTAGTTCAAAAAGTACTGTACACATGTAAAAATGTATTTCTTTCTTTTTATTTGTCTTTGCCAAACCTCATATAATCAATAAGGAGGGAGGACCTCTAGCGACTCTTGGAAGCCATTGATCTCCGTGACTATCTGCTGCCATTGGTTTTGAGCATGTTTCTAGAGGACCTCCTGGTGTACAGACATCTCTCCTACTTTCTGGTTCCTGTGCCAAGCTCTTCAGTACAGAAAATGAAATCCTGGGAACTCATATTTCTCCCTGTAGTGTTGCTCCTCTCTCCCAGGTCAGATTCAGGGCTTGCTGTAGTTGCCCTCTCACAGTCCTGAGGGCACCTTGCTGACGAAGAATACAGAGAGAAAGTGAGGACTGCAGATGCTGGAGATCAGGGTCGAAGAGTGTGGTGCTGGAAAAGCACAGTCCGGTCAGGCAGCATCCGAGCAGCAGGAGAATCGACGTTTTGAGCATAAGCCCTTCATCATTCCTGACGAAGGGCTTATGCTCGAACCATCGATTCCCCTGCTCCTCGGATGCTGCCTGACTGGCTGTGCTTTTCCAGCACCACCCTCTTTGTCGATGGAAAGTACGGCCTGTTAATGCTGACTGCCTACAGCAAGCTTTCAAGTGAGGAGGTGGCCTTAGGTTGGCTCACTGCTTGTTTTATATCAACAGGCACGAGTTAATAGCGTAACCTGCAAGCTCATGTCTCCCAAAAAGGGGGACAAACCAATCAATCTGATTGGCTTCCTGACAAGGAACCTGTGGAATGTTCCCCTAAAATCCCATCCCGTTAAATATTGGGCTTTTAAACTCTGTTCTTCACTCCTGAGATGCTGCCTGTCTTGCTGAGTGGTTACAGTATTTTCAGTTCCTGATGTCGGTTTCGAGCATCTCTGCAGTATTTGGTGGTTGTATGTGCAGAAACAAAGGGACCTGGGTGTACTCAGGCACAGATCATTGAAGGTGACAGGGCCAAGAGCCGTCAATAAAGTATACAGTGTCCTCGGCTTTATTAATGGGGCATTAGAGTACAGGAGCAAACAGGTAATGTTGAACGTGTATTTGTTTGACCCCAGCTGAAGTATTGGATAGAGTTATGAGTGCCACATTATGGGAAAGATGTGAATCAATTGGAGGGAGTGCAGAAGCGATTTCCAGGAATGAGAAACTTCAGTAATGAGGGTAGATTGTAAACGTTGGGGCTGTTCTCCTTGGGGAACAGAAAGCTAAGATTTGTTGTGGTTCTGTTCACCGAGCTGGGAATTTGTGTTGCAGACATTTCGTCCCCTGTCTAGGTGACATCCTCAGTGCATGGGAGCCTCCTGTGAAGCGCCACTATAAATGCCGGAGGAAAGATCACAGAAGCGCTTCACAGGAGGCTCCCAAGCACTGAGGATGTCACCTAGACAGGGGACGAAACGTCTGTGACACAAATTCCCAGTTCGGCGAACAGGACCACAACAACGAGCACCCGAGCTACAAATCTTCTCACAGACTTTGAAAGCTAAGATTTGTTAGAGGCTTTCAAAATCAGAAGCGGGCTGAACAGAGCAGATAGGGAGAAGCAGATAGGTAAAATGAACAAGCAGCAAGAGGTCATACATTTAAAGATTTCCTGGTGCGTGAAGCTGAGAAAATACAGCCACTGGTACCAAACATAAGGTAATGGGATAGGATGTAATAATGATGAGTGACTAGAGCAGGTAGCAATAGCTAACCTCCAAGGGTGACTGTGTGACATATGCTCTGCTGCATCAGAACCTGAGTAGCCTCTTATGAAGAGAATTAAAGAGATCTGTAAAAGAAGCAAGGACGAAGTGAGGAAAAAAAACCCTTTTCACACAGCGAGTAGTTAGGAATGCACTGCTTGGCAATGTGGTGGAGGCAGGGATCAATTGAGGCATTCAAGAGGGACATCGAAAGATTATTTGGATAGAAATAGTGTGAGCGGGTACCTAGGAAAAGCAGGATATAATGGTACTCATTTGAGTGGGCCAGCACAGACATGGTGGACTGAAAGGCCTCCTTCGGCACTGTCACAACTCGGTGGGCCTGTGTGGGAAATTGATAAGTTGCCATTGGCTCTGTTGACTTAGCCTTGACTCTGTACATAGGACAGTTTCAATAGCACTGAACAGCTTGTTGTTTACTGGCTCAGCTTAAAGTGAGGGTGATGCAGCCCACAATCAGTGGGTCTATCCAGCCCAGGGGGTCTGTCCAGGTCAGCCCCTTCGTACTCAGATCGATTAAAATGAGCTTGCCTTTTTTTTTGTTTCAAGTTAGAATCTGTAATTATATTCAGAAATAGTACGCTGGAAATGATTCAACTTCTCATCGTAGTCATAGTGATGGAACTTAAAGTATCAGTTCTTTGCAGTCTGGCTTACAAGTCTGAGCAGAGCAAATTACTATTTGTAGGTTATTGTGAAACAAAATAAAAATCCTATGAACAGGTGATTAGTTAAACAGCTACCTGTCTGATCTACCTCAACTAATTTGAACATGTAATGATGGAACTTCCCTATGGCCCCTTCACTCCCAAATGCTCACAATTCAAAACCAAATCATTTCACTGCCAGCAGTCCAGTATCACCTTGTTCCAAATTATGAGGGATTGGGTGGGCAGTGGCTTTCCTGTTGGAATGTTCTGTCCAGTATTTGTTATGCAACTGCACAAAGTGAATATTCTAGTGATGAGTTATGTTGGAGGGAGAGGCAGGGATTGGTAGCAGGCCACTAGCAACATTATAATAGGCAAGATGAGAGGTACCTGTTCAAAATGAGGACCTCATTAGCTCCATTGGCTGGACAGCTGGATGCAGCACAATGTTAATATCGTCAGCATTGGTTGAATTCCTGCACTGAGTTTATTATGAAGGACTCTTCCCTTGCCTGAGGTACAGTGACCCTTCAGGTTAAACTGCCAGCAGTTGTCTCTCTCTGGCTCGACAATGAGAGCACAGCCTTACAGTCTGGTTGGGTTATGGTGATGTTCACTACTTCCATGTTAAGGTAACAGAGTTAATTCTTCATCCTGTACACAGAATGATAATTTCAATACTTACATGTTGTACCTAGCCATGTGCTGATGAGCTGCATCAATTAGTTGCTGCATGGCACCATTTTAAATTGAGCCAGTGTACAGCAAGCTTGTTCAGCACTATGGATTCCACCCTATTTACATAGTAGGGTGAAGTCCATAGCACTATTGACAACAAAGCAACATCCTACACTCTAGTGCTACCGGAAGGCTAAAAACATGCAATAGCAACAGAAGATGCCGAGAATACTCAGCTGGTCAGGCAGCATCTTAGAAATGAGGAACAGAGTTAATGGCCGCCATATTTGATGGGGAGGGGGATCTGGAGAGAGTTAGAGATCTGGCACCAGTTCTCTGCCACAGGACCAGACCGATTACAAGGCCCACCACCCATTCCCTGCCACAAAGCCAGTTTGTTTGATAGGTTTGTTGCAAGGCCACACCCTGGGAGCACGTTGACGTCCTGCTCCTCAGGTAGAAATTTGAAGGAGGGAGGTGAGTACGGTGTGGAGTGGGATTGGCAGGGTAGTGATTACAAGGGTTTGAAGAAATGGGAGAGCAGCAATGGGGATCTGTGGGAATGATGGTGAGTGGCCTGTGATCACAATGTTTGGGAAATCCAGTCACAAGGAGATTAAATAGATTGCATGGTGGGTTCCAATTATGAGGTTGCTCCAGTGGGGATCACGTTATCCAATGGGACGGGGTGGGGAGAAGTGGTGATACGCCCCTACTCCTCCTGATCCTTGTCCAAAAGCTGCGCAGGAAAGCTTCTCCTCACTTGCATGCAGGGAATTCTGACCTCACTTTTGCTCTTTAGTCGCCAAGGTCTGAGAAACTCTACATTAAAAGTGGAACATGTGTCAAATTTGAGACAATAGCCTTAATCTGAAAGCAAACTGATTACTTGCTCACATTGAAACAAGAAATTAATTCAAGGTGGCTTGGTTCAGATTTAAAGCTCCTACAATTTTAACATCCCATCTCACGTCCACTTTTGGAGTAGTGAGGGGTAAAATTGCAACCTTCCATTAAAACCAGGAAAAATTAGAGATGGGCTTTCAAGCAAGTAAAGAGACAGACAAAGGAGGAAGGGTAAAAGATCAATAGAGATGGTCTGTGAGAGGGTTGGAATTCAGGACAGCTTAAATACCAAAATAAATTATGTGCAAGGTAAAAAGAGATGAAAAAGGGCTTGGTCAAAAAAGGAAATGGCCTACTGTACATGGCAACAGCAAAACCATTCTCAGAACCTTAGGGCTGTTCAAAAACCAACTGTCTTTTTGCTTTGGCTCTTTAAAATGACTGGGAAAACTCCAGTGGCATCAGGGATACGATAGTCATATTGGCAGGGATGTAGAATTAAGAATAGTACAGCTAGAGGCTATCAAGACAAAGTTGTCACCAATTAATTCAATGGGAAATTCAGAACAAATTTCTGTTTCCAAAGTCTAGTGAGAATGTGGAACTTGCTACCAGAGGACCCAGCAAGGGAAGTATGGGAAGTTTGACAAACACTGGGGGGAGAAGGGAATACAGGAGTATGATGATGGATTTGGATTAGGAAAGATGGGAGGAGATCTGAGTTGGTCATAAACTGGTCAGGCCAAGAGGCTTACCTTTGTTCTTCATGTCCCATGTAATCCAACGTACCGGAAGTTCGACAATGAAGTTCAACAGTAAAGCTCTCTCTATCAATACCAACAATGAACTTCAGGACCAGCGTCGGATGCTACCAGCTATCTTTATGATCAGTGTGAAATTATTGATGCGTTAGTCTCAATTTTCCACTTGCATGCCTATTAGGAAAAGGATTGATTCAGCCCACGTTGTTTCTACATAGACTTCATCCAAATAATTGAAGGAGGAGACACTCATTTTATCAGCCAGATTAGATTTGAACATTGCTCCTTGGATGAAAGAATGCAATTAATTAATTGCATCATTAGGCCTCCTTTTTCTAAAAATAAACTATCACAAAACGTGTCAGTATGAGTATTAAACTTAATTTTCTTTCAGAATTTGGCCAATGCAATAATGCCAGTGATTTGCTTGAGTGTGACAGTTTGTTACAATTTAGTGTAAATTTTTTTGACAGTAATGGATGTTAGCAACTTGTCACGAAGCTTGGCTTTCTCAGTGTCAGTCACCCAGAGGAGACAATTTGTCAGGTCAGGTTTGAGTTTGAGAATCCGAGTAAAGAATAGATTGACACTCTTATGGAGAAAAAATTAGGAATTATTTGGCGATATGCATCTTTCTTTTGACACAAGAGTTCAAATTCAGGTCAGCGCAAATCAAATTCTTGTCTGTTGAACTATCTTGCCCATTGCTTGGTCGACATGGGCCCACAGAACTAACTATAATTGAACCCATTTAGCCATGGATGTAAGATAACATAAAGCCTTTAGGTATACTTAGCGTCAAAAATGGATAAGAATCACTGTTGAAACTGCATAACAATAATAGGGTGTGACACAAGGGACTGGAACAGACATATTTGAACTAACAATGGTTTTATTTTACTAGCTGCTTGTAAATCTGGAGCTCATCACTTGCCATTTGGCATTGGGTTTGTTGTTAAGTTCATCGATCAGTGTGGTACTCAGCCCGACATACAGGAAGGACAATGATTTTGATTTCCTATCTATGCTGTGTTGATTGGTGTTGGAGTCCCAACATACTGTTTTGTGTTTGTAAAATCTTCCGTGCTGTTCTATTTTGACACCATTACCTTGATTACTTGTTGTTATCTCTCAACCTTAATTAGTTTGTACAGTTATTGATAACTTATTACTTTGGTTAGTCCCTCGTCATGTAACTCTGATACCTACCATATTATTCCAGCCATTTGGTTTGCCTCTAGCACCATCTTATTTTTTATTATTTGTAATTATCTCTCTGCCTTAATGAATCAGTCCATAAGTCATCCCTTCACTTGCTATTCAGGTATCAACACTTTACAGACACCGCTTGACAAGTTTGATCACCTGCAAAGACTTGTTATTCAGTCTTTCGACACTACACTATTTGTACTCATCTGTTGACATTCTTAATTATCTGGCATTATCTTGCCATTATCTCTCCTCCTGTATATTCTGTGCATATGCGCTTCCCTCCACTTCACCTGATGAAGGAGCAGCGCTCCGAAAGCTTGTGATTTCAAATAAACCTGTTGGACTAGTATCATGTGACTTCTGACTTTGTCCACTCTAGTCCAACACCAGCACCTCTGCATCGTATTGAGGCCAACTTGTACACTGACCATTCCCATGACTCTCCTGTCACCTTTCCTACAGTGTAAATAAGCTCGCACAAAATTCTGCACCCCCCCCCCCATATCCTGACTCACACCCAATTCCATTCACCCATCATCCTTGTGTTTGCCTATTGGTTGCCAATGCTTCAAAACGTAACACTTAGAATTTAATATGCCCATCAATGTGTTCAAATTCATTCATGACCTCAATTTGAACGTCTTCCAGCCTTGATGCAATTCTTGCAGAACTCCATATTCTTCTAACTCTCGCCTCTTGTGCACCTGCATTGCTTCACCCCACTATTGGCAGGGTACCTACAGCCAGTTAAACCCAAACTCAACACCCCCCTTCTATCACCTCCTTTAAGACATTCCTTACAGCATACCTCATTGACCAAGCTGTTGTTCGCTTGTCCTCATGTCTTCTTAGTTGGTGTTGTGTTTTGGGGGAATATTTCACTACATCGAGGGCACTGCATAAATGTGAGTTGTGCTCTGCACTCCAAATCCAAATCCTTTGCAGAAACCGTAAGGACAATAGATGAGGATGGATAACTTTGGCCACATAGCCTCCCTCCTCAGAGCCATGATCATGACTAGCCATGCTTCCTGGTCCACCTGTTCAATTTGTGTCTGTTTTTCTTCTTGGCTGGACATACACAGTTCCAATTTTGCAAGCCAGAAGCTTTGGAAAGGACTACTCTTGGCATTGTTGTCTCATAGGTGAATAACTCAATCAGAAAATCAAGCTCTAAGACGGTAGAAGATAATAGGAGCCTAAATATAAACATTATTGGTAGCCTGTGAAATCACACAGTACTGCACACACTTGAGTAATCCACAAAGATATATAAAAAAAAATTGGATGCTCCAGGTCTGAACTGGCTCAGACGGATAGTTGGTCGGGAAAGGGAAAAGGAAATGACTGGTATGCATGCAACCAAGTCCCAGTTTAAGCCAGTAACTCCAGATGGTGAGAAGGCAATGTTTCTCTCAAAAGCATGAAACAGAAAGCTGAATTTTCCAATCAGTAGTTGCTCAGGCTAACTGCCAGCATTGAAATAACAATGAATGAGATGGAGGAGAAAGATTTGCTCCAAAATTGTCAGCATATTTGATTTTGATTTGATTTTGCTGCATCATAATATGATGGCATTGAAGGTAGCTTGGTTTTGGGCAAATAATGAGTTGTGGTCTCATAACTCTTCGCATGTTATTTGCTTAGATTACTTATAGAAGGAATGAGACCTCTTCCTTCTTTCCAACAGTTTATCCTGTGACTCAAAGAGAGTGCAGTTGATTGTACATGAGGTGTGTACTGATCAATATTCACTGCAGTAGTTATGTTGTATATGTGGCTCTGCTATAGGATAGAGAAAGCATTTATATTGTCCTTTCAGGATATCTCAAAGTCAATTTACAGCTTATTAACTATTTGTGAGATATAGCCAAATGCAGAAAATGTGACAGCCAATTTCCACATAATGCTGTGATCCCAGCTAGTAGTAAAGTTGGAAACCTTATATCCCACAGTGGAATCTTGTTTGATAGATGATAAGGTAAACTTCTACAGTTGGCTTTTGTGATGATTAGTCCCTGAACATATATCCCATGTGGCTGCTACTGGTCTTTAACAAACAAACACAAGTTCCATCCATTGACTCCATCTATACTTCTCGCCTCCTTGCAAAGGCAGCCAACATCGTCAAAGACCCCTTCCCTCCCCAGTTATAATCTCTTCCAACTCTTCCATCAGGCAGAAGGTCTAAAAGCTTAAACAAATGTACCAACAGATTTAAGAACAGTTTCTTCCTCGCTGCTCTTAGACTTCTGAATGGACCTCTCACATTTCAAATCTAATGTTGATCTTGATTTTTGTGTACCTTCTTGTTGGAAAAGATCTGAAAAGATCTGCTCCCCCACCAACCCATGATAGTCTATCCGGCAATATCCCTGTCCCCAGCAGCGGCAGAAGGCATCAAGTCGGTGATTGACTCCCTCCTACAGCAGGTTATCCTAGTTCCAACAACCAGTCCCTACAATACACCCATCCCAAAACCCAGGAGGCTAGGAAAGTGGCACTTTGTCCAAGATCTCAGAGCTGAAGTAAATGCAATTGTAATTCCCTGCTCCCCAGTGGCCCCAGACACTAACGCCATCTTCACTAGTATCTATGCCTCCGCCATCTGCTTTTCTGTAATCAACCACCACTCAGCCTTTTTCTCCATTAAATTGTCCCCTGTGAGTCAGCACCCCAATCAGTGCCCATTCATCCGTTTCGACCCGGGGACTATGTCAGGATAAAATCGCTAGAAAAAGATTCTCCCTCTCCGAGGTGGAAAGGCTCATACCTGACCCCAATGATGACCTGGACTGCTACGAAACTGGAAGGATGGCCCAAATGGCCACATGCCACCCACTGCAAGAGGGCTCCACAACCAATGACCAGGGACCACACAGAGGAAAACACCACTCCGACCACCGAGGATGGATCCAACTGCTCACAGCAGTCATCGCCATCACTATCCTCGGCCCAACTTGTCTGACCATCACACTGAGGCTTGCTGGTAAACAGGGACAAGGGGCATCACATTTCATAACCCGCCATGAGGTACGGGCCAACACCTTCCTGAAAATGGCCCATGGGTATGCCCAGAGATTTAATCAGACCCGCTGCAGGGTCTGCACTAGAGTCGCTGTCCACTCTCACGGGGGCATTCCCTTAACCTCAATCCCCTTAAACATCTCTGACATGGTGGAGTGGTGGCTAGACCCAGACAGATCCCCTGAAGTTACCACACTGGCCGTGCCCAACTATAGAGACAACAGCCCAGCCCGCTGGAGGTCAGCGGGTTACCGCCTGGATAAATTTAAAGGGTGGTTTTACCCAGCCTACAACCTCTTCCATGAGCCCCCAGCCCTGACCATTGCTGATACTAACACACAAGGGTCAACTGCAGGATTCATCTGTTTAAAAAGCACACAGCCATCCGGATGGGAGGCTGGCTCCCTGCTTCTAAATCCCGCAGCATGTCGATCCGCGACAGAAGGCAGCATTTTAAACCTACAGGTCCTCAACAGGACTGTCCAGAACCCCACCGTCCTCACCATCTGGACAGGGACCCAGACCCACCATCTCCGGACCTCCAATGGCACCTATTTATCTGTGGCCGCAAAGCCTACCCTGGTTGCCGTTATCCTGGACTGGGAGCTGTTATGTCGGGTATGCCGTACCATTCATGTATCACTCCCAGTCCCTTCCCTTCCCAAAGCCCAAGACCCGCACCTTGTGAGCCCTTGCTGACATTGAAGCAGCTCTCTACCTGATGTCACTCCACTCTGCAACCCTACGGTTACAGGTAGAAGCCCACAAACTCGCAGCCACACTAGAGGAGGTGGCAAACTCCACAGCAGACGCACTTGCCCAGCTGAGTGTGGAGGCTGTTGCCATCTGTATTATGTCTCTGCAGAACAGGAAGGCCCTGGACTACCTGCTTGCTGCGAAAGGGGGCACATGTGCCCTCATTGATGCTGACTGCTGCACTTATATTCCTGACCCCAGTGAAAACATCACAGACCTGGCCCAACATATCCAGCAGGCAGCTTCTGTCCTGTGCGATCAGAACTCCCACAGGGACTTATGGGACTGGGCAGCCGCCTGGCTGGGGTCATGGGGCTCAGCCCTACTGCAGGGACTGATAGCCCTCATTGCTATCATTGCCGGCCTTATCGTGCTAGCCATAGCCATCCGACTGTGCTGCTCATGCCTATGTACAATCCTCATCTGCCCCCTCCCCTCATCTGTTCTCCCAGATCCACTGGGAGAACATCCTTGCTCCTGGGATAGCCTCTGCTGGGCCAGACTTGGACACTGACAGCTGCCTGTCTGATATGGAGCCTCCCCTACCCAACAAACCCCCTGGCTCCAGCTACATTGCCCCCTTCTCATCCCTCTCCTAAGCAAAACAAAAAAAAGGGGAATTGTGGGAAAAGATCTGCCACCCTGTCAACCCACAAAAGCAAAATTGGCCAAACTGTACCAAACACACCCAGAATTCCCTAGCAGGATCACAAGCCAAATCAGACAGCCCATGCAGACAAGAGAATACACTTTAAGCTTGCTAACAATGACAGAGCACCACAGATGTCTCAAAGCCTCAAGGGCAGTTTCACAAACCAGCAATACAAAAGCCACACAAAGAGCAGGTCAGACAGAGAGGCACCAGGAACAGGACAATGGAAGCACCTCACCACTTCAGAGGAGACATTAACACCTACCTGTGAAGAGCAATGGAAGCATCAATACTGTCAGGAGGAATGGAAGCATCAATACTGTCAGGATGTTGCATTATGTGAAGGAACAGGACAGTCATCCGATAACTGCTTTCCAGTTAGCATCCTTGTAACTAGATTACTCCATTTCCAGGTACATTATAGTTTCCCATTTCTTAATCAGCCCTATTGTGCAACATTATTACAAAACTGGTCTCATCCTCAGCTCTGGGAAGAGAAATTCTGATCTACCTGTACATACTGTCAGTTCTGTGTCAGCCTCGTCAATTCCTCTTCCAATGATATTGCTTGCAAAAAACTTTGTCAATTTCAGTTTGAGTTGTGTTTTGTGATCTCTAACCTATTGGGCAAATTTCTTCAACACTTCTTTGCAGTCATAACTTTGCTTTCCTTGCCCTCTTCTACCACCCTATAATCTTTGTATGATATAATCTGCCTGTACTGCATGCAAATCAAAGCTTTTCACTGTACCTCGGTACATGTGACAGTAATAAATCAAATCAAATCAAAATTTATAACACACAAATATATAAGACAAATCAGAAAGAACATAATGTACATCAAAATAAAGTCCTTTATTTTGTCCTTTACAGATACTCAATCCCAGAGAAGTTTTATTTCTATTCTAAGCCCTGAACTTATTGCTTAACTCATACTTTCCTAATGTTACAGCCTTCTTATCAGTTCCAAAGAACTAAACCTTTTCTTTAATTCTGACATTTTGAGAATTTTTATGCTAAATAATGGCCAGGATATTGGAACAAAATCCATTGCCCTCTTTCAAATAGTGCCTTCGGTTCCTTTTTGCATCCATCTACAAGGGAAGATAGGGCATCAATTTTACTTACCATTCAAAAGAGGAGAGTTCCTCTGGAACGACATGCCTGCAGGATATTATCAAGCTGGAGAGGATTCAGAAAGAATTACCAGGATATTGCTGGGAATGGAAGGCTTGAGTTATAAGGAGAAGCTGTAAAGAGTCATAGAGTCATATGTACAGCATGGAAACAGACCCTTTGGTCCAACTTGTCCATGCCGACTAGATATCCTGAACTAAACGAATCTAGTCCCATTTGTCAGCATTTGACCCATATTTCTCTAAACCTTTCCTATTCATATACCCATCCAGATGCGTTTTCAATGTTGTGGTTGTACCAGCCTCCACCACTTCCTCTGGCTGCTTATTCCATACACGTATCACCCTCGGTGTGACTTTTTTCACTGGAGCATAGGAGGTTGGGGGCTGACCTTAAAGAAGTTTATAAAATCATGAGTGGTGTGGATAGGGTGAATGGTAGGTGTCTTTTCTCGAGGGTGGGTGAATTTCAAGACTAGAGGCATATTTTTAAGGTGAGAGGAGAAAGATTCAAAAAGGACATGAGGGGCAAATATTTTACACAGATAGTGACTCGTTTGTGGAATGAATTGATAGAGGAAGTAATGGATGCAGGTACAGTCACAACATTAGAAAGACATTTGGATTAGGCAAGGTTTGGAGTGATGTTGGCCAAGGCAGGTGGGATTAGTTTAGTTTGAGATTATGGTTGGCATGGACTGGTTGGACCGAAGGGTCTGTCTCTGTCCTACATGACTCCATGACTCTATGCAGCATTTCATTGAATTGCCAACCTAGGTTTTGTCAAGGTTAGAGTGGTGCTGGAAAAGCACAGCAGGTCAGGCAGCATCCGAGGAGTAGGAAAATCGACGTTTCGGGCAAAAGCCCTTCATCAGGAAGCGCTAGGTTTTGTGCTGTAGTCTCTAGTGTGGGACTTAATCTACAACCTTCTGATTCCCAGATGGGAGTGGCATCAATGACCTACAGGTTATATCTCTAACTTCTTGAATTGAGCTAACTTGCTGCATCGTCAACGAAAACATCAGTGCACCTCCTGGTTATCAGGTTTACAGGAGTTATGTTTCCCCTTTGAGTCTTCCTGCTAGTGAACTTTAATTTCTTGTGAGAAATACATTGTATTCTTTTACTATAACTTGTAAACTGAACAGTGTAATTCAGTCAGCAAAACACACTGACATCACATTATTATTTGTGTTATGTTGACCTTGCACTTCCATTAAGCACTTTCCCTCCCACCTTCAATCTAGTGACTTGAGCTGTGCACAGCCCCTTCCATTCTGACTGCTTGCCATTGCATTGAGCCAGTGTAAACCGAAACAGGAGAGCTGTTCAACCGTCTGTGTGGGCAGAAATGGGGAGAGAACAAAAAGCTACAGAGCTAAGAAATTTTTTTAAAAATGAAATAATTGCAGATGTTGGAAATCAGAAACAAAAACAGGAATTGCTGGAAAAGCACAGCAGGCCTGGCAGCATCTACGGAGAGAAATCAAAGTTCACATTTTGGATCGAGTGACCCTTCATCAGAACTGGTGGTAGCTAGGAAAATGTCAGTTTACATGCAGAAGATAGGCTGGAGGGAGGGGGGTAAACGATGGGTGGGGATAGAGCCCAAAAAAACCCCAAAAGACCAGATGGTCAGATCAAGGAGTGGATAATGATCAGGCTGGGAGGGTAGATAGCTATTACACTCAGCGATACTCAGATGCTGCCAAAACTGAGAAAATTCTGTTTTCATCCGATATCCACACACCAACCATCAGGAGTTGGAAACTGGCTGACCTATTTTCCTCTCTCTAAAAACCAAAGAACATTGTAACCATTGTAACCTTGGCTCTCAGGACCCTAAGCTCTGGAGTTCTCTGCCTGAGCCTATTAACCTCTCAGTACTCCTTCAAGGAGCTGAGTGTAATAGCTGTATATCCTCCCAGCCTGATCACTATCCACTACTTTGTCTGTCCATCTTGAACCCTAACTGTTTGACGAGGGTTTGAGACCTGTTCCTAATATTCAGTCCCCTTTATCATTAAATAAATTGGAACAATTCTGTTGGGCATTTTTTTTGGCATAATGTTAACATACATTGCTGACAGTGCATGGCTAACTCCATGTTCTCTCACGGAGAAGAATGAATTGTGTAATCGCCTGTAATTATTTGAACCATTAAACTCAAACGATGGCAGTAATAGTGTTTGACAAATACATATAGGTTAGCAAATGTTGCCAATACTCTATTAATTAGCAACAGTAAAATGTTAATTGGTAATACAAGAATATTAAAATTAAGCATAAAAGACATGTTATTAGTGTCGTTCCTCAGTAAAAGTTAGAAGTAAATTACCAATATCTCAAACTTAGCTTTGCTTCTCTGCATTTTTCACGAGAGAGGAGTCATAAGCAAGACCAATATTTGTTGCCCCTCCCTCGTTGCCCTTGAGCTGTTTGGTTTGCTCGGCCATTTCAAAATCATAGAACTCCTACAGCTTGGAAGCAGGTCATTCAAACCACACCGACCCTCCGAAGTGCACCCACCCTCCCATCCCTGTAACCCTGCATCTCCCAAGGCTAATCCATCTAGCCTGCACATCCCTGGACACTATAGCATGGGCAATCGATGTAACATGCACATCTTTGGACTGTGGGAGGAACCCAGAGAAAACCGACACAGACGGTAAGTCAAACTGTCACCCAGGATGGAATTGAACCCAGTTCCTGAGTGCTGTGAGGCAGCAGTGCTAACCACCAAGCCACCAGCAAGGTATGTTAAAACTCAGTGCTTAAACATCATTATTAAGCTTTGCTGCAGAACAATTATTGTGCACTACTGTTAAATTTTCACTGCACGGTAATAATATTCATATAGTACCATTGTATTTCTGAAGGTGCTCAGCTTTGTAGAAATGGCACTGGACTAGTAATCCAGAGCTCTAGTTTAACGTGAGCTCTGTGGGTTCAAATCCCACCATGGCAGATGGTGAAATTTGAACTCTATGTTTAAAAAATCTGGAATTTGAAAAAAAAGTAAGCCCAACCAGTGTAAGAGGTAAAAACAATGACTGCAGATGCTGGAAACCAAATTCTGGATAAGTGGTGCTGGAAGAGCACAGCAGTTCAGGCAGCATCCAAGGAGCAGCGAAATCGACGTTTCGGGCAAAAGCCCTTCATCAGGAATAAAGGCAACTAGTGTAAGGACCATCCTGTTTGTTAATGCCTTTTAGGGAAGAAAATCTGCTGCCCTTACCAAGTCTGGCCTGGCATACGTAGGACTCCAGATACAGAGCAATGTAGTTGGCTCTGAACTGCTCTCTGGGCAATAAATGATGCCTTTATCCTGTGAATGAATTTGAACGTAATTAGGCCAGAACATGTTAAAGAGGCATATTAGATTAGATTACTTACTTACAGTGTGGAAACAGGCCCTTCGGCTCAACAAGTCCACACTGACCTACCGAAGAGCAACCTACCCAGACCCATTCCCCTACATTTCCTCCTTCACCTAATGCTACGTGCAATTTAGCATGGCCAATTCACCTAACCTGCACATTTTTGGACTGTGGGAGGAAACCAGAGCACCCGGAGGAAACCCCCGCAGACACTGGGAGAATGTGCAAACTCCACACAGTCAGTCGCCTGAGGTGGGAATTGAACCCGGGTCTCTGGCACTGTGAGGCAGCCGTGCTAACCACTGTGCCACCGTGCCGCCCTAAAAGGCGGCAAGTGAACCAAAACTGTTTTGACAGCAATTCATGACATTTAGCATTACTGACATTAACTTTATAAACTGAATTCAAATTTCAGCAGCTGGCTTGGTGGGATTCGAACTCTGGATGTCGAAACGACTACTCCAGTGACATTAGAATTAAAATTCCTACAGTGCAGAAACAGGCCCTTCAGCCCAACAAGTCCACACCGACCTTCTGAAGAGGAACCCAGCCAGACCTATTCTCCTACATTACCCCAGACTAATGCACCTAATCTACACATCCCTGAACACTATGGGCACTTTAGCTTGGCCAATTCACCTGACCAGCACATCGCTGGATTATGGGAGGAAACCGGGACACTCAGACGAAACCCACGCAAACAATCTGTAAACATGACACAGTTACCCAAGATGGAAATGAACCTAGGTCCCTGGCACTGCAAGGCAACTGTGCTAGCCACTGTGCCACCACATGGGATATTATCATAACCCTTCAACAGCCCTATTGGTTAGTAAAAACCAACATAGATTGTCACTCTCATTAATTAGGGCATTAATGAGTAAATATTGTCTACTATAGTTTAGCAGTAAAGATATTAAAATAAGTTGAATCTTACAGGGGCCCAAGGTGGCAGAATGATTGAGAAACACAGTGAGAACTGTCTCAATGTCAGGAATAACCCGCTGCATCTTTTAACTAAGTTCCAGGTGTTGAGGCAAGATTCCCGCTAGGGAACACAAGTTGTGTCTTGAAGGCGATTGTCACTTGCTAGCAACCTCATATCTCAGCTCACTAATATGCAACTTTCCAGCTTACCTATCTGTTGCAAACAAACTGTACTTCAGGGAGCACCAACAATTAGCACTGAATGTTGCTGCAAGGAGATTTTGTGCTCAGGGACGTGAACCCTGCTCAGGAGTGGACCTGCATCTCGGGACTGTTTGCTTTGCTTTTGCGATGCACATTCACTCCGAGTCAATCCTGCCTTGCCTTGCCTTTGGTACCGCTATCCGCCAGGGCTACCACACTGCAAACACAAAGCCAGGAAGCTTCTCATGGTTGTCAGCGGGCCTCAAGTCTAGTCAGAAGACTTCGGTCAACAGGTCCTGGAACAGTAAGTCAAAGGTGACTCCCAATCCCAGTCCCTTCAATCCCCAGGCTTGAACACAGTCAGTCACCTACTTGGGGCAATCAGAGTCAATATCCTGTCCTCATAAACCAGAGGCCCACCAACCAACTGGACTCTTTCTGCCCCATTGCTTTCCTAAGCAGTAGTTGAGAGGGAGTCAGTGTGATGTGTTAGAGCGAATTTCGTGGCACCTATGCTGGTGGAGTGGAGAAGGTGATTTACCTTCTTCCTACTTTGCTGGGTATTCCTGAAGATGGTTGGAACTGCATTGATCTGGGTGGCTACCTCAGACTGGGCTGGCATGGCCTGATGGTGTGTCCTCCTCTGATGGTCCTCGGGAAAGCGGATGTGCCACCGGTGGACCACCTGTCCACCAGCATCTCCAGGTCTCTGTTCGCAAAGCAAAGTGCTGGCTTTCCCTTGTTTACCATGCCCAGGGCAAATGTCAGGAACTATATGGGCCAACTCTCAGGCTAACCGCTTGTCCATTCTGGGACATTTGGGCAATAGTGAGTTTTTCTGGATATGAGTGAGTGGTAGAACAGAGCTAGAGTGGGATGAGAGAGTTGCTGTAGGAGTGGGGCAGAGAGTTCGTGAGGTGAGTTTAGTAAGATATGGTGAGAGATCTTGCCAGGCCTCATGGTCAGAAGTCTCCATGAAACACAACAAAACTGTCACTGTAAAAAACACATAAGGTTCAGCCCTCTGTTACCAGTTGATTACTACTGGTCAGGAATGGTTGAAATCACAATCAATGGACACAGGCATGCTGGAAAGATGTTCTCTTGATGTCCAATCAACTTTCATTAAAATTCTGTGCAAAACACTGTGGAAATCAAACAATTTTACTAATTTGCTCAAAATGATAGAAAACTGGTTGTTACTTGAAGTAAGTGCAGAAGAGTTAGCCCTTTTATGCAGAAGGGTTTTTAGGAGATTAACATGTACTTTGATGTGAGCGATAAAGGAATATATTCTTGCGTCACATGGTTATCAACCATTCAAGTGCATGATTTTCGTTCAAATATTCGTGAAAAGAACTTTTCTTTAATTTCTTGTTTAAAACCCATCATGTCCCTTCAGTAACGAATTGCAAAGCACCTCATGCAATCCAGACCGCATGACCTCATCCAACATGGGCTGTGATCTCCCCAGTGACACCCTGATTGACGAGCTGGCATTTGGGAAGCAGAGAAATAAAACACAGCCATTTAGAATTCAATCTTGAAACTCTTCCATCGCATGAGCACTGTGTTTTGAAATTCGACTGCGCAAAACCTAGGAGGTTCTTGGGAGAGGCCAGAATGCAATCAGATCCTGGTACTGTTATTGCGATCTAATTAGCAGCTTGTAGTGTTCCCCCTATAGGTCACACAGTTCAAAGCAGCCGAATAACTGGCCGACACCACAGTAAAAGTGCCACATTCTCAATGTTCCTGAGCCGACTAACTTTCGCCATTTTGAGAACATGGAATCCATATGGAGAATAATCTTTTCTGTACCCCATTCTGCATGTGGAAGGGTCATCAGTCTATTCAACTGTGGAAGCACCACAGCCCAATTAATTCTTTTCTTTTCATGGATTCATACATGTAGTAAGGAGCACTGGAGCAGAATAAGGATGGGAACTTGGAACTGATCTTTCTGCCACTTTGCTTTGGTTGAATGCTTAGGTATATGCTGAGGTGAAGTCAATCAACCCAGCTCAGTCGGGCAGTTAAACTCAAATGCACAGCTCATTTTGACACTGGCCCATTAGGGGAGCCATGCCATCGTACCATTTTGATTTTAATATGGTTCTTGAACGTTTAATGAGTGAGACAAGGCTAAGCAATCCCAAAACCAACAGATCAGATCCAAGCTCCACACTCCTGCTGCATTCAGCCATCAATGGCGGTGGGTGATGGAAGTGCCATGGGGATGATTCATCTCAGAGACCCCACCACCACATCCGCTTACCTTCAGACAGTTTAATTGAATCTGTACAATATCAAGAAGCAGTTGAAGGCACTGGATACTGCAAAGGCTTTGCTGACTGACAACGAACCAGCAAAGCACGGAAGACTGGTACTCCAGAATAGCTGCACTCCAAGCCAAGCTGTTCTGGTTGCAACACTGGCCTCTACCTGACAATGTGGAAAATTGCCCTGGTATGTCCTGCCTGCGAAAAAAACACAGGATAATTCCAACCGGACCAAATACTATTCTATTCTTAACCATCGTCAAAGTGATGGAAGGGAGTCATTAACAATGTATAAAGTGGAAGTTACTCAGTGGTAGATGCTCAGTTTGAGTTTTAACCAAGGTCACTAATCACCTGACCTCATCATAACCTTGGACCACACTTGAAAAAGAATCGACTTTCAGATGTGAAGTGGGAGTGCTTGCTTTTGGCATCAAGGCAGCAATTCTGAGTGTTGCATTAAGGAACCCTAACAAAACAGCAGTCAATGGGAATCGGGGGAAATTCTTCACTGGTTAGAGTCAGACCCAGCACAAAGGAAGATGGCTGTGGTTGTTTTAGAGGTCATATCACTTCAGGACTTTCTCAGGGTAGGGTCCTTGGCCAAACCAACTACAACTTCTTCATGAATGACATTCCCTCCAACATGAGATCAGAAAAGAGGATATTCACTGATAGTTTCATGATGGTCAGCGTCATCCATGACTCCTCTGATGAAAGTGCAGGAAGACATGGACAACATCCAGGTTTGGACTGAAAAGTGGCAAATAACATCTATGCCACACAAGTGCCGGGTAATGACCATCTTCACCAAGATAGCATGTAACCATCTCCTCTCAATTTCAGTGGTAGTATCCATACAGAATCCTCAAACATCAGTATCGTGGATATTATCATCGATTAAAACCTGAACTCGACCAACTGCATAAACAAAATTCGATTTTATTGTGAGATGTACTCAAGTACAGGGATACAACGGTACTGTGAAAAGTGTACAAAGTTGCTATTCTCTGGCACCATCTTAGGTACAAAGACACTAGAATTAACAGAAACAACCATCTTAGAAACAAAGCCAAAACAACCATTTTAAATACAAAGACAGAGTTTTAAAAAATGAAAAGCAGAAATATAAGAAACAGAGCCAAGAAGAAAGGGAAATGTCCACTCCTGAACTACAGGAGCAGGACTGAGGCTGCAAATTTTATATCAAATAATTCATTTCCCATTTCTCCAATGCTTATCCCATTATCTACAAGGCACGCCTCAGGAATGTGAAGAATACTCTGCTCTTGTCTGGATGAGTGCAGGGCCAAACATAGTCAGGTGACACTAGTTTAGCTTGGGATTATGATTGGCCTGGCCTGATTGGAAGGAAGGGTCTGTTTCCATGCTGTATGACTACATACCTCTATATATATGACTCAAGAAACACTATCCAGTATAAAGCAACCTGCTTCATTGGCATCATACCTATCACATCCAATTTTCATTCTCTTCACAATGGATGCACACTGACAGCAGTGTGCATTATCTACAAGATGCACTGCAGCAACTCACCAGGACTCCTCTGAAAGCACTTTCCAAACATGTGCCGTCTACCATCCGGAAGGAGGTGGACTGCAGAGACATGAGAACAACATCACCCGCATGTTCCCCTCCCAGCCCCACACCATCCCGTCTTGGCACTAATCTAGATTAAAATTCTGTAATTTTCCCTTCCTCACAGCACTGTGGGTACACCTACGTTCCAAGGACTGGAGCAGCTCAAGATGGCAGCTGGCCACCACTACCTCAAGGGCAACTTAAGAACTGGCAGCAAATGCTGGCTGAACTGACAACATATAAATAAATGAATGAATGATAGAAATATTTCAAAAGACAAGGTTGGCGGGAGTTTTCCAGCCCCAAACGATGTGGAGATTGGGAAAATTGGGTGAGATCAGCAGTAAAGAGATTCTCAACATCTAAAGCGATGTGTCGCATTCTCCAAAAATGTATTGAACAGTAAGATGGGAATCTCAAAAGTGAGCAGTCAGTTGCCTATTCCCATCCACTGCACACATTAACATCTCACCTTGTGCCATTTATATCCAGCTTCCGATTCCCCCACAAATTGTATGGAAACTGGGTGTAGGGTTGCTCGCTGAGCTGGAAGGTTCAAGCTGGAAGCGAGCAAACTTACATCCAGAACCTCAACCTGATGTACAAATCTTCTCAAAACTGTACAGAAACTAGAAATTGACACGTCTCAACATGAAAGTCACATGGGTACTCGGTGATCACCACTTGCCCCTCCAGACTTCCACCTTGAATAGCAGTCACCACCATCTCAGGGTACACCCCATGGGTAGCTACTGCATGTGGTGTCATCCTCAGATGTTGACATTGGACACATGCCTTATGACAACATCTCCAACCCACTTGCAAGATGGTTCTGCACTCAATGTTGCACTTCGGATCTTCCATTGAAAAGCTGCTGCCAGGACACATTGAATGCAGGGACAGGAACCCAGCTCATAGATTGGAAGAGGCTGCATCTCAGGGATCCTTTTCTTGCTTTCTTAGCCCTCACTGACTTTGCAGCAACTTGGATGTTCACAACATCCCCAGCATGCTTTGTCTCTGTGCTTTTGTCACCTCAGCTAGAGCTGAAAGGCTCACAGTAAATCTGTCTTGACTTGTGTCTTTGGGCAGAAGCAAAAACAGGCAGCTTGTCGTCTTCTTGTACCGCACTTTGTGCTACATCTCGTGCCTGCCCCATGTGGCATCAGCTCATATGGCAAACTCGCTGAAGGTGAAACAAAAATGGCCATGTTTCAAAGTCTAAAAGGTGTGATTCTCAGTCAGGCCAAGAGAGACAACCTGCAATCAGGGGATTCCAGCAATGTCTGTCAAGGGCAGTATCCAGTATTGGTCTCGGATGTCAGACACTGTCCGTCAACTGCTTGGGATGATCAGAGGCAGGGGGTTCATATCACTGGAGATTGGGCCACAGCCAGTCAAGAGGGGATGGTGCAGTCAGTCCAGGGAGTTACAGTATCAGTCAGGGAGCTGCACAGAGGTCAGCCAGGGGGCCTGGTCAGTCATGGGGCCTGGTCAGTCATTAATTGGGGCAAAAGTGAGGACTGCAGATGCCGGAAGCCGGAGTTTAGATCAGAGTGGTGCTGGAAAAGCACAGCAGGCCAGGCAGCATCCGAGGAGCAGGAAAATCGATGTTTCGGGCAAAAGCCCTTCATCAGGAATAGAGGGAGGAAGCCTCCAGGGTGGAGAGATAAATGGGGGGTGGGGCTGGAGAGAAGGCATCAAAAAGCACAATAGGTGAATGGGGGTGGGGATAGAGGTGATAGGTCAGAGGGGAGGGTGGAGTGGATAGGTGGGAAGGGAGATTGGCGGGTAGGACAAGTCATGGGGACGGTGCTGAGGGTTGGAACTGGGGTAAGGTGGGGGGAGGGGAAATGAGGAAACTGGTGAAGTCCACATTGGTGCCCTGAGGTTGAAGTGTTCCGAAGTGCCCCTCAATTACCAAGCAAGGCCCATGATTCGTTGTGCCAAGCATTGTCTACCATAGTCAGGTGACTCTCTTTTTCTCTGTCGGAGTGCATGGCCTGTACTTGTGAACTTGTGAAGGGCAATTACATTAATCGGGTGCTTTCACATCGCGGGTTTACATCCCCTGCAATTGCGCACGTGAAACACGTCCAGTGCCCAGTTCTGTGGGATACAAATGCTGGTCACAAGCAATCTTCACCGTGCCACTGGGTCATTGATAGTTATCTCAGTGAAGTAAAAGTAATCACAGGCAACATAAAAAAAAAGGCAGCTGAAGGCTACAATTCACAAAGATAATGCAAAAATCGCACAAGGGCATGGAACTGATTACCTCTCACCTTGAACTGGGAGTATTCACCAACATGCTATTATATGTAATGCTTCTTTTCTTCCAATGGAGGTACAAAATGCCAGTACTCATGCAACACTTCCAACCTCCAAGTCTGTTGGTGCAACATGACATGTTACATTCATCAGAATAAGGTCCAATGTCAAATGTCCATGTAGAGGCGTTCCGTAGTCATCCTTGTCAGAATGGTCCATGTTTCATTGTGTGGAGGACACTGAACTATCGTCTGTGAGTGTTGTGAAAACTGAGTGCTCATGTTACTAAGGAGCTGGCTTGTTTCTGCTATTCCTCTCAGTGATTCATTGGATGTGTGAGTAATGGACCCAGTGACAGCAGCAGCTATTGTCACTGTTGCCGTGATGCAAAAAAGTCGCAAAGACAGTGAGGGGCAACAAATGAGGCAAGAAGCCCAGGACCAACCTCCAGCCTCCTCATGAAGAGGTCACAGCTGAACAGCCGCTTAGGAATATGCAGGAAGTAGAGGAGTCTATCATCGTTGATGGCATTTCCTCTGAATTAGATTAGATTCCCTACAGTGTGGAAATAGGCCCTTCAGCCCAACAAGTCCACACCGACCCTCCGAAGAGTAACCCACCCAAACCCATTTCCCTCTTGTTACCGCAGACTGCGCTGGGATACTGTCACAGAACTGTGAGACCTGTGACATAGGGGGGTGATGACATATTCCAGTGGCCATCAAGGTGACAGGTGCATTCAACATTTAGGCAGTTGGCTGCTTCCAGGATGCCACTGGGGGGTGGGGGGTGGGGGGTGGGGGGTGGGGCCCGTATGGGATCTCTCAATCCACCAGCCACAAATATATCAAGGCTGGTACTAATCACTCCATATAGTCTTGTTTCCTTGTGACAACCTCAGTGGACAGTAGCTTTGCCAAAAAAGCTGACTTCCTCCATGTGCTGGCACCACAGACAGTGCACACGTCTGTTCAGAGGGCCAAATCATAATGTACTTGACATCATCAATACAAACAGTGTGTATTCCATTAATATCACTGGTGATCGTCAAGTCTGTGCAAGATATCATGGAAGCTGCCATGATGCCTACATTCTTGAGAATATTTATGTTCCCACTTTGCTTCCAGGGCTAGATGCCTCACAAAGATGCTAGGGGATAAGGGCTACCCTCTGTGACTACGGTTGCTAACTCTGTTATGTAACCCCCTGACTGAAACCAAATGTACTTCTAAGGCTTCCCATTCTTTGACCAGGACTATTGTGGAACAGACAGTATGTTTGCTGGAGATGAGGTTCCAAAGCTTGGATCATTCTGGAAGAGTCCTGCAATACACTCCAGACAGTGTTCAGCATAATCCTAACATGCTGTGCTTTGCACAACTGAAGCAGGCAATGAGTGAATGCGGAGGACTCTGAAGAGCTGGGAGAGCAGCAGGAAATGATGGCATGAGCAGGGGGAACATTACCTTCAAAATGATGGAGCACAGCAGTGTCAGTGCAACAAACTGGACAGACCAGAATTGACATCCAATTCCAGTCAATGAGAGAGATCACTGTGATCACTCATTACCTGTAATCTTGTTGCCTGCTCCAAAGGCAGGCAGTTCCTGACTGTTCCCAGAGGCGAATGCAGCGTCTGTTGTGGTTGTGTATCGTTTGCTTCTGCCATTGCTGAATAAAAATGTTTGCTTTCAAGTGTATGAAAGCTTTTCAGTGTGTGAGGCTTTCCCAGTGACCAACAAGATGACTTTCAGTAATACTGAGCATTGGATAAAGAGTAATGCTCACAGAGGTGTAAGATGTAATAACGTTATAGACAGATAATCTGTGCAGTTTGTTTCTTAAATAAGAATGGATTTATGAATGTGCACCTGCATTTGCAATGAAGCCGTGCCGTGCCACATATGTGCCCTGAGAAGTGTTTGATTTGTGCCACTATGAGCATTGTGAAAGCCAACCTCACCTGGTAGCCTTTAAGGGAGCACATACCGGACTTTAAAGTTGGTGCCAGCTCCAAGGATCCTGAATGGTCCTGGCATCGGTGAATACTTCCACCTGCGGACAGAGGGAAGTGAGATGCCATGGAGAGGCATTGGAGAATAGAGTGAGAAATGTCACCAGGGCTCCTAGAGAGAAACCCCGCAGAAAGCCCACCAAAATTGACACTTGGCCAATTGTAGCCCAATGTTTTCTTGCTGGTGAAAAGGTGGCCTCTTTGAGGTGAAGATATTACAGCTAGGGATTAGAACTCAGTCCAACAAACATCAATTACTATCAGGTTACACCCTATCTCATAGAGTTGCCAGCCATTCCTGATTGCAATGTTCTTTCCAGGAATTAAAGTATCCAAAACACTATCATGAAGAAACTATGACAAAAATCAGACAGACCATAACTATCTATTCGTTTCAAATAAAAGTAGGTCAATGCTTTTGCTTGCTACTTATAAACAAGGGAGTAAAAAGGTTTGATTGATTGACCATCAAGGATCATCCAATAGGCTGTTGTTAACTTTCCAAATGGGGTATTTTAAGCCTGGGCATGTTGGCTAACCAACGACAGAAGCATGAGGGCACCACTGTTGGAGGTAGTACCCCTTTCCCAAGAAACTAGAATTGGACTAGCTTTTCTGATTTGCTGCTTGTGTGCTGCCATGTAGCAAACTTGGAGTAGATGATGGCCTAGAGGTGTTAGCGCTTGCTTATGCATCCAGAGATCCAGATAGTATTCTGGGGACCTGGGTTCAAATCCCCACCCCTGCCCCCCCCCGGGAGAGGTTGGAATTTGAATTCAAAAATATAATTTGGAAGTAAAAGTCTAATAGTAATCATAAAACCCACCTGGCTCACTAGTGCCTTTTAGGGCAGGAGATCTGCTGTTCTTTCCCAACCTACATGTGACTCCAGACCTCTAACATTGTGATTGTCTCTTAACAGCCTTCTGTGCAATTAGGGATGGGCTATAAGTGCTGGCCTAGATTGTGACACCCGTATCCTATCAATTGGGAAAAAAAAGCTCTGATCTTGATCCATTGCTTTGCAAATCAATGGGAAAGGCTTGTTAATATATATTCCCTTTGGCCAGACATACAATTTTTAAAATACATTGTATTTACACAAAAGCCTGTTTGCATTCCTTTGTTAAGAGCAGGAGACAAACTGCTAAAAGCCATGAAAGTGAAGCGAAGACTATTGGAAGTATTCGAATTAAAACTAACAGAAATAACATGAGTTGTTCTCTAAATGCTCAGAATGTCCGGATGACCACTTGATTTAGCTTCAGTGACAGAGCAGTTTTGTTCTCCCTCCCTCCAGCACAGGATTCTGTTCCGTCTGGTGCTGAGAACAACTCTAATACCCACATTCACATTTTTAGACAAGGCCTACAGCCTCAGCAGGATTGTTTAATCCATTAATTTTTGTCTCCATTTCTAGGTTTCAGTGTACTTTAACAATAGATCCTTCATTCAATCTCGTATCTCAAAATGTGACGTGATCCCCATCTCTTCTAATATAAATAATTTCTCATCTAGAGCATCATTGTAAGGAATTGTTGTTGTCAGTTTTTGATTGTGTTTGATGCTGTTTTCTATTATGGCGTACAGTACAATCCTGCATCAGAGAGGCAACTCTTCACATTCAAACTCATGGCCCTGGTTTGTGATTCCACCAAAGGTCAAGGGCCCAATTCTCAAATAGCCATTGGCTCATAATTTGAGGTGTGCCCAATTTCAAAATTGCAGACTCAGACATTGTCTCTGAAGCCTGACACCTCTGGGATTGTTCAGATTTTCAAAGGGGAAGGGAGCAAATAGGAAACAGCCCCAAATAACCACCCAAAAAGCTCCCATTCCACTTCAGAAGACAGCACTTGAAATGTTAACTCAGTTTTTCTCTCTTCACAGTTGCGATCTTGACCTGCTGAGTTTGTCCAGCATGTTGTGTTCACTTCAAGCTCCTTTAGGTGGCCCTGATATGGGGTCTGTGCTGTCTTGAGTGGAAATGCTAATGTCTGTTTCAACTGGTTCACATCAGTGCATGGCTCTTGGCATCACCATGGGGTCAAAAAAAGTTTATTTCGCTTTGTGTTTAAATGAAATTTGATAGCACAATGAACTGCATCTCTACTCACTTGTCTTCGTGTTTCAGTCTTTGGTCTTCCTACTCAAACTTGCTCTACCTAAGTTCTGTTCCTGCAATTTCTGTTTTTGTTTCTGTTTTCCAGCATCTGCTGGACCAGGAATACTTGTTTAGAACAAGAATATTCACATCTCCACATTTTCAAGTTGAGTGAAGTTAATAAAGATTGAAGACCTAAAGATCTAAAATATGGCAGAGAGTGAAATGGATTATTAATTCTGTTCATAAAATTTTAATTTTAAATTCCATGTCTGAATGCTGATTTGATAAAGCTGTGTTATTTTCCCCACAACAAACAGTAAACTCTCTTCTTCTTTAAGTGGATATTTGGGGAGGCTGCTTCATCTTCAGAAGTGTTAATGTATTGATCTCTCTTCTGTCAAATTTCTTTCAGGGAATATGGATGGTACCTTATAGGGTCCTAAATGATGTGAGTTACAGTGAGTCACAGTCATAGAGCTGTACAGCATGGAAACAAACCCTTTGGTTCAACTCGTCCATACCAACCAGATATATTAAATGAATCTTGTCCCATTTGCCAGCACTTGGTCCATATCCCTCTAAAACCTTCCTATTCATATACCCATCCAGAAGCCTTATAAATGTTATAATTGTAGCAGTCTCCACCACTACCTCTGGCTCATTCCATACATGCATCGCCCTTTTTGTGAAAAAGTTGCCCCTTAGGTCCCTTTTATATATTTCCCTTTTCCCTTAGACCTATGACCTCTAGTTTCAGACTCCCCTACCCTGGGAGAAGACCTTGTCTGTACACCCTATCCATGCCCCTCATGATTTTATAAACCTCTATAAGATCACCCCTCAGCCTCTGATGCTCCAGAGAAAACAGCCCCAGCCTATCAGCCTCACTCTATAGCTCAAACCCTCCAACACTGGCAACATCCTTGAAAATCTCTTCTGAACCCTTTCAAATTTAACTGCATCTTTCCTATAGGAGGGACACCAGGACTGCACGCAATATTCCAAAAGTCACCTAACCAATGTGCTCTACAGCTGCAACATGACCTCCCAACTCCTATACTCAATGCACTGACCAATAAAGGAAAGCATACCAAACATCTTTCTCAACACCTTGTCCACCTGCATGCCTAGATCTGGTGAGTTGCCTATTCAAGGGCATTATTGCTCATTAAAGACCTTATTAATTGAACATCCAGAGTGAACGTTCTAAGTGTCTCAACCTGTGAGGGAGGGATTGGCAAGACCCACTGACGTGAGGCCCTTTAGAGTGAAAGAACATTGCTCTGTAGAGACACACAGACCTGTGGCCCTCCTCAACCCTGGTGATCTGAATGCATTGGCCTCCAGAGTGCTGCACCAGAACTTGCTCAGCACTTCATTCACACCAACACCTTTGGACTCAAAGGCCTGGGAAAGAACATGGATGTTTGATCATCAGGGACAGATCTGCCAGTGAAACTTATTACTCTATCTACACCGTGTTTAGCTTGTCTCCACATGCTATAGTAGACCCTCAGCACAGACATGAATCCATGTTACATCCTGTATGGAAGGTAGGCATCACACTGGCACAGTTGCATTCAGGGCTACGCAGAGCTCAAACAAAGTGACAAGCTGCAAAACCCATCAACTCTATCCACACGTCAACATGCTTACACAACATGCCGTGACCCATGTCACAAAAGTGCTCACAGAAGACTTTTTTCCCCCCTTTCAATCTCTGCTTCTATGTCTCAGTGATGCCCTGGGTTCTGTAGCTGGGGTGGAGGGGGCTCTGCTTCAGTGAAGCCCATTGACCCTGAAGGTTTGGTAAGGCAACCCCATTGTGTTGGGACAGCCCAGACAGGCTGAGGGTCTTCTTACCAGAGGCATGTGGACCCTCCTCGTTTTGAACTTCGAAAGGTCAGATGGGGGTCAGGCAGGGTGGAAGTGGAGGGCCCGGGCATGTCTGCAGTGTCCTGAGAGGTGAACGTGACCTCGGTGTGTTTCCCTCTCCATGGGCACTGCTCAGTCTCCTTGTGGGAATGTCTCAGTTCCCCTTTCACCATGCTTTTGGTGGTCTGACTGTGGCGATGGAGTGAAGGGGTGTGCTCCAGAGGGCGCTGGGCCCTAGATCTCAGTGACAGCCACCAACCTATCCATGAGGCAAACAGAAAACACAAACTTGGGGCAGCTGGGTCCCCCTAGTCTAGCTGCACTGCTGCAGCCTCCAAACATTATGGAACATTGCCTCCCTCATCCCTGCCTGCTGCTCCTGTTCCTTCCTCAAGCAGCAGCAGAGGTGTCGTGGTGCGATGCTCACCAGATTGTCCTCCGAAATGTTCTAAACCTAATGTTTCCTCCATGGTACGAATATCTGAGCTGATGGGAGCTTGCTTGCTGCTTCCTCCTCAGCCTCTTGTCCTGACAGTGACAGAGCATGATCCTTTGCGGGAGGTGATTATTGTTACAGACAGGCAATGGTGGCACTTAACCTGGCACATCAGAAGAGCACATTGATCTTCTTGCAGCACTGCTGCCCATTCACCGCATCGTGGAAATCAGACTGTCCCAGATGGTGCCAGGGTCTGGTGTCATGGGCTTGTCTGCCAGTCCTCCAGAAAGAGGACAGCCCTCATCCGTGTGCCCCCTCCACCATGGCCTGATGCCTGTCGGAGAATCACCCTGTCAGCTTCCCCTTCTCCCTCATTTTCCTACTCTATGACCATCACTGAGCAAAGTAACTTAAGAATGCTGGCACTTCTTTTAAACGTGGTACAGATGCCAAGCTGTTGGCGTTTTAGTGGATATTGGGCAATTGGTGAGTTTTTCCAGGAATGGCATGTGGTAAATTGGGACTAGGATTGTACAAAAGGGAGACTATAGAGTTTTCTTTTTATTGTGGGATGTGAGCATCACTGGCTGGGCCAACATTTATTGTCCATCCTTTGTTTCCCCTGAGAAGGTGGTGGTTGAACCGCTGCAGTCCGCGTGCTGTAGGTTGACCCACAATGCCATTAGGGAGGGAATTCCAGGATGTTGACACAGTGACACTAAAGAAACAATGATAAATTTCCAAGTCAGGATGTTGGGTGACTTGGAGGGAAGTGTGTAGATGCTGGTGTTCCCATGTATCTGTTGCCCTTGTCCTTCTGGAAAGAAGTGGTTGTGGGTTTGGAAGGTACTGGCTAAAGATCTTTGATGAATTTCTGCAGCTCATCTTGTTGGGGCAGGTAGTAAATGAGGTTCAAAAACTCAATGAAACTGACACTGAGCCAAAAAAAACCCTGTAAGATTTGGCCTGTAGAGTGACAATACTATAGCTTTAAGAGGTGTATTTCGTACTGGTTGTTTTTATAAAGAAATGTTGAAACAGAGGTAGTGAGCGGTCTACTTGGAGCTATCAGAGTAAGCAATTTGTGAGTTGTTAGATATTTTTTGAAGTTAGAACAGTAGAAGCAGCCAGAATGGGTGGGGTCAAACTCCCAGTTTTACTTTTAGCTTTTCAGTAGCTGCTGCTAAGGTCTGGAAGCTGGATATGGGGGCTGTATTCCCCCTCTCTCTTACAGCTAAAAGTCAGAGGTTCTCTTCCTGCTGCTAGAATTGCCCGTGAGACAAACGTTTTCTGAATTTACCTTGACCAAGAGTGTGTTTATGGGAGTTACTACACTGGACCAGTTACTGTTTGGTAGTAAAATAATCTATTATTCTGTGAAGTCTTTCCAATCGAGTTAATTTATTCCACTTCTTTATTTTGTTTGTATTTTAACGATAGTGTATGAATAAAATGTGTTTTGCTTCAAGCTTAGTAGTTTGACCTATCGAATTGCATCCAGAATGCAATGCATTAAATTTGCCCTTTAAAATAAAAAAAAAGTTAGGATCTAGGCTATCTCCTTGACATATGTTGAGGGGATTTGAGCTGGTCCATAACAGTAGTCACTGATTTTAGTTTTGTTTGAAAGAAAATAATTTAAATATATTTCCTTAAAATGGGACCTGGCTTTAAATCTATTCCAAAACACCCTACAGATTTGTTCGTGAAGGTTTGAGTGCACGGGTCTTTTTGACATTTGTCTGAGTGTAAAAGCCTCCTACTCTCTCTGTCTTTTCTACCCCCATCCCCTACCTTACCATCAATTTTCTCCTGAGGTCTCCTAAAGGCACTGACTGTTTGCTTTAATTTGTCAAAAGCCCTGGTACATTTTTGATTATATGTTACTCATGGCAATGGTACAGTAGGGGCATCAAATCTCATTGGCACAGCTCCCTAATCCTGGAGAATGCTGGCTCTATCCTGTGTATCGACTCTTCCAGTCGATTCTTTCCGGAGAGCAGAGGGAAGGGAAAATCTTGCAGTGTTGTCCCTCTGCCGCTCTGACAAGATCCCACTCCCTGACCCAGATTTCCTTTTCTCTACAAGATGATAACAAGCCACAGCTGTCAAGCGATGAGCAGGTGGGGGTTCTCTGAAGATAACCTGTCAGTGAATCTGTGCAGCAAACTGCATAGGCCAGTAATGCATCCCAATGTGTTTATTTTGTCCAGTACCTCAAGTATATGATCTACCTCTGAGGCAGTTAATGGAACAGTGCCTTCATAAGTAACTATTACATTGAGAAACAGGAGTATTAGTGCAGCCCACTCAAAGACTTCCCTGGTAACTGAAGTGGAGCCAAAACATGAGTAAATATGAAAGCCAAACGTTTTATGTTTGCTGCTTATGAATTCTTTAAGAGCTAAATGGATCGTAGTAAAATATAAATCGCACAACCGCTTTGAAGAAAGTGGAAGGACATTTAGGCTTGAGCAGTCTAGTTTTCATTATTAAGAACTGAAGAAACTTTTGAATACATGTAGCGTACAAGGTGAAGGATATGGTCATCTTAGGTATAGGGAAGATACTGTATTGTACAAGAAACCGTATTGATCTTCCTCCAGCCTAGAGATTACAGCATCTGTAATGGATTAGTGTGAAAATGTACTGAGACAGAGTGATAAGAGAGGCAGCAAGCTAGAGAGTTTAGGGAAAGAACTCTACTGCTTGGTAGGGAATGTAGAGGGGACAGAATCGAAGGAACATAGTTAGCTTGAACTGTGGAATCAATATGGACTGCAGCAAGTTACAGGGGTACAAAAGAGAAGCAGGAGTAGACCATATGTTTCATTGAGCCTGCTCTGTTATTCCAAATGATGATGGCTAATCTTGGGCCGCAACTCCACTATCCTGCCGGCTTGCCATATCCCTTCCCACCCTGACAGGCCAGGAATCTGTCTATCCCAGCTATAAATGCATTCAAAGATGAAGCATCCTCAACCTTCTGGGGAAAAGAGTGGCACAATGTCTTCTGCGAAGAAATTACTCCTTATCTCAGTCCAAACTAATTGGCTCCTGTGTTTTCACAGGTCCAGGAACCCAGAGACTCACACAGTCATAGAGATGTACAGCATGGAAACAGACCCTTTGGTCCAACTCGTCCATGCTGAACAGATATCCTAACCTAATTGAGTCCCATTGGCCAGCACTTGGCCCATATCCCTCTAAATCCTTCCTATTCACATACCCATCCTGAACCTCCACTATTTCCTCTGGCAGCTTATTCCAAACACATACCACCCTCTGTGTGAAAAAAGTTGCCCCAAAGGTCCGTATTATATATTTCCCCTCACACCCTGAACTTATTCCCTCCCCCAACCCAAGGAAAAGACCTTTTCTGTTTACCCTATCCATACCCCTCATGATTTTTTAAACCTCAGTAAGGGCACCCCTCAGCCTCTAATGCTTGAGGGAAAACAACCCAGTGTATTCAGCCTCTCAAATATCCAACCCTGGCAGCATCCTTGTAAATCTTTTATAAACCCTTTCAAGTTTTACAACATCCTTCCGATAGGAAGGAGACCAGAATTTCATGCAATGTTCGAAAAGTGACCTAACCAATGTCCTGTACAGTCACAACATGACCTCCCAACTCCTGTACTCAATACTCTGACCAATAAAGGAAAGCATACCAAACGCCTTATTCACTATCCTATCTACCTGCGACTCCACTTTCAAGGAACAATGAACCTGCACTTCAAGGTCTCTTTGTTCAGCAACACTCCCTAGGACCTTACCATTAAGTGTATAAGTCCTGCTAAGATTTGCTTTTCCAAAATGCAGCACCTCGCATTTATCTGAATTAAACTCCATCTGCCACTTCTCAGCTCATTGGCCCATCTGATCAAGATCCTGTTGTAATCTGAGGTAACCCTCTTCGCTGTCCACTACACCTCCAATTTTGGTGTCATCTGCAAGCGTACTAACTATACCACCTATGTTCATATCCAAATCATGTATATAAATGATGAAAAGTAGTGGACCCACCATTGGCACTCCATTGGTCACAGGCCTCCAGGCTGAAAAGCGACCCTCCACCACCACCTTCGATCTTCTACCTTGGAGCCAGTCTGTATCTAAATGGCTAGCTCTCTTTGTATTCCATGAGGTCCAACCTTGCTAACTAGTCTCATACGAGGAACCTTGTTGAACATCTTACTGAAGTCCATATAGACCATGTGCACCACTCTGCCCTCATCAATCCTCTTTGTTACTTCTTCAAAACACTCAATCAAGTTTGTGAGACATGATTTCCCATGCACAAAGCCATGCTGACTATCCTAATCAGTCCTTGCCTTTCCAAATACATGTACATCCTGTCCCTCAGGATTCCCTCCAACAACTTGTCCACCATCCACGTCAGGCTCACTGGTCTATAGATTCCTGGCTTGTCTTTACCACCCTTCTTAAACAGTGGCACCACTTTAGCCAACCTCCAGTCTTCCGGCACCTCACCTGTGACTATCGATGATACAAACATCTCAGGAAGAGGCCCAGCAGTCACTTCCCTAGCTTCCCACAGAGTTCTAGGGTATACCTGATCAGGTTCTGGAAACTTATTCACTTTTTTGTGCTTCAAGATATCCAGCAGTTCCTCCTCTGTAATATGGCCTTTTTTCAAGACGTCCCCATCTATTTCCCCACATTCTGTATCTTCCATGTCCTGCTCCAGAGTAAACACTGATGCAAAATACTTGTTTAGTATCTCTCCCATCTCCTGCAGCTCCACACAAACGCTGCCTTGCTGATCTTTGAGAGGCCCTATTCTCTTCCTAGTTACCCTTTTGTCCTTAATGTATTTATAAAATCCCTTTGATTCTCCTTAACCCTATTTGACAAAGCTATCTCATGTCCCCTTTTAGCCTTTCTCCAATTTAGAACTTCAATTTTTAGATTGGGTCTATCCTTTTCCATCACTACTTTAAAACTAATAGAATTATGGTTGCTGGCCCCACATTGGTCCCCCACTGACACCTCAGTCACCTGCCCTGCCTTATTTCCCAAGAGTAGGTCAAGTTTTGCAGCTTCTCTAGCAGGTACATCCACATACTGAATCAGAACATTTTCTTGAACACACTTAACAAATTCCTCTCCACCTAAACCCTTAACACTATGGCAATCCCAGCCTATGTTTGGCAAGTTAAAATCCCCTACCATAACCACCCTATTATTCTGACAGATAACCGAGATCTCCTTACAAATTTGTTTCTCAATTTCCCTCTGACTATTAGGGGGTCTATAATACAATCCCAATAAGGTGATCATCCCTTTCTTATTTCTCAGTTCCAACCAAATAGCTATCCTGAATGTATTCCTGGGAATATTCTTCTGAAGTACAGCAGTAATACTACCCCCTTATCAAAAATGCCACTCCCTCTCCTCTCTTGCCTCCCTTTCTATCCTTCCTGTAGCATTTATCCTGGAACATTAAGCTGCCAGTCCTGCCCATCCCTGAGGCATGTTTCTGTAATTGCTATGATATCCCAGTCCCATGTTCCTAACCATGCCCTGAGTTCATCTGCCTTCCCTGTTAGGCCCCTTGCATTGAAGTAAATGCAGTTTAATTTATCAGTCCTACCTTGTTCTCTGCTTTGTCCCTGTCTGCCCTGATTGTTTGACTCGCTCCCTTTCCTAACTGTACCAGTCTCAAATTGATCTCTTTCTTCATTATTTCCCTGGGTCCCACTCAACCACCTTACTAGTTTAAATCCTTCTGAACAGCTCTAGCAAATCTCCCTGCCAGTATATTAGTCCCCTTCCAATTCAGGTGAAATCCATCCTTCTTGAACTGGTCACTTCCACCCAGAAGAGATTCCAATGATCCAAAAATGTGAATCTTCTCCCATGTACCGGCTCCTCAGCCACGCATTCATCTGCTCTATTCTCCTATTCCTACCCTCACTAGCCCGTAGCACCAGGAGTAATCCAGACATTACTACACTTGAGAATCTCTTTTTTAAATTCCTGCCTAACTCTCTGTTATCTCCCTTCAGAATCTCAAACTTTTCCCTTCCAATGTCATTGGGTCCAATGTGTACAATGACCTCTTGCTGGTCCCTCTCCCCTGGCACCAGGGTTGCAACACACCATTCTGATTTTACGCTACTGGCCGCAGAACCGTCTGTCTGTGCCTCTGACTGGAGAGTCCCCCTAACACAATTGATTGCTTGGCACCCGATGTACCCCTCATTACATTAGAGCCTGTCATGATACCAAAAACGTGGCTGTTTGTGCTACATTCCCAAGAGTCCATCATCCCCTACATTTTCCAAAACAGCATACTTGCTTGAAATGGGGATAGCCACAGAAGACTCCTGTACTCCATGCCTTCCTCTCCAACTTTTACTGGAATTAACCCATCTATGTGACTGTATCTGCAGCTTTTCTTCCTTCCTATAACTGAAATCCATCACACCCTCTAGCTCTTGTAAATTCCTCATTGCCTCTAACTGTTGCTCCAACTCATCCATGTGATCTGATGGGATTTACAACCAAAGATACTTCCTGCAGACATAATCATCAGTAACATAGAAACTCTCCCTAAATTCCCATATCAACAAGAAGAGCATACCACTCTACTAAAGGCCGTCATTGCTCCTTCACACTCTACAAACCCAGAAAATAGCACTGTCTTTTTGTCCTAAAAAAATGCTCTAGGCTAACTTAGTACTTATTGGTTTATATTTTAAAAATTTAATCAAGAGACAGATTTCAATAAAACATATAATCAAGAAAGAATCCATTCTATTCAGTGCTGCAGACTTACAGCAAGGTAACATGTTAAAAAACTATGCACTCCTCTGTTCCTGTGCTGTGAGCTCTCCCACACAGGTTCCTCCAAGGTCAGCTGTGAATTTCACTGATTGTTAATTTTTCCTCGATGCACTCTGATGTCCAGAGATACACTAAGTCAAACAGCAAAGGCAGTAACTATGCAGATTCACTGCTGTGTCAGTTAGCAGTGTAGGTTTCTTCCTCTCTCTCCCTGGTGACCATGGGCTGCCTTTGTCTTTCTTCCTTTTAAAAGTGCTGTTGTTTTGACTTTTATCCTCCAAAGTTCCAAAACACTGCAGCAGCTTATAAAACAGTGATTGCTGCTCCTGGAATTCGAGGACATCACCTTCAACACCTAAAATACCTCAAAAAAGGAGCAGCTCTTAAAGGCACAATTTTTTCCCGCAACCCAAAACAATCTTTCAGCATTAACCCATCAAGTCACTTCAGAATCTTGTGTCTCAATGAAGTAATCTCAAAAACTCCAGAGTGGATAAACCCAATTTATTCAGTTGTCATCATAGGATCACTCTTTTATCACAGGGACCAATTGGATGCATCTTCACTGTCCCACCTCCACTGTAAGTATATCTTTTTGACACGCTGCACATAGTTTTCCAGCTGTGAACTCGGCAAAACTCTACAATTTTAGCAAGAGCCCTTTATTCCTCTGCACCAATGCCTCTGCAATAAAGGCCAACATGCCATTTGTCTTCCTAATTGCTTGCTACATGCTGTATTCCTTGTGTGAGCCCCTCTTTGAACATCAGCACTAATACGTTTCATACATTTTTAAAAGTACTCTGCTTTACTCATCTTACATCCAAAATAAATAACCTGACTCTTCCTTACATTATGCCATCTTGTTGCCCACTCACTTAACTTGTCCATATCTCTGGTTAGCCTCTCTATGTCCTCCCTCTAGCCAATCCTTCCAACTAGTCACTACAATAGATTGCAAATAGCTGAGGTTCCAGTATTGATGGCTTGAGACCATAGAAAGATTTGAATAAGAGCTCAGTGTCCTAAATCTGAGCTGATGGTGGTCCAAATTGCCATTGTAAACCAGCAGACACAGGGTGAGGCCTTTTGCCTAGTTGAGCCTGGAGGTAACTCAAACAACGATGAGAGGTTCAGCAGAAGATGAAGTGAAGTCAGAGTTGACACGACTAATATTACAGACATGGGAGAAAACAGCAGTGATGGTTTAGAGAATAAGAAAACAGAAGCTCAGCTCAGGCTCCATTTTATTCATGCACAGACATTATTGGCCAGGCCAGCAGTTAGTTCCCATTCCCAATCAGAGAAGTCTTAGGGCACAGAAGGAGGCCATTTGGCCCATTGTGTCTGCACTGGCCCTTCAAATGAGTATCATTACCTACTGCTATTCACCTGCTTTCTCCCACATATTTCTGTCCAAATAATCATCCAAATACAGCAAACCTTGTTTTAACTGACACCTTATGAACTTGCACTGTTGATAAACTGGCAAAAATATTGACCTCAAATACTGGATGGTTACTGTATTATTGAGATCTTTGCGATGTCTGTGTAGTCAGTTGAGGGTGCGAATGAGAAGGCTGTCTGCCAGTAAATTTATTTATGGGAAAGTTGCATTATTATTTGGGTGATTAATGTTGTAAATAAAGTATAACAATGATGTATATATCCCCTGCATTGTGTTTCTATTACTTAGTGCATTTTCTTTTAATTGATTCTGTGAACCTTTTGATCAACTGGAATATTTGATTAGTGGGCACACTCCCAGTCCCATAGGTGCTGGTTAATAAACACTTTGCAGTGCTCTCTTGAATGCCTCAACTGAACTTGCCTCTTCTCCTCTTTCAGGCACTGCACTCTCTAGCCTGACTACATGCTATGCAATAACGTTTTTCTTAACCTGCTTCTTTTGCAGATCATTGTAAATCTTCAATTGCCCCTTGCGAAGGGAGGGTTGAGCTGCCTTCTTGCTCTGTTGCAGTCATTGGAGTGTAGCACATACATGGTTCTGTTAGGATTGGAGTCCCAAAACTTTGACCCAGCAGCAGTGAAAGAATGGCAAATCTAATTCAAGTCATGACGGCATGTGACGGAATTAGACACTAAGGCTGTGAAGAGTCTGATTCAATGTTAGACAATGACCAAGGAGTAGTTGGAATTTATATCTATGAGCTGGAATTTGCATGAGGAACCAGGAACAAAGGGTCTCCCTTCCCAATGTTAAACTCCTGCCCATCCAGAACTGATTACAGAAAGCCAGCCAACAATTACGCAGCAATAGAAGGATTGGGAGAGTTGGTGTTAGGATAGAATAGGCTGCTGTTAGCATAAATGTGAAATCATTCTCCACAATTTAATTTAAATTATACAAAGTAGTTATGCACCGTTCAATTTAGACATGTAGATTTAATGAGATAACAATGTACATTAATGATATATGAAGGATAGTTACCAGTCACTAGTGTTAATTATGATTATGAAACATGTGATGAATTTCTCATGCCTAATATGTGGTGCAGAAAATGCTTTTCAACATGCAGATACATAGCAATCAATTTCCTATTGGAATCATGTAGTGAGTGTCACTTCACATAAAGGAGAAGCGGGAGGACTAAATAATGAATGCCATCAGTTTTTGAGATCTGAGAGGATTCAGATCCTTCTTGTCACATTTTCAAAAAGGAAATCAATGGGCGATATTTCCCACAGAAATGTGGAACAGTTTTGATGTGCTCCGCTTCTATGATCCTAATTACAGACATATGGATAAGAGTAGGCCACTCCTCCCTTTCAGCCTGCTCTATCATTCATTATGATCACAACTGATCTGATCCTAACTTCAACTCGACATTCCTGTATATCCTCCATAATCTTTCATCCTCTTGGCAATCAAGAATCTGTCCATCTCTGTCTTACTAATATTTTAAAATGCTGCATTCACTGTCTTTTGAGGAAGGGAATTCCAAAGACTCTCAAACATTTAAGAGAAAATGTTTCCTCATCTCCATCTTTAATGGACAACCTTTTGTTTTTAAAATATGATCCCTAGTCCTAGATTCTCCCATAAGTAGGAAACATCCTTTCAATGTCTGCCTGTTAAGTCCCCTCAGGACCTTTTATGTTTGAATGAAGCCATGTCATAACATAGAACATAACAGCGCAGTACAGGCCCTACGGCCCTCGATGTTTTGCCAACCTGTGAAACCAATCTGAAGCCCATCTAACCTACACTATTCGATTATTGTTTATATGTTTATCCAATGACCATTTAAATGCCCTTAAAGTTGGCGAATTGGTAACTCTACTAAACTCCAAAGGGTATGGGCCTGGCCTATATATTGGCTTTCACAATACATTAATACCTTCTGTAAGTGCAATAACCATTACTGTGCACAGTACTCCAGATGTACTCTCACCAATGCCCTGTAAAACTGAAGCATAATATCTCTACTTTTACATTCAATTCCTCTTACAATCAAACATAACCTTTCTATTAGCTTTCCAGGTGATATACTCTTCTTGCACACTATCATTCTATGATTCATGCACTAAGCTACCCAGATCCCTCTGCATCCCAGATCTCTGCAACCTCTTACCATTTAGGTAATATGTTTGGTTTTTTTCATTTTTCCCACATGATATTTCCATTCTTTGCCCGCTCCCATAACCTAACTATATCTCTTTGTGGGTTCCTTTTGTCCACTTCACAACTCACTTTCCTAACTTTCTTTGTGTCATCAGCAAATTCAGTCCCTTCGTCCTTCATTTATCACCAAGGAGGCCATAGAGTCATAGAGTTGTACAGCATAGAGACAGACCGTTTGGCCCAACTCATCCATGCCGGCCAGAAATTTTAAATTAATCTAGTCCCATTTGCCAGCCTTTGGTCCATATCCTTCCAAGTCCTTCCTACTTATGTACCCATCCATATTTAAATCTTAAGCCTTTTAAATCTTGTAATTGTACCTGCCTCCAATACTTCCTCTGGCAGCTCATTCCCTACACGCCCATCATCTGCTAGAACAAGTTGTTCCTTACTTCTCTTTTATATCTTTTCCTTCACACCTTAAACCTATGCCCTCTAGTTTTGGATTCCCTTACCCTGGGAAAAAGGTGTTGGCCATTCACCCTATCCATGCCATACATGATTTTATAAACCTCTATAAGGCCACCCCCCAACCTCCGATGCTCCAGGGAAAAACAGCTCCAGCCAATTCAGCCTCTCCCTATAGCTCAAACCCTCCAACCCCAGTAACATCCTTGTAAATCCTTTTAGTCCATTCAGATCTCTCTGCAGCTCAGAACTCCGCAATCTCTTATCGTTTAGATAACATGTTTTTCTCAGTCTCCTGCCAAAATAGACAGTTTCACACTTTCCCACATTGTACTCCAGATCTTTTCCCACTCACTTAACCTCCCTATTAACCTTTGTAGGCTGCTTTTTTCTACTTCACAACTCACTTTCCAACCTAGCTTTGTGCCATTGGCAAATTCAGTCCCTTTATCCGACATTTATCACCAAGGGTGGAGGGTGAGATGTGGTGAGCCAGACTGTTTTGCACAGGGGTGGTGGGGGGAACAACATGGAGAGGCAGATGCCCTTGAACAATAGATTCACGGCAGCATTGGCGAGGTTTATAATCCATGAGGTAAAAACAATGACTGCAGCTGCTGGAAACCAGATTCTGGATTAGTGGTGCTGGAAGACCACAGCAGTTCAGGCAGCATCCGAGGAGCAGCGAAATCGATGTTTCAGGCAAAAGCCCTTCATCAGGAATAAAGGCAGTGAGCCTGAAGCGTGGAGAGATAAGCTAGAGAAGGGTAGGGGTGGGGAGAAAGTAGCATAGAGTACAATGGGTGAGTGGGGGAGGGGATAAAGATGATAGGTCAGGGAGGAGAGGGTGGAGTGGATAGGTGGAAAAGGAGCTGGGCAGGTAGGACAAGTCCAGATAAGTCATGGGGACAGTCATGGGGAAGTTTGGAACTAGGGTGAGGTGGGGGAAGGGGAAATGAGGAAACTGTTGAAGTCCACATTGATGCCCTGGGGTTGAAGTGTTCCGAGGTGGAAGATGAGGCGTTCTTCCTCCAGGCGTTTGGTGGTGAGGGAGCGGCGGTGAAGGAGGCCCAGGACCTCCATGTCCTCGGCAGAGTGGGAGTGGGAGTTGAAATTTGGGCCACGGGGCTGTGTGGTTGATTGGTGCGGGTGTCCCGGAGATGTTCCCGAAAGCGCTCTGCTAGGAGGTGCCCAGTCTCCCCAATGTAGAAGAGACTGCATCGGGAGCAATGGATACAATAAATGATATTAATGGAATTGCAGGTAAAACTTTGATGGATGTGGAAGGTTCCTTTAGGGCCTTGGATAGAGGTGAGCGAGGAGATGTGGGCGCAGGTTTTACAGTTCCTGCAGTGGCAGGGGAAGGTGCCAGGATGGGAGGGTGGGTTGTAGGGGGGCGTGGACCTGACCAGGTAGTCACAGAGGGAACGGTCTTTGTGGAAGGCGGAAAGAGGTGGGGAGGGAAATATATCCCTGGTGGTTTATAATCCATAGCCAATACGCCTTCTTGACCACAGTTAGTCCGTGTTCAGTGGAGGCTCACTGAAATGGTGAGAAGTGTTCTGAAACATCAAGAGGAAATATTCTAACGTGATACCAACACAGAAAATGCAGGTGAAACTCAGTAGGTTAGACAGCATCTGCGGAGAGAGAAATAGAGAGGAAGAGAGTTCAAGTCCAGTATGAGTCTTCTTCAGAGTGGCAGAAGCACCAACTGAATTTCTCCAGCATTCTCTATGTTTGTTTCAGATTTCCAGCATCCATTGTCTTTTGCCTTAATGTCAATTGATATTTGGTTAATGCAGCACAGAGGGATTATCCACTGGTGCCAGTATTGAGATGTAAGCATTCATTGTTAATATCGTGGAAAGGACCCTGAATAAAATACAAGACAAGAATAGAAGGACTTGATTTAGGAAAGAGTAGAAGGAGTATGGAAAGAGTTCCCAGAGGAAGTGGTGGAGGCTGGTACAATTACAACTTTTAAAAGGCATCTGGATGGGTATATGTATATTAAGGGTTTAGATGGACATGGGCCAAGTGCTGGAAAATGGGACTAGATTAGGTTAGGATATTTGGTTGGTATGGATGAGTTGGACCGAATGGTCTGTTTCCATGCTGTACAGCTGTATGACAATGACGCGGTGTGGATTTGAGGTGGAAAACGGGCTTGAGGAATCGATTTTGGACGGCAGAGCTGGCTGGCCTACTGGAACGA
Source organism: Chiloscyllium punctatum (assembly GCF_047496795.1). NCBI lineage: Eukaryota > Metazoa > Chordata > Chondrichthyes > Orectolobiformes > Hemiscylliidae > Chiloscyllium > Chiloscyllium punctatum. Next base: position 30,901,034 of record NC_092754.1, read on the forward strand.
CCGCTTCACGACAATCGTGTCTTTGTTGTCTCTGAGTCACAGGATTTGGGGTCTAGACCCACTCCAAGGATCAGGTACAGAAATCAAGGCAGTTCAGCGCATTGCTAAGGGAGCACTACACTGTCAGAGATGCCAACTTGAAGGTGAAGCATTAATCTGACCAAGCCTTCTTGCATAAATATAAACCATCCTTTGGCAGTATTTTGAAGAAGCTGTTCTGGCTATGTGTTTTTGTCTTCCAATCAACAGTACAATTAGAGATAATGGGATTATTGTCACAATGGATGATTGTTGGGCATTATTTGGTTACCTGCATTTCCTGTGTTACAATATTGACCACATTTCAAAAATGGCTAACCAACTGTACAGTGCTTTGAGATGTCCAGTGGCCATGAAATTCCAATAGAAGTACAAGCCTTTATTTCTTTTACTGTATTCCCGTATTCTCAGAGAAATCATTTTCTAAGTTATATATTTTTATTTTAGAAAGTAGATTGCAAGGTTGAGAGCTTCCTGAAAGGGCAGCCAGGTGGTGCGAAGGGAGGCTGCCAAAGCATTGGGCTCCCATTTATCATCCCATGGTCAGAGCAGAGAGTCAGGGAAATGCTATTGACCTGAGCAAAGAAGCAGGAACTGGGCTTTAATTCAGAATTCAGAATTTAATCATGAGTCATAAGATTATTAAAATTTGTCTGACTCTATAATAGATTAATTGGTAAAGAAAGATTTCATGTGGGTTGCCCTTTGAATTCGTTCTTTGTCGTGTGAGGAAGGTTAGATGCTTGCAGGACGTAATTTGTTGATTGCTAAAAGCACAACTGAAAGACATGTTAGTCATAAATGTCCAGTGCTGTTGAGATTAGCATTTGCGACGTGATAGCTGATGAATTTGACAGCTTCATATGTCCCTGTTGAAGGTTCCAATTCCTGGAAAGAATCCTGTCAGTTCAATATTTGAACATCACACAAGGCAACCCATCCAACCTCATCTGTTTACTTGCAGCAGTGGCAATTGGTGTATAATGTGCTAGATTGCACGGAGATTGGAGTCAAAGCTCCCCTTTCTTTAGAGAACAGGGTTCTGTGGTTGCACAGTTCACAGGCACCAGATCTTTAAACTTGGCCGAAATTAACATTGCATTGTAGTTTCTTCTTTCATTTCCTGGCTAGTGATTCACTGAGGAATGGGCACACTTGACAGCAAAGATAGGGATAGGGAATGAGTTTGATAGGTTGGTTGTGTAACCACTTATGAAACATGGTGGGAAGTAGGAATAGAGTGGGACTTTACCTGCAGATGACATGAACAGTGGTGTAAACAGATTGGATCCAATTCATTTCCCTTGTGCATTTTTCATGGACGCAATGAGCTAAATGGCTTGTTCCCATTCTGTAATATCCCAATACAGCTGGAGATTAAACATGTTGCACAGTTCTTCCTTCTAACATCTCATACCAACCCGAAGAAACAAGGAAAGGCAACACTGAGGCCGAGATAGAAGAGGAACGGGGTGGGTGGGAGACTTGGTATCCTGAGAGGAGTGGGAGGTCAGAGGTAGGGTGAAGAAGGGAGAAAGAGCATCGAAATTCCTAACCCTACCTTGCATTGTAATGGTTGCAATGGGTTGTGTTGGGAATGTGCAGTAGTAACCAATTTTCTCAGTACCAATTCCCCACCCTCCTCAATAGAATCGCTTCCTCACCCACTCCCCGCCCCTCCCCATCCTCACCGGTAGCAACTACTACTGTAAGATATGGAAGACAGGAAGGCTACTGTATGCAGTCAGAGAATGACCAGTCACAAGATGGGAAAATGCTGAGGAGAAGTGGAAAGCTACATCCTGGTATCAAACAGATAGTTGTCAACATGGTGCACAGAATAAAGAGAAATAGGAGAAAGACTTCAGCTAGCTACCACTGACAGAACATTGGCAATCTCTGCCGAGTGATTACATGAAAATCATAGACTGGCTTCAGAGGTGACCCAATAGCCCTGACCCCAGCCCCAGGCAGGACCCTGTTACATTTTCCTAGTGATGCATGCCGTTAGTGTACCATTGCCCTGGTGTATAGTCCCATCAAATTCAGGCCCATCATCCTTCTCTGACACCTAACCACAAAACAATTGCCAACAGCCTCAATATCAGATGACAGGTCATCATTACTGTGAGAATATTTCTACTCTCCACAAAGAGTACTCAAAGTAACAATTCCAATGCAATTACTCTGTATATTTGAGCTAACGCATATTCTGACGCGCGCAATTTTATATTTTAATATTGAAGGGGGGGGGTTACTCATTTTGATTAACCTTCCCAAAATCCTTTGGGGAGTAAGTAATCTGCTCACCACAAATCAATATTACAATAATATTTGAAATTACAGCAAACCTGGTCAGGGAATGTTACAACAGGGTTAGGTTGCTTTGAAGACTAATGTGAAAAGAATCCGTTTCGAAGTAGAGGGGATTTTGTGAAAACCGTTAAGATTTTTATGGATAATAATAATTTGGATATGAGAGTTTTCTGCAGGGCAGAGGACTAAACGTTTTGGACTAAATGTGGTCTGATCATGTGGTAGGTAAATTGTGACATGGATTTTGCAAAATAGCTTACTCCCTTGCTCCTGTTCCTGTTTATTTAGGATTACAGAGAACATACAGCATTGAAACGGTCAGTTGACCCATCTAATCCATGCCAGTGTTTATGCTCCACTTGAACCTCCTCTCATCTTTCCCCATCTCAATCATTCATTATAATTAACCCTTCTCTTACAAATATTTGTCTAGCTTCCCCTTAATTGCTTTCGTAATCACTTCAATCAGTCCCTGTGGTTTTGAGCTCCATATTCTCACCAGAAGTAATTTCTGAATTTTCTGCTGGTTTTCTTGCTGACTATGTTATATTGATGGCCTCCAGATTTGCTCTGTCTCACAAGGAAGTGTTCTCTGTGTATCCAACTTTATCGGAACATTTTATCATTTTTGGTCTACCTTCTGTTTTCAAGAGAAGATTCACAGATAACTTTATTTTTATTTTCATTTTTCTCAACTAAAAAACCTTTCAAAGTTAGCTGCTGAGGCCACTTTAGCAGAATGTGTCAGGCCCTACCCTACACTTTCCAGATAAACCTCGAGAAGGGATCATTAATTGGTACTGGTCTCCCATTTAAATAATCCAGAGGCCTACTGCGTGACTAAGGCATTTAACAAGGACAGCTAAATCTCAAGGCTCACAAATTTAGCTGTGGGTCCACCACCCATGCAGTTTGGCTATAGGCCATTTCACTGCTAAGGGGATATTCTTCACAATTATGTTATAATTGAGGAACAGGCATAACAAAAGCCAGTTTCTACTTGGTGATTCTTGTTGGAGCTATCTCTACATGGCTGTTATCAGTTTGACTATGGCACCATTCTGGCTATCCTGTTATTGAAAGCTTAAACATAGCTGCAAGGCCCAGGTACAATGGTCAGTCTGTGCCTTCACTAAATTACATTGAACAAGGTTTCTGTGGTTTCTAGCCTGCGGTACTGTATCCAGTGAGGAATCAACAGCTAATTGAACTGTGTCCAACAAGAAGTGAATAGCTTCTGGAGAGAAGGGGAAAATTGATGGCGAAAGGAATCACAAGTACTGAGCAATAAATAATGCCAGCAAATTAGTCTGCTGTTTTTTCCTAATCAATCATGGGTTATAATTGTAGTTACAGCAGAATTCCACCGACCCTGTGTTAATCTATTTCAAAGCACAGAACATGCTAATTAGCTGCAATCCATCTTTGAGTAAGTAGTTATAGTGCTTAGTACTTCACCTTTACCTTTGACCCGAACAGCTGCAATAGATCCTTCTCAACATGAGAGCGGACATTTAATGCATTCTACTCAACAGCAGATTCAAAACCAGCCATTCTGATTTTATCATTCTTTGTAAAAGATTTGTCAGGCATCATAGTCAAACTGATCCCCTCAGACACTGAGGGATAAATGATTTGGATGCAAGCATAAAAGGTACAGTTAGTAAGTTTGCAGATGACACCAAAATTAGAGATGTAGTGGACAGCAAAGAGGGTTACCTCAAATTACAACAGAATCTTGACCAGATGGGCCAATGGGCAGAGAAGTGGCAGATGGAATTTAATTCAGATAAATGCGAGGTGCTGCATTTTGAGAAAGCAAATCTTAGTAGGACATATACACTTAATAGTAAGGTCCTAGGGAGTGTTGCTGAACAAAGAGACCTTGGAGTGCAGGTTCATAGCTCCTTGAAAGTGGAGTCGCAGGTAAATAGGATAGTGAGGAAGGCATTTGGTATGCTTTCCTTTATTGGTCAGAGTATTGAGTACAGGAGTTGGGAGGACATTGGTTAGGCCACTGTTGGAATATTGCATGCAATTCTGGTCTCCTTCCTATCGGAAGGATGTTGTGAAACTTGAAAGGGTTCAGGAAAGATTTATAAGGATGTTGCCAGGATTGGAGGATTTAAGCTATGGAGAGAGGCTGAACAGGCTGGGGCTGTTTTCACTAGAGTGTCAGAGGCTGAGGGGTGACCTTACAGAGACTTACAAAATTATGAGGGGCATGGATAGGGTAAATAGGCAAGGTCTTTTCCCGGGGTCGGGGAATCCAGAACTAGAGGGCATAGGTTTAGAGTGAGAAGGCAAAGATATAAAAGAGACTTATGGGACAACTTTTTCACACAGAGGGTGGTACGTCTATGGAATGAGCTGCCAGAGGAAATGGTGGAGGGTGGTACAATTGCAACATTTAAGAGGCATTTGGATGGGTATATGAATAGGAAGGGTTTGGAGGGATATGGGCCGGATACTGGCAGGTGAGACTAGATTGGGTTGGGATATCTGGTCAGCATGGACGGGTTGGACCAAAGGGTCTGTTTCCATGCTGTGCATCTCTATGACTGTATGATAGAATTACCTACAATGCGGAAACAGGTCATTCAGCCCATACCGATCCACCAAAGAGCTTCCCACCCAGACCCACCTCCACCCCTGTAACCCTACATTTCCCATGGCTAATCTATATAGCCTGCACATCCCTGGACACTAAGGGCAATTTAGCATGGCCAATCTATCTAACCTGCACATCTTTGGACTGTGGGCGGAAACTGGAGCACCCAGAGGAAGCCCACGTAGACAGAGGGAGAACGTGCAAACTTCACACAGGCAGTCCCCAAGGGTGGAATTGAACCCAGGTCCCTGGAACTGTGAAGCAGTAGTGCTAACCACTGAGCTGCTGTGCCGCCCCCTACTGCGAATCAGTTAAATGAGAGTTACACCAATGTCAGATTTTAACTGTCTGATTTGAAGCATTTTGTCGTTATAATGTACTTTGTCTATTACGGCACATCCTCTTTTCTCAATAGTTCTGCCTGTGTCGCAAAGGGTGCAGAACTATTCAGGTGGACCCACTGAGTCTCCGGGCTTGCCTATGTGACACGTCTTCACGAGAGTGGGAAATAAGATTATCTTCTGTTTGCAGTGCGTCCCTCCAGTACAGGATGAGGTGTAAATGCCACCTGATTATCAGGCTGCCTTCAAGCAGTTGGCACAGAGCCCACACAGCTTGTCCCTGTAACCAGCTGAGTTGCTGTTCAGCAGCTTTGGCAGATGAAAGGACGAACAGATGTTTCAGCGAGAATCAAAATGTTTGGCAATTCCTTTCTGGAGCTCTGCGTGCTGTAGTTGGTTAGTGAGTTGTCGCTTAGCCCTCAGGGATACCAGTTCAAATTTGGGCCTGTCTGACAGGACGTGAATCTCCGAGGGTCTCAAGGAAAGGAATCCAAAGCCAGTGCTGCAATAGATTGAAATGACTCGATGTGATGTCAAGCCCTGAGTGGAAGGATAGTGCCTGTTACTTCCAGGGTCTTAATGTTGTCAATCTCAGCCAGAGAACGACAGGGAAGGGAATGGTGGGAGGTAAGAGGAGGGTTGAGACTCCAGTAGTTGCACCTCCATCAGGAGTACAAGAATTAAAAGAGAAATAAATTCTTGGGCCTTGCTCGCGCATTGCTAACAGCTTTGGATGCGCTGGGATCAATACTCTAAATCTAAGCCAAAAAAAAATACAGTACAGCTTGGTTGAAAAGCAAATTAACAGCCTTTGAAAGCTTATGTCCTTGTCCATCACAGAGGATGCTGGACACAGCACTGTCATCTCCTAGATTAAAAAAAAGGAGTACTTTTTTTCAATAATGGGTTGCTGGCTGGGAAAGCAATTCCTGAGCTGTGTCGCATCTCGCACTGGGTTCGGTTCGGCTTTTAGACCATGTGCTTCCTCTGGGCTGAGGGCCAAATGCCAGATTCAGCTCAGGCTCGCTAACCCTGCTTTAATTCACAAGCAGCAATGAGCTGCTACTGCCACCATTTTCACTGCCGATGGGCAATCCTGGATCATGACCAGCGACCAACCTAATATCCTGATGTTTCTATGTGCAGCAAGATTCCAAAAAAACTGGAAGTAAGTTGAATAACCAGTTAAGTAGGTTTATTAGTGAGAGGAACATTGGCCAGGATCGAGATTGGAAGCTGACTGTTCCTCTTCAGTTGGAGTCCTCTATTCCTTCATGGTCAGCTAGACAACACTCTGGTTTAACATTTTATCTGAACAGCAGCACCTATTGCAATACCCACTCCTTCGGTGTTGCTATAAAGGCAGCAGCGCATGTTATATATAAGTTTTTTTAGCATTCTAATACTCGGGGTGATGGGTCATGTCAGATATTGGACTTCTAAAAACCTGTAACCTGAGCCTTAAACAAGTTTAAAGTGACTAGGAGAAAGTGAGGACTGCAGAACGTGTGGTGCTGGAAAAGCACAGCAGGTCAGGCAGCATCCGAGGAGCAGAAGAGTCAACGTTTCAGGCATAAGCCCTTCATCAGGAATGTGGAGGCATGAAGGAGGCTGAGAGATAAATAGGAGGGTGGGAGTGGAGTTTTTGGAGAAGGTAGCTGGGAAGGTGATAGGTAGATGCAGGTGATGGTCATAGGTTGGAGGGGCGGGTGGAGCAGATAGGTGGGAAGGACGATGGACAGGTAGGACAGTTCAAGAGGGTGGTGCTGAATTGGAAGGTTGTATGTGTGTTAAGGTGGGGGGAGGGGAGAAGAGGAAACTGGTGAAATCGACGTTGATGCTGTGTGGTTGGAGGGTCCCAAGATGGAAGATGGCTGTTCTTCCTCCAGGCTTCAGGTGGCTTGGGTTTGGTGGTGGAGGCGGCCCAGGAATTGCAAGTCCTTGGTGGAATTAGAGGGAAGTTGAAATGGTTGGCCACAAGCTGGTGGGATTGTTTAGTTCATGTGTCCCGGAGATGTTCTCTGAAATGTTCTGAGTTGGTGTCCTTACTCCCCAATGTAGAGGAGACCACACCAAGAGTAATGGACACAGTAGATGAGGTGTTTGAAAGTGCAGGAAAATCTTTCCTGAATATGGAAGGGCCTTCAATGATGGAGGTGTAGGCACAGGTTTTACATCTCTTTCAGTGGCAAGGGAAGGTGCTGGGAGTGGAGGGTGGGTTGGTGGGGGGGCGTGGACCTAGCTAGGGAGTCATAGAGGGAATGGTCTCTGTAGAATGTTGACAGGAGTGGGGAGGTTTAAAACCTGTGCCCACACCTTCCCCTCACCTCTGTCCAAGGCCCCAAAGCATCCTTTCACATTTGGAAGAGAGTTTCCTGTACATCCAAACACCTCATCGACTGTGTCTGTTGCTCCCAATGTGGTCTCTACACTGGGGAGTCAGGAGGCCAGCTCATGAAATGTTTCTGGGAACATTTCTGGGACACATGCACTAAGCAACCCCATTGCCCCATGGCTGAAAACTTCAGCTCCCCTTCCCACTCCACCAAGGACATGCAAGTCCTGGGCCTCCTCCACTCCAAATCCTAGCCACCTGATGCCTAGAGGAAGAACGCATCATCTTCTGCCTTGGGACCTCCAACCACATGGCATCAATGTCAATTTCACCACTTCCCTCATTTCCCCTCCCCCCACCTTATTCCAGTTCCACCTCTCTAACTTGGCACCACCCTCTTGAACTGTCCTACCTGTCTATCATCCTTCCCATCTATCCACTTCACCCTCCCTCCGACCTATCACCATCACCCCTCCACTATCATCTGCCTATTACCTTCCCAGCTACCTTCCCACCTTCCCCACCCCCACCCTCCTATTTATCTCTCAGCCCCCTTCATGCCCTGACATTCCTGATGAAGGGCTTAAGCCCGAAACATCGATTCCCCTGTTCCTCGGATGCTGCCTGACCTGCTGTGCTTTTCCAGTGCCACACTTTTTGACCCTTAAATAAGTTTGGCAGCTTTTGCTGATCAAATGTTTACCCTCCTCCTTCTGTGTTTAATACTGACAGAATGGTCAAGCCATCAAGCTTCTTCTTCTGTTCGCCAACAAGGTGCCCACAGCCAACAGTGAGATGGTATTTAGAGGCTGAAGAATTGTATGTGTGGAGGCCATGTCCACTAGCACCATTCAGTGCTGTCAATCCTTGTTAGTCTAAGTCACTGATACCAGGGGGAAGGCGATCCACATGAAGCCTTTGGCAGGAAAGAGACTTGGTTTCACTAAACAAGAGTATGTTTGTTGCATCATAATTAATAGCTAATTATGTTAAATCTGAGTTATATGAGACTCTCTTGTGAGACCCCAGGTTAGACATAGGAGTAAGTAAACAGTTTAGCTACGTGGAACTTAACACTTAACCTTGAACTTTGAACTGGTTTGCTTTTAGGAGAAAGTGAGGACTGCAGATCAGAGCTGAAAAATGTATTGCTGGAAATCCCTCCTCCCTACCTTTTATCTCAGCCCGCTTGGCACACCTTTCTGAAGAAGGGCTTATGCCCGAAACGTCAATTCTCCTGAAACTGGTTTGTTTTTGTCAGGAACAATCCTTTATATCTTGATGGGTTAACTTATCCCTTGATGAAAGACTCACATTATTCCAAGGAAGGTCTGCCAAACTGTGCACCAATCCAGGATTGGGAATAACATCAGTGGGGCCTTTGTCTGGAATTGAAACCATGGATGTGAAGTCCCACCCAGCAAAGGCTGCCAGCCAAATAGCTAGTGCTACGAGGGGGGATGTGGCCACTGTTGGAAGAGCATCCTTGGGCCCCAAAGTTGTAGTGAACCTGGTGAGTAGAACAGAGTGCGGTGAGTGGCCAGTGTTGGGACCCACAGGGAGAGGGGAACAAGGGGATTGGAGGCAAGGCAAAGGCAGCCCCTGCCCTACATCCAGTCCCTTGTTCAGAAACCATTCTTGGATTTTCCGGCAGCCAGGCAATTGTTTTTGAAGCATAGGTGGGAGCTGTGTTTGAGGACCCTGCAGAATACCCATCATAACAGCTTCCAGAGGAATTACCTGGGAAATTTAAAATCCCATTCACCAATTCCCCTTCAACTGGAACCCTCTGAAAACATCCTTGCAAACTGGGAAATTCCGTGTCTCCCACTGCAGTTAACTCCTGAGCAACTACTAAACTGAATCCCAATTTACCTCACACATCCTCACCTGCATTCCCCTTGACCTCTAATGTCCTGCAACTACAGGTGACACTCTCCTTGGGTTTGTGTGGTTTCCTCTGGGTGCTTTGGTTTCCTCCCACAGTCCAATGATGTGCATGTTAGGTGACATGGCCATGCTAAATTGCTCTTAGGGTTCTGGGATGTGTAGGTTAGGTGTATTAGTCGGGGGTAAATGTAGAGTAACAGGGTAGGGGAATGGGTCTGGGTGGGTGCTCTTTGGAAAATCAGTGTGGATTTGTTGGGCCAAATGGCCTCTTTTGCACTGTAGGGATTCGATGAGATAGTCCACCAAATCCTGTACATCACCAAGACCCTGACAACATGCCCTTCCCCCAGTACTTAACATATCCCCATCCCTGGGACACAGCACCCCCATTCCCCCCGAGCCATCCTCACCTCCTCCCCCCCATTGGACTCCAACTCCAGACTCAAGTCCTAACCCTATCTTCTAGTACCCCTAACTCACAGTTACTTTCTGGACATAACCTTTCACAGGGGCTGTCTATAACGGTGGGCCTTTTAATATACACAGTAAAGCAACAATTGGTGTAGTAAAGTGGATGCAGTTTGTTCAATATATAAGGGACCTAGTTTATGGAAGTACTATTCCACGACTCTGAAGGAGCCCTGGTTGTAATCTCCCACCAGAAAATGTGGATCTCTTTCATTTCATAAAAAAAACAACTGAATGTGACTGTCACTCCTCAGAAAATCCAGCCTTTTGAGTGTCTTTCCTCAAGAAACACAAGAATTGACAAGTTGCCTGTGGGCTAGTAGCTATCAGGAAGGCTGAATGGCGACAGACCCATTGCAGCTGAGATAATCCAGGCCGCCGTTTCTCTGTGGACCTTCTGCCCAGATATACGTCCTCCCCCACCCATTATGTGCCCTTCCCTACCTCCAAACTCACCATCTCCTCATGGAGCTCCTAATATCATAGAATCCCTACAGTGTGGAAGCAGGCCATTTGGCCCATCAAGTCCACACTGATTTTCTGAAGAGCATCCCACCCCACCCTAACTTATCCCTCTATTTCCTAATCCAGTGAACCTGCACAACTTTGGACTGTGGGAGGAAATCCACGCAGGGATAATGTGCAAACTCCACACAGAGGGTTACCCAAGGCTGGAATTGAACCTGGGTCCCTGGTGCTGTGAGGCAGTGGTGCTAACCACTGAACCAGCGTGCTGCCCATGTACTTACAATGATAACCAATAGGGATTTGTAACAAAAAAATAGGTTACTAACTGAGAAATATCATCAGATTGCAAGGTTATATTTAATAATGTCTGTGTTGTAATACCCAATGATTACCTGTTACTGTGTCATTTAAACAGCCTGTTAATATGCTGTTTAAAGGTGCTTAAAGTGTGACACCGAGTTATTTAGACACAAACCTAGGGCCTGGAAATGGCATGTTTAAAAACACTGCTATACAAAATGAGATCTTATATTTAAAATCAACAGAAAATGGATGCTGAGTGGTTGAAGGTGCGTTAGTAGGGGGTTAAGTGAAACATGAATCGCAGAGACTGGTTGGTTTGGTCTCTGAAGTTGAAGATAGAAGTAGAAAGCAAGTCTTAAAGTGGGAGATCCAGAGTGTAACATGGTGATTGAAAGCACTTGCACCAAAGCTGGATGCAGACCAGAAATGAGAATTTTCAAATAGCTCTGTTGGCAGGGTTATGGAGGATGGCAAGATAGGTAAGCAGCAATTAATACTAGACAAGACATTTACAACAGCTGCGGACACATTACAGCCTGTGAAAGATCCTTGAGAAGTGATTAGACTAGATTCCTCAGCGTGTGGAAACAGGCCCTTCAGCCCAACAAGTCCACACTGACCCTCCGAAGAGAACCCACTCCCTCTGACTACTGTACCAAACACTATGGGCAATTTAACATGGCCAATTCACCTGACCTGCACATCTTTGTGATCGTGGGAGGATACCCACGCACACACGGGGAGAATGTGCAAACTCCACATAGACAGTCGCCCGAGGCTGGAACCGAACCTGGGACCTTGCTGCTGTGAGGTAGCAGTGCTAACCACTGCACCACTGTGCCACCTAAGTGAATGACGAACTGGACTATAGTCTAAGTCAGTTGGTGTGAAAGGGTTAACTTTGAAGACATAACATAGTTTCACCCATTGAGATTATTCCTGGTGAAGGGCTCCTGCCTAAAATGTAGATTTTCCTGCTCCTCGGATGCTGCCTGACCTGTTGTGCTTTTCTAGCACCTCTCTAATCTTGACTCTAATCTCCAGCATCTGCAGTCCTCACTTTCGCCTAGCTATATTTAACAGTCTGGGAGGAGCTAGTCAGCTCTAGTTGTCTGTGTTTTGCTGTGATTTATGTTAGTCTTAGCTTGATTGTAAACACCCATGTAACTTAAGTTAGTCTAACAGTGCATTTTACTGAATGTAATGTAGTTAACCAATTTTAAGCTAATGAAGCCTTTTGTCTGAATTACCATGTAACAAGCTACTTTGTTTCTCAAGTATGTGCCTCTTTTGCAAAATTCCGAACAGCGGTTAATACTTCACCATTTGATATAAGCGGACCCCATAGACAAGTATTAGAAGAGCTCATGGCAGTATTTAATCAAAGATGATTTGACCATGATGGGTGCTAGCAGAGATATCTCTCACAACCTAGACCATTCAGCCCCTTTGACCTGTTCCATCTTGATGGTTAAAGAATGCTTATCACCTGGAATTCATACCCTTACAGTGTATCTCCACCTCACCTGGTTGAGGGCTCTTGTGGTACATTTGGCTACGCAGACCTGGGTTCAAGTTCCACCTGCTCTAGAGGTGTGTAGTAATATCTATGAACAGGTTAATCTTTTTATCAAAAAACTCACCAGATCACCAGAACTTAATTTCCTCTTTAATCCTTGGCTTTTAAAAATGAAACTGGCTGCAAACTAATCATCGCTTCACATTTTACCTCGTCATCCCGTCCACTTCTCTTTAATTGTCCTTTACCTCAGGCTGCGGCCTTTCTGCTGTATTTTGGTCAAACTTAAATAAATCAATATCCCACTCCCCATATCCCACTTAACATATGATGGACGTCTGAGGATCCTGGGATTGTGTTCGTTAGAGTTTAGAAGGTTGAGGGGAGATCTAATAGAAACTTACAAGATAATGCATGGCCTAGAAAGGGTGGATGTCAGGGGGGGATACTAGGACTCATTAGCACAGCCTTAGAATAACAGGGTGTCAATTTAGAACAGAAATGAGGAGACATTTCTTCAGCCAGGGAGTGGTGGGTCTGTGGAATTCATTGCCACGGAGTGCAGTGGAGGCTGGGACGTTAAATGTCTTCGTGGCAGAGATTGATAAATTCTTAATCTCGCAAGGAATAAGGGATACAGGGAGAATGTGGGTAGATTAGATTAGATTACAGTGTGGAAACAGGCCCTTCGGCCCAACAAGTCCACACCGACCCGCCACCCACTCATACCCCTACATTTACCCCTTACCTAACACTACGGGCAATTTAGCATGGCTAATTCACCTGACCTGCACATCTTTGGACTGTGGGAGGAAACCGGAGCACCCGGAGGAAACCCACGCAGACACGGGGAGAACGTGCAAACTCCACACAGTCAGTCGCCTGAGGCAGGAATTGAACCCGGGTCTCTGGCGCTGTGAGGCAGCAGTGCTAACCACTGTGCCACCGTGCCGCCCACAAGTGGGTAAGTGGAGTTGAAATGCCCATCAGCCATGATTGAATGGTGGAGTGGACTCAATGGGCCGAATGGCCTTACTTCCACTCCTATTTCTTATGGTCTTATGGTCCCCCTCTCACACATAATTTACTCTTACCAGCAATCCATTCCTTTGGAAAATAACTATCGACATGCCAACTTCTTAAAATGACAGTTTTGTTTTGAATTCATTCACAAGATGAAGTCATTGCTTTCTAGGCCAGCATTTATTGCCCATCCCTAATTACCTAGAGGATAGTTAAGAGTTAACCACATTGCTGTGGGACGTGTAGTCCAGACCAGGTAAGGATGGAAGTTTCCTTCCCTAAAGGACATTAATGGACCAAATGTGTTTCTTCCCCAACCATCATTAAACTCTTAATTCCAATCTATTGTTTTTTAATTGAATTCAAATTGCACTATCTGCCATCGTGGGGTTCGAACCTGGGTCCCCAGAACATTATTTGAGCCTCTGGATGAACAGTAAGGTTAAAATCAACTACAGATGCTGGAGATCAGAGTCGAGAGTGTGGTGCTGGGAAAGCACAGCAGGTCAGGCAACATCCGAGGAGCAGGAGAATCAACGTTTCAGGCAAAAGCCATTCCTGATGAAGGGCTTATGCCCGAAATATTGATTCTCCTGCTCCTGAAATGCTGCCTGACCTGCTGTGCTTTTCCAGCAACACACTCTCACTTCTGGATGAACAGTTCAGCGATAATACAGCTTGGCCGTTGCCTCCTCCTGTGCAGGTAGTGTGTCCGTTATCTGCACAGGGTGTGTACACTAGCACGTGGAGAAGTGCCTGCCTTCATTTCAGAAGTTTGAATTTCTTTTCTGCAATCCCCCACCCTATCCTAATGATACTGACCAGTTCTGAAAAAGGGTCTTTGGACCCAAACTGTTAACTCTGGTTTCTATCCACAGATGCGGCCAGACCTGCTGAGCTTCTCTAGGAATTTCTGATTTTGAATCTGACTTTTGTGGTGAGACAATTAACGGGTGTCAGGTAAAGTAGCCACAGTCTAGACAAAACCTAGGGCTGGGCTCTCATTACAAAAGGTTAACTGGTGGTGGTTTAATCTGAGGGTTACTATACCTCAGGTGAGGGGAGAGGTTGAGAAGGAGAGTCCTTTGTGAGAACTTCAGCCACCACAAGAATTGAAACTATGCTGTAGGTATCACTCTGCAACACAAACTAGCTGTCCAGCCAACTGAGCTAACCAAAAACATAAAGCAAAAAAATGTGGATGTTGGAGATCAAGAATAAAAACAGAAATTGTTGGAGAAACTCAGCAGGTCTGGCAGCATCTGTGGGAAGAAAGCAGAGTTAATATTTCGATTCCAGTGATTCTTGAACTGCTATGAATGCGTTTTGTGTTATAGAGTACATTGCACAACTGTATGTCCTAAAGCACTTTACAGCAGTAACCTCCTTCGAAAGTGCAGTCACTGCTGTAATGTCAAAAATTCAGCAGTCAATATATGAATTGCATGTTTCTCAAAAACAGCAAACATAATTTTGATCAGATTATTAAGATCATGTTCTTTTATTTTTCTGTATTCATGCTTGCAGATTGAAATGGGAAAAGGACTGTTTTGAAAACCAGAGATTGTTGAAGGATTTTTTAAAAAATCAAGTTACCTGACCCTCATTACAAGTGCTGTTTACATAGCTGTATGTTCAAGCAGTTGGTGAGGAGGATGAGATGAAGACAAGGAGCATATGCAAATGAAGCTTTGGCTAGCAATAATTAGCTGACTGGTCTGTAGACTACTGACAATTGATCAATACAAAGACTAAGCAACTATGTGATTGACTCCCAGATGTTATAGTTTCGGGGTATGAATATTTCCATTAGATCTCTGCAAGGGCAGGAGCTGTCCCTTTTTTCTGCAGTAAAATCCATTTAAGCTTGAAGAAAGGTGATTTTTGTTTTCGCATTTAGCAGCTATTGCAAGCTTGGGCTGTTAACCAGAGGCTCAATGCATGAATCAGCCACCGTGTACCTTCTGCAAACAAGTGAAAGTATCTGAAGAAGAATCATGTAGCAACAAGTCCTGTCTCAATGAACTCTGTGAACATGGCCAATTGAACTACCTTCCCAATCTTACCTGTCACATCTAAGATTTTCTTTGCCCCATCTGTGTGTCTGTACATGTGTGCTGGGGAAGAGTTTATAAAGGGTTTGGAGTTTTAATTAGTCAAATTATATGTCAAGGGTTCATAATTGTTTATTTGTAGCTAAAATTTATTTATTTGATATTAATAGTCATTCTTTTCAAGTACAGAATACAAGTCAATGCTTTCTGCTAACATGAGCTGAAAGGACATGGGAATTGATGTTTTGATGAAATTAAATTTTGAAATTTTTCATAAAATTTTAAACATTTTTTATGATTTTGGGAAAAAATGAGGTTTGATATTCCCCAGGATGGCATAACAAGATATTCTGTTTTTGCCCTGTTAGTCACAGGAGAAAAATACTAGCTCGGAGGAGGGAAGATCTGCCTCAAAATTGGAACCTTGTGTATCCACTTTGGAGGGAGTATTGTACCATCAGCTGAGACTTTTGTGCTCAAAGCAGCTGGAATGGAATTCCTGCTTCAGGAGCAAGGATGTTGCTCTCTGAGCCAATGTTGACATAGAGTCATAGAGACATACAGCATGGAAACAGACCATTCGGTCCAACCAGCCCATGCTGACCATAATCCCAAATCAAACTAGTCCCACCTGCCTGCTCCTGGCCCATATTCCTCCAAACCTTTCCTATTCATGTACTTATCGAAGTGTTTTTTAAACATTGTAACAGCACTTACATAGAACATAGAACATAGAGCACGGAAAAGTACAGCACAGAACAGGCCCTTTGGCCCATGATGTTGTGCCGAGATTTAATACTAATGTAAAATAAAATAACTTAACCTACACACCCCTACATCCATCACTTCCTCAGGAAGTTCATTCCACATGCAAACCATCCTCTACTGAAAAAAATTGACTCAATTTCGTTTTTCAATTTCTCTCCTTTCATCTTAAAAATATGCCCCCTCCTCTTGAAATCCCCCATCCTCGGGAAAAGATACATACTGTTCTCCCTATCTATACTGCTCATGATTTTATAAACCCCAATAAGGTCACCTCTCAAACTCCTGCATTCCAGTGAAAAAAAGTCCCAGCCTACCCAGCCTCTCATTACAACTCAAACCCTCAATTCCCAGCAACATCCTGGTAACATTCTGGCTATTGAGGGAGTGCAGCGTAGGTTCACGAGGTCAATTCCTGGAATGGCAGGATTGCCTTACACGGAAAGACTGAAGTGACTGGGCTTGTGTACCCTTGAGTTTAGAAGACTGAGAGGGGATCTGATTGAAACGTATAGGATTATGAAAGGATTGGACACTCTGGCAGGAGGAAACATATTTCCGCTGATGGGGGAGTGCCGAACCAGAGGACACAACTGAAAAATACGGGGTAGACCATTTAGGACAGAAATGAGGAGAAACTACTTCACCCAGAGAGTGGTGGCTGTGTGGAATGCTCTGCCCCAGAGGGCAGTGGAGGCCCAGTCTCTGGATTCATTTAAGAAAGAATTGGATAGAGCTCTTAAAGATAGTGGAGTCAAGGGTTATGGAGATAAGGCTGGAACAGGATACTAATTGGGAATGATCAGCCATGATCATATTGAATGGCGGTGCAGGCTCGAAGGGCTGAATGGCCTACTCCTGCATCTATTGTCTATTGTCTATTGTCTATTGTCTATTGTCTACTGTCTATTGTCTAAATCTCTACTGAACCCTCTAGCTTAGTCATATCCTTCTGGGCCACCAGAACTGATTAGAAAGGATAATTTCAGAGGGTTCCAGTTGCAGGGGAATTTGCTAAAGTCTTGAAATCCCCCATCCTAGAGTAAAAGAACGCATACCATTAACCCTATCTACACCCCTCTTGCTTTTCTAAATCTCTGTAAGGTCACCTTTTAACCGCCTCTGCCCCAATGAGAAAAGTCCCAGCCTCTTGAACATTTTTCATGTAAGCATCTAAACATTGATCTTTAGGAGGCTATTTGTTGAGAAAAACGTCAACGTGAAAATTGTCAACGAGTGCAATAGAACCGATCAACAGCACCCTGCAAACATGTGGCTTCCATCACCTGGAAGGACAAGCACAGAAGATGTATATGAACACCATCTCCTGTGAGTTCCTCTTCCAATCAACCACCATCCTAACTTGGAAATAAATTATCATTCCTTCATTGTTGCGAGCTAAAAATTCTGGAACTCTCTCCCTAAAACAATTGCCGGTGTATCTACTTTTCATGGATTACAGTGATTGGAGAAAGCAGCTCACCATCACCTTCACAAAGACATTGAGGATAGGAGCTGGCCTAGCCAATGATGTCAACGTTCCCCAAAATGGGATGAATTAAATACATTAATTTAAATGAAGTAAAAAATGAGTTTAGAAATCAGAAATTGGAATTCAGATCTATCTCTGGGGTTACTGAAGCCAGTTGCAGTCCCTCGATCACTGTCCTGACTGAGGTCAACAAACAAATTGACACTTTGCTGATTTATATTGTCCAATTCCACACAAATCCATGTGTTTACCAACTTGTGCCATGAAGGAGCACCAGTAAGGATTAAAATACTGAGCAATGTTCTTGTCTTGCTCCCTGCTCCAGCCACAACAGAAGTGGCTATCTATCCTTTTCATCTCCTACTGACTACAGCATGACGATTAGACATCCATCTTTTTCAGTTCAGTTTGGCCACATGCCAAGTACAAAGCTCTGTCACAGAATGCTCGTAAAATCAAACTATACATCGTTTAAATCAAATCTATAGTATATCCAGCTGGACTCACATGCTGCATTGCTCATTTTCATATCTGAAGTCATTTGCAATGACTTGAGTATTGATATGCAAATTCACCTTCCTCCTGTATTAATTCTGTAAATGCAACCCATTTTTCTGAGGATATTTTTCACTGATTTTCAGCACAGATCCCAGACTTGGATGAACCTTACTTTCGAAATCAACTACTTGGAAATGCCCAGGTAAAGCCCTTGTAGGAACCTACAGCACAGAATGAGGCCATTCAGTTGATCAAGCTTATACTGGCTCTTTGGAAGCACAGTCATGGTTTGTTTGCATTCTTGCAAGTTCCATCTCCACAAGCACAATGGACCGTCACTGTGGGAAAGTACTTGACGAAGTTAGTGGCGAGCAGTGAAGAGGGCGGGGCTTTGTAAATACCCTAATGGTTCATATAAATTATCATAGAATCCCTATGATGTGGAAGTAGGCTGCTTAGTCCATCAAGTCCACACCAACCTTCTGAAGATCATCCCATCTAGTCTCTTCTCCCTTCTCCAATCCCTGTAATCCTACATTTCCCATGGTTAATCCACCTAACTGCACATCTTTGGACTGTGAGAGAAATCTCACACAGACACAGAGAAAATGTGCAAACTCCACATGGACAGTCACCCGAGGTTGGAGTCATACCCGGGTCCCTGACACTGTTAGGCAGCAGTGCTAACCAATGAGCCACTGTGCTGCCCCTTCTCTTCCTTCATATATTCACCAGATACTTACAAGGGCTGGAGTTACAGAATCAACTGCTTAAAAAAAATCATTCAACCCAAGTGGTGTATGCTAGTGTTTATTCTCCATATGAGACCCACACAACAAGTGATTATCTAACCTTTTATCCTTCCCTTTCCATATCAACTCATATTATTCAGCATAGATATTCAAATAGTAAAACAAAAGGCTATTAATCTATTAGCGAAAGCACTATTGAAAACAAAATGTCCATAAAAAAGCATCCAAATACAATAAAATTGAAATTGCTTCAACTAATCCTTTATAGGAACAAAGTTTCACTTAAATGTTTAACACTTACGTACTTATTCCTTATGGCAATCACTATTTCCAATCAATGATATATTGGAGCCATCCATCAATCGGTTGTCAATTTGAAAATGATCATTTGAGAAGTCAGTCTTGGCAGCACAAAATCTTATCTTTGTTTTGGGAACAGACACTCTGAAATTACCAACATTTCTTTCTTAACTCCACAGATCTTTTGGGTGGTTAATTCCTGTACAACTTCACAAGTCCCAAGGACTTTATGCACAAGCATTCTTTTTCACAATCCCAAAGGGTGTCTTACTTTCCACAAAGTAGACTTTACCTCTCTCAAAGTGTGTCTTATCCTCAGCAAACATGTCCAAGAACCAAATCCCTCAAACCCTCACTCCTCCTCATCCCGCATACTCCCCAAGCCCTCCCATGTTAACCCATGCCACCCAATGTCCTTTACTCAATCTCATTGGCCTCATAACCCATATGTAGACAAGCAAGAGGCCCAGCATGGTAAAAGACTGCCCAAAGAAATAGCTCTCTTAAAAGGTATCTTTATTGATCAGAAATCCAGAAGAAGAAGTAAAGGAGACATGAATACAGAGAAAACTGAAAGCTGCCTGGTTTTGAGATAAGAAATATTGTTTTGTAAATCTTAATTGGGAGTTTTATCGGACTAGTATTATTGAAGGGAAGGTAAAAGATAGGTTAGAGGAAGGAATTGTTAGTTAATTATTCTCTGCTATACTTTAAGAAATAAAGTTGTTAGTTTTTACTTTAAATACTTCTTGGCCTATCGAATTTTCACAGATTACTGCATGGGATAAATCTTTTCTGTGTTGCTGTATTTTAAATTAAGCAGGAGAGTTTCCCCCCATGTCGTAACAGGTAGGGGTAGGCACTAATTTGGCAAAGGGTCATGTGGGTCTGGGGGATGGATAGAAGGACATAGGGTAGCATATAGATTATGAGACAAAAGAATCGCAGATGCTGGAATCCAAGGTAGACAAGCAGGAGGCTGCAAGAACACAGCAAGGCAGGCAGCATCAGGAGGAGGAGAAGTCAATGTTTCGTGTTTAACCCTTCAATGCTGCCTGCCTTGCTGTGTTCTTGCAGCCTCCTGCTTGTCTACCTTGGATTCCAGCATCTGCGATTCTTTTGTCTCATAATCTATATGCTACCCCATGTCCTTCTATCCATCCCCCAGACCCACATGACCCTTTGCCAAATTAGTGCCTACCCCTACCTGTTACGACATGGGGGGGAAACTCTCCTGCTTAATTTAAAATACAGCAACACAGAAAAGATTTATCCCATGCAGTAATCTGTGAAAATTCGATAGGCCAAGAAGTATTTAAAGTAAAAACTAACAACTTTATTTCTTAAAGTATAGCAGAGAATAATTAACTAACAATTCCTTCCTCTAACCTATCTTTTACCTTCCCTTCAATAATACTAGTCCGATAAAACTCCCAATTAAGATTTACAAAACAACACTTCTTATCTGAAAACCAGGTAGCTTTCAGTTTTCTCTGTATTCCTGTCTCCTTTACTTCTTCTTCGGGATTTCTGATCAATAAAAATATCTTTTAAGAGAGCTATTTCTTTGGGCAGTCTTTTTACATGCTGGGGCTTGGCAGTTTTCCTCTCAACTGTTCAACTTCCCCCAGTCTTATACCCTCAAAGCATCAGATTGTGTCATTGGCTTTTAAGATTGTCAACACAATAAATTGAAACTGGATTGGAGTTTTGTATTTTTCGGGGTATAATTTAAATTGATTGACCTAATTTAAATCTGTTTTGTTATTTCCAGTTAGCCAGCTAATCAGTTGTTTGACCAAATGTTACATTATATTTCTTTTCAGAACACTTGCTTCTGTCAGGTAGTTCTGTTGCTTTGAATTCTCTTAAATGTACAGTACACCCACATCTTCATAACATACCCCATCGCCCTTTCTCCTCCATCTCACTGTACAAACTCACTGAATATCCACAAATACCACTTAGTCAAAAAGACCTAATTATTTAAATTTCTACACTCTGTTAAGAAAAAGAAAACATTTTTACATAAAAACACATTTTGATACTTCTTACAAAGTTTTGACAAGTTGGACACTTTCAAGTTATTTATGTCCCATTACCTGCAAAGATAAAAATCACACAACACCAGGTTATAGTCCAACAGGTTTAATTAGAAGCACACTAGCTTTCGGAGCGACGCTGATGAAGGAGCGTCGCTCCGAAAGCTAGCGTGCTTCCAATTAAACCTGTTGGACTATAACCTGGTGTTGTGTGATTTTTAACTTTGTACACCCCAGTCCAACACCGGCATCTCCGAATCATACCTGCAAAGAGTACCTGATATGTCTTGCCACAAAATGTTGCCTGACAGCCACCTCCAAAGAGGGTTAATTTAGATCGCATTCTGTCCTTTCTCATTCTCCTAATGGCGTATTCTGCTCCCCCTTCAGCAACCATGGGCAGTGCACATGGGAGGTGGCCACTGCCTTCATTATTGAAAGTGGTCCTCCATTGTTGTCAGGTACAGCTGCATGGAGATTTGGTGAACGTTGTTCCTGCTGTTAGCTTGACACATTTTAATTCTGGATCACATAGAATTGGAAATGAGGCCAATTCTGAAATAAGTTAAAATCGATCTACTCATCTTCACTTTGTTGCTGTTGAGCCACATCACCTCAGTAATTGTGATGGACATTGTTGCAATCTTGCCTAATTAAAAAAATGAATTGCCCAACATTTATCTATGAAGGCACTGTTCCTTTAGCATGGTGGCACAATGGTTAACACTGCTGCCGCACAGCACCAGGGGCCTGGGTTCGATTCCAGCCTTGGGTGACAGTTTTGCGTGGAGTTTGCACAATCTCCCCGTATTTGTGTGGGATTTAAAAAGAACAAAGAACAAAGAAAATTTACAGCACAGGAACAGGCCCTTCAGCCCTCCAAGCCTGAGCTGATCCAAATATACTGTCTAAACCTGTCGGTCAATTCCTAAGCATCTGTATCCCTCTGCCCCCACCTACTCATGCATTTGTACAGATGCATCTTAAATGTATCCACCATGCCTGCCTCTACCACCTCTGCTGGCAATGCGTTCCAAACGCCCACCATACTTGCCACATGTATCCCCATTAAACTTTCTACATCTCACCTTGAAAGCATGATCTCTTGTTATTGAATCCCTCACCCTGGGAAAAAGCTTGTCTCTATCCACCCTGTCTATACCCTTCATGATTTTGTAAACCTCAATCGGGTCCCCCCTAAATCTCCTTTTCTCTAATGAAAACAAACCTAACCTACTCAACCTCTCTTCATTCCTCTGAGTGCTCATGTCTGAAACAGGTTAGGTGGACCAGTAATGTGTAGATTAGGTGGATTAGCCATGGGAATTGTGGGGTTACAGGGATAGGGTGAGAGGCTGGGTTTGGATGGGATGCTCTCTGACAGGTCAGTGTAGGCTCAATAGGTTGAATGGCCTCTTACCACACAGTAAGGATTCTATGATTCTACAAAGACAAACTGTACATCAAAATAAAAGCGTACATCTCTTTCCACTCCAGCAGAAAATGTCACCAAAACCTCCTGAAAGCATTCTTTATCCCTTTCCTCTTGACTGCTCATGTAACCACAGTCATAATGGGAGTGGATGTGAGGACAAGTTTTAATTTCTGGTCCTTCGCTCCTGCCAGTACTCTTCATGTGTGAGGATAGAAAGTCAGTTCAACTGTGGGGGTGGGAAATTCATAGATGAACCTGATTATATCCTACTTGGCATGCACCTTGGTCTGAGGCGTAAGCCTGTTAGAGATCAGGAGCAGGAATCGTGCCTAGTTTCTCTCTCCCAAATGGAAGTGGGAGGCTGCATTGTAGATTCTAGCTGCAGCTGCTGTCAAATAAATGGGCACAATCCAGGAATGGGCCCTGAGGCCTACTTAGATTGTGTGGCTCAGTTTCTCTCTCCCTGAACCAGCTGGGATACCACCTGGCTCTGTGGCACTTTATTCTCAGAAGCTGAAAGGTTGCTGAATCTGATAGAGTGCATTTACATATACAGTACCTTGCTGACTGTATCAGTTTCATCTACCTTGATAAATTTCATGGTTTGACAGTTGCGATCTGCTTTTGAATTCCAAGCAATTGTTTCGGATAGATCAATCATACAGGTTTGCTTCTTTTGCAGATATGCATTTTTTCCTCTGTGGCTAACTCCTCATTCTAGTCCTTTTGCTTTCCCCACTCTATCTGCTGTCTGAGATTCAGGCTCCAATCGATACTATAGCCATGACAGTCAATCATCAAAGTTTAAATATTGACTCTAAACTACAAAGAAGCATAGTTAAAGAAACACATTTTAATATCCAGCCACAGCCATCAATCTTTTATAGTTACACATGGATATATTTTATATCTTCTTTTCCACCCAACAGATTAAAATGAAACATTGTCCTTTGACTATTCCAATTCTCCAATGTAATAGTTCCCCAATGCAAGGTCTCATTCTGAAATCAACCTGAACTTTGCCATTTTGCTCATCTATTTCACAATCTTTGTCACAATGTCTGTGTCCCATGCAATTCCCTCAGAGGCACTGTCTTTTCAAGCAACGTTCTCTCTGCTGAAACTGTCAACACATCCTGAGCTATGGTTTCCTCACTATTACCTCATCCAGTTAACTGTTCCCCATTTGTGGGTCCCAGATCGACATTAATCATGGCCACCAAGCCTCCATCTTATCCTAATGCCAAATTACAAACAAACTGTTTGCAACAGAGGCCAATGCTGTGCAATCATGTCCAGAAAGCCTGTCACATTTCCTTCTCTGCCCTCCATTCACCAACCTGGGAATATTGAATGGGAACAACTGGCTGAAATCAATTCATGTAGCAAGGGCTGAGCAATGAAAGTGGAACTTTGCTAGCTAGTTAGCCATACAGCCATATCATCAGAGAGTCAGAGAGCCATAAAGTCATAAAGACAGAGAGTAATAGATTTGTTGTGGTTCTGTTCGCCGAGCTGGGAATTTGTGTTGCAGACATTTCGTCCCCTGCCTCGGTGACATCCTCAGTGCTTGGGAGCCTCCTGTGAAGCGCTTCTGTGTTGTTTCCTCCGGCATTTATAGTGGTTTGTCTCTGCCGCTTCCAGTTGTCAGTTCCAGCTGTCCGCTGCAGTGGCCGGTATATTGGGTCCAGGTCTATGTGTTTGTTGATAGAATCTGTGGATGAGTGCCATGCCTCTAGGAATTCCCTGGCTGTTCTCTGTTTGGCTTGTCCTATAATAGTAGTGTTGTCCCAGTCGAACTTATGTTGCCTGTCATCTGTGTGTGTGGCTACTAAGGATAGCTGGTCGTGTCGTTTTGTGGCTAGTTGGTGTTCATGGATACGGATCGTTAGCTGTCTTCCTGTTTGTCCTATGTAGTGTTTTGTGCAGTCATTGCATGGGATTGTACAGCACAGAAACAGACCCTTAAGTCCAACTTGTCCATACTGACCAGGTGTCCTAAATTAATTTAGTCCCATTTGCCAGCATTTGGCCCATATCCCTCTAAAACTTTCCTATTTATGGACACAATCAGATGCCTTTTAAATGTTAATAACTGTACCAGTCTCCACCACATCCTCTGGCAGCCTATTCCATACACGCAGCACCCTCTAAGTGAAAAAATTGCCTCTTAGGTACTTTTAAAATCTTTCCCTCTCACGTTAAACTTATGGCCTCTAATTTTGGACTCCCCTAACCTGGGAAAAAGACATTGGCTATTTACCTAATCCATGCTCCTCATGATTTTATAAACCTCTATAAGGTCAACCCCACAGCCTCTGATGCTCCAGGAAATATAGCCTCTGCCTATTTAGCCTCTCCCTATAGCTCAAATCCTCCAACCCTGGCAACATCTTTGTAAATCTTTCTGAACCCTTTCAAGTTTAACAACATGGATCATGTTTGATCTCTATCTTAACTCTATCTAACCACTCTAATCCCTCAAGGTCTTCCTTAAAACCTAGGTCTTCAACCAAACCTTTGTCCATTAACCTGATACCTCCATTATGTCTTGGTCAAAGCTAAAAATTACATAACATCAGGTTATAGTTCAACAGGTTTATTTGGAAGCAGTAGCTTTCAGAGCACTGCTCCTTCACCATGTAGCTCCCGGTAGCTCCTGTAAACCACTATGGAATATTTCATGATTTTAAACAGGTTAGATAAGTTACCATTGTCATTGACTCTGAAACACTTAATCCTAATAGAACATAGAACATAGAACGTTACAATGCAGTACAGGCACCTCGATGTTGCGCTGACTTGTGAAACCAATCTGAAGCCCATCTAACCTACGCTATTCCATTTTCATCCATATGCCTATCCAATGACCATTTAAATGCCCTTAAAGTTGGTGAGTCTACTACTGTTGCAGACGGTGCGTTCCACGCCCTTACTACTCTCTGAGTAAAGAAACTACCTTCCTATAATGTGGTGACCAGAACTGGAGGCAATACTCCAATTGCAGCCCCACCAGAGTTTTGTACAGCTGCAGCATGACTTCATGTATCCAAAATTCAATCCCTCTATGAATAAAAGCCAACACACCATATGTCTTCTGAACAATCCTATCAATTTAGGTGGCAACTTTCAGAGATATGTGTACATAGATACCGAGATCTCTCTGCTCATCGACACTACCAAGAATCTTACCATTAGCCCAGTACCCTGCATTCCTGTTAATCCTTCCAAAGTGAACCACCTCACACTTTTCTGTATTAAACTCCATTTGCCCAGCTCTGGCCAGTTCATTACCCAGTACCAAATCCAATGTGGCCTCGCCCCTTGTTGGCCTGTCTACATACTGTGTCAGGAAATCCTCCTGCACACATTAGACAAAAACTGAACCATCTAAAGTACTTGAACTACAGTATTCCCAGTCAATATTTGGAAAGTTAAAGACCCCATAACAGCTATCTTGTCAGTCTCGCTCCTATTGAGAATCATCTTTGCTCTCCTTTCCTCTACACCTCTGAAATTATTCAGAGGCCAATAGAAAACTCCCAACAGGGTGACTTCTCTTTTCCTTTTTCTAACCTCAGCCCATACTACCTCAGTAGACGGGTCCTCAAACTGTCCTTGACTAACAATGCCACACACTCCCTTTTACCATCTTCTCTGTTCTTACTGAAAAATCTAAATACTGGATCCTGCAACAACAATTCCTGTCCCTGCTCTACCCTCTGAAATGGCCATGACATTGAAATCCTAGGTATCAACCCAAGCTGCAAGTTCACCCACCTTATGCCGGATGCTCCTAACGTTGAAGTAAACACACTTCAAACCATCTTCTTGCATGCTAGTACCCTCTTGTGACCTTGATACCTTATTTCAGACCTCACTACTCTCAACCTCCTGTACACCCGAACTACAACTTAGGTTCCCAATCCATTGCTGAACTAGTTTTAACCCACCCAAACAGCATGAGCAATAAAATCTATCAACTTCAATTTGGGAAATTTCAACTGACCCTCCCCAACCTCAACAGCTCATTGGAGCAGCAATTACTGATTTCCATTTTGTGGGAAGGAATACCTCCTGTGTGGTCTAAATTCAAGGTTTTGCCAAATTACAATGGACTCAGCCACTAGAAGAAATGGTCTCTATCCATCTTATTAGCTCCTTAGCAATTTTAAATACCTCAATTAGATTGTTTCTTCATATCTTTGTGCAGATTATAGGTTGAGTCGATCGAATTTACATTATACACACATACACACAAACACCAGTTAAAAGAGTCGGTCTCTAGACTTGCAGTTCCACAACCAGCCACTAGGATGTTCAACTATAGTGGGAAGGGCTGAAAATGTGTTGCTGGAAAAGCGCAGCAGGTCAGGCAGCATCCAAGGAGCAGGAGAATCGATGTTTCGGGCATGAGCCCTTCTTCAGGAATGAGGAAAGTGTGCCCAGCAGGCTAAGATAGAAGGTAGGCAGTAGGGACTTGGGGGAGGGGCGTTGGAAATGCAATAGATGGAAGGAGGTTAAGGTGAGGGTGATAGGCCGGAGTGGGGGTGGGGCCATAGAGGTCAGGAAGAAGATTGCAGGTTAGGAAGGTGGTGCTGAGTTTGAGGGTTGGGACTGAGACAAGGTGGGGGGAAGGGAAATGAGGAAACTGGAGAAATCTGAGTTCATCCCTTGTGGTTGGAGGGTTCCTAAGCAGAAGATGAGGTGCTCTTCCTCCAGACGTCGTGTTGCTATGGTCTGACGATGGAGGAGTTCAAGGACCTACATGTCCTTGGTGGAGTGGGAGGGGGAGTTGAAGTGTTGAGCCACGGGGTGGTTGAGTTGGTTGGTCCGGGTGTCCCAGAGGTGTTCTCTGAAACTTTCCGCAAGTAGGCGGCCTATCTCCCAAATATAGAGGAGGCCACATCGGGTGCAGCAGATGCAGTAAATGATGTGTGTGGAGGTGCAGGTGAATTTGTGGCGGATATGGAAGGATCCCTTGGGGCCTTGGAGGGAAGTAAGGGGGGAGGTGTGGGTGCAAGTTTTGCATTTCTTGAGGTTGCAGGGGAAGGTGCTGGGAGTGGAGGTTGGGTCAGTACGAGGTGTGGACCTGATGAGGGAGTCATGGAGGGAGTGGTCTTTTTGGAACGCTGATAGGGGAGGGGAGGGAAATATATCCCTGGTGGTGGGGTCTGTTTGGAGGTGGCGGAAATGACGACGGATGATACGATGTATATGGAGGTTGGTGGGGTGGTAGGTGAGGACGAGTGGGGTTCTGTCCTGGTGGCGATTGGAGGGGCAGGGCTCAAGGGCGGAGGAGCGGGAAGTGGAGGAGATGTGGTGGAGAGCATCGTCGATCACGTCTGGTGAGAAGTTGCGGTCTTTGAAAGTGGTGGTCATCTGGGTTTTACGGTTTTGGAACTGGTCCTCCTGGGAGCAGATGCGGCGGAGACAAAGGAATTGGGAATATGGGATGTCGTTTTTACAGGGGGCAGGGTGGGAGGAGGTGTAGTCTAGGTAGCTGTGGGAGTCGGTCGGTTTATAGTAAATGTCCGTGTTGATTTGGTCACCCGAGGTAGAAATGGAGAGGTCTAGGAAGGGGAGTGAGGAGTCTGAGACGGTCCAGGTAAATTTGAGGTTGGGGTGGAAGGTGTTAGTAAAGTGGATGAACTGTTCAACCTCCTCGTGGGAGCACGAGGCAGTACCGATACAGTCATCGATGTAGCGGAGGAAAAGGTGGGGGGTGGTGCCAGTGTAGCTGCGGAAGATGGACTGTTCCACATATCCAACGAAGAGGCAGGCATAGCTGGCACCCATCTGGGTGCCCATGGCTACTCCTTTGGTTTGGAGGAAGTGGGAGGATTAGAAAGAGAAGTTATTCAGGGTGAGGACCAGTTCAGTCAGTGGAAGGAGGGTGTCAGTGGAAGGGTACTGGTTGGTACGGCGGGAAAGCAAGAAGCGGAGGGCTTTGAGTCCTTCGTGATGGGGGATGGAGGTGTACAGGGACTGGATGTCCATGGTGAAGATAAGGCATTGGGGACCGGGGAAGTGAAAATCATGGAGGAGGTGGAGGGCGTGAGTGGTGTCCTGAACGTAGGTGGGGCGTTCTTGGACTAAGGGGACAGGACCATGTTGAGATATGCAGAGATGAGTTCAGTGGGGCAGGAACAGGCTGAGACAATGGGTCAGCCGGGGCAGTCAGGTTTGTGGATTTTGGGCAAGAGGTCGAAACGGGAGGTAGTGAGAAGGGACTGGTCATATCTCCTTGTGAGAGCAGCCAGGGAAATGGCAATTAGGACATTTAACCCTGTGGCCTGGGCAATTAAAGCTATCTAAAACCCCGATACACTGCAACATTGTGGCAGATACATATAACTTCATAGCCTTGCTTTGCTGAAACATTTATACCTGGCTGTGGCAGAAGTTAATTCTTCTGCTTGCAGAAGGAAGCATGGAACAAGAAAATAACTAACAGTAAGAGATAAAAAGATGAAGTGACGAAAGGCTTTGAAAGAGGTGGGCTTTTAGGAGAAAATTCCAGAATACATGATGCTGGATGAGTAGAGGAGTATATGTAAAAAAATCCATCTGTTAGCCATAGTCACAAGGGATTGTAGGCATCTGTCTCTGTTTGAGACAAGCAAGGGCTACTTCGAAGAGCATGACTCCACATCAATCATGACTGACCAGGAGCCTCTCCCATTCCTCATCACCTGCCACATTAGAAGGATTAGTTGGTCAACTGTCAACCTATTTGCTCACATTAGAAATATATTTTCCACGGGCGACAGGTCTTGCAGTAGGATGTGGGCTTCTGGTTCAAAGACAGGAGGGCTACCTACTGAGCCACAAGAGCTCCATAGCAAAAGCCAAGACTAAAGAATACAGAGTTTGTGGATGGGGAAGGAGTCACAAGGAAGATCCTTCTCCACATATTATTTCTAGTGAAAAGCATTCTGAATCTATACCAAGTGACAACTAGTGATGAGCCATCTCTCCAAACTGCAACAGTCCATTTGGTGACAGTAGTCTTGCAGCGGTGTGAGGCAGTGAACTCCATTGGATTTCAACTCAGTAACAATGAAGAAGTTGCAATATCTTCTGATTTGGGTCATTGTGTATGAAACTTGGATATAATAGTGTTGCTGTGGTGTTGCTGCTGCTATCCTTTCCATTACTGTTACTTTGTGAAAGAATCCTGTCACATTGGTCAAGTACAATCGAGCGTTTAGAAATCCTTGCTATTTGGACATGATTAACCCAGGTTTCTCCAAGTGCCCAGTAATTTTGTCCTTTATTGCCTTTTCAGTTGCTGCTATTGAGTTAGAATTTACTTCTCCAATCAATGAGTTGAGTTCCTTAACCAATAGGATACATTTTAGATTTCAGATGCTTGGTTTATGCAATACTTCTTTTTCTTACCCTCCTATATTTCTATTTTCTATCACATTCCATTGTATTTCTTTCAATGTTGTTCCCTTTATTCTTGACACCACTGTGTAATTATAATGTTATATATTTTGGAAGGAAGGTTAAATCAATTGGTAGTACAAAGTTAAAAATCACACAACACCAGGTTATAGTCCAACAGGTTAATTGGAAGCACACTAGCTTTTGGAGCGACGCTCCTTCATCGGATAGTAGTGGAGGGCTCAATGCTAACACACAGAATTTATAGCAAAAAATTTACAGTGTGATGTAACTGAAATTATACATTGAAAAATTGATTGTCTGTTAAGCATTTCATCTGTTAGAATACCATGATAATTTCACTTCTTTCATGTGTAAGTCACAAAACCCTTTTTTAAAAAGTTGCATTCTCAAGTTAGCTGTTAACAATGGTGATAGCTAGACAATATGTTGAAGGTTCTGGATTAGTGGTGCTGGAAGAGCACAGCAGTTCAGGCAGCATCCAAGGAGCTTCGAAATCGACGTTTCGGGCAAAAGCCCTTCATCAGGAATAAAGGCAGTGAGCCTGAAGCGTGGAGAGATAAGCTAGAGGAGGGTGGGGGTGGGGAGAGAGTAGCATAGAGTACAATGGGTGAGTGGGGGGGGGGATGAAGGTGATAGGTCAGGGAGGAGAGGGTGGAGTGGATAGGTGGAAAAGGAGCTGGGCAGGTAGGACAAGTCTGGACAAGTCATGGGGACAGTCATGGGGAAGTTTGGAACTAGGGTGAGGTGGGGGAAGGGGAAATGAGGAAAC
This sequence comes from Chiloscyllium punctatum, assembly GCF_047496795.1. NCBI lineage: Eukaryota > Metazoa > Chordata > Chondrichthyes > Orectolobiformes > Hemiscylliidae > Chiloscyllium > Chiloscyllium punctatum. The sequence goes on from NC_092754.1 coordinate 30,931,870, forward strand.
TGTTGAAGTCCACATTGATGCCCTGGGGTTGAAGTGTTCCGAGGCTGAAGATGAGGCGTTCTTCTTCCAGGCGTCTGGTGGTGAGGGAGCGGCGGTGAAGGAGGTCCGGGACCTCCATGTCCTCGGCAGAGTGGAAGTGGGAGTTGAAATGTTGGGCCACGGGGCGGTGTGGTTGATTGGTGCGGGTGTCCCGGAGATGTTCCCTAAAGCGCTCAGCTAGGAGGCGCCCAGTCTCCCCAATGTAGAGGAGACCGCATCGGGAGCAACGGATACAATAAATGATATTAGTGGATGTGGAAGGCTCCTTTAGGGCCTTGGATAGAGGTGAGGGAGGAGGTGTGGGCGCAGGTTTTACAGTTCCTGCGGTGGCAGGGGAAAGTGCCAGGATGGGAGGGTGGGTTGTAGGGGGGTGTGGACCTGACCAGGTAGTCATGGAGGGAACGGTCTTTGCGGAAGGCGGAAAGGGGTGGGGAGGGAAATATATCCCTGGTGGTGGGGTCTGTTTGGAGGGAGCGGAAATGTCGGTGGATGATTTGGTTTATGTGCAGGTTGGTAGGGTGGAAGGTGAGCACTAGGGGCGTTCTGTCCTTGTTACGGTTGGAGGGGTGGGGTCTGAGGGCGGAGATGCGGGATGTAGACGAGATGCGTTGGAGGGCATCTTTAACCACGTGGGAAGGGAAATTGCGGTCTCTAAAGAAGGAGGCCATCTGGTGTGTTCTGTGGTGGAACTGGTCCTCCTGGGAGCAGATCCAGCGGAGGCAGAGGAATTGGGAATATGGGATGGCATTTTTGCAAGAGGTAGAGTGGGAAGAGGTGTAATCCAGGTAGCTGTGGGAGTCGGTGGGTTTGTAAAAAATGTCAGTGTCAAGTCAGTCATCATTAATGGAGATGGAGAGGTCCAGGAAGGGGAGGGAGGTGTCAGAGATGGTCCAGGTAAATTTAAGGTCAGGGTGGAATGTATTGGTGAAGTTGATGAATTGCTCAACCTCCTCGCGGCCGGGTTGGAGGAACCTGACCTGGTGCTAAAACACCCATGGAGGAGCTACAGATAAAAAAGAGCTGGCCTATGTCCTCGGACTCTGAGTGGGAGGGATGTCATGATTGTAACGAGGGCAGCTGGATGGACTTTATAGAATATGAGTTCTCTGATTAGGGCTGTTAATCTGGTCCAATCAGGGAGCTCTGGATGACAGAGATAAACAGGCGTTTCTTTTTAGCTATTGAATATTTGTATAACAACATCAGGCACAATTAAACTAGGTTATTTATCATTCTCTCAATTGAATTGTTCATGACTGTTTTCTTCATTTTTAAACCTGCATTATGACAGCCAAAAATGTAAAATAAAAAACGTTTCTCTGGAATTTAAGGATGGGAAATTATCCACCTCATGGATAAATGTAAGTAAAAAGTGGTTTCTCAGCACAAAAAAAAAACAGGCATTTCAGTGGAGTGTATTACTTCTCCCTCCAACTCTATTCTGATTTAATCCCTGCCCTCCCCTTCACTGTTTGATCACACAGCATTGCCCTTTGATGTGAAGGGCACTGCCTGTCACTGGTCACTCGGGTGTTTTTTTTCCTTCCTGGTGGTGGAAATTGAATAAAGATTTGTACACTTGTTGTCTTTCACCGTGTCTCACACCTGCACACACACAACATGGGTGTGGGGGGGAAAAATAAGCACTACCGCAGTTAGGCGGTAGTGTGGGGGTAAAATAAAGGAGTGCCAGATGTTCTGCTCAGAAAAAAAAGGGAGTTTCAGTGGAGTGCTTTATTTCCCTTTCCAACTCTATTTTGATTTAATCCCTGCTCTCCCATTCACTTTTTTTGATCACGAAGTTTAGCCCTCTCTCGAGCAGGGTACTGCTTGTCACTGGTCACTCGAGTGTTCCCTTTCCTCCCTGATGGTGGAATATAAATAAAGATTTACAGACTGGTTGTTGTTCACTGTGTCTCACACCTACACACACGCAACATGGGTGCTGGAGAAAATATAAGCAATACCACAGTTAGGCGGTAGTGGAGGATAAAGAAAAAAAAACAGGAGATTCAAAGGTTCTGTTCATTCTGACAGCTGGCTCTGAGGAAGCTATTACGAGGGGGCATAGCTTTAAATTAAGAGGTGGTAGGTATAGGACAGATGTTAGGGGTAGATTCTTTACTCAGCGAGTCGTGGGTTCATGGAATGTCCTGCCAGTAGCAGTGGTGGACTCTCCCTCTTTATGGGCATTTAAACGGGCATTGGATAGGTATATGGAGGATAGTGGGCTAGTGTAGGTTAGGTGGGCTTGGATCGGCGCAACATCGAGGGCCAAAGGGCCTGTACTGCGCTGTATTCTTCTATGTTCTAAGTCAAATCAGTGTCAAGGATTCTCCATGTGTAAATAAAGGGTGACTTGGTGACGGAATACCAGTCTCTGTGGAGTTATTTCACAACTTTTAAAAATGGATGCCAAATCTTACAAAATGGCTCCCACCTGACTGTCCTTGGTACTTCAGTATTGCAAGCAGATTGATGTGTTAGCTTCAATCACAAAGGGAGGCATTTGAAATTTGATCAACCCTTGGATAAAACAATGGGTCTGTCTAAAGGTGTGAGTATTCAAAGCTTCTAAGAGAACAGGGCCAGAAAGATAAAACCAAAATTTCCAGCAAAATCAACCTCATGGAATGATGATTCATCAAACATCTGGACAGCACGGTGGCTCAGTGGTTAGCACTGTCGCCTCACAGCGCCAGGGATCCATATTCGATTCCAGCCGCGGGCGACTGTCTGTTTGGAGTTTGCACATTCTCCCCGTGTCTGCGTGGGTTTTCTCCCATGATCCAAAGATGTGCAGGTCAGGTGGATCGACCATGCTAAATTGCCCATAGTGCTAGGTGCATTAGTAAATATAGGGTAGGGGAATGGGTCTGGGTGGGTTACTCTTCGGAGGGTCGATGTGGACTTGTTGGGCCGAAGGGCCTGTTTCCACACTGTAGGGATTCTACTATCAACTTAACACAGCACTATTTCTCTTTGGTTACGTTAAGACAGGCATTCAGACATCATTTTAGCAGAATTTCCAAGATGTAGTCTGAAAGACACTGACAGCAAAATAAAGGAAAGATGTACAGCAGCTAAAAGCCTGCTTTACTGAACTAGGCCACCAAGAGCCATAACATGCAGTGTTATAAAAACAGAAATAAAGAAGTTTCACTACCTTTCAGAACCTATACTGCTTGGACCACTTATACAAGCAATCTTTAACTATCACAGCTACTGAATTCTGACTTCAAATTTTCAACCCTTTTACCTCAGAAAGAGAAAGCTTCAAGTGAGACAATGTCAATAGATTGATCTCAGTTTTACCACTATAGGTATCTTTTATGTGTACCAGATTTTAATCTTTTTTATTTGGATTTTAGAGAAAAAAAATCTGCAACACTTTTTACTCAGTAACTCCCAGCAAAGATTTTCTAACAAATTAACCCTGATCTTGTTTAAGGCCATAGGTTTTTGCTGTTTTTGTTTAAATTGAATAAAGTGAAAAACTAAAAAAAATGGGTTAAATGAGTTGTACAAACTCTCAGTCACAGACCACTCCTTGTAGAGAGGTAACAAAGTAGAAAGCTTTATGGAAGTAATTCTAAAGTTAAGGTCTAGGCAGCTGAAGGCATGGCAATCAGTGAGGAATTGAATAAAATTGGAGATTTGTAAGAGGCCAGAAATTGAAGCAATATGGATATCTGTGGATCTAGTGGATAACTCAGAGATAAGACCATGGGAGGATTTGAAAAAGATGAGAATTTTATGATTGAACTAGGAGCCAAGATAAGTCACTGAGCTAATAGATGAACAGGACTTTGTGAGAGTTTGGGTATGGGCAGCTGAACTTTGGATGGCTCAAGATTAAGGAAGGAGAAAAATGGATGGTCAGCCAGAATAGCCAAAGCTCAATGGAACAAAGGCATGGATGAGGATATCAGCATTGAATAGGTGGAGGCAAAGGTGAAGTCAGGTACTGTCACAGAGTTAGAGGTACGTGTTTATGGTGGTGAGCAAACATGGGACCAGCCATCCTAGTTACTACACCGATCTGACCCTATTTTAGTGTTCAATTATTCTGTGTTTGATAATGAGTCTGTAACTATTGATACTCATTGTCCTCAATTGATTATGCCTGGATGGGAACTCAGAGAAAAGTAAACACCACTGTTGGAAGAGCTGAAACACAAAGCAGACGCTTTAAAGCTTTATCTGTAATTAACATGACAATAAATACATCTGATCTATTTTAAAAACTGTAGCATACATAGAAACTAGTGCCATCTCGACTTAATTCCAAGATGTAAAATCTACAATAAACAAAGAATGGCTGCTTTGACAAAGGTCCTAGCTACTGTGAAACCCTATTGTAATGAGAGTTAGTACCTTCCAGAGTCAAAAGGCGAAAGAAAATTAAATGAAAACTTGACCAACTTGTTAATATCAAAAGTACAAGCAATTGCAGACTTAATCTGCTGCCAAGTGAAATACGCAAGAGGGTAGTCGCATTAGGCTTCATTAATAGAATCCCTACAATATGGAAGCAGCCCATTTGACCCGCTGAGTCCACATCAACTCTCCAAAGAACATTCTAACCAGAACCACCCCCCTACCCTATTCTTGGCTAACCCACCTAGCCTGCACACTATGAGGCAATTTAGCATGACCAATCCACCTAACCTGTACATTTTTGTGACTGTGGGAGGAAACTGGAGCACATGGAAGAAACCAGTGCAGACATTGGGAGGATGTGCAAACTCTGCACAGACAGTCGGCACGGTGGGCGGCACGGTGGCACAGCGGTTAGCACTGCAGCCTCACAGCGCCAGAGACCCGGGTTCAATTCCCGCCTCAGGCGACTGTCTGTGTGGAGTTTGCACGTTCTCCCCGTGTCTGTGTGGGTTTCCTCCGGGTGCTCCGGTTTCCTCCCACAGTCCAAAGATGTGCAGGTCAGGTGAATTGGCCATGCTAAATTGCCCATAGTGTTAGGTGAGGGGTAGAAGTAGATGTAGGGGTATGGGTGGGTTACGCTTCGGGCGGGGCGGTGTGGACTTGTTGGGCCGAAGGGCCTGTTTCCACACTGTAAGTAACCTAATCTAATCTAATCTAAACAGTCGCTCGAGGGCGGAAATGAACCCAGGTCCCTGGTGCTGTGAGGTAGCAGTGCTAACCACTGAGCCACCCCTCAGAACACAACAACAGATAGCACCACATTAGTGAACAATATTTACTGCCTGCTTCCTTATCCTTTAACTGAGTCGATGAGGGTGGCAGGGAGACAGGAAATAGAATCTACTTATCCTCTGAAAGGAAGTCCACAAGGCAAAATTCTTGAGGAGTAGAAGTTGCTTTTTCTCCCCTCTCCCTCTCTTCTCAGATGCCGTGCTCTGTGTGATTGTATAATGTATAATTCTGAGTTCATGTTCAGCTTGTACTGAAGCTACCTGCTGCACCGCAGATCAATGTAGTTGTGATGATGGTGGGATGGGACCGACTCTCAGCACATTGCGAATGCAGCGCATGTGCCCACAAGCACAGAGGTCGTTCTCTGCACATCCATTCATGGTTCCTTGTGTATGAGCTTCGATCTTTTTCCAGGCTTGAAAGGACTGCCCCTGCCCTCACATTACCCCATGTGTAACAGTGATCGAATGCAACGGCTCAAACGACTGAGTGAAGTTCAGGGAGGTTCACAGCGAAATTGCAAGCAGAAAATGAACCAAGTCAGAAGTTCACCAGCTTTCAACTCAGTGGCAGTGAACATGAAAGTTTAAACCTTTTCTGAGCACCATATCAAGCACTTCCCTGATGAGCTGCTGGGGTAAAATTTCTAAAACTTTGCCTGGCCTATGGAAAGCTCAGGCACCTTGTCCACACTGTGGTAAGACTGGAATACCCCCAAATCATAGGGGCTTTGCTGGGATAGTGCTAATATCACTGGGTTAGAAATCCAGAATGCTGAGTTACATTTCTGGGATATGGGTTTGAATGCTACAATAATAGCTGGTGAATTTTCAAATCAATAAAAGTCTGGAATTAAGAATCAACCTCATTGCAATTGCCCTGTAAAAACCCATCTGGTTTACTAATGCCCATGAGGGAAGGACATCTATTGTTTTGACATGTGACTCCAGACCCTCAGCTGTGTAGTTCCTTTGTAACTGCCCTCTGAAATTGCTTAGCAGGCCGCTCAAATGAACCGAATTTACTACAGTTTCGAAATAAAGGAATGAAATGGGACAGACTGCCTGACGTCGCCCTTAACATGGGAAATGATAATGGTTAAACTTAATCCTATAGAGTTCTGAAGTCCTCCTTGTTAACATATGGGGGCTTTGAGGCAACGTTGGGAGAGCTGTCTCACAGATTCAAGATGGCGGCAGAGTAGTAGGACTGCATGCAGGTTCTTGCCTGGGGCTCATCCTCTCCAACATGCTTTCTTTCTTTGTTTGTGCTTTCTTTTTTACTTCTGCTCTTTTCCTTTCAATGTCTCTGTTCCATTTTTCTTTTCTCTGGGGCCTTTTGTGGCAGGTTCCTCAGTGAAATCACGGTGGCACTCCCCTGATAGTTGGAGATGGCAGTGTTGGCAGCAGGCTTGCCCGGTGCAGACAGCGGCAGCGGCGGGAAAGCTTCTCCGGCCATTGGAGGCGTTGGTGGCAGTGGATTTTTCAAGGTGACGGCACTGACATGGCGACATCTCAGCGCAGGGCCACTGGAGCGGAACTCTTGGCCAGACCGTGGCGGTGGCCTGGTCTGTCAGCGGAGCCAGGGACTCCTGTTTGCAGTGGTCCCAGACCATCAGTGAGGCATCGTGGTAGTGTAATATGCTCCCGGCATCATTGAAACAGCAGCAGAGCCGAGGACTCCTGTTTGCGGGGCGAGTGTGGGGTCAGCGCAGGACCTAACATCAGGATTGGCAGGTGTATCGGCGAGGTGGGCTGTGTGGTAACGAGATGGCGCCAAAAGAGTGGTGACCCCTGTGTTGATGGGTCTGGCACAGGCAGGGGTGAGACGGTGGAGGAAGGGTGGGGGTGGTGTCATTGGTGACCCCACTCTGGACTCTCTTTCAGTTATATCATATATCCTTTTCATTCTCAAACTATTCAAAATGGTGACGGTTACATCAACAGTTGAAGTTTTCCACTGCATTTTACTATATTAATCACTGTAAAATGCAAGTGATGATAAATCAATAAATAAATCAGGCTAGTCAAGCAGCAGCCTAGCATAAACATATGTAGGGAATTGTACTTCTCAGATAAAATGTCCCCAACGACACTATCACCATTCCTGGGTTCACTCTGTGCCCATGGGACTGACCCGGTGGAGGTGGCAACACAGTGAGATACAGTAGGAAGGAAACTGTCCTGAGAGCCCCTAATGTTCCCTCCCGACCCCATGAAGTCTCTGCGTGTCAGGTCAAACATGGGCAAGGAAGAGTTGTATAGATTTATAGCTGGCGCAGCCCCCAACCTCACCAACTACCTCACAACAATCTGCAAAGAAAATCAATCCCTAACTTACACTTTCAACAGCGGCTCAACTCTACTCCTACCAATGGGAGCTCTGGGCACATTTAGGGCCCTGGGTAGTGTTGTCAAACAGAGAGACCGAGGAGTTGAGATACATATTTCTTTAAAAGTGATGTAGCAGGTAGACAGGTTTGTAAAGTATGTGTTTGGCACACCTGCCTTCATTGATCAGAACATTGAGTCTAGGCATTGGGATGTCATGTTGTGACTGTTGTGACATTGTGAGGCCACTTTTGGTGTATTATGTACAGTTCTGGTCACCCTGCAATAGAAAGGACATTATTAAATTGGAAAGGATGCAGAAAAGTTTTACAAGGCTATTATCATAACTGGAGGGTTTGAATTGTAAGGAGAGGCTAGATGGGCTGGGACTTTTTTCCCTGGAGCAAAGGAGGTTGAGCGGTGACCTTAAAATCATAAGGAGTATGGATAGGATGAAAAGCAAAAGTCTTTTTCCAAGGGTAGGAGAGTCCAACACTAGAGGGCGCAGGCTTAAGGTGAGAGGGGAAAGACTTAAAAGGGACCTGAATGGCAATTTTATTCACACAGAGTGATGCATATATTGAATGAGTTGCCAGAGAAAATAATGGAGGAAAGTTCACTTACAGCATTTAACAGATGTTTGGACAGGTACCTGATCAGGAAGGGTTTAGAGGGATATTGGCCAAACGCAGGCAAATGGGATTGGTTTAGTTTGGAAAACTTTGTTGGTGTGGTTGCGTTGAACTGAGAATCTGTTACCATGCTGTATGACTTTATGGCTCCATATAATTGGGCATTGACATTCTGAAATCTTTAATTCCTGTAAATTAATTCAGTGATCTTTTATTTTAATTTGTAACTAGTAATGTCTCTCCTTTCTTCCTTGAGAGTGTGAATGAATGTTGCAAAACATTCCTCCTTCCCCTGGGGTTGAACACAGTAAGAAACCTAACTCTGTTTTAACCTGAAAGCATTTGCTGTGTGTCATTGTTAAAATGGACTTCACAGAGCTCAGGAAAACACACTACTGCCTACTTTTGAAAGGGGAAGGGAAATGAAATAAGAAAATACATTGAAAAATCAACCCTTGTTTTCAGACAGTATGAATAACTCAATTCATTTCTCCCTCTTGTCTGTGACAGAAGATATTTAGTTACAATCCACAACACATTCTTTATAAACCAGGTTTCAATTTTGTTGTTTAAAAATACGACTGGAAATCACCATTCCAAATGGCAAAAACAGGAAAATAGAGCAGATTTACCTCTTATTGTCTTTGATGTGAAGGATTGATTGGGCACGGAGCGTGTGAAAATTCCTGAAACACAAGTTCGATGTGAGAAAGGTCTGGCCTTGGGTAGACTGAAAGAAGGAGGCATTTGCCCTCAATCAAGAAAAGAATGTTTAAAGTGAATTTTGATTTGTTTTGGGGAGTGATTAAAAAAAAGGGATTTGCATAATCTGGAATCTATGGAGATATTTTTCACTGTACTCCATTGAGCAGGTCAAAAACGAACACTAATTCGTTTAAAAGTTATATATGAAGTCTTTGGTATAATTAGAATCTTGGCAATCTCACAGGGAAACACACGAGAGAAAACACAAACTGCTTCACCTCATTTTATGACAACAATCTCTGTTTCGTGTCATTACTTGCTCAAGAACAAGATAACTGAGGACCTTATAAAATAGCAGCAAGGAGAGAAGCCTATTATGACTTAATTAGGCTGTTAAGTCACTGGTCTAACTTTAAATGCCCATTCCCATGAGCCTTCGCACTTCATGAGGCCACCTCCATCAATCATGTAGCTTGACTCCATACCCCTTGTCACTTATACCTCAGAGACATGATACAATGTCTGTAGCTTCCTTAAAACACTTGACTTTGCAATTTTTTTGGGGGGTGGGGGTGAGATTAAGCAGCACAAGCCTCAGGCAAACTCAAAATCTGGAAGAATAAGTGGTTACTTTGATTTTTCTTGTGTCATCTTCCAAGCCATATTTCTATTTAATTCTGAAAGCCTTTCTACGAAGACGAAGTTAAGCATCTTTTTGAGAGAGGCTCGTTAATAGTTGTTATCAATGATCAAAGCAGACACAGCTACAAGAGGAAAAATTATTCAGAGATGGTGACATGAAAAAAACGCTTTTTTAAAAAAAAAGCCATTTTGAGATGAAAGTCAGAAGTGAACCCTGTGGCAACAAATGACCAGAATTAGTAATTACATTAAAGGAAATGATTTTGGCATCCAGCTACTCAACAATTCTGTTCAATACTCTAACACAGAAGTCTTTCAAGGTTGTCCCAGATTTGTTACATCCTTTATGATTTGAAGATGATTATTGTCTCATTACCAGGTTGCGTTGCTCAATATGCTTTTGGATGTGCTTCAGCCCAGCACAGCACATCCTGTTCTACAATGCCACATGACAATTTTCACCAATTATTAGACACAGCCAATTTGGAAAATTATTGTCTTTCGCACCCATGAGATGGTTTAATATTGAGTTTAAGACTAGAAGACATAGGAGTAGAAATTAAGCCTTTCGGCCCATCGAGTCTGCTCCACCATACAATCATGGCTGGTAGATTTTTCAACCCCATTTTCCCACTTTCTCCCCTTAATCTTTGATTCCCTCAGTAATCAAGAATTCATCCATATCTTTTTTTAAATATGCTCAAAGATCTGGCCTCCTGTGGCAATGAATTCCACAGATTCACCACTCTCTGGCTGAAGAAGTTTCTCCTTATCTCTGTTCTAAATGGTTTGACTCCATTTGACTCAATAAAGCACTCTCAATGAAATCTTTTCTTTCCCCTCTTTCCCAACATGCCACCTTTCTCAAGTCCTCCATGTGGATTTTCTAAGTTGAAGAACATCAATGTTTTAATAGTCTAAGACTCTCGCTGACATCCAGCTCTATACTAACTGTCATGACCTAGCATCTGGCACATGACAACAATGTTCAGTTTCCCATAAGTCACGAAGTAACCAAAGTCCTTGATTCTCATTTACAGCTATGAGCTTCACACAACACCAAATGCCCTTGCCCCATGAAATCTACAGTATTCTCCAATTCTGCATCTCACTTTACTCTACTCTTCTGACTCCTATATGAAGCACACACCCTACCAGCACCTCCATTTCAACACTGAATATAATAGATTAGTTTTTATTATCACATTTACTCACTGAGTATGGTGAAAATTTATACGCCACCAATTACAGCCTCGACTTAGATACCAAAGTAACGAGACACAACTCCTTTAGTGACAAGATCTTAAACAATAGAGAAATAAAGTGTCCAGCATTGCAGAAGTAAGCGTTCAGTACAACAGACCACAGCCAGCACCTAGCTTCCAGTCTGCACAAGATCCTGGATCCAGATCACGCTGGTGCCCCCACATTAGGAAGAGGCTGCTGTGGGAAGCTGGGAGATCGCCACACCAAGTCAAGTCGCTGCTGTACCAGGCTGGGAGATCGCCACACCAAGCCAAGTCGCTGCTGTACCAGGCTGGGAGATCGCCATGCCAAGCCAAGTCGCTGCTGTACCAGGCTGGGAGATCGCCACACCAAGTCAAGTCGCTGCTGTACCAGGCTGGGAGATCGCCATGCCAAGCCAAGTCGCTGCTGTACCAGGCTGGGAGATCGCCACACCAAGCCAAGTCGCTGCTGTACCAGGCTGGGAGATCGCCACACCAAGCCAAGTCGCTGCTGTACCAGGCTGGGAGATCGCCACACCAAGCCAAGTCGCTGCTGTACCAGGCTGGGAGATCGCCACGCCAAGCCAAGTCGCTGCTGTACCAGGCTGGAAGATTGCCATGCAATGCCACGCCACACCATGTCACCCCAAGAGGCTGCTGCGGGAGGCTGGGAGATCACCACACCATGCCATGCCACGTCACACCACACCACACCATGCCAAGAGGCCGCTGCACAAGGCTAAGAGATTGCCACACTATGCCACGCCAAGAGGCCGCTGCGCTCAGCTGAGAGATCGCCACACCATACCATGCCCCACACCACACCAAGAGGCTGCTGTGCTAGGCTGAGAGATCGCCACACTGCGCCACGCCGCGAGGCTGTTGCATGAGGCTGAGCGATCACCACACCATGCCAAGAAGCCCCTGTGGGAGTGAGAGAGATTGCCACACCATTCCACGCCATGCCAAGAGGCTGCTGCACCAGGTTGGGAGATTGCCATGGCACACCATGCCACCCCATGCCGCACCACACCACACCAAAAATTCACTGCATCAGGCTGGGAGATTGCCATGCCATGCCACGCCATGCCAAGAAGCTGCTGCAGGAGGCTGGGAGGTCACCATTTCCTCCTGCATTTTGCTATTTCCTTCCCAATGCCTTTTGCCTCACTACATCCCTCTTCAACTTGCCCATACCACAGGAGGTATAAAGTTGCAGTGATAAGAGTGAATGTGCCTGAGCATTCCCAATAAAAGTATTTAGATTGATATAGGGTGTATTTGTGGAAAAAAAAACACGACAGAGAGGAACACTAAATTGAGCAGTTATCATAAGTGGAAAAATGAACAGAGTGCTGGAGAAACTCTGGTTTGGCAGCATCTATGGAGAAACAGAGTTAACATTTTCAGTTGAACATGACTTTTCTTCAGAATAACAAGTAGGGCTTTTGAAGACAACAAGATGTGTCTAATCCTGGAACTGGCTTGGTTCTTTTACTTATTAAACGCCAGAGGCGGAAGGTTCACAGTCACTACTAACAGCATCAGTAAGGTTGGAACATTAAAGTAGTAAAGAAATGGGAAATCAAATAACACTGGTGTGGACAGCATGAGATAAGAGGAATGAAAAGCTGAAGGATTTTAGGAGATTCCTGGCTTTGAGGTCCCAGCTAAGAGGGAGTGATGTTGGTTTTATGCAAGGAGAAATAACAGCATAGGCACTTGGGGAGAACAAAAGTCAAATTTATTCGAACATGCTAACATATTTGAGTATCGGAGTTGAAATGTGACATTGAGGTTGTACGGGATGTTGGTGAGGCCTATTTTGGAGTACTGTGTGTAGTTCTAGTCCAACAGGTTTATTTGGAAGCACTAGCTTTTGGAACGCTGGTCCTTCATCAGGTGGTTGTGAAGGAACAGCACTCCGAAAGCTCTAGTGATTCCAAATAAACCTGTTGGACTATAACCTGGTGTTGTGTGATTTTTAACTTTGTACACCCCAGTCCAACACCGGCATCTCCAAATCATGCATAGTTCTAGCTACCTGTTATAGGAAGGATGTTATTAAAATGGAGAGAGTTCAGAAAAGATTTACCAGGATGTTGCTGGGAAGGGAAGGATTAAGTGATAAAATTCGGCTTGAAAGGCTGGGACATTTTTTCACTGGAGCGTAAGAGGTGAAGGGGTTACCCTTTTGAGGTTTATAAAATCATGAGGGGCATAGATAAGGTCCTTTAAGCCTTGGGTGAGGGAGATCAAAACTCAGAGACGTTTTTCAGGTGAGATGAGAAAGACTTTTACACAGAGAATGGTTTAAAAATGACCTGAGGGGCACCGCTTTTACACAGAGAGTGGTTTGTGTACAGAATGAACTTCCAGAGGAGATGGTGGGTGCGGGTACAGTTACAACATTTAAAAGATATTTGGATAAGTACAGGAATAGGAAACATCTGGAGAGATATGGGCCAAGCGCAGACAGGTGGAACTAGTTTAGTTTGGGAACATGGATAGCATGGACTGGTTGGACCAAAGGGTCCGTTTTCATGCTGTATGACTCTATGACTCTCTAATTATAGATGAGTGAAGAACAGGAATAGGCCACTCTGCCCTTCAAGCCTGCTATGCAATTTGAGAAGATCAAGGTTGATCTGATGACTGCATTCTCAGCTGTCCTCGATAACCATTCACTCCTTTGTTTATCAAGAATCCATTTGCCTTTGCCTGAAAAACATTCAATCACTCCGTTTTCACTTTGTTTTGAGGAAGAGAGTTTCAAAAACTCAAGACTTTCCATGAGAAAACATTTCTCCTTATCTCTGTCTTAAATGAGTGACCCTTTAGTATTAAACAAAGACACATAGTCCTAGACTGCCTCGCAAGAGAAACCATACTCGCCAAGTGTTAAGATCCATCAGGATTGTATATGCTTCAGTCAAGTCACCTTCTTCCACATTGCAACTGTACAAGCCTAGCCTGTCTAACCTTTCCTCAGTAGGCAACCTACCCATGCTAGATATTAGTCTTGTAAACCTTGTCTGAACTGCCTCCAATACATTTATACCCTTCCTTTTTTATATATTAAAGAAACTGCCACCAAATCACCTGTGTTACTAATATAAATGAACACATTACACACTCTGCCCAAGTTTAAAAGACGTTGTGAAGCAGAGTTTCAGCAAGGCGAGGGACGAGCTAAGGTTATCAACCATTGGACAATGTTACCACTCATTCCTTGTTGTATGTAGCGTGCACTTTAATTAATTAATACCTAAAATTACCCACCACCAATTAGTCTAAGTGATCTAAAACAATACAATTTTATTTTAAAAAATCTTAAAATTTAACTATAGATTAAAATCAAGCATTAAAACTATTTAAAATACTATTTAAATTACTAAAACATATATAAAAAATTTTAAAACCACACTATTTAAACTATTTATATCCTTCTTTGGATTTTCTTAATCAATCTGTCAGCGATGTTATTATGCATCCATAGAGCAGGTGGGACTTAAACTAGGCCTCCTAACTCAGTGGTAAGGACAATACCACTGTATCACAAGAGCCCCTGACTACTGCCTTCCTTTCCTTTTCCTCTTCTTTGTTCTATTTTCTATACCTAGAAATACTATCACACGCAACCGAGCGACATTCCCACCACCAACATCACTCTGATTCTTTAAAAAATTTTTTTTTTGTTTTCCGTTTTAGACACTAACCACCACCAGTAAAACACTTGTGTAGCCATTTAGATATTTACATGGAATGCTCGATAACGGTAAGACTTCCACGCACAACTTCCATGCTGTAATGTACAGCTGAGCAATGTTTCCACCACCAAAACGGCTGTAGCATTATTTACCCCTTTACTAACTACTGTAGTGATGGGAACGAGGTCAGGCAGGTGGACTTCAGAGAAGACAAGTTCTCTGAGTGGGGCTGTTAACCTGGTTCAATCAGGGAGCCCTGGCTGACAGATATAAACAGGATTGTAGCCCGGGTGTCCTTGGAGAAGGAGCACGCGGTGTCCACCAACACCCTGGAGTTGTTCAGGGAGAGGTGGGCGTCGCAGGGAGTGGAGTGTATTATTTCCCCATCCAACTCTATTTTGATTTAGTCCTTACCCTCCCCTTCACTGTTTTGATCACACAGCATTGCCCTTTGATGTGAAGGGCAGTGCTTGTCACTGGCCACTCGGGTGGTTTCCTATCTTCCTGGTGGTGGCAATTGAATGAAGATTTGTGCACTTTGTGTCTTTCACTGTGTCTCGCACCTACACACACACACCATGGGTGCTGGGGAAAAAATAAGCACTACCGCACTTAGGCAGTAGTGTGGGGGTTAAAAAAAAATAAAGAAAAAAATTTAAAAAAGAAAAAAATAAATAAACAGGATTGTAGCCTGGGTGTCCTTGGAGAAGGAGCACGCGGTGTCCACCAACACCCTGGAGTCGTTCAGGGAGAGGTGGGCGCCGCAGGGAGTGGAGTGTATTATTTCCCCCTCCAACTCTATTTTGATTTAATCCCTACCCTCCCCTTAGAAGAAAAAAAAGAGGAAAAAAGAAGGAAAAAAAATAAACAGGATTGTTTTGCCACCGGGCGGAGGGGATACCCAGTGGAGGGCTCTCTACGCGGGAGTCCTCCCCCTTTCTCTCGGGGATCTGGGGTGGAGGGTGCTGCACGCAGCAGTCCCCTGCAACCGCAGATTGCGGTGGTTCACGGACTCCCAGCCCAACTGCTTGTTCTGTGGCGCTGTGGAGTCCGTGGACCATGTATATATTGGGTGTGGGCATTTGCACTCCCTTTTTGATTTTCTTAGAAACCTTCTCCTCTGCTTTTGGCTGCACTTCAGTCCCACGCTCCTGATCTTCGGGCACCCGGTACGGAGGAGGGAGGGCAGGTCTGAAGACCTCCTCGTGGGTCTGCTCCTGGGCCTGGCCAAACTGGCCATCAACAGGTCCAGGCAGTGGGCCATGGAGGGGGTCGTTAGGGCCAACTGCCTGCCCCTCTTCCGGGGTTACGTTAGAGCCCGGGTGTCCTTGGAGAAGGAGCACGCGGTATCCACCAACACCCTGGAGTCGTTCAGGGAGAGGTGGGTGCCGCAGGGAGTGGAGTGCATTATTTTCCCGTCCAACTCTATTTTGATTTAATCCCTACCCTCCCCTTCATTGTTTTGATCACACAGCATTGCCCTGTGGTTTGAAGGGCAGTGCTTGTCACTGGCCACTCGGGTATTTTCCTATCTTCCTGGTGGTGGAAATTGAATAAAGATTCGTGCAATTTGTGTCTTTCACTGTGTCTCACATCTACACACACACACCATGGGTGCTGGGGTAAAATAAGCACTACCGCAGTTAGGCGGTAGTGTGGGGGTTAAATATTTTAAAAAAAGAGGAAAAAAAATTAACAGGATTGTTTTGCCACTGGGCGGTGGGGATCCCCAGTGGAGGGCTCTCTATGCGGGAGTCCTCCCCCTTTCTCTCGGGGATCTGGGGTGGAGGGTGCTGCACGCAGCAGTCCCCTGCAACCGCAGATTGCGGTGGTTCACGGACTCCCAGCCCAACTGCTTGTTCTGTGGCGCTGTGGAGTCCATGGACCATGTATATATTGGGTGTGGGCATTTGCACTCCCTTTTTGATTTTCTGAAAAGCCTCCTCCTCTGCTTTTGGCTGCACTTCAGTCCCACGCTCCTGATCTTCGGGCACCTGGTACGGAGGAGGGAGGGCAGGTCCGAAGACCTCCTCGTGGGTCTACTCCTGGGCCTGTCCAAACTGGCCATCAACAGGTCCAGGCAGTGGGCCATGGAGGGGGTCGTTAGGGCCGACTGCCTGCCCCTCTTCCGGGGTTACGTTAGAGCCCGGGTGTCCTTGGAGAAGGAGCACGCGGTATCCATCAACACCCTGGAGTCGTTCAGGGAGAGGTGGGCGCCGCAGGGAGTGGAGTGCATTATTTCTCCCTCCAACTCTATATTTATTTAAACCCTACCCTCCCCTTCACTGGTTTGATCACACAGCATTGCCCTTTGATGTGAAGGGCAGTGCTTGTCACTGGCCACTCGGGTATTTTCATATCTTCCTGGTGGTGGGAATTGAATAAAGATTCGTGCACTTTGTGTCTCTCACTGTGTCTCACACCTGCACACACACACCATGGGTAATTGGGGGGAAAAAAATAATAAGCACTACCGCAGTTAGGCAGGAGTGTGGGGGTTATTTTAAAAAAAAATAAACAGGTGTGTATCACACAGCGTTGCCCTTTTGTGAAGGGCACTGCTTGTCATTGGCCACTCGGGGAGGGGACTAACTGAGCGAGCTGCCCACATCCAGTGTGTACTGTTAAAACAAAAGACAGGAGTGTCCAGGATATAGTGGCTTTGTCTCAATGTAACTGATCTAGTCATCCTTTAGCCCAGGCAAATGTTCTAGGAAAGGTGTTCAAATCCCACCAGGATAGGTGTGAAATATAGCGTCATTTAAAATCTGTATTATAAAGCTTGACTCTCTGTCAATTATTGTAAACTACCAGAAACAGGAGTGTCAGGGGTTCTGCTCATGCTAGTAGCCAGCTCTGTGCTAGTTGGGGCAGTGTCGATGTAAAGTGCATGTATGAATAAAGCATGACTTGGTGACATAATACTGGTCTCCTTGGAGTTATTTCAGCTAACAACCAATAATCATCCATGTGACCAATTTAGTATTTACAAACAAAGCCAGTTATAGAGAAAGGCAATTTTTTTTAATGTAACCTGTTTTTCTAATCAGCCTGTTCAGGGGTGTTATTACACACCTCTGGAGCAGATGGCACTTGAACATGGCCCTCCAAGTCCAGGGATAAGGACACTACCACTGCACTACAAGAGGGCCCAAAATCAAGTTTCCTTTTGTTCGCCTGTGCCCTGTGTAAGGTAAAAATAACCTCCTTACTTTTTATATTCTATCCCCGATGAAAAGTAAAAACATTTTATTAAAATTGCTAATTACTTGCTGTGTCTGCTTACTACCCATATGCTGTTCACACATTGGGAAACCCACATCCTCTCTCTATATCAGAGCTCCGCAATCTCTCGCCATTTGAGTAAAATGTTGTTTTTATTCTGCCTGCCAAAATGGGCAATTTTTGCATTTTCCCGCATTATTCCTCGTTTGCCAGATCCCTGTCCACTCACTTCACCCAGCTGCACCCACTTTGTGGCCTCTTCACAACTTCTCTCCCTACTGTGTCAGAATCAACAACAATCCCTTTTCATCCATTTATCGATGTCAATTATAGAAATTGTCAAAGTTGAAGTCCCAGCCCCTGTGGCACACCATTTGTTACACCGTGACAACCAGAATGTGACTTTTATTTATTAATTCATGGAATGTGAGTATTGATTGCTAAGGCAACACTTGTTTCTCACTGATAGCTGCTTTTGAGAAGGTGGGGGTGAGCTATCCTGTCGAACCATTGCCTCTTGGTGTACAGGGACACCCAGAGTGCTGTCAGAGTGACCTTGTGATGGTGAAGGACCGATGATAGAGTTCCAAGTCAGGATGATATGTGACTCAGAGGGGAACTCGCTGGCACTAACATCTACTGCCCTTGTTCAAGGTGCTCCAATCTGTGCTGTTTAAAGAAACTAACCTGAAAACACTAGGAAACCCTGCTCTGCGCTACTTTTGCCCATCTGATGTTTCCCATCTATATGTAGATTAAAGGCTCTATGATTATTACTGAGCCTTTCTGAGAAGTTCCCATTATTTCTTTCTTTATGCTTCACCCTACTGTGTGGTTACTGCAATGACCATCATAATATTGACATTAAAGAAATTATGCCCCTGCTGAGCTAAAGAAATGACTGCCAGCAATGATGTTTTGACGGTAAAATACTTCCTATCATTCCCAACCAGACCAGAGAAGCCAGAACCCTTCACATATTCTGTCATGACAGAGGATTGTGTAAAAAATTCAGTATTCAGAAATCTAACACTTACTCTTCTAATTATGCATGAGGGAGTTAGTAAATCCAAACACAACACAAAAGCAGCTGTTAGATAACTCCATTACATTTAAGAAGCATCCCTGAAAATCATTAAGACTCTCACTGAAGATTGCAAATAGGGCTTTGAACAGCCATCATTGTGAAATAGCATTTGGTAATAGTGGATGTTATTTTAGTGGAAACTTCAAAACCCCTGACACTTAATCCAGGGAGACAAACTTAATCTTCACCAGTAGTTTGAATTATTATCTCCCCGCAGTTTGTCTTTTCACTGTCAATCCCGACACTTTGTTGTAATCCTCCCTGACATCATTTCAGAGCTCATTATGATGAAGGATGACAAGGCTTGCTGACAAAATATATTTCACTCTGCATTTGAAAAGTGTTAATAAACTGTTTATGAAAAACTCGTAGGGTGACCAGCTGGTTAGCACCACTAATCTCCAGTCATTGCCTGTTGTCCTTTAGTCTTCTCTGAGCACCTGCAGATGGAAATCAGGATTTTGTACTTCCAACAACTCGTAACATCTAATACTCACTAGAAAAAGGGAAAGTATTGCTGGTCATTGATGTCTGTGCATACATACGGCAAGGGTACCAGCAGCAAAAGGAAACCAGCAGTTAAGAATTTCACGAAAACATAAAATGAGGTGTATTTATATAGTACCTTTGACATGCCCATGACGTCCGAAAGCACTCTGCAGCCAGAGGAGTACTTTTTGAAGTGCAGTGACTGCTAAATGTGGAAAACACAGCAAGATCCGACAAACATCAGATAACCTCTTTTTCTTGATGTGGTGGTGCCGGTGTTGGACTAGGGTGAACAAAGTCACAAGTCACACCACACTAGGCTACAGTCCAACAGGTTTATTTGAAATCACAAGCTTACGGAGCGCTGCTCCTTTATCAGGTGAAATCCCAAAGAAGGAGCAGCACTCCCAAAGCTTCTGATTTCAAACAAACGCATTGGACTATAACCTGGTGTTGTGTGACTTCTAACCTTTTTTCTTCTGTTGGCCACTGAGGAATAGACAATGGGCAGGGCACAAATGGTGGACTCTCCAGCTCTTGTTTGAAATGTTGTGGTGCCACACAATCCTCCTGAGAGGATTGAATATCTCAGCTGAGCGACAGCATCTTGCAGGGTGTAACCTTCTCTCGGAAATGCAGTTCATTGAGAACCCTTTAGACTTGAGTTCTTAGGGGAGGATTTGAACCTGCAAACTTAATGACCCAGAGGCACAAGCTCAAGTGAGCCACATGCAACTTGCGTTACTTTTGTCCTTAAGGGAAAAGTGATCCGGTGATTAAGAAGTGGTGGAAAGGGAATGATTCTCACCTGGATGCAGAACTACAGTGAGTCTTTCACAAGGAGGTAGCATTACATAGGCTCTGGCCAACATGGGCTGCAATGGCAGAATCAAGTGAAAGCCCATCTCAACATTGGGATCATCTTACTCCATCTTTTATGCTTTCCACAAATGATATGGCAAGATTCTCGCTAGTCAAACTGAAGGGAATTAGCACTCGTTAAATGCCATTTAAATGAGAGTTTGGCAAAGATTCTTGCACGCACGTGACCTTTGAGGCCTGGCATTCAAACTGGAACTCTATCAACAAGCATAGAGATTTGAACCCCATTTACCCCCCTCTCAGAAACAGACCTGGAAGTGATATCACCCACCACAACAAACTGAGGCAGATAAATAGCAAGCGGGACAGTACACCAGCACTTCACCGGAAGCTTCCTGATGATGTTACCGAGCATGGTGGCAAAACAGAGAGAACAAGCCCACCAGCTCAGCCAGTAACATTACAACCTGAGCCATTTCAATGGTACAACTCACTTCATTCATATTCAGCCTTTTCTCATCTTACCGAGTTTGTCAAATCAGCTTGATATTGGGAAAACCTGCTGAGGAAACCACAGCGGATCCCCGGTAGATTCAGCTCGCCACTTGCCCTAAACTCCATCCGTGTCACTGACAACTGAACCACAGACCAGGGTACCATCCACAGACACTAGCCGACAGTCAGGGGCTCCAGGTACAGGAAGTCAAGGCCAGCCTTCAGTGCCAGTCAAGGACATTAGCCAAGGTCAGGTGTCTGTTCAGGGTTGAGGGGTCCATGACGCTGCAGTCCAGGAAGTGTGTCACAGCCAGCCTGGGGGATAGGGAGGATGAAATCAGGGTGATGTACAAGCACCAGTCAAGGGTCTGGTGCGACTTGCCCGGGGCAGTGAGTTGAGAGGGTGGGCCATGGTCTGTCCATCAGGAACACACACATAGCAGTTAACGTCAGGGGTAAGTATGGCCACTTCCACAGGATGAAGCCTCAGTCAGGTTTCTCCAAGTCTGGGGCTTTCAGGGACTAGGGAAGAACACGGTAAATTGTGATGGGGGAGGGGGGGAGCAGGATTTGAAAAGGAGAATAAAATAAGGTATGGGTGAGGAAGGGCTAATGCAGTGGGGGAGGTTGCCTATGGACAGAAGCACTTTGGGCAGGGGCAGTCTATGACCACACCTTGCATGGTCAACTTATATACCTGGGGTGGGGGTGGGGAGAGGTGAAAGGTGGGGAGGGTGCATGTAGACAGGTTGGGTGGAGACCTGAGGATGAAGCCTATAGCCTTTAAAGAATGGGTTGTCAGAAGGAGATGACAATTAGGGGCTCAATGGCACATTCAGAAGCTGGAAACCATCACCACACGAGCACTCACTGTCACCTTCCATCATGTTGGAGATTGACAGAACACAATTGGGAAGACAATGTCTACAGTCACAGTCGGAGCGGGCAGGGTCAGTGACTTGATCTGTGGGAGAAGGAGCTGCAAGAAACACTGACTGAAATAACTCCTCAGAGGCCAGAATCCCATTAGGAGAAAGTGAGGACTGCAGATGCTGGAGATCAGAGCTTAAAAATGTGTTGCTAGAAAAGCACAGCAGGTCAGGCAGCATCAAAGGAGCAGGAGAATCGACGTTTCAGCATAAGCTTTCCTGAAGAAGGGTTGATGCCCGAAACGTCGATTGTCCTGCTCAGTTGATGCTGCCTGACCTGCTGTGCTATTCTAGCAACACATTTTTAAGCCAGAATCCATTGCCAATCATCCTTTAATTACAAATGAACAGCTTTTCAACATTACCACTGCCTCTCACTGAGTCAGCCATTCCATGGGATCAATTCCCCTGATGGACATTGTTTTCTGTCAGCCAGTGCTCCCTGATTGGACCAGATTGACAGCCCCAATCAGAGCACTCATATTCTGTGAGGTCTAGCTGGCTGACCTTGTTACAATCACTACACTGACCAAAGGGTTTTCAAAGAGAAACAACATTGAGCACAGGCCCATACAGTGTGCAGCACACAGGCAGTAACTCATGGAATCCCTACAGGGTGGAAACAGGCCCTTTGTCATAACAAGTCCACACTGACCCTCTGAAGATCAACCCACCCAGCCCCATTCCCCTACCCTATATTTACCCTGATTAATGCACCTAACATACACATCACTGCACCTAACATACATATCCCTGAAAACTATGAGCAATTTAGCACAGCCAATTCACTTACCCTGGACATTTTTGGAATGTGGAAGGAAACTGGAGCGCATGGAGGAAACCCATGCAGACACAGGGAGAATGTGCAACACAGAGAGTCGCCTGAGACCGGAATTGAACCCAGATCCCTGGCGCTGTGCTAACCACTGAGCCACCGTGCCACCACAACTCCCCGACTATCTCACAGTATTGACCATCTCTGTGTGTAGTGCCTGCCCTGGCACAGTCGCTGATGGACAGCTCATTGACGCTACCCCTTTGGATAGGAAGTGAATTAACCATGAGGGATGTTGATTGAGGAGTGTGAGAGGTGTAAGCATTGTTCTCCATGCTTCCAGATGGTGCAGGAGGCACTTAGCACAGATCTCCATCTATTGAGCCTAGTCTACGGTTATGAAGTGCTGATATGATGATGCATTTAGTGCCTACACAGAAAGATTCACAAACACATGAATTCTACCATTAGGAGCAATTATGCATAAACTGAGAGTGGTGTGCAAATCATTTTCGACATCAATGTTTTCATGTTTCACCCCCTCCTCTTCCATCTTAGTGCACTCTTGGGTTCCATAGCTGGGGTAGAGGGAGCAGTGGAGCCCATTGACCTTGCAGGTAACCCCAAGTTGGACAAGTCAGACATGCCGAGGGTCTTTCTGCCAGAGACAGGTTAGCCCTCCTTGGCTTCAACTTCTACAGGTCAGGGGAGGCAGGCACCTCTGCAGTGTCCTGAGTGGAAAATGAAGCGGGGCCTGTACGCATTGCCACTTTAGGCTGGGTGCCTCCTCGCACCACCTAGTCTTCTTGTGAAGAAGGGAGGGGTAGCTGGACTGGAGTCAAGGTTTCCTGCCACCCACCACCATTCCCCCCAGTCCCGAGCACATTCCTGAGGATCAATAGCTGGGGGACAATGGAGTGTAGCTGTGGAGTGTTCTTTCCTCAGCCAGCTGAGAGCCATCATGGTGAGGTGCTCACCAGATTGTGAACCTACATTGTTGACCACATTTGTTCCCCAGTTAGGTAAGTCGCACGGTGGCTCAATGGTTAGCATTGCTACCTCAAGGAACCAGGGATCTGGGTTCAATTCCAGCCTCGGGCGACAGTGTCCGTGTGGGTTTCCTCCAGGTGCTCCGGTTTCCTCCCATAGTCCAAAGATGTGGACTGTGAGGGATGGTTTCTGCTTCTACGAGGCGTCAGTATCTGGGTTGGAGGGGTTAGCAAGAAGCAGCCTTGCCGATGCTGCACTGTCAAGTACTATCCCCTCTCAAAGATCCAGGATGGGGTTCTGAGGGAGTTATGGCTTCCTCCACAGAGGTCGTGAGGAGGCCATTAGACCTTGTGAGAGATGGCATCATAGCCTGTGGTGTGCAATGAATGAGACTGACATGAGAGTCAATGTGAGAGTGCAGTGGAATGAAGGATGGTACTTGCTTGGAGGTCATAGATGTTTTGGCTTCTCTGACAGGTGTGGCCCTGGTCTCCCTGCAAGGAAGACCCCAGGGCTGCAAACACCCCCTCCCACCTGTATGGGATTGCTTATTGTGCCCTTTTATGGTGGGCGGGGGCGGTGAGCGTGAGTGTGTTGCATGCAATAGTGACTCTGGTAGAGCATGAGCCTTGGTGGGAGGTGGGTGAAGCAGCATTGATAGAGTGGGTGGCAGAGAGAAGTGTGGCACCACCCCCGATGGAGTGGAGAAGCCCATTGACCTTCCGTGCCCTGGACACAACATGGACTCAGGTGGCCATCTTGAACCAGGCTGGCAACGTCTGATGATGCAGTTTCCTCTGCCATCTCCAGGACCACCTTGCCCACCGGAGAGGCGCAGTGCCATCTCCCCCGATTATGTCAGCAAACAGATAGAGGCAGCGACAGAATGCCAGTGCTTGTCCAGGTACACAGTGGCCTTTTAAAGACGGCGAGGACATGCGGGATGTGGGTCTATGGGTGGATATCCGCAGAGTAGCGATTTGATCCAGGAATGTGTTAGAATGTGGATGTGAGAGGCACCATCAGGGCCTCTTAGAGAATGAATGAGGCACTTCTGATAAGATACAGCAAAAGAATTGGCTAGGCCTTGTGTCGAACACCACTCCCAGAAAATCTGACGCATCTCAGTCTTAACCAAAAAAAAAGTAAAGCACAATTTTCCAGGATGGCAATAAAATCATTGCGTCTTGTTTTTGGCATTGTCCTGCATCTAGATTACTCCCGTGATCGTGTTACAGCTCTGCTGGTATATATAAATCTGTCACATATAAAGAGTAAATTGACATTAAAACATACATGCGTAGTTGCATCTGATGTATCCAGGCTGTACCCAAATTCTGCTTTGCGACACGGTATGTTATTGCTCTGGTTGGATCCACAACACTCCCACCCCTCTCACTTCAATAGTGCAGTTATCGCTGACCTCAGGGTACTCAGCTAGAGTGGCAAATGAGCCTGGAAGCTTGCTCCTAACTTGGATTCAGTGGAAATTGCTCAGTGTCAATGTGAAAACACTCTTCAGGTGAAGTCAGGATCAGTTTCTTCTGTTCAATAATCAGCCAGCGTTCAGTGTCCAGACTGATGCCTGAAAAGTTGCATCTTGAACAAAGCAAAAAAGGGAGTGACAGTACGTGTAGACTGTAGCCCATTATAAGCCGGCATTTTCAGAAAATGAGGAATGCGTTCAATATAATAATTCAGGCCTCAAATCAACCTTGCATGGTTATCGGTTCTGGGGAACCTCTCATGAGGGAAAGGTGGAGTGGACCATTGGTGTAACCATGTGTCAATGAGGAAGGAAAGTGTTGCTGTAAATTATTGAAGTATTAATTAATGACAGCAGTGAACAATGGGCCCCAAATTCTGTCGACGCGAGAGATTAATTTTCTGGACCCATAACACAAAACAATACATTAGTGAGCACCAGACATTATTTACCTTTGATCAAACAATATTACGATCATCGAAGTCCGATAATAAAAAAGAATTGCAAACTAATAGCGCTCATTTATTATTGTGACAGGAACATGTTTTCTTAAATAAGTATGATTTACCTGCTACTTTTAATTACCTTTAAAATTAATAAAAGGCAACTGTTCACTGGGTATAAAGGGTGACTCCCTCAGTACTTATATTTACTACTTGACTGCTGATTTGATGTTGAAACCTTAATTCATCCCCATTCTATCTTTAGATTTGACCATATAAGTGTTCTGTTGGCCGGTCTCCTACTTTCCTCTGTAATCTTCTGCTTAACCAAAATTCTGTGGTTTGTACCTCCCTCTAGCATAGTCCTGAACACCTGTCACCACTGCCAGCCCCCTGACCCACACTGATTATTGTTTAAATAATGCTTTAATTTGTACCTCCCTCTAGCCACTCCCTATGGTTGTAGTATCCTCCAGCTCCATGGCCTTTGGAAGTCTCCATACTCCTCACTTCCTGCCTGCAGAGTTTTCATCTTTGTACGATTGGGGCCTATGACGTTAGATGCCCAAGCCCGAAGCAGCTGCTGCAGGAAGGAGTTACAGTGAAGCAAGCGCTGATGACTGGATGTAGACATGGTCAAATAAAGTATGATGATGACATGTTGGCACTGCTGCCTCACAATGCAAGGGACCCGGGTTCGATTCTAGCCTCGGGCGACTGTCTGTCCAGAGTTTGCGCATTTCCCCGTGTCTGTGTGGGCTTCTGTTGGGTGCTCCAGCTTCCTCCCACATTCCAAAGATGCACAGGCTCAGTGGCTTAGCCCTGGGGAATACAGGGTTACAGATAGGATAGATCTGGGTGGGATGTTCTTCGGAGATGCGGTGCGAACTCAATGGACTAAATGGCTTGCTTCCAAACTGTAGGGGTTCTTTGCAACTGAAGGAGAAGCGACTCTACGTAGCATCAATGACAATTTGGAATTACTTGACCATGTTTACATCCAGACTATTGGCAGATGAGAACAGATAAGAGATACCAATGACACAAAGGAACCTGGGACACACCAAGTGCAAAGTCAAAATCCATTCCAAACTCTTCCCCTCGCCCCACTAAACCTCTTTGCTTCTGTACCTCTTTCTCTACTCCTTTGAGTACCTATCCCTTTTTTGGTCATCTGTCCAAAGTAACTCAATTTATTTTTTGATGACTCTACAGTTTTAGGTTTAATCTGCTCCTCCCAAGAGGCTACATGGTTAAAGGATTGTGTTGTGTTGTGTTGACTATATTCCTGAATGTAAGATCACGTCACATTCATGGAGTGACACTTTCAACCTCTCAGCTCTGACCATCATCATGGTGTCCCACCTTCCCCACCAATTGGAAACCATGATGTGGAGGTGCCAGTGTTGGACTGGGGTGGACAAGGTCAGATGTCACACAATACCCTGATGAAGGGGCAGTGCTCCAAAGGCTTGTGATTTCAAACAAACTTGTTGATCAATTGGAAGCCTCACATGCTTCATTTCCTGTTTGGATAGTGAACAGACTTTTTTTGCTATCCCAAATGTCAAAAAGGTTAAAAGAATATGTTTCAACACCTCTATGGTTTTGCTCCATGGTTTTTAACAGTGTTGTCTAGGCATTCGATCTTTCATTCCCAGAGATTCCAGAACGTTCCTGAAGAGTTGAGCATCACCAGCTGCTAGGGAAGGCTGATGGTGTGGAGTGGAGTGGTCAGGAGATTCTGCTAATTGTGGTGTGCAACATGTCTGGTGAACTGGTCTTAGAGTCTCCAACCTTATATTCAGAACCAAGATAATTTATTCCCACCTCATAACATCGTCCGACATCATCCCCCTCTCCACTCATCTGCTGCTGAAATCCACCTTTGTGTTTTCATCACTCCGAAATGTAACTATTCCAATGCCCTCCTGGCTGGGTTTCCTTCATTCTACCCTCAATAAGTTTCAGGTTATCCAAACCTTGTTACCTAAGTCTGTATCCTCGGCAAGTTCTTTTCCCCATCGCCCCTGTGCTTACCTTATTTACACTAGCTTTTGGTCAAGTGATACTTTGATGATAAGATTCTCATCCTTACTTTCAAATCTCTCCATGGACTCATCCCTCCCTATCCCTGTAACCTATTCCAGCTTTACAAGTCCCTCTGAGATTTAACTCTGGTCGCTTGTGAATTCCCAATTGCCATTGCTCTACGATTTCTGGCCATCGTTTCAGTTACCTGCTACCGAATTATTTTTTTTTAAAAAATCCACTCACAAGGCCAGCATTTTTTGCCTATCCCTAATTGCCCAGAAGGCAGTTAAGAGTCAACCACACCACTGTGGGTCTGGAGTCACATGTAGGTCAGACCAGGTATGTACAGCAGATTTCCTTCCCTAAAGGACATTCGTGAACCAGATAGGTTTTTCCAACAATCAACAATGGATTCATAGTAATTATTAGACTTTTAATTCCACATATTTATTGAATTCAAATTCCAAATTTGCCATGGCAGGATTTGAACCTGGATCCCAAGGACATTACCTGGGTCTCAGGATTAACAGTCCAACAATAATATCACAAGGCCATTGCCTTTCCAAATTCTGCCATCCCCATTCTAAGCCTCCTCACCTCTCTACCTCCCTTTCCTCTTTTCTGTCAGTCCTTTTACCTCTTTGACCAAGCTTTTGATTACCTGACTGAATACCTCCTCATGTAGCTCAGAGTTGTGAAGCTCTTGTGAAGCTCCTTGGGATGTTTGAGGAGCTGCATAAATATAGATTTTTACTGATGGTCTTCCTCTTTCCCTTCAGGTCCTGAATGTTGCTCATCATTATGTCTGAACCACAAAAGCACAATCAAACCTATTCTTCCTCTTCACTATATCTTCACAGCATTAGCGTCACCTCCTGACCTCCAGTAACTTCTCCTTTTCATCACCTTTTGACTTACCTTACCTTCTTTTCGAAATGTTCTGTCCTTTTAGCTTTGTTTCTCAATTCATAAACAGCTGTTAATTATTGAATCTCAAATTCAGGAGAGCAGATGTATTTTTTTTGATTGTTTGATCTTATATAATTCATGTGAAAATTCCAGTGAGATATCAGAAACAGAAGGTGCCTGATATAGGCAAGTGGTTCCATTACATATACCAACGCACTGGCAGGGTTGAAAGCTTCAGGTGATTTGCTAATAAAGTGATTAATTACAAGAAGACTCGAGCAGATCTGTGCAGGATGCCACCCAGCGAGAGTTCTAATTGGATACCAATCCATTCGATACCGTTAGCAATAGACAATAGACAATAGGTGCAGGAGTAGGCCATTCTGCCCTTCGAGCCTGCACCACCATTCAATATGATCATGGCTGATCATCTTTAATCAGTATCCTCTTCCTGCCTTATCTCCATTACCCTTGATTCCACTATCCTTGAGATCTCTGCCCAACTCTTTCTTCAACGAATCCAGAGACTGGGCCTCCACTGCCTTCTGGGGCAGAGCATTCCACACAGCCACCACTCTCTGGGTGAAGAAGTTTCTCCTCATCTCTGTCCTAAATGGCCTACCCCTTATTTTTAAGCTGTGTCCTCTGGTTCGGGACTCACCCATCAGTGGAAACACATTTCCTGCCTCCAGAGTGTCTAATCCTTTAATAATCTTATATGTCTCATTCAGATCCCCTCTCAGTCTTCTAAACTCAAGGGTATACAAGCCCAGTCGCTCTAGTCTTTCAGTGTAAAGTAATCCCGCCATTCCAGGAATTGACCTTGTGAACCTACGCTGCACTCCCTCAATAGCTAGAATGTCTTTCCTCAAATTTGGAGACCAGAACTGCACACAATATTCCAGGTGCGGTCTCACCAGGGCCCTGTACAGCTGCAGAAGAACCTCTTTGCTTCTATACTCAATCCCTCTTGTTATGAAGGCCAGCATGCTATTAGCTTTCTTCACTACCGCTGTACCTGCATGCTTACCTTCATTGACTGGTATACAAGAACACCCAGATCTCTTTACCTAACTTGACTCCATTGAGGTAGTAATCTGCCTTCCTGTTCTTGTCACCAAAGTGGACACCCATACATTTATCCACATTAAACTGCATCTGCCATGCATCTGTCCACTCACCTAACCTGTCCAGGTCATCCTGTAATCTCCTAACATCCTCCTCACATTTCACCCTGCCACCCAGCTTTGTATCATCAGCAAATTTTCTAATGTTACTATTAATACCATCTTCTATATCATTAATATATATTGTAAAAAGCTGCGGTCCCAGCACTGATCCCTGTGGTACCCCACTGGTCACCGCCTGCCATTCCGAAATGGAGCCGTTTATCACTACTCTTTGTTTCCTGTCAGCCAACCAATTTTCAATCCTAGTCAGTACTTTGCCCCCAATACCATGCGCCCTAAGTTTTGCTCAGTAACCTCCTATGTGGGACTTTATCAAAGGCTTTCTGAAAGTCCAGGTACACTACATCCACTGGATCTCCCTTGTCCATTTTCAGAGTTACATCCTCAAAAAATTCCAGAAGATTAGTCAAGCATGATTTCCCCTTCATAAATCCATGCTGACTCTGACCTATCCTGTTACTGCTATCCAGATGTGTCGTAATTTCATTCTTTATAATTGACTCCAGCACCTTTCCCAACACTGAGGTCAGACTAACTGGTCCATAATTTCCTGCTTTCTCTCTCGCTCCTTTCTTAAAAAGTGGTACAACATTAGCCACCCTCCAATCTGCAGGAACTGATCCTGAATCTATCGAACTCTGGAAAATAATTACCAACGCATCCACAATTTCTAGAGCCACCTCCTTCAGTACCCTGGGATGTAGACCATCAGGCCCCGGGGACTTATCAACCTTCAGACCTAACAGTCTCTCCAACACCAATTCCTGGCAAATATAAATTCCCTTAAGTTCAGGTCCTTCAGCCACTGTTACCTCAGGGAGATTGCTTGTGTCTTTCCCAGTGAACACAGATCTGAAGTACCAATTCAACTCTTCTGTCATGTCTTTGTTCCCCGTAATATATTCCCCTGTTTTTGTCTTAAAGGGCCCAATTTTAGTCTTAACCATTTTTTTCCCTTTCACATACCTAAAAAAGCTTTTACTATCCTCCTTTATATTTTTGGCCAGTTTATCTTCGTACCTCATTTTTTCTCTGTGTATTTCCTTCTTAGTAATCCTCTGTGTTGTTCAAAAACTTCCCAGTCCTCCGTTTTCCCACTTATCTTTGCTATGTTATACTTTTTCTCTTTTAACTTTATATGTTTCTTAACTTCCCTCGTCAGCCACGGCCACCCCTGCCTCCTCACAGGATCTTTCTTCCTTTTTGGAATGAACTGATCCTGCATCTTCTGCATTATACCCAGAAATATCTGCCATTGTTCCTCCACTGTCATCCCTGCTAAGGTATTGCACCATTGAACTTTGGCCAGCTCCTCCCTCATAGCTCCATAGTTCCCTTTATTCAACTGAAATATTGTCACTACCGATTGTACTCTCTCCCTCTCAAATTGCAGATTGAAGCTTATTGTATTATGGTCACTACCTCCTAATGGCTCCTTCACTTCGAGGTCCCTGATCAATTCTGGTTCGTGCACAATACCAGATCCAGAATTGCCTTCTCCCTGGTAGGCTCCAGCACCAGCTGTTCTAAGAATCCATCTCTGAGGCATTCCACAAAGTCTCTTTCTTGAGGTTCAATACCATCCTGATTCTCCCAGTCTACTTACATGTTGAAATCCCTCATAACAACTGTAGTAACATCTTTGCGACAGGCCAATTACAGCTCCTTATTCAACTTACACCCTACATCCATACTACTGTTTGGGGGCCTGTAGATCACTCCCAAGAGGGTCTTTCTACCTTTCGAATTTCTCAGCTCTATCCATACTGACTCTACATCCCCTGATTCTAGACCCCCTCGCACAAGGGACTGAATATCATCCTTGGCCTTTTAATTCTGTCCAATTTGAGACAAGAGACACAGAAATTGTTGTTCATTGGGAGCCAAAGCAAGTCATGTTATTTCCTGGAGAAAATTTGAGTGCAGCACATCAAACACCTTCAACAGGTGCCAAACTATTGAACCTCCAAGAGAAGCACGGTGAATATGGTTTGTGGATTCCAAGAAAAACAGAAAATATCAGGAGCTTTTTGAATCGAAGCTAAATTGAGACTTCAGCGTCTTATAATTGTGTTGTTGTAGATGTATAGGCGGAAGGTAGAAAACCTTAGGTTTTTTTGGAGGTGTACCCTTTTCGCCATCATCTGTTTGTGTAGCTAATTGTGTTCTTTTTGCGATGAGGATAAATATGGTGAGAAGCCTGATTTGGATTTTTCTGCCATTAAATGTTGCTCTGTGCTCCCTGGACTGTGCACTGGTTAGAACCCTGGGCGGGGGGGGGGGGGGGGGGTGGCGGGGGGGGGGGGGGGGGTGGGGGTGGGGGGAGTAGACGTTAACCCCAGGAGAGGATGAGGTCAAAGATTACACAACACTAGTTTATAGTCCAACAGATCTATTTGAAATGACAAGTTTTTGAAGCGCTGCCGCTTCATCAGGACTTCACCTTACAAAGGAGCAGCACTCTGAAAGCTTGTGATTTCAAAAAAATATGTTGGACTAAAACTTGGTGTCATGTGATCTTTGACCTTATCCACCGCCAGTCCACCTTCACATCAGGAGAGGCTGTCAGGTAAAAGACTACCATGAAAACTGGCTCGTCTGTTCATCAGGGTAGTGAGACTTGTTGTGTCAGTTCCTCAGACCGAGACACTGGGAGAAAAATAACTTCCCTCATGAATCATCAAAAACCTAATCTGAAAATAGGCATTCTTAACACAAGGATAAACTGACAAAATGGGGGCAACGTAACTACAAATATACCCAGATACTTACACACTCATGCACACGCACACACTCAAACACGTATGCAAACATACACAAAAACTGACACACTCATACTCATACACACACTCTCTCATACAGACATGCACACACTCACAACACTCACACAAACTTTCACGCATACACACTCACACATACACAACACACACATACCCTCATGCACACACACACAAAACACTAAACTCACAACACTCACACACACTCTCATACGTACACACTCACACACTCTCATGCATACCCTCTCACACGCACACACACACTCTCACCCACTGAGACACACACACACATACACACACACACACTCACACACAAAGCCACATATGTGTGTGCACAGCCAATAGAATGCTTGAGGATAT
The DNA here is from genome assembly GCF_047496795.1 of Chiloscyllium punctatum. NCBI lineage: Eukaryota > Metazoa > Chordata > Chondrichthyes > Orectolobiformes > Hemiscylliidae > Chiloscyllium > Chiloscyllium punctatum. The sequence goes on from NC_092754.1 coordinate 30,964,340, forward strand.
TAGAGCTATAACACATCGACCTGGACTCAGTTGAATAACCAGGCTGAAAGCATATCAGCCAGTGTGCAATCAGCCTGTAAATTTGTAAAAAGCCTACATGTAACTTGATCTTGTGTGTGAAAGTGGTTTAAATTCACAACCTAGAAATTGCACCTGATTACATTAATGGACAGAAATATAGTGCATTCACAAGGTAAGCTCTCTCTCCCATCTTAAGGCAAGTGAATTTCAGTTAACTCCTCCATTATAGAAAGACAGTAAGCATTTGCTTTCAGGCTCATACATTAGGTTCATGGGCACAGAGTATCTTGTCGGTTCGGGAGTGGTCACTGTTAGTGAATATTGATGGGGAGGTGCTTGGTCATGAGGGAGGACATCAGTAATCACCGGCAAAGGGAGGGAGGGGTGTGTGATGCTAGTGATTGTGGGCAGAGTCAGTGATCTCATAGTGGGAAGATCATTGGTGGTGAGGGGAGCACCAAGCATGGAGATGCCAAGAGGAAGCACTCTTATATGTATTGGCCATGACACCGTGCTGCAGAAGCAACAGTCCTCACTTCACCTTAGCTGTCAGATTTCCTGAGGCCTGGAAAACTTGGCCAACTAAAGATAAATCTGGAAGCAAGGTTATTGCCTGAGGTACATGCTCTGATTAAAGTATTTAACTAAGCATCTTGCTATCTGGGATTGAGTTACTGCCAACACACTGTCCTGCTTTCTATAAAACTAGCAATGGGTGGGTTCAAGCTGAGTTGTGTTGGATTTGAGACTTTAAATTCTATTTGTGTTTCCCTGCGCAATTCTACACACTTCGGGGTTAAATCTGCCCTCTGTACTTCTGCAAGCAAGAGGAACTTGGAGTCCTGTTCTTGTTTGAAATTGCCCTCTGGATGGCTTTCAGAGGGCTGAAAGATAGAGGTGGAATACCTGAACTTGTACACTTCAGTAAATGGTCACCACTTCCAGCCTGTATCTTGGCAAAGACCAGGTGAACCCACACTGGGCAAGAGTTGAACTATGGATCTGCTGTGACTCAGAAACATAAGAGTATCCTCCAGAAGGCACACTTGAATGTCCGATTGGCGCTACCACCAGACCTGGCATTGCACTGACAGTGCGACAGCAGAAAATTGTCTTTTCGAAATGCAAGCCATTTGGTTCAGTATAACCTCCATGACACTGTCCAAGGGAAGTCTACTCCATCTTTCTGTGTGGAATTGGCTAATCTGCACTTTGGGCATCAGGTATGGCACTGCAGGATTTCAAGGATTTGAGAGAGGTAAGCATCAGCCATGGGATTCTCATATCCCATCACTGCCCAGTGCAGTGCACAGGCTGATAATCAACTGTGATGCTCACTATGGTTGAGCAGCTCAGTCTGCCAGCTCACCCATTAAAGTATGAAAATTGTTTTGAGGGACCGGTTGGCCTGTGCAGACAGTCGCTTGGGAGACAGGGAAAAGAATGAAATAGCAGGCATGAAATTCCCATAGCCTGATGCAGGTCCTGACCCATGACATGGTTTTGGCCTGTCAGAGTGACTCTCACTGAGGCACAGCCTGCTACTGGGCTGCTGCTGCCTGCCATATTGCACTGACTTCCCAGTGCCAGGCCTCCTCCCCAGTGTATGCAGGCTTCGCACACAGCGGGTGGGCCACACCACCCCAGGAAACCATACCGCACTGAGGGGAAAACTGGGACCTTAAATTGTTTCTCATTACAACCCATCTCCAAGAACATCACCAGGGTGAGGGGCACAGTGTCAGACTGCTCTTCCAGCCTAGGGTTCCATTACATTCCACTGCCTCCCAGTTTCCAAACTCCATGGGCCCAGGACAATACAGTTCAGCTGAAAGCACAGAACTCCAAACTGTCCGTGACAAGTCACATCAGGTCCGACTGACACAGCTGTACCTTGCAATAGATTGAAAGCCTTCATGTAACAATGAAGTCAGATGGGTCGGCATTTCTGTAGCATTTTTCAGACAATCACAGCGGGTATCTTGTGGTATCTGCCATCTCCACCAGTACGCGAGAGGTACTGGTTCTTTGAGGTAGTCGTCAATCCTTCTTTGTCTATGCTTTGTCTTTGGTTCCTAAGGCTTAGTGCATGTTATTCCTCATTTGTCAGCATTTGGCCCATAACCTCTAAGTCCTTCTTATTCAGATACCTTTTAAATGTTGTAATTGTATCAGCCTCCACCACTTCCTCTGGCAGCTCATTCTATACACGCACCACCCTCTGCGTGAAAACATTACCCCTTAGGTGTCTTTTAAATCTTTCCCCTCTCACCTTCAACCTATGCCCTCTAGTTTTGGACTCCCCTACCCTGAGAAAAAGACCTTGTCTATTTACCCTATCCATGCTCCTCATGATTTTATAAATCTCTATAAGGTCACTCTTAAGCCTCTGACGCTCAAGGGAAAAAAGCTCCAGCCTGTTCAGCCTCTCTCTCTGTAGCTCAAACCTTCCAACCCTGGCAACATCCTTGTAAATCTTCTCTGTACCCTTTCAAGTTTCACAACATCTTTCTTATAGCAGAGAAACCAGAACTGAAAGCATGATATCTGGTTGACATGGATGAGTTTATACTGAAGGGTCTGTTTCCGTGCTGTACAACTGTATGACGCTATGACTTGAAGTACAATGAAATTTAGTCAGGCACAGTTACCAGGATCTTAGAGAGCTTAAATACGTCTGCTTCTTCTAAAAACTAGAATTAGGTTCTATGTCTTCATCCACAGACTGTGCGATATCAAAAGAGTGGGTGGAACTGACGTGACGTAAGAACTAACACCTTCAGAACCGTTACAATTTAAAACAATTTCCATTTCCCTCTTCATTTCTCAGGCCTGAGCCTGTCTGAGTAGTAGCCAATTAGATGTACACAGTACCACATTTCATTTTAAAACAAACTGCATGGCTGTTCTGAACAACGACTGACAATTCCAGTTCAGAAAAATTGTTTTGTCTCTCAGGCTGGAAGAGAAGTTCACAGTTCTATGTCTCTCTAGGTTAGAAGGTATAGCATCCTCAAAGATTGCATGCTGAGAAATCTATTTCCCTTGTCGACCAATTCCAATGCCTTGACATTGGTGTAATATTTTGGTACCTCATCAACTACAATTTTGATCTCTCTATGGAGGCTTAAGTGATAAAGTGGATATCATCATATACCTGATGCTTCAAAAACTGCTAGTTATCTTCAGTGGGGTTTTCCATACTTATACATTGCAATGTTGCTATGGTTAACACATGTGCTGATTTGTAGAACTACCATTGACAAATGTCTGGTTAATGATTATTATTGCTCTCTTCCAATGTTTTAACTGATAAATTCTCTGCTGTGAAATTGAGACCAGAAAAATCACAGAATCTATCGCCATCTGTACTGCAGGTTTGAATGATGAAACGCCCTAACTCATGATTGACAGGTCAGAATGTGGATCAGAATATCCCCATCTCTTGGCAGAGATAATTAACAGTGATTTTCCATTGTTGCATTGTCACAGCTGAGAGTTTCTGGACAGGACATTATTACCACTATGCAGTGACCCCATCTGTTAATTAAACCAAAACACCCAGAAACGTTCACCTCACCTCATAATCTGTTAAAATATGAGTGACAGAGAACTCTGCTATTTAAAGAAAATAACATCAATTTATTCTTTAACTCTAAAAGTGAACATTAAACAGCAACTATTCACAGCTCTAAGCCCCCCTTTCTCTTAACTGTGTATTATCTGTCTCCAACTCTATAACAATATACTGTTCCAATAAAACCCTTATTAAAATTACATCAACTTAACTTCAAAACCATACAGCGGCTGTTGCCGTCAGTGTCTTTTTTCTTCCAGTTGAGATCTCCCTGGGTCGTCTTCTTTCTTTACAGCAAATATGTTTCACATGAAAAGGTATGTTTGATAGAGAGAGTTTCAAATGGCAGTTGCTCTGTCAGTGGCAGTTACTCTCTCGATGGCCATTACTCAGTCTGACTTTCAAACTGTCTGCCTTTTCTATGTCCCCAACATCAGATCGCCTCACTAGTTCGATGTTGGCAAAATAATAAATTCAAACTTGATTGGGTTTTAGTATCCTGAGGCATAATTTAAACTGATTGGTTAAATTAAAATTGTTGTCAAAACAGCAACCAACTCATGTATCCATTTCACAGCCAAATCTTATATATTTTCAACTTTCAATTTTCCCGTACGCTCTGAGACTGCTAGTCAGTCATACCACAGGTGCTTGTAAGGTTTCAGCGCAAAACAGCATTCACTCTTGCTTAAAGGTACAGTACAACTTCATAACAACATCTACCCTGTTTAGCAGCAATAGGCCTTGGCAGACATCACCAAAAACAAGAAAAGTTTAACTGGTCGTTCATCTCACTGCTGTGTCAGGGAAGTTGCTGGGGTACATCGGTTATCAAATCAGCTTCAAAAACACAAATTAACCATTGCATGAAGGTCTTTGAGATATCAAGATGATATCATGTATACTACATCAATGTAAGTATTTCTCTCTTTTCACATCGATGGCTCGAATTGATTAAGGAAAAGAAAAATCTAAGTTGCTTCTGCCAATAGGTTTTTGATAGTACCCATGGATAGAATCAGAAAATGAAAGCATTTGGTTGTGGTATCTTTTACTGGAAAAGTTAAGATCTGCCTTCGATATTCTGTCAGGTTCAGCAGTATTATCTAAATGGATCCTGGCTTTCTGTTCCTCATCCAAACTGCCCATCATCCAAGTGCACCAAAGGGTGAGGTAGGCCTGCAAAAGTGAGCCTGCCTGCTGCTCATTATAGATACTGTGCACATTATTTGTTGTGTATGTCCTCACTGACAGTCCTACATTAATCCAGAACATGAAGGAAATTACAGACAGATCTGGACAGGTTGGACTGGTGTGCTTTATAATTGTACAGTGAACAAATAGAGATGCATTTGAACTGAATCTGTCCACAGTACAAACTGCCATGAAATCATTAATCATAATGGAGGTGGAGGGGTGACCTTATAGAGGTTTATAAAATTTTGAGGGGCGTGGACGGGATAAATAGGCAAAGTCTTTTCCCTGGGTTGGGGGAGTCTAGAACTAGAAGGCATAGGTTTAAGGTGAGAGGGGAAAGATATGAAAGAGACCGAAGGGGCAACTATTTCATGCAGAATGTGGTACATGTATGGAATGAGCTGCCAGAGGATGTGGTGGAGGCTGGTACAATTGCAACATTTAAAAGACATTTAGATGGGTCTATGAATAGGAAGGGTTTGGAGGGATATGAGCCGGGTGCTGGCAGGTGGGACTAGATTGGGTTGGGATATCTGGTCGGCATGGACTAGTTGGACCAAAGGGTCTGTTTCCATGCTGTACATCTCTATGACTCTGTAAGTACAAAAACACATCATTCAGAATGTCAAAATCCCACTTTTTCCCAGGTATTACGTTTCTATGGAATTTGACAGTCATCTCAGCCACAGTTGGTTTTCGTCCTCTTGTTATTTGACAATTTTTTCACTGGACAGGTTTTAAGACAGCTTTGCCACTTACTTGCCCAGTATTCAGCCAGTCGAGCTGTCGATATAAACTAGTTACTGTTCGCCTCACCCTGCTGTCCTGAGTGAGGGAAAAGTTTGGAGATTAACTTGTGCTATTTTCAAAATTACTAGTGCTCTTCAAATCATTCAGCCCAGAGAGTTGACAGGAAATGGTTAGCCCTCCTTCCATTATCGGACTAGAAGGCATGAGCCAATTCACTGAGAACGACGATACATCTTCTATCAATCTGCAATTTATATTTGAAACCTTTGTAAACCTACATGAGATATCATTGAAACCTAACTCATTGCATGGCAAAATAGTTGAAAACTGTAAAATGTAACACACCCACAGGCACATATTTTGCTGATACCCACTATCTTGAGCCACAGTTGAAGAATAACTATTTGGGTGAAATAATAGGCAGTAGCCTAACCCAGGAATGAATAATTCTGGAAAGGGCGGTAAAATTACTCCAATGCAATATGTAGAGTGCTGCATTCTGGGCTCCCAGATCAAGGTTCACCATGTGTTTCTTTGTTATCTTTTCCTCTTCCTTCTCCTCCTTCGTCTCCTCTTCCATCTTCACGCAATCCTCACTGATGTACAGTTCCACTCTGTAAGTAGCCCCCAGTCGCTTAAGAAGTGCATCCTTTGGGTTAAGCACCATGACTGGACTTTTCAAGGGAATGGTAATTGATTCCGTTGCAAATTTAGCAGCACGTCCTCCACCATCCACGCTTCATGTCCACTGGCAGTCACTCATACCCACATTAGGAAAAACAAACGTTCCAATGTCTGCCTGCAGTGTTCTCAAGGTGAAGGGTAATGATTGTCATTGTGTTTGCCAACTGTGAAGCTAATCCATTGTGCACTCAGCCATTTTTGCAGATTACAGGGGATTTAAAAAGCTCAAGATCATGTTAGTTAGGAAACTGTTATGGAAGCTATTTCCACTCAGTTGTGTAAGTGACTCCACTCTGCGTAATTAAAACTTCCCCATTTGATGATTACATAGAAGAGAATGCACAAGGGAAAGTTTTAATAGGAGAGACGCATTCTTAAAAGGGCTTTAATGCCAAACAATTTATAATGATGGGACCCACCAATCACTGAGATTCATGGATGGTGGAAATGTCTTGGGCATCATGGGGGAATTATGTCAAGTTTCACGTTGTGCCTTAGTGGGTGGACAAATGGGAAGTGTAATTCAAGAACATTGGTATCCATCTTCTGCCATTTGACTTCAGGAAAACCAGGAATGTTATAGGAAATGGTCTAAGGATGAAGGTTAACATATCTTTAAAAAAATGAAAGGAAGAATAAGTATCATCTGTTAATTGTATGAAAGTTGCATTTAATTAAATATAATTGAAAGCATTAACTGAGGGTTTGAGCATATTTGAAGATTTACTAAAATTGGGGATGGTTGATTTAAGAGCTTTTTGGTTTTAATTTTCCCTTCTGTAAATAAGATAAGACCCAGAAAAGACGGGTTCCAGCATCACCCTTTACCAGTTGGCTTACTGGAGTAGAACATACAGGAGTTGGGAGGTCATGTTGCGGCTGTACAGGACATTGGTTAGGTTAAGAGGCATTTGGATGGGTATAACTTAGTGGAAATAGCTTCCATAACAGTTTCCTAACTAACATGGTCTTGAGCTTTTTAAATCCCCTGTAATCTGCAAAAATGGCTGAGTGCACAATGGATTAGCTTCACAGTTGGCAAACACAATGACAATCAGTATATGAATAGGAAGGGTTTCGAGGGATATGAGTTGGGTGCTGGCAGGTGAGACTAGATTGGGTTGGGATATCTGGTCGGCATGGACGGGTTATACCGAAGGGTCTGTTTCCGTGCTGTACATCTCTATGACTATGGCTTTATTAATGACTTCTAAATATGAGCCTTTTTGTTTCCTACTCTAAATGATCATACATTGATTGCCTCTAAAAGAAGAGGCACCAAGTTTCTCCCAGACCTCCCTGTAGGCGTCTAATTCTCTTAACATTAAGTGTGCAAGATCAGTCAGACCTGATATTAATGTAGGCTCTGTACAAGCAAATATTTGGTCCCCTCCTAGCCTTATATTTTCATTCATCACCTTACCATAAATATATACCTGAAAGTGGGAACTCGGCACTTCATGCTTTGCGTTTTGAACATATATCCTACCAGTCAATAATACACTACCTTCAAATGCCACACTGTGCTGTCTCGTAATAAGCCTCATTTATAAAGTTATTCCATTGAGAACGTGAAAGGCCAGTGTAGTGTGCAGATTCAATTCAGGCCACTGTAGACAGCCTGTGTGACATAGTCTGATGGAGGATTCCAACTGTGTTGCAAAATCAAAAATACATTCTTCAGAAACAATTTCGCCACCGAGCAGAATGTGTCTGACTGTTGGTTGTGTATTCATGCTTATCCTGTCAACACCATCCAAAAGACAAGGGTCCAGTTCCAGAGTGGCAAGATAATATTCAGTTCTACATCTTCACTCTCTGACTTCCTCCATCTTGAGAATGACTGCTATTTCTTTAGACTGTAACTCATGTATGTCACAGAAATTCTGCCATTTTAAGTAGTTCCATCCACAAATTGGTGCTTGTTTCAGTGGCCTGCAATCGACCTGATTATACTGAACCCAAAGATGCATAACTTCAGCCTGGTAGCTTCCAATCCCATGTCTTAACCATCAGTGAAACTGCCTACTAAATCCTCTAAAACAATGTCTGTTTCTGCCCCGGCCTAGCCATGGATTTTGGCAAAGCCTTTGACAAAGACCCACACAGGAGACTGATCCAGAAGGTAAAAGCACATGGAATCCAGGGTAATTTTGCAAGTTGGATCCAAAATTAGCAGACTGGTAGAAGACAGAGGGTTGTGGTCGAAGGCTGTTGTGTGATTGAAGGCCGGTCAGTGCTGGATCTCTTGTTGATTATGATACATATGTTTGATTTGGATGAGAAAGTGGGAGTGATATGAAGATTGGCTGCGTGGCTAACAGTGAGAATGAAGGCCTTAGGCTACAGGGTGATATAGATGAGTTAGTCAGATTGGCAGATCAGCGGCAGATGGACCTTAACCCTGAAAAGTGTGAGGTGATGCACTTTGGAAGAAGTAACAAGACAAGGGAGTACTCAATGAATGGTAGGACACTCAGAAGCTCAAAGGAACAGAAGGATCTTGGGTAGCTTGTCCACATATCGCTGGAGGCAGTAGAACAGATTAATGGGGTGGGTAAGAAGGCACAAAGGATGCTTGCCTTTATCAAGTGCGCCACAGTTTATATGAGCAGTGATGTTATTTTGCAGCTGTACAGAACTTTGGTCAGGCCACAGCTGGAGCCCTGCATATAGTTCTGGTCACTGCACTGTAGGAAGGATGTGGTTGCACTATAGGGATTGAAGAGGAGGGCAAACCAAGTATTACCTGGGGTGGAGCATTTCAGTGATGTAGACAGGTTGGATAAGATTGGGTCATTTTCTTTGATGCAGAGGAGGCTGAGGGGGGACCCAATTGAAGTGCATAAAGTTATGAGCAGCATGAATGGGGTGGATAGAAAGCAGCTGTTTCCTTTAGTTGAAAGGGCAATAACAAGGGGGCATAGTTTTAAGGTGAAAGGCAGAACTTTAGAGGGGATTGGTGGAAAAGCTTTTCACCCAAAAGATTATAGGAATCTGGAATGCACTGCCTGGAGAGTAGTGGAAATGGGAAACCTCACAACCTTTAAAAAATATGTGGATGAGTGCTTGAAATTTTATGACAATCAAGGCTGTGGGCCAAATGCTGGAAAGTAGGATTAGAAAGTAGGTTGACAGACAGTCAATGGACCAAAGGGCCTATTCTCTGACTCTAAGACTGTAGCTGGAGCCCTTGTCCACATTTGCATTGTCTCCAGGCCGGATGCTCCAGAGCATGTTTTGTATTTGCACTGTTACAGTGCTGTTTCAATGACAGACTGGAGAGGGCGGTGTAGGGGGAGGCTGACTGCCAGCTCTACCAGTGCCTTTCTTATACCTGAGATTGCCATTAGAAGCGTCAGTAGACAATGAATGTGCTGATTGTAAAGACCATGGGCTGAACTTTACGGCTTATAGACCACATTTGGTGGAGTGATTCTCGTTGTAAGGCTAAGTGTGTTCCTTCCAATTTATTTTAACAAGCTCACCATACAAACTAGCCATCGGGAAAACTTCATATGGAAACCAGAGAGAGCATCTGGCAAATTCAGACCTCTGCTCCAAATCACCTTCACTCAGTGCACCACCACCTCAGGACATGTTCTATGGGTACCAACTATGTGCAGCTCATATCCAGAGATATCGATATCTGGCACATGTCGCCAACCCTCTAAGAACCTTCATGGCCTGTCTCTGATCCACTCGTAGAATGTTTCTGTACTTCAGTGCTGCACCTCAGGCTGCACTGGTAACTCTCATTGTAATGCTGCAGCAAGGATACTGGGTGCACTGGGTCATGCACTTAGCTCATGGACTGTACAGGCTGTATCTTTGGGCTCATCGCTTGCTCTCAATACCATCACTCACTCTTAGCCTATTTGGATGCTTATATCATCCCTGCCTCAAACTGCCTAGCTTTCTTCACTTCGCGCTCTCAGCCACAAATATTGGGCTTATAATGCTGCTTTTTTTGCCATGAATATTTAATGCACACACAAAGGCCAGAATGCTTGACAAGATTATCAAGTCAAGGGAGAATAGCCTTTGCTCAGGGGGTTCCAGGCACAGAAAGTCAAGGGCAGCCTCTGATACCAGTTCAGGCCCTGCTCGAGACAGTCAGAATCGTGATTCTCTCCTCACAGGGGACGAGGAGCTGAATAACATCTTGACACTTCTTACTCTATTTTGGGAGTCATCCTTCTGGAATGAGAGTGAGAGAGAGACAGGTATTATGAAAGATGAAAATTTGGCATAGCTATTGCTGGTGCAAAGTCTCCCTGTTCACACTGGATCGTATTGAAGATGCTGGTCCACATTTACCAATCCTCCAGGATCTCACCACACTCTCACCTTATGAATAGAAGGATGCTATCATTGTTCCTCGTTCCTTATCAGGGTCAAAGGATCTTTTTGGTTTGCAGTAGTGGAGGAACAACCACAGGCGAGCCTTCATAATCAGAGGTCCTTGTCTAAACAAGATGCAATTTGTTGCATGAAAGCAATAAGGACAAGTTACATTAGTAAGATAGACATTGTTATTCAGTCTATGAGGAGTCTTTGGACACTGGCCTGTACTCCAGGCCCTGATCCTCAACCAAACCTGCATGACTTTGTCAGATTAGCTGGAGATTGAAACAGTCTCCAAAGTGAAGCCATTCAGCACCAATACCTTTCACATCAGCTTCCACTAAACTTGCATCCGGCCTCATGCTGTGGTGTTCTGACTCAGTCCTTGACGAAGGAGGCTATCTGGGATGTTTTATGGTGGAACTGGTCCTCCTGGGATGGAATACGACTGAGGGATAATGTTTTTGCAGGCTCCCATGTGGTCAACGATGCCCTCCAGTGCATCTCCTCCACTTCCAGCACCTCTGCCTTTGAACTCCACCCCTCCAATTGCAACAAGAGCAGAATCCCCGGTCTTCACCTTCCATCCTGCCAATCTCCGGATACAATGCATCATCTTCTGCCATTTCTGCCAGCTACAAGCAGACCCCACCACTAGGGATACTTTTCCTCCCCATCCCTATCTATGTTATGCAGAGACCATTCCCTCCATGACTCCCTTGTTAGGTCCACTCCTCCCACGTACCCACTATCCACTCCCAGCACATTTCCCTTCCACGCAAAAGGTATAAAACCTGTGCCCATACCTCCCCCCTCACCTCCATCCAAGGCCCCAAAGTATCCTTCCACATCTGACAGAGATTTACCTGTACTTCCGCACATGTCATCTACTGTATCCATTGCTCCTGATGTGGTCTCCTCTACGTTGGGGAGACAGGACACCAACTTGTGGAACATTTCAGAGAACATCTCTGGGGCACTCGCACCAAATAACCCCACCGCCCTGTGACCAAACACTTCAACTCCCCCTCCCACTCTGCCAAGGTCATGCAAGTCCTTGGCCTCCTCTACTGTCAAACTCTAGCCACCTGACGCCTGGGGGAAGAACCCCTCATCTTCCTCCTTGGACCCTCCAACCACAACGGATCAATGTTGATTTCACCAGTTTCCTCATTTCCCTGCCCCCACCTAATCCCAGACCCAACCCTTTAACTCAGCACCAACCTCTTAAACTGCCCTGTCTATCTCCCTTCCCATCTATCCGCTCTACCGTTCTCTCTGACCCATCACCATCACCTCCAACCTTCATCTACCTATCACCTTCCCAGCTACCTTCCCCCAGTCCCACCCCCTCCCATTTATCTCTCCACCCCCTTGATTCTGTCCCCGGTTCCTGATGAAGGGCTTATGCTCGAAATATTGATTCTCCTGCCCCTCGGATGCTGCCTGACTGGCTGTGCTTTCCCAGCACCATACTTTTCAACTCTGATCTCCAGCATCTGTAGTCCTCACTTTCTCTTGATATTCTTACCTGGTCTGGCCTACATGTTATCTCCACACCCACAGCAACCTGGTTGACCCTTAACTGCCCTCTGAGTAATAAAGGTCGGGTGATAAATGCTGGCCTAGCCAGCAACGTCCTTCTCTCACGAATGAATGATTTTTTAAAAAGTGCTGCTGTCAATTTGCATACAGCAAGATCTCAGAGGAAGCAATGTGATAACAAAGGACAGTCAGGGCCTAGGTTTAACAAATTATTCCAAAGATGCCTCTTTGATGATACTGCCCTCTATGAATAATTCATTGAGTTATCAGTCATTGAGTCATAGAAGCGAACAGTACTGAAACAGACCCTTTGGTCCAACCCGTCCATGCCGACCAGATATCCTAAATTAATCTAGTCCCATTTGCCAGCATTTGGCCCATATCCCTCTAAACCCTTCCTATTCATATACCCATCCGGATGCCTTTAAATGTTGTAATTGTACCAGCCTCCTCCACTTCTCTGGCAGCTCGTTCCATATACGCATCACACTCTGCGTGAACAAATTGCCCTTAGGTCCCTTATAACTCTTTCCCATCTCATCTTAAACCTATGCCCTCTAGTTTTGGACTCCTCCATCCCTGGGGAAAGACCCTATCCATGCTCCTCATGATTTTTGAAACCTTTATAATGTCCCCCCTCAGCCTCTGACATCCCAGGGGAAATAGCTCCAGCCAGTCACTGAGATGATGAGCTCAGAATATTAAATGCAAGACATTTTTCAACTCAAAAAATCTGGAGTGGGGCTTCAGCCTATAACCTTCAATCATAACAAGTCAATCTGTTCCAAAGATAGCATTATGGGTAAAGTGATTTGAGAAACTGAAGTGTGAAAAAGTGCATCATAGCTCCTGCCTCTGGGAATTTAACTTTTCGGCAGTTTGTATATCTAATTTAGGAATTATACAAATGGATACTGCATAATGGAAAAGATCATCAGAATTCTCTTTGGCTAAAGGATGAAAACGTGCTGTGTTAATTGAACTTGTCTATTTAAGTGTTCAGTTTTGGCACAAAGTTTTGATCCTAATTGCTGATTAACATTGCTGAATTTGCCTGGAACTACTAAATGGACAGTTTCGGGGCGAATTTCATCTAGAGGTGTGCCTAACAGGGGTTTGGTGAAATTCACCTGCAGTGAGCTGCATGATCAGTTGCTTCCAGCATGGCTCTCTTGAGAAAGGGACCTTGCAGGTAGCACCAGAGTGTAGCGCGAGCCTGTAGAGGGAGCCTATCCTATTAATATAGCTGATATAGCACCAGTAATGCAGCAAATTTAGACCATGATGATGCAGGCAACATATATTGTTTGTCATTCTGTGAACAACAGCCATTGACCTGCAAGATGGAATTATGTGTTCAGTTCTGGTCTCCCCACGATAGGAAAGACGTTGTTAAACTTGAAAGGGCTTAGAAAAGATTTACAAGGATGTTGCTGGGGTTGGAAAGTTTGAGCTGTCAGGAGAGGCTGAATAAACTATGTATATTTTCCTTGGAATATCAGAGGCTAAGAGGTGACCTTATAGATGTCTGTAAAATCATGAAGGGCAATGGATAAATAGTCAAGGTCTTTTCCTCGGGATAGGAGCAGCAGAGATACAGCTGTCAATGAGTGGAGCAAGTTGGGCGTGCACATCCACTCGGACCATGCTACAATCACGTTGGTGATGATGGCGCATTAAGTTTGTGTGCTGCCCATCACCACTGAACCAATATGGGTGAGACAGCTGTTTCAAACACTTGTGCCCTAGAAACAGGGCAGACCTATTTTCACCCCTGCTGTTTAGTACTCAAATGACAGTTGGACCCAATTTTCCTAAACCCAATGCATGGCACCCCCACACACAATCCTCCCAGCTATGGCTGGTACACAGTGCCATATTATACAATAGCTCAAGGACGAGCGATAGACATAGTTCTTCAGGATAAAGAGATTAAAGGGTATGGGGAGAAAATCAGAAAAGGTGATTAAATTGGATGATCAGTCAAGATCATATTGAATGGTGGAGCAGTCTTGAGGGGCTGAATGGCCTGCTGCTCCTATTTTCCTTAAGGGACTGAATGGCCTGCTGCTCCTATTTTCTTTAAGGGACTGAATGGCCTGCTGCTCCTATTTTCTGTGAGGGGCTGAATGGCCTGATACTCCTATTTTCTGTGTTTCTATGGCTGAAGGAGAGAGGGCTCCTGTTCTTGGATGTGGTACTTGTTCGAAGATGTTCAAAAGGGTGAGTGTCCTCTCTGACAATACTCTGGCTTTAAGAATTGTATTATGTCTTTTTTTTAAGAGACCTTGAGACAGTGGTCTGCTCCCAGCCAATAAAATAAACAGCTTGTGCTGCCCTGGGTTCTTAAAAAAAAACATTGGAACAACAGTAGCTGACTGAAGGTTTGGGGTCAAGCTCCCACAGAACCAAGTGTTTAATTTCAACTCAGTAGCTGTTGAGATTTGGAAGCTGTTATACCTCTCTCCCTGCTATAGCAAAACACTTGAATTCTCCCCCTGTCTCTTTCTCTCTCTCTCTCTCCCTCTCTTTCTGAGTTTTCTCTTGATGTTCTTTCCTCCTGGATTACAGAATTATATGGGAGACAATCTATATTACTGAATTTGCCTTTGCCAAGGGTGTGTTTATGGGATGTTACTATATTAGAACAGTTGCTGTTTAGTAGATAAATAATCTATTATTCTGTCAAGTCTTCCAATAGATTTAAGGTATTCCAATTCTTCTTTCTTTTATTGTATTTTATCTATAGAGTATGAGTTAATTATGTTTTGCTTCGAGCCTGATAAATTTACCAATCGAACTGGATCCAGAATACCATGCCTTTACACTTGCCTCTTCTAAATTAAGGAAATGTTGGGGTGTAGGCTATTTTGTTAATATATTTTGAGGGCATTTGGTCTGGTCCATAGCTCTTGATCCTCTGGCGCTGTCCTGCTTGGCCTTATCTCCTCGTCCCATTCTTCACCCAGGCCAAAGACTCCCCAGAGGAAGATCCTCAGCATCAAGGACTTGCTCCTGGGGACTCCAATAAGATGGAGAGATATGGCACTCACTGATGAAATCCTTGGAGGATTAGCAGAATAAATGGATAAATACAATCTACCCTTGAACGGCCCCATAGGCAACCTCTCCCAGCACAGCTCAACTTCCTTACCAAAACGATGTCTTTCAAACTAACCCAGCATTTCAACTTAAGACCCCATCTTTACCTCTTTAGTACCTGAGCTGTTTGGAAATAGCACCCTATTGTGTTTACTTTTTAAGATATATTCCTATTGAAGATTTCATACCCTGTTAGCTGAAGTTTAATCTGTCTCATTTTTCAAATGCACACCAGAACGCAGCAGGTCTGGAGGTGGGCGAGAGCAAATCTGTCCAGAGATTGCCTGCCCGAGGCAATGAAACAAGTGCATCATGTCTGGGAATGTAGTATTGCCAGCAACAAGCATCAGACAGTGCACTAATAAACAAGGCCAGTTTATCTTCCTGCTTCCAATCTAAAAGCAAATGCCTGAGTCTCGGCTGATCAACATGTTTCCATCCATTTTTTGTTTCAGTCATTGAGCTGAGTTACAGGGAGATTTTGTTATTGAATGTAAGATTGCTTGCTGTATTAGATTAAAGACCCACTCACCAGCGCTAAAGAGGCAAAGTGTTAACATTTGCCTGCTCAACCATTTCCTCTGATAGTAGCAGCACAGCGCTGGCTGACATTAGAACCAGGCTCCGACATAAGAGGAACTGATAAAACAGCCTCTGCATTTTAAGTAGACACAAATATTATCACAAAATGTAAGTTGAGGCTGGTCTGGTTGGACTTCAAGTGTACAGTTCCACCCAATCCTGATTGCCTTTGACTTCCTTGTTAGTCATGAATCAACCTACTCCAGCTGTACATGTATTAAGTGATCTCTCATCTACTGTTTTCTGGGAAGAGAGCTCCCAAGTTCCACAATCCTCAGAGAAAAATAATCCTCCTTATCTCCTTAATTTGGAAACCGCTCATATTTAAAACTGTGTCCCTGAATTCTACTCTCAACTCACAAAGGGAAACATCCTGTCAGCATCCACCCTGTTAGGTCCCTCAGAATCCAATATGTTTTAATAAGACCACTTTACATGTTTCTATTATGGTGGTACAGTGGCTCAGTGGTTAGCACTGCTGCCTCACAGCGCCAGGGACCCAGGTTTGATTCCCGTATCAGGCAACTATCTGTGTGGAGTTTGCACATTCCCTTTGTGTCTGCCTGGGTTTCCTCCCATTGTCAATAGATATGCAGGTCAGGTGAATTGCCCATGGGAAACTGCCCATAATGTTAGGTGCATTAGTCAGGGGTAAATGTAGGGTAGGGGAATGGGTGGATTACTTTCAGAGGGTCAGTGTGGACTTGTTGGGCTGAAGGGCCTGTATCCATACTGTAGGGAATCTAATCTAAACTCCAATGGATATAAATCTAGCTGGTTTGACATTCCTCATAAGATAAAACCTCCCTTCTAGGTAATAATAGAGTGAACCTTCGTTGAACAACTTCTAATTCATCTTGATCCTTAGAAAAGGAGATCAAGCTATATAGTATTTCAGATGTGGCCCCAACAACTCTCCATGAAACTGCAGCAAATTTCATAAAAACCGAAAGAATTGTGGATGCTCTAAGTCAGAAAATAAAGCAGAAATTGCCTGAAACGTTCAGCAGGTCTGGTGGCATCTGTGGAAAGAAATCAGAGTTAACATTTCAGGATCGAGTGACCCTTCCTCCAAGTGACCCTTTCTGGGTTCTGAGGAAGGTCACTCAACCTTAAACATTAATTCTGATTTCTCTCCACAGATGCTGCCAGAACTGTTGAGCTTTTCTGGCATTTTCTGTCTTTATAGCAAATCTTCCTTCCTTTTATGTTCCATTCCCTTCACAATGAATGGCAAGATTCCATTTGCCTTCCTAATCACTTGCTGCACCTGCAAACCAACATTTTGTGATTCTTGCCCCAAGGCATCTCTCTGCCCCTCAGAATACTGTAATTTGTCTCCATATGCTGAAACACTGTGTGCCAACGTGGACAATAATTCAGGTGACTATCCACTGTGCCCTCTCAAAAGACAAAACATCCAACCTGGGCAAAAGTCAAAACTGAGAGTGCCTTTATTCCCTCGGGCAGTTTAATTAACGTGAAGCTAAACACTAGCACAGTCTGGAAACAGAGTCAGAGGGAAAACATCCATGGTGCTTCCTTAGGGGTGTCCCTTTCCTCTGTATGTTGAAGGTCTCTTCTTGTTGGACACTGCCCAGCTCCCACACCTTTATTTGTTTTTTTTCCAACCAGACCTTATGGCCACTAGTCTTGTCAGGCACACCTAGTAAAGGAGAGTGCCCAGGTGATCAAGCGATACCTGGAGTCTCGAGGGAGTTCTGTGAGGTGGGCCTTGTATTACTAACATATTTGAGGCTTTAATGAATCAGGTATTGAGGCAGGATAAAGATTTGAATTGTAAAGGGGGAACCAACAAAGACTGTGCCTAGATTAGGTCAAGAACCTTGCTTGTCTCAGTGGGTAGCATGCTGAGTCTTTAAAACCCACTCCAGGGCTTAAACATGACAAACTGGAAATGACCCATCACCATAGAAAATGATGTCACCACAGGAATTTATATCACCAACCCAAGGAATCCCAAACATATAAATAGAAAGAGAGCCACACCACCACTGCTTCATCCAGATGCTCACTGAAGCTGTTACCTAGTATGATGACGAAATGTCTGTAAATGAACCTTCCAGCTGAACGAGCAAACCTACATCCAAATGGCAAACAAATTTAATATCCTCATGCAGTAGTGAGGAAGTGCCATATTGTCAGAGGGGTCACTTCTTGGATGAACCATTAAAGTGGGAGCTCCCCTCCTTTCTCAGCTGACCATACATGGTGCTAGTTCAAAAATCAGGCCAGTTATTGAATTGATTTGATTTATTGTCACTTCTATTTTGTTAGAAAATACAGTGAAAAGTGTTGTAGAATGTTGCCACTCGATCCGTGCTCTGGGCCCACTCAGTCCATGCTGCTGGGCCTGCTCAATCCATGCTGCTGGGCCTGCTCAATCCATGCTGCTGGGCCTGCTCAATCTATGCGGCTGGGCCCGCTCGATCCATGCAGCTGGGCCCACTCGATCCATGCAGCTGGGCCCACTCGATCCATGCAGCTGGGCCCACTCGATCCATGCAGCTGGGCCCACTCGATCCTTGCAGCTGGGCCCACTCGATCCATGCAGCTGGGCCCACTCGATCCATGCAGCTGGGCCCACTCGATCCATGCAGCTGGGCCCACTCGATCCATGCAGCTGGGCCCACTCGATCCATGCTGTTGGGCCCGCTCAATCCATGCGGCTGGTCCCGCTCGATCCATGCTGTTGGGCCCGTTCAATCCACGCGGCTGGGCCCACTCGATCCATGCGGCTGGGCCCACTCGATCCATGCAGCTGGGCCCACTCGATCCATGCTGTTGGGCCCACTCGATCCATGCGGCTGGGCCTACTCGATCCATGCGGCTGGGCCCACTCGATCCATGCGGCTGGGCCCGCTCGATCCATGCGGCTGGGCCCGCTCGATCCATGCTGTTGGGCCCGCTCAATCCATGCGGCTGGGCCCATTCGATCCATGCGGCTGGGCCCACTCGATCCATGCGGCTGGGCCCACTCGATCCATGCGGCTGGGCCCACTCGATCCATGCTGTTGGGCCCACTCGATCCATGCTGTTGGGCCCACTCGATCCATGCTGCTGGGCCCACTCGATCCATGCTGTTGGGCCCGCTCGATCCATGCGGCTGGACCCACTCAATCCATGCGGCTGGGCCCACTCAATCTATGCGGCTGGGCCCACTCGATCCATGCTGTTGGGCCCACTCGATCCATGCGGCTGGGCCCACTCGATCCATGCTGCTGGGCCCGCTCGGTCCATGCGGCTGGACCCACTCAATCCATGCGGCTGGGCCCACTCAATCTATGCGGCTGTGCCCACTCAATCCATGCGGCTGGGCCCACTCGATCCATGCGGCTGGGCCCACTCGATCCATGCAGCTGGGCCCACTCGATCCATGCTGCTGGGCCCGCTCGGTCCATGCTGCTGGGCCCACTCGATCCATGCTACTGGGCCCACTCGATCCATGCTGTTGGGCCCGCTCGATCCATGCTGCTGGGCCCACTCGATCCATGCTGCTTTGCCCGCTCAATCCATGCGGCTGGGCCCGTTCAATCCATGCTGATGGGCACAATCGATCCATGCTGCTGGGCCCATTCAATCCATGCTGATGGGCCCACTCGATCAATGCTACTGGGCCCACTCGATCCATGCTGTTGGGCCCGCTCGATCCATGCTGCTGGGCCCACTCGATCCATGCTGTTGGGCCCGCTCGATCCATGCTGCTGGGCCCACTCGATCCATGCTGCTGTGCCCACTCAATCCATGCGGCTGGGCCCGTTCAATCCATGCTGATGGGCACAATCGATCCATGCTGCTGGGCCCGTTCAATCCATGCTGATGGGCCCACTCGATCCATGCTACTGGGCCCACTCGATCCATGCTGTTGGGCCCGCTCGATCCATGCTGCTGGGCCCACTCAATCCATGCTGTTGGGCCCGCTCGATCCATGCTGCTGGGCCCACTCGATCCATGCTGCTGTGCCCGCTCAATCCATGCGGCTGGGCCCGTTCAATCCATGCTGATGGGCACAATCGATCCATGCTGTTGGGCCCACTCAATCCATGCTGTTGGGCCCACTCGATCCATGCTGTTGGGCCCGCTCGATCCATGCTGTTGGGCCCGCTCGATCCATGCTGCTGGGTCCACTTGATCCATGCTTTTGGGCCAACTCAATCCATGCTGCTGGGCCTGCTCGATCCATGCTGCTGGTCCCACTTGTTCCATGCTGTTGGGCCCACTCAAGTCCATGCTGCTGTGCCTCGATCCATGCTGTTGGGCCCAATTAAGTCTGCACTGCTGGGCCCAAGTGAGTCCATGCTCCTGGACCCACTTAAGTCTGTACTGCTGGGCCAACTTATGTCTGTGCTGCTGGGCCCACTTGAGTCCATGCTCCTGGACCCACACAAGTCTGTGCTGCTGGGCCCACTTGAGTCCATGCTCCTGGACCCACACAAGTCTGTGCTGCTGGGCCCACGTGAGTCCATGCTCCTGGACCTAATCAATTTGCACTGCTGGGCCCACGTGAGTCCATGTTCCTGGACGCACTCAGGTCTGTGCTGCTGGGCCCACATGAGTCCATGCTCCTGGACCCACACAAGTCTGTGCTGCTCGGCCCACTTGAGTCCATGCTCCTGGACCCACTTAAGTCTGCACTGCTGGGCCAACTTGAGTCTGTGCTGCTGGGTCCACGTGAGTCCATGCTCCTGGACCTACTCAATTTTGCACTGCTGGGCCCATTTGAGTCCATGCTCCTGGACCCACACAAGTCTGTGCTGCTGGGCCCACTTGAGTCCATGCTCCTGGACCTACTCAATTTGCACTGCTGGGCCCACATGAGTCCATGCTCCTGGATGCAATCAAATCTGTGCTGCTGGGCCCATGTGAGTCCATGCTCCTGGACGCAATCAAATCTGTGCTGCTGGGCCCACGTGAATCCATGCTCCTGGATGCACTCAAGTCTGTGCTGCTGGGCCCATTTGAGTCCATGCTCCTGGACCCACACAAGTCTGTGCTGCTGGGCCCACTTGAGTCCATGCTCCTGGACCTACTCAATTTGCACTGCTGGGCCCACGTGAGTCCATGCTCCTGGACACACTCAAGTCTGTGCTGCTGGGCGCACTTGAGTCCATGCTCCTGGATGCAATCAAATCTGTGCTGCTGGGCCCACGTGAATCCATGCTCCTGGATGCACTCAAGTCTGTGCTGCTGGGCCCATTTGAGTCCATGCTCCTGGACCCACACAAGTCTGTGCTGCTGGGCCCACTTGAGTCCATGCTCCTGGACCTACTCAATTTGCACTGCTGGGCCCACATGAGTCCATGCTCCTGGATGCAATCAAATCTGTGCTGCTGGGCCCATGTGAGTCCATGCTCCTGGACGCAATCAAATCTGTGCTGCTGGGCCCACGTGAATCCATGCTCCTGGATGCACTCAAGTCTGTGCTGCTGGGCCCATTTGAGTCCATGCTCCTGGACCCACACAAGTCTGTGCTGCTGGGCCCACTTGAGTCCATGCTCCTGGACCTACTCAATTTGCACTGCTGGTCCCACGTGAGTCCATGCTCCTGGACACACTCAAGTCTGTGCTGCTGGGCGCACTTGAGTCCATGCTCCTGGATGCAATCAAATCTGTGCTGCTGGGCCCATGTGAGTCCATGCTCCTGGACGCAATCAAATCTGTGCTGCTGGGCCCACGTGAATCCATGCTCCTGGATGCACTCAAGTCTGTGCTGCTGGGCCCATTTGAGTCCATGCTCCTGGACCCACACAAGTCTGTGCTGCTGGGCCCACTTGAGTCCATGCTCCTGGACCTACTCAATTTTGCACTGCTGGGCCCACGTGAGTCCATGTTCCTGGACGCACTCAGGTCTGTGCTGCTGGGCCCACATGAGTCCATGCTCCTGGATGCAATCAAATCTGTGCTGCTGGGCCCATGTGAGTCCATGCTCCTGGACGCAATCAAATCTGTGCTGCTGGGCCCACGTGAATCCATGCTCCTGGATGCACTCAAGTCTGTGCTGCTGGGCCCATGTGAGTCCATGCTCCTGGACCTACTCAATTTGCACTGCTGGGCCCACGTGAGTCCATGCTCCTGGATGCAATCAAATCTGTGCTGCTGGGCCCATGTGAGTCCATGCTCCTGGACGCAATCAAATCTGTGCTGCTGGGCCCACGTGAATCCATGCTCCTGGACGCAATCAAATCTGTGCTGCTAGGCCCACTCAAGTCCATGCTGCTGGGCCCACTTGACTCCACGCTGCTGGGCACACTTGATTCCACGCTGCTGGGCCCACTTGAGTACATGCTACTGGGCCCACTCAGTCTAATGCCTTTGCCGCAACGGAGCTCTTCAAAGAGAGGTAAATAAAAAAAAGAGTAAAAAAAAGTAAGGGAATGAAAAGAAAAGTGGATGGAGTGGATGAGCCCACGTACTCAGAAACGCTACTCCATTGCTGTCTTACTGGTGTTCTGGCCAAATTTTATCCTTTAACCAACACCGCAGAAATAGATGGTCTGCTAATTATCCCATTGTTATTTATGGCAATTTACTGTACACAAATTAACTGCTGCGATTCTTACATTACAATAATTACTACAGTTAAAATGTATTTAATGTCCACTGGTTGTGAAGGGCACTATATAAATGCTTTTTTTTAAAAGCAGTGACCAAGGTTACAATTCAGTGAAAAGCAAAAATTCCAGTTATAATGTTCAATTTTTCTAAAAGACATTGCAATTAGCAGTGGATGTGATAAAGAAGCAGGAGACAATGAGGCAGCAATGGGTAGGAGGGAGAAAGACAGAGCCAGAGTCCAAGTCAGATATGGCTGCTCTCCAAGTATTCATGAACAGTATCTGAGGAGCTAACAGTCAGTCACAGCAAGTGCTGCTGTTCAAAATTGTTCTTGAAGATTCCTCATTGGGTTAACCAATAATGTAGACTGTGCAAGTAGAAGGGAGGAGGTTATGTCATTAAAATCGTGGAAAATTGAACTTAATAACAAACTGGAAAAGGCCATGGATGCATTAGCCTTTCCTTTGAGATGAAATGATTGTGATAAACACTGTCCAAAGGTTGTTTCAATGTTCTTAGGATAAATCCCCGTGTATCAAAGCAATGCTTTTTGAGCCAAGAGCATCACGCAGTGATTCATGAGTCAGGCTCCAGTCTCAGAGACTGGCATCTGTGCCTGGGAGATGAGGGAGAGTACTTCAGAGAAAGGAGACAGAGGGCCACATTGTCCCCTCGCAGAGCCTTGAAGCATTTCCGTGGCTGATAACTGAGGAAGGGTACTTCAGGTATCAACGAGGCCAAGATGGAGTCTTGAGCTGAAACAACTGTTTCGTTTTGAATTTGGTGGAAGATGTCATTTTTGTTTTTTAAAAAAACGTTTGTTCACAGGCTGGGGGCATCACTTTTACCACTCATTCCTAATGGGGGAACAATCACATTGCTGTGGGTCTAGAAACAGCAGGTAAGGAGGGATTCAGTTTTTTCCCCAACAATTGATTCACTGTTAGACTCTTAATTGCATATTTTTATTGAATTGAATTCAAATTGCACCATCTACTATAGCAGGATTTGAACCCAGCTCCTCAGGATATGGTGTGTGTCTTGGGATTAACAATCCAGTAGTAATACCACTGGGCTGTCACCTCTCCATGCAGCAAGTGGCTTTCCAAAGGCTCACTAAAAGACTGATTTCTACTCAAATGCCCATTAGTCTCACTGAAGAAACAGCAGAACATTTTGGCAGCTGAAGCCTCAGCGAACACTCTTTCCTAACGGCAACAAGTTAGGAGACAGTAATTCCAAACACCTCTCCAAGGGATCCTCATCATTCATGTTCACTGGCTGCTAGAGCTGGGATGAGGATCTCTGTATGCAGCAGAAGATTTTTCTGGATTATTTATCTAAGTGTCACCAATAATCGTGTCACATTTATTCTGCAAATTCACTGAGGAACTTGCCCAAAAGCGACTGAAAACAGCTGCTCTGCATTGGTAGGATTCACCACGGCAGAGGGCTGCTTAGGTGTCCATGGCATCTCATCAACTGTTCTCATTGGCTGAGGAATGGGGGAGGACATGAGGTCACGGATATGAAGGTCACCCTCTGGTGCTGCAGGAGACAGTGTTGGCTGGAGAAGGAGGATGACCTGGTCTCCATCCATCCCACATACAGCCCAGCTTCACCTCCATCCACCTCTCCCTCACCCACCTCCTCTATGGGCACCGAGCACAAAATCACTGCATTGTTGAGGCGCAGGAAGGAGCCATTCCGCCCATTGTCTCAGTGCTAGCTGTGCAAATGGGCCTTATGACTTTGTGCTATTTCTTTTTCCTGTAACCTTACACGTTGTTTCTGATAAAAAAAATCACCTAATGCTTTCTAGAATGCTCCACTACACTTCTAAGCAATGTACTCCATGACCTAGCTACACACTGTGTGAAATAACTTGTTCTTCCATTGCATTTGCTTCTTTTGCAAATTGCTTTGTGTCCGACCGCCTTGTTTTCGATTTCTCTGTATCCAGTTCCATTGTCCCCTTGATCACCTCCACCAGAACCTGTAGTGCCACATCTGAGAACATCTGTACTCTCTCCTCCAACCCCTGAGCCATTCTGCAATGTGTGCCTGCCACAGCACTCTGTACCTTTTGCATATGTGGGGATGAGATGCACGCATATACTGCTCCATAAAAATAGCACAAATCAGCCCTTCTGTGTTAAATCTGCTGGTGTCTGGATTAACATGTTCAAATTGTGGTAGCCAGCAGTTCAAATCAATGTAGTGTGGAAAAATTGGACTTTTAAACAGGCAAGCCACATTGACAATATACCCATTTAACAGTTGTTCAAAACTTTTGGCCAAACTACTATCTGAAGAATTTGGGATATGAGTTTTATTTTAATGGACTGAGATTTGGCAAAGTGAAGGGTTTGGAAAAGGAGCTAGCATCTACAGACATGTTCAAATGCACCACACACCCACATCACACACATTAGTCCCAATCGATTGTAGCCAATGGGTGTGCTTATAATTACCCAATCCATTGAAATCGGTGAGTATGTCCTGCTGCTTTTAAATTCTCAATAAACTCTTAGCTCTAATATCATTGCAGCAATGCCTGTTGATACTGCTAATTCAGGCTGTAACCTCATCATGAATACATCCAAGTAAAAAGAAAACTATTTGATCAACTAATTATGAACAAAGCCACGGGAGTCTGAGTGGTGATCTACTGCATCTCTGACACCTCAGATATCGCACTGTCAAAAGCATTAATAGAAAAAGGCTAATCAATTTATGTTAGTTTTTTCTGACAGTGATAACCTAGCCTCCTGCACACACTCTCAGGACATGTAGAGGTCAATTAAAATTTTATCACACAAAAAAAACTTCTGCCAACAATCAGGCTTCAAAGCTTACTAACTTCATAGAATCCCTACTGTGTGGAAGCAGGCCATTCAACCCATCAAGTCCACACTGACTCCTTCAAAAGGCATCCCTCCAACCTCTCCCTCCATCTCTGTAACTCTCCCATGGCCAGTCCACCTGATCTGCACATCTTAGTTCTGTGGGAGGAAACTAGAGCACCCAGAGGAAACCCACACAAACATGGGGAGAATGTGCAAACTCCACACGGACACTCCATACCGACCCTCCGATGAGTAACCCACCCAGACTCATTTTCCCTCCATTTACCACTGAGTAATACACCTAACACTATGGGCAATTTAGCATGGCCAATTCACCTAATCAGCACATCTTTTGGAAAGTGGGAGGAAACCCACACAGACACGGGGAGAATGTGCAAAATCCGCACATGAAGTCGCCCGAGGCCGGAATCCATCCTGGGTCCCTGGCACTGTGAGGCAGTAGTGCTAACCACTGAGCCACATTGTAATGGGATTTTTTTTTAGACTCAATTAAATTTAAGTCACAATCCACAAAGATCAGGTAATATTTTCTATAACGAATGAGGATATACCCATCTCATCTTGGCATTAAACAATATGACTATCATTGAATGCCTGATTGTCAATATCCTCAGGTCGCAGAAATGTAACTGGAGCAGGCATATACATATTGTGGCTGCAAGAGCTGCTCCAACACACTGGGTGGAATTTTAACCTTGGTATGCTTTTCCTGAAGGCAGAACATGGAGTGGGAGCTGTAGTGATTCTAACAGGGCCAGCCCATTGGACCACTGATTTGGGGCTGTTAACCTGGTCCAATCAGGGAGCCCTGGCTAACAGCTATAAACAGGAATGTGCTCCCTCCAACTCTATTTTGATTTAGTCCCTACCCTCCCCTTCACTGTTTTGCTCACACAGCATTGCCCTTTGGTTTGAAGGGCAGTGCTTGTCACTGGCCACTCGGGTGTCTTTCCTATCTTCCTGGTGGTGGAAATTGAATAAAGATTCGTGCACTTTGTGTCTTTTCACTGTGTCTCACACCTGCACACACACACCATGGGTGCTGGGGAAAAAAATAAGCACTACCGCACTTAGGCGGTAGTGTGGAAAGAAAAAAAAAAAAAAAAAAAAATAAAAAAAGAAAAAAAAAAGAAAATAAAAGGAGGAATGTTGCCTGGGTGTCCACTGAGAAAAGAAAAAAAAAAATAAATAAATAGGAGATTCGGCCCGGGTGTCCTTGGAAAAAAAAAAAAATAAACAGGAATGTGCTCCCTCCAACTCTATTTTGATTTAGTCCCTACCCTCCCCTTCACTGTTTTGCTCACACAGCATTGCCCTTTGGTTTGAAGGGCAGTGCTTGTCACTGGCCACTCGGGTATTTTTCATATCTTCCTGGTGGTGGAAATTGAATAAAGATTTGTGCACTTTGTGTCTTTCACTGTGTCTCACATCTGCACACACACACACCATGGGTGCTGGGGGGAAAAAAAAAGAAAAAAAAAGGAGGAATGTTGCCCTTTGGTTTGAAGGGCAGTGCTTGTCACTGGCCACTCGGGTATTTTTCCTATCTTCCTGGTGGTGGAAATTGAATAAAGATTTGTGCACTTTGTGTCTTTTACTGTGTCTCACATCTGCACACACACACACCATGGGTGCTGGGGAAAAAAAATAAGCACTACCGCACTTAGGCGGTAGTGTGGGGGTTAAAAAAAAAATAAACAGGAATGTGCTCCCTCCAACTCTATTTTGATTTAGTCCTTACCCTCCCCTTCACTGTTTTGATCACACAGCATTGCCCTTTGATGTGAAGGGCAGTGCTTGTCACTGGCCACTTGGGTGTTTTTCCTATCTTCCTGGTGGTGGACATTGAATAAAGATTCGTGCACTTTGTGTCCTTCACTGTGTTTTACACCTGCACACACACACACACCACGGGTGCTGGGGAATAAAAATAAGCACTACCGCACTTAGGCGGTAGTGTGGGGGTTTAAAAGAAAAAAAAGAAAGAAAAAAAAAGAGAAAAAAAAATAAACAGGAATGTGCTGGGTCTGTATTGTCTGCACCTTTGTATCTAACAGTATTGTCTAATGTACAAATGTCATTGTCACTGTCTTGTCATATGTGGAACTGGGATTTGAGGTTTGTCCTCCTCTCCCTGTAAAATGGTTGAATGGTAGGGTTTGGGGTGGAGCTTTGCTGCTCCTCTCCCTTGTAAAATTGCTGTCTTTTGTGTACAGTTGTAAATGTTTTTTGTAAACTGTTTATTTTATTAAACAAATTACAAATATAAACAGGGAAAAATAAACAGGAGCGTAGCATTGCCCTTTGATGTGAAGGGCACTGCAAAAACAAAAAAAAAAATCAGGAATGTGGTTGAAAGGTGCTGAGGATGGTTAGTGAAGCCAGACGGTGGGTAGGCTGTCCTGACCGCTGTCACCCTGGGTGGGTACCGGGGTGGGCTATCCTAGAGATGGTCAAAAGGTGTGTCAGGGCGGACCGAGAACTGGAAGGGGCATGGGGTGGACCGAGAGCTGGAAGGTGCTGAGGGGAGGGCTGCCTTAGAGTGGTCGGAAGGTGGGAGGGGTGGGGGCTTGCTGGGTCTGTATTGTCTGCACTTTTGTATGTAACAGAATTGTCTAATGTACAAACGTCATTGTTGATGTCTCTTTATATTTTTATATGTGAAACTGGGATTTGAGGTTTGTCCTCATGTCCCTGTAAACTGTTTGAACGGTAGGGCTTGGGGCCTGGCATTGCTGCTCTTCTCCCTTGTAAAATTACTGTCTCTTGGACGCAGCTGTAAATGTAACTGTTTGTTGTAAACTGTTTTTGTAATTTGTTTAATAAAATTAAAAAAAAACAAGAGTATCAGATGTTCCGTTCACTCTGTGAGCTGGCTCTGAGGGAGCTAGATCAGTGTCAAAGACTCTCCACCTGTCAATAAAAGGTGACTTGTTGATCTTTGTGGAGTTATCTCAGGAACCACATACGCTCACTTGCTAGTTTTGTATTTCCAACATGATTAGGTTAAAAGTGCCAATGGACACATACAATCGCAAGGCAGGGGGAGACTTTCAGAGGTGCACCCCATCAACAGCTGACAATGCAGCAGGTGCAGGTGAGCTACAAAAGAGCTCCTGCTCAAACCTGGTGAGGGTGGTTTATTGTAGTCCCCATGTTCTGGCCCAACTCCATTTCCATTAACATCAGACTTATTGAGAATCAAAGATAGCACAGGGGATGTTCATGTTTAATTTTCCCTTGCCAATATCTCACATTACATTAGTTTCACTTTATTCATGTATGCATCACCATTAATTCTAGAGACTCACTTAGTCAAAAATCTAATGAACAGGCATACCTCATGGTTGGCACACATTCATGGTTCAAGGGGAGTTAGGGAAATGTCTGTTGTCGAAGAAACAATGCTGTATTTTTGCGTTCCCTCTTTATTTCAATGTCCATGTTAGAATCCAGTCATAGACTTGCATCTCTGTGGAGCATGGTTGTACTGGTAGCTGGTTCTCCCTTCCATGCATTGCAATGAATAATGTCTGAGGTCATTCTCAGAATTGAAATGTTTGATGTGGCCCAAGCTCTGGCAGCTCATACCCTGCGATGGACCTTTAAATGGACAGTAATGACGCCACCCTGTCTCATTATCTTATTGTGATTGACTGTTCATCCCATCACCCACAAGCTCGGCCAGGATGCCAGGCCCTTCACTCAACAACACCTGCCCACTTTCCCATCTCTTCACCCTCCCTTTCTGGCTCCAAGTGCTACACAAGCTGCCATTCTCCTACTGTCTCCCCTGAGCCACAGAGTTAAACAAGGAGAGGAAAGGGACTGAACTTAGACAACCGCGCAAAGCCAACTGGCACATGTCACCCTTAAACAACGTGAACCAGGTGCCATGAGATTCACGTGCATTGTTGCCTTCACCATGCAGAAGGGCTCATGCCCGAAACGTCAATTCTCCTGCCCCTCGGATGCTGCCTGACCTGCTGCGCTTTTCCAGCAACACATTTTCAGCTCTGATCTCCAGCATCTGCAGTCCTCACTTTCACCATGTATGTAAAGTATTCATGGCATGAGAAACATATTACATGTTGACACCTACTACAGGATGGCATACACTTGACATGCCAAGAACACACCTCCGCACCTCTACTGAAGTCACATCACCTGACGAAGGAGCAGCGCCCAAAAGTTTGTGATTTTCAAAACTCCTGTTGGGTGATAACCTGGTGTCATGTGACTTTGTCCCCCCCAGTCTAACACCAGCATCTCCACATCAAGGTTAAGAAAGTGGGGTCTTCATTATGACTTCAGTTGGCATGGCAATTGAATGTGTTAGCTGTTGGCATCACTGTACTTGCAAACCAGCCGTCCGTCCAACTGAGCCGACCAACCCCGAGTAGCATCACAGGGTTACATAGATTGCAGCAGTTCAAGAAAGCGGCTCACCATTATCTTTTTCCTTTGGGAGATGGGGGTGGAGGTGGGTGGGGAGGGGTTGTTGAGGGTATTTAGGAATGTACAATAAATTCTGCCCCATCCAGCAAATCCCAGATCCGCTAATTATTGTTTTGAAAATGCATGGCAGTCAGTGGTATAACAGTTGAGATTGAGGTGACCTTGCCAAGCATTGGCAGTGCAGCCCCTGCATTGTTCAAGTTGGCTGCAGGTATCTTTGCTACAGATGGTAGAGTTCTGCCCTGTTGACCCAAAGCGAGTTGCAGCAGTTGTCCTCTGTCATTGGCAGAGAAAAGAGCCAAAGCTTGCAGATGGTCAAAAGCCTCTTAATCTTGCTGGCATGCCTTCTTTCATCCCATAACATCTCAACCATGAAATATGAGGAACTCTAAAAACAAACTTACCACAGAAATGGAACAAAGTGGTCCCTAAAAATTGGTTTGAATACCAAATATAAAGATGGTAAAGAAAGGACCCTATTGCAATTTTACTGCAAACATTGCAAATAAAAGCAATCAACTTTTCTCATTTCTTTTCCAAATGGCCACACAAGGAGAGCAAAGCAAACCTTGCACAAATGCCACAGAATTGCTCATTCAATTTTCTTGCATGAAATTTGCATTCATAATGAGCACATGAAATGGGCTCAGGTCTCTCAGCTCAGTAAAGGCAGGGGATGCTTGAACTGTAGACTAAAATGAAGTTGTTTCCAGCAAATGCTTTCCAAATCCAGCATCTCTTCTTCAGCTGAACTGGGTAGAAGGGCTTTTGCCCGAAACGTTGATTTCGCTGCTCGTTGGATGCTGCCTGAACTGCTGTGCTCTTCCAGCACCACTAATCCAAAACTTGTACACCCCAGTCCAACACAGCTCCAAATCACAGCTGAACTGCTCCACTTGTAGAGAGTTTCACATTCTTATTGCATTTGGAGCCAAGAGGCTTGTCTTGAGTTCTATTTCGGTTTTATTAGTGACAATTTTATACCTTTGGTTTTGAATTCCTTTCCACCCACATTATAAAAGTCCACATAATGTAAAGACAAACAATAAGTCATCCCCATGTTTAATTTTACCCATACTGATGCTCAGTCTTTCCTGCTAGATGTTAAACTGAAACATGTAATCTCATACAGTGGTCGGTCTTATACTTTAGCACAGTAAGTGCAGTAATGTATATAGTCTGAATAAAAAGTTTGAATTATTTTACTGTAACTACATGGATCTATGAATAGGAAGGATTTAGAGGGAAATAGCACAAATGATGGCAAACAGGATGAGGTTATATTGGCATATTTGATCAGCGTGGATGAGTTGGACTGCAAGGTCTGTTTCCATGCTGTATACTCTAAGACATCCTGAATACTGGTAGAATAGAGCAGGTAAGGCAAATTATTTGAATGCTGTGACAAAGACAAACTGAGATTAAAGGGAGACCAGAACATACTGAATACCTCCATTCTATTCCAAATTCATCACAAGCCACCTTGGTGAATTCATTTAGGATTTTGATTAGATTGATTTCGGTATGCGATGAATTCCTTCTTCTTTGTGGTGTGCAATTTATGCTCTAGCAGTCAGTGTTGTAACTTTCAGGGAACAGATATTTCCAAAGGATTGCCACATTTGACTGGTGTGAGCAATTGTTGAGATAGTCCGCAACAAAATGATTTTTGGGAGGGTTTCAAGGCCGAATCTTCAAAAGTGACCACTTGGAACCCGCTGTGGGGCTTTAGATCAGATTAAATTCCCTACAGTGTGGAAACAGGCCCTTCGGCCCAACCAGTCTACAACGGCCCTCCAAGGAGTAACTCATCCAGACCCATTTCCCTCTGACTAACATACCTAACACTATGGTCAATTTAACATGGCTATTTCACTGAGAATGTCAGATGGTGGGGGAGGGAGGTGTTTCTGAAAAATCGATGGGGTCTATCTTGATCACTGTTGAGGTTTGATTTGTTTTCATGTTATTCATATTTGCCTCATGTTACTTTGGGATGTTTTAGAATAGCACAGTCTAATTTTTTTTTGTCAATAATCTTTGCTTGTGTAGGTTTTATTTGTAATAAGAAGTTATTCTTTGTTGACGAAAGAAACTTGGGTGAATAGCATCAACTATCAAACGAGATACAGGTCAGCACTGCTGCCTCACAGTTCCAGGGACCCGGCTTCCATTCCAGCTTCGGTGACTGTCTTTATGGAGTTTGCACGTTCTCCGTGTGTCTACGTGTGTTTCCTTTGGGAGCACTAGTTTCCTCCCACAGTACAAAGGTTAGGTGGATTGGCCATGCTAAATGGTCCCATAGTGTCCAAAGATGTGTACATTAGGTGGACTAGCCATGGGAAACGCAGAGTTACAGGGGTAGGGTAGGGAGGTGAGTTTGGGTGCGATGCTCTTCAGCAGGTCAGTGTGAACTCGATGGGCTGAATGGCCTGCTTCCACACTGTAGGGATTCCATGACTCTATGGTACAGATCACTATAATTGGTCAAATCCCTAAGTGGGCAAAATCTAAAATTTGTGGCCAAATATTCTAACCAGGAATCAGTGCACCCTTCTAATTCATTTTCAGTTCAATATGATCCTCATCTTTCTTAAAAGAATGGTTAAAATGCAACTGAAAGCTTTCTAAGAATTTACAAAACACCAGTCTGACTTTGACTATACAATGGAAAGGATTGTCATTCACTGCTGCTTCTGCTGTTGTGGAGACCAGGTCGATCAGCGTGCTTTCATTTTCCTACATACACAAACGGAGTGGATGCACTGTTCTGAGCAGGGAATCCCACTCAACGGGAGCACAATTTGGATTTGTTTTGTGCACAGCTCCTTGCTGTGAGCGTGGAACTGCTGAATACACCCCAAAGGAAAACATGCCGAAGCACATCGATATGCCACTTGGATGTCAGACCAACAGGGAGGCAGCACAAAACTGGTCAGTTCAGTTTTAGTGACAGGAAGGGAACTGGAATTGAAAAGCGTTGGAGAGTACGTAAAGGCAGAAAATGTAATGAAATAGTCAGTATGGATTCTTACTCCCTCTTTAACCGACCTCATGGAATTCTTTCAAAAAGGTAAATGAGGGTATTGATGACAGCTTCTTGGTTTGTCAATAGGCTTTTGATAAGTGTGATAACTGCACAGAGGGCTGGTTTACCAAAACTAAATCAACCTTTATTGACAAGTGCACAGTACACTGGCAGAGACCAGCCAGCTCAGAGTCAGTCCCTGAAGTCAGGAAATTCTAAATCTCCTGTTTATATATTTTTTTATTAAACGGTACAAGTTACCAACAAACAGCTAACATAAACAACTGAAAAAATGTGTTGCTGGAAAAGCGCAGCAGGTCAGGCAGCATCCAAGGAGCAGGAGAATCAACGTTTCGGGCATAAGCCCTTCTTCAGGCTTATGCCCGAAACGTCGATTCTCCTGCTCCTTGGATGCTGCCTGACCTGCTGCGCTTTTCCAGCAACACATTTTTCAGCTCTGATCTCCAGCATCTGCAGTCCTCACTTTCTCCTCGTTAACATAAACAGCCATATACAAGAAACAACATTTGACAGGGGAAAGGGGTGGCAAGGCCAGACCCCCAACCCTACCATACAACCAGTTCAAAGGGAAATGAGGACGAACCTTGAATATCCCCTGTTTATTTAAGATTTCTATTTTAGATTAGATTTCCTACAATATGGAAACAGGCCCTTTGGCCCAACAAGCCGACACCAACCCGCTGAAGAGCAACCCACCCAGACCTATTCCTCTACATTTACTCCTGACTAACGTACCTAACACTACGGGCAACTTAGCATGGCCATTTCACCTCACCTGCACATCTTTGGATTGTGGGAGGAAACCGGAGAACTCAGAGGAAACTCACGCAGACATGGGCAGACCATGCAAACTCAACACAGACAATCGCCTGAAGTGGGAATTGGACTCGGATCCCTGGCGCTGTGAGGCAGCAGTGCTAACTACTGAGCCACAATGGCTCAGTCCAAACATCAAAAAAAGTGAAGGCACACACAGAGCAAAGAAAACTAGAGTTATCCCCTGTTATTATTTTTTCATTTTTTATTTTGTTAAACAGTAAAAAATACAGTTAACAATGAACAAAGCAGCAGTTCACAAAAAGACCCCACTATGTACAGGGGAAAGGGCAGCAAACCCTGTTTAAATTTGTCAGCCAGGGCTGCCTGCTTGGCCCAGGTTAACATAGTCAATAACATAGTCAATGGTTTCAATGGCTACAATAAGTTACCACATATTAGTCTCTTGCGTTGAGTTGAGGCAAACACCTGAACAGATTGCAAATCAATTTTTTAATATAAAAAAAAGCAAGGGCTTTTCGATATTTATCCAGCTTGTGGGAAAGTAGAAGTCAGTGCTCCACAAGAACTTCTCGTGGGTGTACTTCGAAATCCACTGTGTGACACTGGCTGTCTGCTTCCTCCCTATCCTCCACTGAAATAGAAAAACGCTGCTGTGTAATTTCTTAATATTGTGTGCTTGACAGTGTCGTTCATCTTGTCAGGCTGAAAGGTTATACCTCAGTTGCTTCAGTACCTAAGCTTGGTCTGGTTTGTACAAACAGATCCTGTCACTTTTCAAGACGGTTCTATTAATCAAATTAAATTGCAAATTCTCTATAAGCTTTGATCATTTACTTTAGGAAAGGTCTCCAGACAATATTCATGAAATGTTTCGGGTTTCGTTGCTTTTTCATTTAATTCTGATTGCTTCTCTAAATGTTTCTCCTGCAAGATGTTGGGATGGCGTTCTGTAAAAGACCCGTAACTTCCAGTACTTCAACCAAAAGCTGTTCTTCGAAACAGAGTCATGTGATCTTTGATGACTACCAGAAAGGATTGGCAGGATCTAGCTTTCACTTTTTATCTTCCAGCAGCACTCATACAGTAGTGCACTAGAGTCCAAGCCTTAATCCTGGAGATAGACTTGAACACACGATAAACGGCGTGACTTACAGAGAGTTAGTACCAATTAAATCACAGTTTCCACATCAGGAATATCAGACATTATTTGATATTGTTTGTGTTGATGTCCTTCTACAGCACTGAAAATGGCCGAGAAGCAACCATCTGTATGTTGCAAAAGGCTTCCAGGATATAGTTAGAGTGCTGTTACTTTCATCCAACTTCACTTCACTGTAACCATCCTTCACATCCCAGGTGGTGAACAATTCCCAAGATGTGGCAAAATTCCTTCAATGGTTAACATGGGGTAGTGTCAGATTTCTTCAGGGCTTTATTAAAGTTCTTATAATCTCTCTACTTTCCTCTGCTCACTTCTCACACACTGCTAATCCATTCTGTAGTTCTCACTTTTTGGTTACCCTCATTTTTGTGAAATCTCTATCCCATCTTTCAGGCTGGCATGGAGGGCAGCTGAAACTTTCTTTAGTAGGTGTTAAATTAGATTTGCTGTCTCAGCTACTTCAAAAAGCTACTTTCCTGGAAGACATCCTAACCTGCTGACCCCATCTTTGTACTCAGCTATAAAGTGTTTCACAGTCAATATTTTAGTGTGCTTCTACCCATTTGAAATCTCATTTGGGGCATATTGAGGCCTACCAGTCCAAGCTTTAGAGTTACGCAGCTGAAATGATAGGCATTTGCTTACCATCGATGATCTGGAACTCCAGATCCTCAGTCATGTTATTGAAATGGACTCGTAGAATAATTTGTTCTCTTGGCACAGGTATGGTGTCATCATATAGACATAACCTTATTTGAGGGGCTTGGTTATGGATTGCTACTTTGAAATATTCTGCATATGTCTGTAAAGGTGCAATGGAGTTTACCTGACACTCTATATTGGCCTGATGTACTTCTTCTACAGTTCACATTTCAACAGTCACAAACGTGCCTCACCGATCAACTTGACCAACCTGTTACATGGTGTATAGTAATTTGTCAGAATCTTCGGCCACTTTTTCGTCACTGGCCATTTTTACTTGCTTGTTCATACAACCCCTAAAGTGTAGAAGCAGGCCATTCGTCCCATTGAGTCCGCATTGACCCTCCAAAGTGCATCCTACCCAGATGCACCCCTACCCTATCCCTGCACTTCCTATGACTACTCCATCTAGCCTGCACATCCTTGGACACTATGGGCAATTTAGCATGGCCAATCCAATAAACCTGCACATCTTTGGTTTATGGGAGGAACCCACACAGAGAAGGAAGAAAAATGCAAACTCCACAAAGACAGTCAACCAAGACTGGAATTGAATCTGGGTCCCTGGTGCTGTGAGGCAGCAGTGCTAACCACTGAGCCACCGTGCTGTCCCCACTGTGTTTCCTTTTAGACATATACTTGTGTGCAACTCCGCCCGCACATCTAACCCCACCCCCATGCCAATCTCCGCCCCCACGCCTAACTCCGCCCACACTCCCAGCTCTAGCCCCACACCAGGTCCTAGCTCCCAGCCCCGCCGTATTTTCACCGTCCCTCCAGACCTACCCCTCTCTGAGGATGAAAGATCAGTCCTCAGCAGAGGCCTCACCTTCATCCCCCTACGCTCCCGGATTAACGAGTTCAACACAGGGCGAGACATCGATCAATTCTTCCGCCACCTTCGCCTCCGCGTCTATTTCTTCAACCAAGACTCTCGCCCACCTTCTGACGACCCCTTCTCCTGCCTCCAATACACCCCATCCACCTGGACACCCTGTGCTGGCCTTTTACCTGCCCTCGATCTCTTCATAGCCAACTGCCGCCTTGACATTGACCGCCTCAACCTTCCACCCCTCTCACCCACTCCAACCTCTTATCCTCACAACGTGCAGCCCTCCACTCCCTCCGCTCCAACCCCAACCTCACTATCAAACCGGCAGACAAGGGAGGCGCGGTAGTAGTTTGGCGCACCGACCTTTACACCGCTGAAGCTAAACACCAGCTCGCGGACACCTCCTCCTACTGCCTCCTTGACATTGACCCCACCTCCCACCACCAAACCATCATCTCCCAGGCCATCCATAACCTCATCACCTCAGGGGATCTCCCATCCACCGCCTCCAACCTCATAGTCCCAAAACACCGCACCACCCATTTCTACCTCCTGCCCAAAATCCACAAACCTGACTGCCCCGGCCGACCCATTGTCTCAGCCTGCTCCTGCCCCACCGAACTCATCTCTGCATACTTTGACACGGTCCTGTCCCCCTTAGTCCAAGAACTCCCCACCTACGTTCGGGACACCACCCACGCCCTCCACCTTCTCCATGATTTTTGCTTTCTCGGCCCCCAACGCCTTATCTTCACCATGGGCATCCAGTCCCTGTACACCTCCATCCCTCATCATGAAGGACTCAAAGCCCTCCGCTTCTTCCTTTCCCGCCGAACCAACCTTTACCCTTCCACTGACACCCTCCTTCGACTGACTGAACTGGTCCTCCCTCCGAACAACTTCTCTTTCCAATCCTCCCACTTCCTCCAAACCAAAGGAGTAGCCATGGGCACCCACATGGGCCCCAGCTATGCCTGCCTCTTCGTAGGATATGTGGAACAGTCCATCTTCCGCAGCTACACTGGCACCACCTCCCACCTTTTCCTCCGCTACATCGATGACTGTATCGGCGCTGCCTTGTGCTCCCAGGAGGAGGTTGAACAGTTCATCCACTTTACCAACACCTTCCACCCCGACCTCAAATTTACCTGGACCATCTCAGACTCCTCCCTTCCCTTCCTAGACCTCTCCATTTCTATCTCGGATGACCGACTCAACACGTACGTTTACTATAAACCGATTGACTCCCACAGCTACCTAGATTACACCTCCTCCCACCCTGCCCCCTGTAAAAACGCCATCCCATATTCCCAATTCCTTCGTCTCCGCCACATCTGCTCCCAGGAGGACCAATTCCAATACTGTACAACCCAGATGGCCTCCTTCTTCAAAGACCGCAGTTTCCCCTCAGACGAGGTTGACGATGCTCTCCACCGCATCTCTTCCACTTCCCGCTCCTCCGCCCTTGGACCCCGCCCCTCCAATCGCCAACAGGACAGAACCCCACTTGTCCTCACCTACCACCCCACCAACCTCCAGATATATCGTATCATCCTTCATCATTTCTGCCACCTCCAAACAGACCCCACCACCATGGATATATTTCCCTCCCCTCCCATATCAGTGTTCCGGAAAGACCACTCCCTCCGCGGCTCCCTCGTCAGATCCACACCCCCCCACCAACCCAACCTCCACTCCCGGCACCTTCCCCTGCAACCACAAGAAATGCAAAACTTGCGCCCACACCTCCCCCCTCACTTCCCTCCAAGGCCCCAAGGGATCCTTCCATATCCGTCAGAAATTCACCTGCACCTCCACACACATCATTTATTGCATCCGCTGCACCCGATGTGGCCTCCTATACATTGGGGAGACAGGCCGCCTACTTGTGGAACGTTTCAGAGAACACCTCTGGGACACCCACACCAACCAACCCAACCGCCCCATGGCTGAACACTTTAACTTCCCCTCCCACTCCGCCAAGGACATGCAGGTCCTTGGCCTCCTCCATCACCAGACCATGGCAACACGACAGCTGGAGGAAGAGTGCATCATCTTCCACCTAGGAACCCTCCAACCACAAGGGATGAATGCAGATTTCTCCAACTTCCTCATTTCCCCTCCCCCCACCTTTTCTCAGTCCCAACCCTCAGACTCAGCACCGCCCTCTTGACCTGCAATCTTCTTCCCGACCTCTCCGCCCCCACCCCCTCTCCGGCCTATCACCCTCACCTTAACCTCCTTCCATCTATCACATTCCCAACACCCCTCCCCCAAGTCCCTCCTCCCTACCTTTTATCTTAGCCTGCTTGGCACACCTTCCTCATTCCTGAAGAAGGGCTCATGCCTGAAACATTGATTCTCCTGTTCCTTTGATGCTGCCTGACCTGCTGTGCTTCTCCAGCAACACATTGTTAAGCTCTGAACTTGTTCTGTCCAGGGTACCTAAAGTATCTGTTAACAAAATGGTCTATCCTGTCATTAATATACCCTCGCTCTTGATTCACAACTTTGACACTTCTGCAAAGATGAATTGCTCTCCTGAGTGTTGGCTTGTCTTCTCTCAGTAGGAATGCTTTCACTTTTGGATCACTTGTTGCTGAATCAATCCTGTCTCATCCTTTAATTGTGCACATTCGCAAGTTTTGCAAGCTAGTTAATGATGTTACATATTGATCAATGGACTCTTTTAGACTTCATTCCACAGTATTGAATATATGATGTTCACCTGCTGTGTGTTTTGCCTGCTCTTCAGAGAGTTTTAAAGTGGAATATATTTTGAAACAGTCTCTGCTGGATAGCGATACAAATGTATGGATTGTATGTATCTGGCTTGCTCAACAACTCCGTTGCTCTTGCGTAATTCTGTTAGCATGCATGGAAGAATTTCCAGTTCTCGCTCAAATCCACAATTATTTGAACACAAGCTGGTGGGGGAAAGTTGCAGCTATTTCCTCTGAAGCAGTGTTTCTTCCCTCAAAGTTAACAAACAGGCAACACCAGGTTATAGTCCAACAGGTTTGTTTAGAAGCACTAGCTTTCGAAGCGCTACTTCTTCATCAGGTGGTTGTGAAGCTGTTGGGCTATAACCTGGTGCTGAGTGATTTTTTTTTTAACTTTGTCCACCCCGGTCCAACACCAGCTTCTCCATATAATTTCTCTTCTTAGTAGGAGTTCACAGGTTTACTATTGTGCTTTTACATCAGTTCCAGACACCCTCCAATTCGGACACCATGTGGACTGAGCAATGTAAGGTCTTTACTGGAATGAAGCTTAGACTGTCGTCTGAAGTGTGTGTGCTTCATGGTAGAGCCCACATGACCAGGACAGACTAATACAAACAGGCGATTGAAAGCAGGAATCCTTTTGCCTTGCCTTATCCAGCCCAAGTTGCTAAGGTTAGTTAAACTTGCCCTTCTTCCATTTGCTGAAAACAGCAAAGTCTGTATAAATTAAGAACATAACCTGGGTCTTTCTTGCCTGTAAAACTCAACTCTAGAGTAAGCAGGTCATTTCTTTTCAATTTTCTTTTATATTAACGTTTTAGCTTCAAGTTAGATCCAATGGTAGACACTTATTTAACTATATGTAGTAAACATGTCCATTAAATGTGGGGGATGATCAGTGGTTATGTTTCTGGTTTGCTGTCTGTGAGAATACTTTGGTGTTATTATTTATTCTATCTTGCTACTGGAGACCTGGAGATGCCTTCATTTAGTGCCAGATTATGAACTGCTATTAGTTGAGGAAAAATCCATGCTAGAGTGATTGCTGGATGCTTGTGGGTTACTGTCTCCAAGTTCAGCGGTAAGTGCCTTTGCCTCAGTTCCTATAACTTGGACATTACGTCACTGCAGCTTTCTTCCTTCTGGTTCCCAAACTCCAACTACAATCCCGAATAAATTCCTCCCTCTTCCTCCATCCTCTCTGTGCTGACAGCACTCTAATCTGCTCAAATTTTCCACTTGACCTCAGAACTCTGAAAACCTATCAGACTGTTCCTGTCCTCTTGTGTTGCGCAAGCGTTTACATGTCCAGGCTCTGGGCCACTGAACAGAATAAAGGGTCTGTCATCTTAAATCAAGTCTTGGCCATTCATGGGGGGAACCGGGTGTCAGTAAAAAGCTATTACATTTATTGAAAAATCATCATAGCAGCAAGTGCCAAATTGCAATGATGGTACAAATAAAACAATGCAAGTTACCATTTATTTTTAGATAAAATAAAACAAGATATGTAATATGTAATAATACCAGACTGCACGATTATGAATGTTGCAGCGTACTGTGAAGATGCTGTGCCTTTAAGAATTATATTGTCTTGCTTTTTTTTTGAAGAGAGCTGTAAGGCAGAGGCATCAAGCAGTCTATCGGAATCACTGGAATAAACAGCTCGGGATGCCTTGGGTTCTTGTTTTAACCACCTGAATGGGTGTGGTGGCCAGCTCTCACAGATCAGGATTTTTAGTTTTATCTTGAAGCAGAAGCTATTGGGATCTCAACAGAGTCGGAGGCTCCAGTGACTGTCTCCTGACTGCTACTCTCTATGAATTTTCTCTTAATGCTTTTTACCTCCTGAATGGGAGAACTGCATGTGAGAATCTGTGTCTCAATTTTCCTTTTTGCCAAGGGGTGTGTTTATGGATGTTATGATATGGGATCAGTTAATTAGTAATAGTTACTGCATCTGTTACTTGGTTAAGTTTTCCAACAGAGTTAAGTCAATCTAAATTCCTCTCTTTTTGGTTGTAGTTTAACTTTATGAATTGTGTTTTGCTTAATGTCGAGTAGTTTTGACCAGTGGCATTGCATCTGGAACAGACACTTTATAATTGCCTTTAATATAAGGAAAAATTAGGGTCTAGGCTACCTTATTAAAATATTTTCAGGTCTGTACAAACTGACTGATGAAGCAGATGTAAGGACCTAAATAGTTGACTCCTGTCCCTCAATTACTTCATGAATATTCGGTTCTTCACAATGCTGGGATAGTAAGTGTTGGAGGGGACTGTGAGTGGTGGTGACCTGTGCCTTGAGCCTTGAATTCTTACTCTCGTTTCTCAATAAAAACAGCATTGGTTTGATGGATTACTGTGTGCTGATGTACCAGTGTAGGCTTGGATCAGTAGTTTTGTGAATGGAAGTTGTGATTCTGTAGCATGTAATGGCTTTTTGAGATGCAGTTTCCCCTTGACTGAGACTGATTTCATTCCTAATGTCATTGGACAGATCACTGTGCTTTTGACTTCAACAGCCTAGATGTGAATTCAGCCACATCTCCGTGAGCTGAAACTATGCAGTGCTCCCACAAACCTATAGCGTTCTCACGTTAACTGCACACGAATATGTCCGTGACATGGTAAGTGGATGGAGAGAACAGCAATGAAAAGACTGAGAGTCTGCTTTATCCTGGCACAGTTCCTTAAGTGAACTATCTCTTTATCTTCTGAATCATTTTTCAGAAAAAATTTAATTGTTCCAACACCATTCAAAAGCTTCATTGTGCTACAACTATTCTCTTTCTTCCAGAATCCTATCAGACATAAAAGCAGTTCCCTGCTTTGTTTGAAAAGTTAATGGAAGGAAGGGGATGAGGGAAGTGAGAGGTCATTATGTTTGGCATCTGAAGCTGTGGCAATAAAATCGAAATTGTCACATTGATAGAAAACACATCAGATTTATGAAAAACACTCATACCAGCTAGCTTGTATTGATCTTATGGATCGTGGTCTGTATCACCTTGCTCTGCTGCATTTCAGGCTAAAAGCCAAAATTACAAAAATTGCTTGAACTAATGAAACCATTGTGTTCCAACTTATTCATGTGGGAATGAATATTTGGCACAAATACCGAGACAAAATTTCTGATTGAACCCAGTCGTGACTGCAAGTTGTTTACCACACAAAGTTTAAGGTGAAGGGTTTCGGTGTATATGGTTATGGGGCGAGGCAGAGGGAGCTTGAGGTGGAGGGGAGGCTATTTTCTTTTACTTGCCTAATTTTCACTTCCTGAACCCCAGATGAAAGCTGGAATTGTCCACTTTTTGTTCAGCGTGCAAGTGGGGGCACTTTGACGGGTGTATCACACCCCTCTGCTACTTCCATGACACTGGCCTCTCCCCTCAAGACCTCTCCATCCCTATCACCCAAGCATTGTCCTCCAATGCTGCATCTCTCTCACTCACCAATGACAAAACCAGCTGGATCATGTGCCAACCAGAACGCTAAGTGCTGACTGACAGGTTTCTGGAACTATCAGGTGCTCTGACCAAGATGTCCCGTCTTGTTTGAAGTTGTCGACCAATCAGAGGCTAGCTACTGCTGGGAGTTATAAAATACCACTGGAGGCCCAAGTTGCATAATCGCAGAAACCGGGATCTGCAAGAAAGTGTTTTTGGGTGGGTGTGTGAGCAAGGGAGGCGTGAGGGTCATTGGGAGAGAGGGGCATGGGGGAACAGAGACAAAGGCAAAAAGGTAGCCTTCAGCTGCCACTCCTGAGCCTAGCCCCAATTCGATGAGCTCCCAACAGTGTCCAGAGAGGGGCAAATGATCACTCTATAGAGAAGGCAGATATTGTTCTCAGTTGATGAGGTAATTGAGCCAATGGTTGATTGAAGCCTTTAAGTATTCGTTAATTGACTAATCCTGGGTCAGGAAGATCATCAGAAGACTTTCCCATCCACAACTAAATTGCTGAGAAGTAGGTGAACATCTCTCTGGTCAAATTCATCCAATTTTTTTACCTTTCTCAACATCTAACACATCACTTTGAGGGAGATAAATCCAATGTGATAAACCTTTGGCACTTTCTGTATGCAGTGACAGCTTGCACTTACATCATGCCTTTTTCGTATAAGAAGACATAACAGAAGGAGGCCATTTGGCCCATCACACCAGCATCAACTCTTTGCAAGAGCCAATCAATGAGTTCTACTCCCCTGCTCTCTCCTGCAGCTTTCTCCTTCTCCATGTATCCCGGTCCTTTTTGAGAGCTATTGTAGACTCTTCTTCTACCAATCTAAGTCAACACACACCAGACCAAAGCAACTCACAGTGTAACAAACTTCTCCACATTCCGCCCCCCCATCCTAATTTTTACCAAGCATCTTCAATGTATCTTCTGTCGACATTCTCCCTATCTACTCTATCAACACCCTTTACAATCCTGTGCTAGCCTTCTCATGTCTGGAGTTTTGAGGTCTCACTGCTGCTGCAGTATATATGGAAGTCAGCCAAGGCTGCAGTTATGTCCAGACAAACATGACAGGATGCGTGATTATCACAGGACAGGCAGTGTGGATGCAGACCACAAGGGTTTTGCAGTCTGTCCTGGCAATCGAGCAATTTGTGTTGCATAATCTTATTAGGGTTGGTAGGGTACTAGTGTTAGCATCGAACATGAACCCTTTGCCAGTGCCCTTGCTTCTGTCTGAGAGTCTGCCAGCCCGCACTG
Organism: Chiloscyllium punctatum; assembly: GCF_047496795.1. Classification (NCBI taxonomy): domain Eukaryota; kingdom Metazoa; phylum Chordata; class Chondrichthyes; order Orectolobiformes; family Hemiscylliidae; genus Chiloscyllium; species Chiloscyllium punctatum. The sequence continues at coordinate 31,008,025 of NC_092754.1, forward strand.
CCAAGGATCATGCCAAGATGCTGCAGACCGACACCAAACACACGAGATCTGCTCAGGATCATCCTGCAAGGCAATCAGCGGATGTTCCAATGAAACTCAGCAGTGTTCCACGAGTTTTTGCTGCAGCCAGTGGGGTAGCTCAGTACCACATCAGGCAAAAGGCACCTGTAAGACTTTGACGAAGGGTCAGTTAGACTCGAAACGGCAGCTCTTTTCTCTCCTTACAGATGCTGCCAGACCTGCTGAGATGTTCCAGCATTTTCTCTTTTGGCTGTAAGACGGCCAGTGAGGGAACAGACACGGGCAACATTACCATGAAAAGTCAGTGACCTGAACTATTACTCTGCTTCCCACTCCACACCTATGTTTCTCCAGAATTTTCTGCTTTTATTTCAGATTGCCACATGATGTTATGGTGGGTCTAAGATGTATATGTGAAAGAAGATCCTCACAAACCCATAGCAACTGAAGTTCTGAAGAAAGGTCATGGGACCTGAAACGTTACCTTTACTTTCTCTCCACAGATCTACTGAGATATCTCCCTCTCAACATCAGTTTGTGTTTCCAATTGCAGTTTGTGGGATTTCAATTGAATGTATAAGATGCAGAGCCGATAGTTGTACGCAGCATTAAATAGTGACTTATACATCTATCATCAATTATCATTTTAAAAAATCCATCTGTTTTACGAATAGAAATACTTTAGGGAAGGTAATTGCCCTACATGTGACTCCAGACCTGCTACCGGGGACCATATTTGTGCAGGTTACTAGCAGCAATGAGCACAACATCAACCTTTAATTCCTGGGCAATCCTGGAATGTTGGCAACTCTATTTACACTCGAACATAATGAGGCAGAGTGAGGATAAGCTATTCAGCCATTACGTGTGCTACCTACCTCAGACTCAATACTGTCTCCTTAATTTCCTGAGAGTAAGTTTTGTAGAAACAATACCTAATCCTTTAAGTTGATCAAGGAAAGCTGGAAGATAAAAGACACACATTTTGATCACACTTTTCATGACCGCTAGAAATTTCGAAGGAATTAACGTCCCATAAAGTGATTTTGAAGTCCAGTCACAATTGTAATGGGAAACACAACAGCTAATTCACACACAGCAAACTCCCACAGTGTGATAATGACCAGTTAATGTATTTCAATGACATTTATTGATGGATAAACATTGGCCAGGGCATTGGAATAGCCTAGCTCTTATTTGAAGTGCAGAGCAACCTCGGTTATCTGAATGTCAATTATCTGAATTTTGGATTATCTGAACAAGATCTCAAGGTCCCATAAAAATATTATCTGTTATCCAAACAATCATTTATCCAAACAAAATACCCCCCGCCTGTCTTGTTCGGATAATCGAGGTTGTTTTGTATTGCCCTGGGATCATTTATAGATATTTTCTCATCAACCTGTTCAGAGATGTTATTGTATACCTCTGGAGCAAGTGGGACATGAACCTACACCTCCTGGACCAGAGATGGAGACACTACCACTTATACAACAAGAGCCTCTTCAACAGATTCATCTGCGGAAAACAATTACAGCAGAACTTTAAACCTGCAATCTTCTGATAGCATCTCAATTCATACTGGCATCAGATGTCTTATCTACCATGGCAGTGATCCTTTATATCTGAGGACCCTTCTGAGGAAGGCTCACCAGACCGGAAACATTAACTCTGACTTCTCTTCACAGATGCTGCCAGACCTGCTGAGCTTTTCCAGCAATTTCTGTTTTTGTCTTTTATATTAACCTGAACAGGTAGGTGGGACCTCAAACACAACCAGAAATTGCCGGAGAAGCTCAGCAGGTCTGGCAGCATCTGTAAAGAGAGAGGAGAGTTAATGTTTTGAGTCCAGTGACTCTTCTTCAGAACTTCAGGTATCATGGTTTTAAGAGTTCCATTTTGTCCTTGTTGTCTTTTTAAAGGAAGGCTTTGAGACAGAGGTACAAAGATATTGTAACAATAGAAGCAGCCTGAATGGGTGCAGTCAAACTCCCAGAGAACCAGGATTTATAGCTTGTTAGTTTTTCAGTAGCAGCTGTTACTGGGTCTGTTGCTGTAGTACATTGCTCCATGCTACACTGTCTCCCAAATTTCTCTTGATGTTTTTCCTGATGGAGTTGCATGTCAGACAATCTATTTTCTAATGTGTATTTTGCCAAGTATGTGTTTATAAAATGGTTCCTGATGAATGGCTTATGTATATTTTGTTCCACAAATCCAGACGACACAAGTTTCAGTACAACGGTCGATGCTTTGTTATTGGACAGGCAGCGAGAAATTCTCAATGTCCCCAAAAGTAGTCGTGTGTCTACTTGTGGTGACACTTCTCCACGAATCTCTGCTCTACACACAAAGGCAGTACTTTTTATAGGAATAATACAAAAGTCATATGGTTGCCTGTTGTTACATCCTTTAAGATGGGCAATTATAATTTTACAAGGCCCGGTGAATGTCGATATCCTGTGATAATGAGTGAATGGATTACAGGGGCTGATTATCGTATTCTTCATGATCATGTGTTGATGGGAAGAGATTAAAACAGAAGTGTTTTGCCTGTTCTCAGTGGGGATTCACATACCTATGCTCATACGGAGGGGAAGCAAGACAATGGGAGTACAAGGCAATTTAGCAGGGTTGTGTCCAAGACTATCAGTCTTGTATGGGGACAACAAATACCTTTGGCCGAGGATGCAGAGGAATCAACATGTGTGGCTCCAATGGATCCCTTCTTTATAGAATCAGCCTCCTCCCTACTGAGATGTTCTGTCTATTCTTTAAGAGGATTGACATGCAATTGATACTGCAGTGAGTCTCTTTGGTAGTGGAACGTTAAACCCTTGAGTGTCCTGTATGCCTTGAAAGAGAAGCAAATCATGGAACTGATCCCGTTGTGGCTTTCTAACTTCCATAGGCTCGAAGCATCAACTCTCCTGCTCCTCAGATGCTGCCTGACTGGCTGTGTTTTTCCAAAGCCACACTCTTGATCCTGATTTCCGGCATTTGCACTCCTCATCTTCTCCCTGTGTTTATAAGATGTTATTCTATTGGAGCAGTTATTGTTTAGTAGCTAACTAATCCATTATTCTTCTAAGTTTTCCAATAGAGTTACATTGAAGCCTTTTTTTCTTTTGTTGTATTAAATTGTGTTTTTCTTACTGTTGAGTAGTTTGACCAATCGAATTGCATCTGAAACGTTAACACTTTACATTAAGCTTTTAAATAAGAAGAAGTTGGAATTGAGGCTAAATTCTTAATCTATTTGAGGGGGTTTTGTCTGGTCCATAGCAGTAAGGCCTCAGTTTGCTATTAAATTGAAACATGGCACATCTAACTGCGTTGTGTTCCTCCAGTATTTCATGGGTGTAAAGCTCTCCATTTGTGCTCAGGCCTGGTGTAGAACATGAAGCCAGAACCTTTAAATACACATATCCATTCTATCTTTCCATTATTTAAGCTGGCTCAATGCTGTCCTCATGCAACTGGTTTGTCCTTCCCTAGCAATTAACGTGTATTTGATGATTGCAAACTACTTCTGAGACTGGCAGGTTTTATTAATTCAAGTGGCTCTCTCTACAAGGAGGAATGACATGTTGTTCACCAGCCTTAAGTGCAGTATCATTGGACATATCATGTGCTGTATCCCACCTTCCAAAGTTGAAGGTGCCTATTATTACATCACTCTGATAGTTTATGTCTGTGCAGTCCTGAAGCTGGGACCTATTTTTTTCTGTTTAAATTCTTGCTGAGGTTCTTTGTTGTGCGTTTCTTTCTGTGAGTTGTTTATGGGTAGGGTGACTCACTCAGACAAGCTGTTTGATTCTAAAACATCGCTGAGCAGAATGGGAGTGAGATTATGCAAAGGATAGACAGGCTCATTAGCGCCAAGTAGTCCTGTGATTTGCTTCTAATTTCCAGAGAAAGCAGGCAAGGAAACAAATATTTACAACAAAGAGAATCACTTTGAAGCTTTTGCTTTGGACACGGTAAGTGAGATTCTGGGAAAACTTTCTATCACTGGCTGGTACCTCACTGAGACAGTTTATGTCAGGCTATTAGGTTGTTCGGCTGTTGAAAAACAAAGCTGATTGCTTTTGTTTTGTGAAAGCTAAGGCAGTATTGGTTGGTGCAGTGTGTATTACAATCTGTGTGCTCCAGTGTGGAGTGATGCAGTGCACATCATCTCCACAGAGCTCATAGTCTGGCCTGTGTAGATTGTAGGAGGAACTAGCCAAATGGAGACGCACTGGTTAATATCCCTCTTGAGAACGATGTGTGGCACTTTTCCAGAGCAGGGCGACTCGTTGGTAGTGACTTGCATTGGAATCAAGGGTTAGATGCAGGAACTTGATGAACTCCTTGTGGCCTGCATTAAGACATTAATTCTCACAGCTATGATTTACAAGCAATCAGAAGAGCTTATGGACACATAGCCTGCTCAGAAGGATATTAGTCAAAAGCATCCATCTGCTTCTGGGAGCTTCTGACATTCCGGACTGTACAGGGTCATGGCATAAGTCCTCCTGCCATCTATCTTGATGGCCCCTTGTGTACAGATAGAAGAAGGTGAGGCATGAGGTTAGGAACAGAGGCCTTGTATTATGTAGGCTTGTTTTAGACAGATTCTGATCTACAACTGATATTTTTTTCAGTAAGTCTGATACTCATTTCTTATTTAGCAAGCAGCATACTCAGGTTATTCAATTCAAACTGCAGTTTCTTTACCACCTTCACCTTGAGAACACTGATTATCAAGGACTGGTTGGTGGGTCAGCAAACCTTCTCATTAGTAACATTGTCTGGGATCAATTTGTTCATAAGCTCTCAGGTCAATGATTGTACTTCATGGGTTACATTTCCTATCATCGTCTTGTGCTAAATCTGATAGTGTTTACCAATCTATTTACCCTTGGTGAAACCTACACAAAAAAAAATGAACTGCGGTTAATTTGACATCAACAGAGGAGTTGCACATCATTTGTTTATTTTCATGTTATCTTATCACACTTTCATTCCATGTTAAAATCTTTAAATTGAGGGAAAGTGACTATATCATTCTGAAAATCAACATGATTCATAATGAAACCATGGCCTTTCGAGCTTCCTAAGATCTGGTCAACAAAGTGACTTCACCTGATGAAGGAGCAGCGCTCTGAAAGCTTGTGTTTTCAGATAAACCTGTTGGACAATAACCTGTTGTCATGTGACTTCTGACCTTGTCCACCCCAGTCCAACACCAGCACCTCCACAACAAAGTTCAGTACAATAGTCCTTGGAGCTTGCAAACATCCCCAGATTAATAAAAGAAAAATAACATGGATGTATGACATCTGAAATAAACTAGAGTCTAACTGAACTCAAGGCGATAACTGTGTTTATCTCTCCACTGATGCTGCCAGACCTTCTGAGTTTCTCCAATAATTTATGTATCAACTCCTTGTTCTCTCCTTCATTCCTTTTATCAGTTTCTTTCTTTTTTAACCAATTGCTATGGTTCTTGGCGTGTGATAGTTCTCATTACAAACATCGATTTGTCACAGCAGTATTGTTAGAGTCTGTCAGGTAATCCGCTGCTAATGACTTGAAATGACAAAATAGAAAATCCTTAAAATAGTTGGGGAAATTAGATTTTCAAACTAAAAGGTAAGTGCTTAAACATCAATAAGGTTTCATCTGATAATGTTATTGGATTACAATTCATTTATACAATTTATAATTTATAACCAAGAGAAAAGACTGGGGAAGTGTTGACCCACAACCAACAAATATTTTGTATTATAGAAGAGGTGCTGAAGTAGACAGTAACATGGAGGATGTGAGTGTGTGAACAGTTTATTCTATATCCCATGCTGAATGAGCATACATTTTCTCAATTTAAATAAGATCATCCAATGTAGGAGCAGAAGTAGACCATTCAGCCCATCGAGTCTACTCTGCCATTCAATGAGATCACAGCTGATCTGACGACCCTTAACTCCATTTTCCTGCCTTTTCCTTATAACTCTTTGATTCCCTCTAGGTCTGTCTCTCTTAGCCTTGAATGTACTTAATGACCCATCCGTGATAGCACTCTGTAGTAAACAAGTCCACAAAAGCACTATGATCTGAGATTAGAAATTCCTCCTCATCTCTTTGTCTTAATGGACGAACCCTTAATCTGAGATTATGCCCTCGGATCCTAAACTCTCCCATAAGGAGAACCTTATATATTTCAGTGAAATTGCTTCTCATTCTTCTAAACACCAGTGAAAACAGGCCGAAGCTAATGTGTTGCTGGGAAAGCACAGCAACACACTCTTGACTCTGATCTCCAGCATCTGCAGTCCCCACTTTCTCACAGGCCCAAGCTACTCAATCTCTCCTCATAAGGCAGCCCCTCTATTCCTTGGATCAACCTCGTGAACCTTCAGTGGACTGCCTTCAATGCTAATATATCTTTCCAGTATTCCAGGTTTGGTCTAACTAGTGGCTTGTATAGTCTTCGCAAAATTTCCCTATTTTTATACTTTTTTCCCATTGAAATAAAGGCCAATATTCTATTTACTTTCTGAATGAATTTATATGTGAGATTTTTATGATTTATGCATGAGAGCATTCAAATCCTTCTGTGCAGTAGCTTCTCTATTGAAATGATATTCATCTTGTCTATTCTTCTTGTGCATTACCTCATATTATGTTCCATCTGCCAGATTATGTTCTCACTCACTTAACCTGGCTATATCCCTCGGCAGCCTCTTTGTGGTCTCACTTCCTTCATCCAAGTCATTAAACATTGGCAAGATCAAAGCCATTTGGGCCTTATCAAAGCTACTTACGAGCCGTCCACTTTTACAGAGTTAAAGTCATAACCCAAATCTCTAACCATTGGCTTCCTCTTCTTCTGGCAACTGATTGAGATTGAACCTGACTGTTCACAACCTTCATATCATATTTGATCCAGAGAGAACTTTTCAACAATATATCCATGTCATCACAAAGTCTCCCTATTCCCACCTCTATAATACAGACTGACTCTATTCCTGCCTTCTGCTAAAACCCTTGTCCGTGCCAATGTTTCCTCAAGCTAACTTGCCATGTTCTACCCTCTACAAACCTGAGTTCATGTAAAACTCATTCCCATGTATTAACCCGTACTAAATCCACTCTGTTCACTGAACTAGACTGTCCCATACTTTAGCAAAGTGACAATTTTAAAGTTCTCACCCTTGTTTATAAATCCCTCCCTGGCTTCTCCTCTTTATCTCTGTAATTTTCACCAGCCCCACAGTCCTCTTCTAATTGCATTCACCATGCACCCCTGAATTTAATCACTTCACCATGGGTGGCTGAATCTTCAGTTGCCTAGGCCCTGCACTTGGAAACATCCGCTCTAAACCTTTTTGTATCTCCACCTCATTTTCTTCTTTCAAGACACTTCCAAAAACCCAGCTCCCTGACCATATTTTTGGCCATCTGCCCGAGTCACACAAGAATATGAGCAGATCATCCAGGCATTGAATGCGCTCCATAATTTAATAAAATCCTGGCTGATCTTAGACTTTGTCTCCAGTTTCCTCCCCATTTCCTATATACCTTGATTTCCTGAGAGACCAAAAATCTGTCTGCCTCAGCCTTAAATATATTCAACCATGGAGTATCCACATTCCCTGGGGTAGAGAATTTCTCTGATTTGTACCATTTGTGTGTCAAAACCCTCTCCTCATCTCAGTCCTAAATGTTCAGGCCCATATCCTGAGACTCTACCCCTGTGCTTCAGATTCCCTGAGCAGGAGACACAATATCTCATTGTTTACCCTACCAAGCCGCTGGAGAACCTGAAACAAAAACAAAAATGGCAGGAGAAACTGAGCAGGTCTGGCAGTGTCTGTGGAGAGAAAGCAGATTATAATGTTTAGACCCTTTTTCAGAAGTGCCAGTTCTGAAACAGGGTCGTTGGACTTGAAACATTAGCTCTGTTTCTCCATCTACAGATGCTGCCAGTTTCTTCAGCACTTCCTGTTTTAGTTTCAGATTTCCAACATACACAGTTCTTTGTTTTATTTTAGTCCCTTCAGAATCTTGTTTGTCTCCAATGGATGTCACCTCTTGTTCTTCTAAACTCCAATGTATGTAGACACAATTTACTCTGCCCCTCATCAAAGGGCAATCATATTTTTCTTTTTGTGGCTTTGTGTCGCATTTTGCCTCGTTGAAGTGCCATAAGGTGTTTTATTATGTTAAATGTGCAATATAAATGCCAGTTGTTCTGATAAATTTGTGCTTTCTAACATCAAAAAACCCTGAATCAATGTTAGTAAATTATTTAATATTAAACACAGCCAAAGAATAAATGCTCCCCTTTCGATCTTTCTCAGCCAATAGTCAGCTCTTTTTGTCTAGTTCATACTTATTAGTGGAAACCACTGGCATTATTATTCATCACTCATCCACCTCTCCCCATGTTCAATGGCTAATGAATTTACAGAACACTACTCCTCACTTTCACACATTCCTAACACCAAGAGCCTCAATTTCTACCCTTTATTTTGGCATATTATTCATTCACAGGATGTGAGTGTCACTGGCTAGGCCAGCATTTATTGCCCAGAAGGCAGTTAAGGGTCTTTACCATTGCTGTGGGTCTGCAGTCACGTGTAGGCCAGACCAGGTGAGGATGGCAGTCTTCTTCCCTTAGTGAGCCAGTGGGGTTTCTCTCCAACAACTGGCAATAGATTCCCAATCTTCATTAAGCTCGCAATTCCAGATTTTTATTGAATTCAAATTCCACATCTGCCGTGGTGGGATTCAAACCCAGATCTCCAGAAAGTTACATGTGTCTCTAGTTTAATAGTCCAGTGATAATACCACTAGGCCATTGCCTCCCCATATTAGAGGAAGTGACTACTGAGTGGATAAAATGTTCTGCTTCCATTGTACAAAGGGCTATGGTGGAAGTGGCAAAGGACAAGAGTGCGTCTGCGAGAGACAGAGGGAGGGAGAGAGAAAGGGGAAGGTAGAATTTGGGGGGTGGGGGGCGGAATTTCACCAAGATAGGGTATGCAGATTTTATTGTGATTGGCAGTGGGTTGCTGTAACTTAGCGCTGCACTCTCCCCACCCCCACCTCCCACCTTTCCCAATCTCCAGTCTGTCAATCAGGCACTGAGGGCCTCTAATCGAGGGGCTCCACACCCAACCCCAGAGGTGACAAGCTGACTGCGTACTTACAGCTAACAGGTCCACACACGTCAGGCATAATCCCATTACTCAGCCATTATTGTGCACAAGTTGGAGGCAGGCCTAGGCAGGAAGGTTCACTGCCTTAAGTCATGGGAAGGCAATGTGGTTTAGTTACATCATCATCTCACCTGGTTTCCTGCGCTTTCCACCCATGTGTTGGCCCACCAACGAGAGCAGACAATTCCATGTTTCATCAGTGGACTGGGATTGGTCTGACAGGGGATAATTGGCATTAAGTAAAGTGGGTGAATATAAGGCAAGGAGAAGGATGCGATTGAGGGTAAGGATGAAATTGGATGGGAAAAGCGGGAGAAGAGGAATAAATTGGGAAAGGTAAAGTGAGGTAGTGAAGGGGCTAGAGGTTCTATTGAGTGAGAAACAGCAGATTTCATTTATGAACAGGCCGTCAGGGTCGAAAGTAAGAGACTGAAAATGTATAAGTGTTTGCTTGGTTTCCTTTTTTTTCTTCTTATTTCACCTTTTCATTATTTCTTCACTAATTAATATGTTTTTCCACCTTAATTTGAAAACTCAGTGTAACAAGTTTGTGCAGTTGATGAACACTACATAAATGAATCTTACTATTTTCTCTACATCAGTGCTTTTTTCCATTATAATGTTCTTGATGCTCGCTTCAATAATTTTATGTTGTTGCAAGCTTTTAATTCATTATTGCTTATGTTATTATTTTATTGAACCATGATAGTTGAGTTAATACAATTTTTCTCAGGCTGTTCCCAGTTCTGATGATGCAAAAATCCAGTCAATTAAGAACTCATAACTTGCTATATTTGAATATTTAAAATTTATCTGAGTATAACCATTCTTGAATAAACAGTCTTCAGCTCCAAAAGTACATTTTTCAGTTTTTTGAAATGTATTAGAAATTGTGAAAAAACAGTATTTGCAGGAGAGGGGGAAACCTCAGCTGAGGAGATACATTTAGATGAATCTGAGCTTTCCAAAGTGTGTAAAGCCACAATTTTACTTTATTCCCTAGCAGAAAATGAACTACCAGTCCCAAAATATCAGCAAGAATCTAGAAATCTAAGTTAGCAGGAAGAAAGTGAGCAGATATCAGGCATTTGGAAGCAATGTTTTCAGTCATGACTCTTTATTCTGAAATACCTTTCAGTCACATTATGTTTTTGAGTTGACAGGTTGGCAGCTATGTTCCAAGAACTATCCACAAACCTTGTCAACGGTAAATAAAAGAAGGGCTTGTGTTTTTATAACTCCTGTACAGCAATGATTGGCACACTGATACAGTCTCTATCTCATGATTTGGAGATGCTGGTGTTGGACTGGGGTGTACAAAGTTAAAAATCACACAACACCAGGTTATAGTCCAACAGGTTTAATTGGAAGCGCACTAGCTTTCAGAGCGACACTCCTTCATCAGGTGATCAGGCTCAACAAGTCCATTCCAGAGTTTATGCTCCATTTGAGATTCCTTCATTGTTTCTTCTCAAACTCTTATCAGCATCAAAAGGAAAGGAATTCCACTCTTAACATCCAGCTCTGAGAGTCTAAACACCATCTAAATATTATTGAAACTCTTTACAGTGGGGAGGCTGTACTCTTTGAAGTTTAGAGGGATGAGTCGGGGTGGGGTGGTGTTTGGGAAGCTGATTGAAACTTACAGGGTACTGAGAGGCCTGGATTTAATGGACGTTGAGAAGATTTTTCCACTAGTGGAAGCAACTAAGACCTGAGGGCAGAACATCAGAGTGAAGGGATTACCATTTAGATCTGAGATGTGGAGGAATGTCTTCAGCAAGAGGATGGAATCTGTGGAACTCATTGCTGCAGACGCCTGTGGAAGCCAAGATATTGAGTGTGTTTCAGACAGATAGATAGGTTCTTGATTGTTAAGGGAATCAAGGGTTATAGGCAGAAAGCAGGAGAATAGGGTTGAGAAACAAATCAGCCATGATCAAATGGTGAAGCAGACCTGATGGACCAAATGGCCTAATTCTCTCCTATTCCTTATAATATCCATGGAGAGATTTCTGATCTCCTGGGATTTAGTAGATGTAGGGAACAGGTGGGAAAGGGGAACTGAAGCCCACGATCATCCATGATCATAGCAATGGTGTCAAGAGGTGTCAAGACAGGTCGATGACGGTCGAGCAGTGGATGTGGTGTATATGGATTTCAGCAAGGCATTTGATAAAGTTCCCCATGGTAGGCTCATTCATAAAGTCAGGAAGTATAGGATACAGGGAGATTTGACTATCTGGATTCAGAATTGGCTGGCTGACAGAACGCAGAGAGTGGTTGTAGATGGAAAGTATTCTGCCTGGTGGTCAGTGTTGAGTGGGGTCCCGCAGGGCTCTGTTCTTGGGCCTCTGTTCTTTGTAGTTTTTATAAATGACTTGGATGAGGAGGCTGAGGGGTGGGTTAGTAAATTTGCAGATGACACACAGGTTGGAGGTGTTTTCAATAGTATAAAGGGCTACTGCAGGCTGCAGCGTGACATAGACAGGATGCAGAGCTGGGCTGAGAAATGGCAGATGGAGTTCAACCTGGATAAATGCGAAGTGATGCATTTTGGAAGGTCAAACTTGAATGCTGAATATAGGATTAAAGACAGAATTCTTGGCAGTGTGGAGGAACAGAGGGATGTGGCTGTGCAAGTATATAGATCCCTCAAAGTTACCACCCAAGTGGATAGGGTTGTTAAGAAAGCAAATGGTGTTTGGGCTTTCATTAACAGCGGTATCGAGTTTAAGAGCCGCGAGATTTTGCTGCAGCTCGACAAGTCCCTGGTGAGATCACACTTGGAATATTGTGTCCAGTTCTGGTCGCCCTACTATAGGAAAGATACAGAGGCTTTGGAGAGGGTGCAAAGAAGGTTTACCAGGATGCTTCCTGGACTGGAGGGCTTGCCTTACAAAGAAAGGTTGAATAATTTTAGATTAGATTCCCTACAGTGTGGAAACAGGCCCTTCAGCCCAACAAGTCTACACCGACCCTCCAAAGAGCAACCCATCCAGACCCATTCCCCTACACCTAACATTTCAGGCAATTTAGCACGGCCAATTCACCTAACCTGCACACCTTTAGATTGTGGGAGGAAACCCACGCAGACGCGGGGAGAATGTGCAAATTCCACACAGACAGTTGCCCGTGGTGGGAATTGAACCTGGGTCCCTGGTGCTGTGAGGCAGCAGTGCTAACCACTGAGCCACAGTGCACCCATAAGCTATTCTCTCTGGACAGAAGGAGGAAGATAACAGAGCTGATCAAGGTATACAAAATAATGAGTGGAATAGATAGAGTCAGTAGCCAGAGACTTTTCCCCAGGGCAGGATTGACTGGTACGAGGAGTCATAGTTTGAAGATATTAGGAGGAAGGTATAAAGGCGACGTCAGAGGTAGGTTCTTTACAGAGAGTTGTGAATGCATGGAATGCGTTGCCAGCTGTGGTGGTGGAAGTAGAGTCTTTAGGGACATTTAAGTGACTGCTGGACATGCACATGGATAGCAGTGAGTTGAGGGGTACGTAGGTTAAGTTACTATATTTTACATTAGGATTAAACCTCAGCACAACACTGTGGGCAAAAGGGCTTGCTCTGTGCTGTACTTTTCTATGTTCTATGCATGGCAGGGCAGACTCAATGATTCTTTGCCTTTGCCTGTATCTAATTCTTGTGTTCTGGAGTTTTATTAGATTAGATTACTTACAGTGTGGAAACAGGCCCTTCGGCCCAACAAGTCCACACCGCCCCACTGAAGCGTAACCCACCCATACCCCTACCCCTATATCTACCCCTTACCTAACACTACGGGCAATTTAGCATGGCCAATCCACCTGACCTGCACATCTTTGGATTGTGGGAGGAAACCGGAGCACCCGGAGGAAACCCACGCAGACACGGGGATAACGTGCAAACTCCACACAGACCAGTCACCTGAGGCGGGAATTGAACCCGGGTCTCTGGCGCTGTGAGGCAGCAGTGCTAGCCACTGTGCCACCGTGTTTCCTTGTCTCTCGAATCCTTATGTGACATCCCACTAAATGCAACCAAACCATTCACCTCATCCCCTCATTGTGGTAGCAAATTCCGCATTCTCACTCCACTCTGCCAAAGTACTTCCTCCTGAATTCCCCATTAATTTCTTGGTATCTATCGCATATTTGATGGCCTCCAGTCTTAGTCATCCCCAGAAATCTAAACATTCTCTCTGTGTCAACTTGATCAAAGTTACATAATTTTAAAGACCTCTAGCAGATTTTAGGAGAACAGAAATCCAACCTATTTAACCTATCCCAGAAGGCATATGTTCACATATTTTGTTATCATTTATCATGTATTTTCACATCCCCTTTGCTGGGTTTATATTTTTCTGTTCTATCGTATGATAGTACGATATACATTATAAACTGAGTATGATCTAACCAAAGTTCATGTTTAATCTAACCTCTCACCTTTTCAGTTCTGGACATAAATCCTTATCCTTGACCTTATTAATCTGTATTGCTACTTTAAGTGATTTCTGCCATTTCACTTTGCTGCTTTACTCCATTTAGACTTTCCAAATAACTTATGTTTCATCATTTTTCTCACAAACCTCACACTTTTATCTATATTGAAATTAATTCACTCATTATGTGCCTGGTCAGTTTTGAGATGATTTGTAGCTCAGGTTGAGGTTCTGGATATGAGTTTGCTTACTGGGCTGGAAGGTTCTATTTTCAGACATTCTGTCACCATACTAGGTAACATCATTAGTGAACCTCCGGTAAAGCACTGGTGTTAGTCACCCGCTTTCGGTGATCACTAACTCAAGGAAACCTAAACACTACATAGAAAGTGGGTCACTAACACCAGTGCTTCATCGGAGGCTCACTGATGATGTTATCCAGTATGGTGACGAAACGTCTAAAAATGAACCTTTCAGCTCAGCGAGCTGACCTACATCCAGAATTATATGCCTAGTCAGAAAGTTTATTAATTTGTCGCAGTCCATCTTAGAAAGGACAATTACCCCACATACCTCTCCTTTCCCCATTATTTGGTACCATCTACAAATATAAAAATTATTATTGATTCCAAAGACTAGATCATTAATAAAAATTGTTAGTCGTTCTCTTAGCACTGATCTTTGTGAGATCCCAATTTTCAGCTTCCTCCACTTTGAGCAGTTACTTTATAAGGCAATGCTCTGCTTCCTATTTTGCAACCAGCCATCTATCCATTCTGCAAAGTATCCTGTTACGCTCATGCTATTACCTTATTCATTAATCCATTATCTGGCACATTTTCAGGAGCCTTTGAGATTCTAAAAATAAATTACATCTACTGCATTAACCTTGTCTACTCTCTAAGTTGTAACACTAAGCCAGATAAAATGAGATGAAAAAGTAGATGATGGTTCAACTTCAGCAGTCCTGGTTGGATTCCCAAACTATATCATAATATTTATAGATGTCCTCTGAATATCATTAACAAGTGGAACTTTCAATATGTGTATCCAGTTTATCAGTAATCTGCTGTGTAAATATAATGTTTCAACACAGCCAGCTAGTGATCTTGCTTTCTATTTGCAAGCTGCTCAAAGAGTTAGCTACTGTAATGCCTACTTTTTAACTTATTATATGTTTTACTGTTTTAAATAAACTAGCTTGTGGAGTTAATCAATTCCTGAAAAATGATTATCATTAACATGACAGAACTGGGGTTGACCCCAATCTTAAACTTGTGAGGAGGAATTGCCCTGAGCACGATATGCAATGATATTAAAAACACAGAAGTTTCAGCATAGGAAGAGACTATCCTTCAAATTTGTGACGTATTTAAACTTATCTCGCACAGTCCCATTTCCCTGCTTCCTTCTCATATCCTTTTGCATGCATCTATAACTGATTATCTTATACATTTTAAAAAGCCAATGCATTAACTACGGCAAAACTTCGCCCCGATCCAAAAACCTGATTTAATAAAATTTTCCTCTCGTCTCCTGCTTTATGTAACTAGTGTTCTTGAGATCCCTTGCTTTCAATTTATTTACAAATGGAAATAATCTTCCTTCATAATATTACCATGTCTATTCCTTTTATCATTTTGAAAATGTCTATCAAATCTCTCCTCAATCTTCATTGTCAGAGAGAAAACAGTTCCTGCTGATTTTCTTCATAATTCAAATTCTTCATCCCTGCTGTGATGAAGAATTTGCTGTGATGAATAATTCCGCATTAAATCTCTCTTGATTAGTCTATGCCTCTGGTAATGGGCAATTTGGGGTTCCATTCCACCATTCCCTGAAAGTGGCCAGACAAGTAGACAGGGTGGTAAAGAAGGTATAGGGCATAGTTGCCCGTATTGTTTGGGGAATTGAGTACAAGAGTCAGGATGTCAGGTTGCAGCTTTATAAGACTTTGGTTAAGCCACACTTAAGAGTATTGCATTCAATTCTGGCCGCCTCATTACAGGAAGAATGTAGAGGCTTTGGAGAAATGGTTTATCAGGATGCTGCTGCCTGGATTAGAGAGTATGCGCTATATGTAGAGGCTAGAAAATCTCAGGTTGTTTTCTCTGGACTGACAGAGGCTGAGGGGAAACTTGATAGAAGTTTATAAAATTATGAGATGCATAGATAGGGTTGAGGGTCAGAATCGTTTTCCCAGAGTTGAAATGTCTAATAATAGGGAGCATGAATTTAAGGTGAGAGGGGAAAAGTTCAGAAGAGATGTGAGGGGCAAATCTTTTACACAGAGAGTGGTAGGAGTCTGGAATGCACTGACAGGGGTGGGAGTGGAGGCAGATATGATCAGGGCATTTAAGGGACTTTTAGATAAGCACATCAATATACAGGAATGGAGAAATATGGACTAGGGGCAGGCAGAAGGAATTAGTTTAATTTGGCATCATATTTGGCACGGCATTCAGTGAAGAGTCCTCATTGACATATAATAATTAAATTCCAGCCCAACCCATTATTTTGCCCATAGTAATCATCATTTTCTTTCCTTTACATTCAATCCTTCTCAACCTAAACCTTCAAAACTGTTAGCGATTTTTGAGAAAGCTTGTAGCTCAGGTTGATGATAAGTATGTAAGTTAGCTCGCTGAGCTGGAAGGTTTGTTTTCAGACATTTCGTCACCATGACTAGGTAACACCATCAGTGAGAGTCTCCGGTGAAGCGCTGGTGGTATACCCTGTCTCTCTATTTATAGGTCTTGGTTTCTTAAGGTGGGTGATGTCATTTCCGGTTCTTTTTTCAAGAGAAGATAAATTGGAGCTAAATCGATGTGTTTATTGATAGAGTTCTGGTTAGAATGCCATGCCCCTAAGAATTCTTGTGTGTGTCTTTGTTTCACCTTGTGTGTGTGTTGTCCCAGTCAAGTTATCTGTAAATATAGAAGCTAGTGATAATGCATTGTGTCTTTTGGTGGCTATTTGATTTTCATGTATCCTGGTGGCAAGTTTCCTGCTGTTTGTCGGATGTAGTGCATGGTATCTTGTAAATGATGTTAGTTTTGCTGGTAGTATCTAATGAATCCTTTCGGTTCATTAATCACTGTTTAAGTATGTTGATAGGTTTGTGGGCTACCATGATGCCAAGTGGCATGCCTCAGATCCATAGTCTCCCTATTTGGTACGCTAGCATACAGACTAGCCAAGAAACTCCACCAAAAACTAAAACACCTAATTGATGATTCATGCCACTCAATTCACTCCACTCAAGAGTTCCTGAACACCATCAAAGACACTAAGGTAGAAGAAGATGAAATAATGGTTTCCTTTCATGTTGTCACCCTTTTCACAACAATTAACATCAACCTGGTCAAAGAAACACTGGCATCACTATTGGGAAAGCCAGGACCACAAACACCAGACAACACCAATTTCATCAGCAAAGACAACATACTCAAGCTAGTGGACCTGTGCCTCACCACCCACTTCACATTCAATAACAAAACCTACAAACAAATTAACGGAACACCTACAGGATCACCAATATCAGGGCTCATAACGGAAGCAGTAATGCAGAGACTTATACAAGCTGCTCTCCCATCTATCCAACCCAAACTTTGGGTCTGATATATGGATGACACCTTTGTCATCACAAAACAGAACAAATTGGAGGAAACATTCAGTACCATCAACAATATCCTGACAGGCATAAAATTCACAAAAGAGGAGGAGAACAACAACAGACTCCCATTCCTAGGCATGACAGTTGAACATACAGTCAAGGGAGAGCTTCGAATGAGCATCTACAGAAAAACAACAATCACAGACCAAATACTTAACTTCAGAAGCAATCATCCCAACACCCACAAATGGACCTGCATCAAGACATAACTGCAACGAGATACACCATACTGCAGCAGCCAAGAACTACACACAGTAGAAGAAAAATATCTATACAGCGTTTTCAAGTAAAATAGGTACCCAATAAACCCAACCCGCCAATTCCTCAGAAACAAACTCAAACAAGCAGACACAACGCAACCAAAACCTTATATCGCGGACATATCAGAAATGATTTCCAGACTACTCAGACCACTTGGCATCATGGTAACCCACAAACCTACCAACACACTTAAACAGCGACTAATGAACCTAAAGGACCATTAGATACTACCAGCAAAACTCACGTCATTTACAAGATACCATGCAAGAACTATAAAAAACACCACATCGGACAAACTAACAGGAAACTTGCCACCAGGATACATGAAAACCAACTGGCCACCAAATGACCCGACCCACTATCACTAGTTTCCATACATATAGACAAAGAAGGACACCACTTTGACTGGACAACACACACATTCTAGGACAGGCGAAACAAAGACATGCATGAGAATTCTTCGAGGCATGGCATTCTAACCAGAACTCCATCAATAAACACATTGATTTAGATCCCATTTACCTTCCCTTGAAAAAAGAAACTGGAAATGACATCATCCACCTTAAGAAACCAAGACCTCTAAATAGAGAGGCGGGACATACAATCATTGCTTCACTGGAGACTCTCACTGATGATGTTACTTAGTCACAGTGACGAAACATCTAAAAGTAAACCTTCCAGCTCAGCAAGCTAACTGACATACATCAACCCTGTTTTGAGAATGCACTCAGAAAGAACATACCTGCATTGATGAGAGCAAATATCCCCGGCAATGGCTCACCAGGGTCTTGATGTCAAGAACAAGAAATTATTTTTGTCCTTAAATGAGTTAAATATCTTTCTTGCAATTCAAGGAGTGAACAAAATAACTAGAATGGAACCCTACTGGAAAGCCATCATTCAAGTCTCACACGAATGATTCACTGCAAAACGAACATACCTCATTAAGTCAGAAACTTGACACAGAGATGGAAGGGTCATGGTACAAGTACATCTGACAGCCGCACCGTCGGGACTAATACTACTTAGTATCTTGCTTCTAACTGGATCCAGTAAGATTACTAAGGGCAACAGTCCCAGTTGTAGCATGTAACATTCACTATAAAACAGCTTCCAATGTCGAAGCAGGTTTGCAGAGCAGCAGGTTAGACAGTTGCTGGCCGAGGTGGTTGTGATTGATCAACTGTGACGCTTCGTTGCAAATGATGGAGCGATCCTAAAATGAATGCACTTTTTGAAACAAAGGCTTAATTGTCTGGACGTTCTGGTTTATAAACAGGCAAGGCAATCAGCACTCACTGTTACTGAAGTATAAACTGGACATTGACTTTAAGCGACTGCACATACATCATTAAATGCATAAATCAGCAAGTTGCTGTTCTCGATGCTTATCTTGTCCAGAGGCTGCAACACAATTGAAGAGACTTACTGTTGAAGTACAGGAAAGATGTGAATTTGTTTTATACATTTGGAGGTTGGCTGAGTGGCTGGTTTGCAGTAGAGACGTAGGTTTATCAAGGCATGGAGACAGACTCTTTGGATCCAACCAGTCCATGCCTCTCATGTTCCCAAACTAAACCAATCCCACCTGCCTGTGCCACAGGCTAATGCCAACAGCGCAGGTTCAAGTCCTCTTCCAGCTGAGGTTATCAGGAAGGTCCTGTCTTCTCAACCTCTCCACTTGCCTGAGGCATGGACACCCTCAGTTGTCTTTCTCTACTGAGAGATCAGCCCTGAGGAACAATAATAATTTTACCACACAATAAACTCACAGAAAAAAAGTTGGGACTAATCTTTTACAGTGTAAGTGGACTTTTAATGGAATGGTCATTTTTCTTTCCTGCCAAATACCTTTTCAGGTCATGAAAATTAATTTTAATAAATAGGGCGTCTCGCATCTTTAGATTATAATTGTGGTGAGGGATTTTTTTTTAAAATGCAATTTTTCTTGCTATCTCATTCTTAATCAATCTTTTCTTTGCCTTTATCCCCTTCCTGTATCTGATTTGACACTGTAATTTCCTGAGTCAGACTCGTGCTGTCTTTAACGCTGCTTCAATCAGTTTGGTTCAGGAGGTATACTATTTCTCACCCTGATCCCACAGATTTCAGGCACTGTATATAAAGCACTTCAATGTATTTGGATAACTGGACATTCTCATACAAATGTCTTTGGACCAAATCAGACAGCTACAGCTCAAATAAAATGCTGAAGTTGGAAATCTGAGAACACAGTGCAAGTATTTCTGAAGACAGACAAAATCTGTAGAGAGGGAGTAGACTGAATTAATATGACATTTAACTGGAAGCTCTGGGTTACAGCAGGAGACCTTTTTTATTCATCCATGGGATTTGACCATCACTGGCAAGGCCAGCATTTATGGCCCTTCGCTAATTTCCCGGAGAATAGTTAAGAGTCAACTATACTTCAGTGGTTCTGGAGTTACATGCAGGCTAGACAAGGATGGCAGATTTCTTTCTCCTGAAGGATATTAGTGAATCAGATAGGTTTTAACAGCAATGAACCATAGCTATATGGAATGATAGAATCTCTACAGCACAGAAGCAGGCCACTCAGCCCATTGAGTCCACACCAGGCCTCCCAGAATATGGTTGCCAATATACAAGCTTTTTATACCAGACTTTTTTTTGATTGAATCTGTTATGGTAGGATTTAGTTTTAATTATTTCAAAATATACTTTATTAATAAAATTATTTGGATCTCTGTACAATTGGTCACGTCATTCTTGTGCACACATTACATTGCTTTACATACAGACATTGAAATGTATTTTTCCTATATATAAATCGGTGCATTGACTATCCATCAGTGGAGCCCAAATGACTGGGTGGGCCCCCTGTTCTTCTTCGGCAGGCAGATGGTACACGGTGGTCTTTCCCCACTGTGCCTTGGTGGCAGCTACACCAAGCTTCAGCATGTCCCTCAAAATGTATCTGTTATGGTGGGATTTTTTTTTATATTTCAAAAATATACTTTATTCATAAAATACTTTAATGGTCTGTACAGTTGGACATGCCATACATATGTAAACATTCCATTTGTTTGCATTCCGAAAAACAGAGTAATCGTTCCTATTTACAGGTCTGTACGATTACATTTTTAGCTGAGGCGTCAGCAGAGCCCAAATGACTGTGCGGGCCCCCTGTTCTTCTTTAGGCAGGCAGACATTACACGGTGGTCTTTTCCCACTGCGCCTTGGCAACAGCTGCCCCAAGCTTCAGCGCGTCCCTCAACACGTAGTCCTGGACCTTGGAATGTGCCAGTCTGAAACACTCAGTCGGGGTCAACTCCTTCAGCTGGAAGATCAACAGGTTTCGGACCGCCCAGAGAGCGTCCTTCACCGAGTTGATGATCCTCCAGGCACAGTTGATGTTCGTCTCGGTGTGAGTCCCGGGGAACAGGCCGTAGAGCACGGAGTCCCGCGTCACGGCGCTGCTCGGGACGAACCTCGACAAACACCACTGCATTCCTCTCCAGACTTCCTCTGCATAGGCACATTCCAGAAGGAGATGTATGACAGTCTCGTCCCCCCCGCAGCCGTTTTGAGGGCAGCGTGCGGTGCGGCAGAGAGTCCGGGCGTGCATAAAGGATCTCAAGGCAGACCCCTTCTCACCACCAGCCAAGCCATGTCTTGGTGCTTGTTGGAAGGTTCTGGCGATGAGGCATTCTGTCAAATGGCTTTGAGGGTCTGCTCAGGGAACCGCTCGATAGGATCCACCCTCTCTTTTTCCCAAAGGGTCTCAAGGACACTACGTGCTGACCACTTCCTGATGGACTTGTGGTCAAAGGTGTTTTTCTTCATAAACTTCCACGAAGGACAGGTGATACGGAACGGTCCAACTACTTGGAGCGTTCCGCGACAGCGAGGCCAGGCCCATCCTTCGCAACACCGGGGACAGGTAGAACCTCAGTACGTAGTGACACTTGGTGTTTGCATACCGGGGATCCATGCACAGCTTGATGCAGCCACACACAAAGGTGGCCATCAGGGTGAGGGTGGCATTGGGTGTATTTTTTCCCCCGTTGCCCAGATCTTTGTACAGTGAGTCCCTTCAGACCCGGTCCATCTTGGACCTCCATATAAACTGGAAGATGGACCGGGTGACTGCAGCGCCACAGGTTCTGGGAATAGGCCAGACCTGTGCCATGTATAATAGCAATGACAGTGCCTCACACCTGATGACCAGGTTTTTTCCCGCGATGGAGAGCGACCATAGCTTCCATCTGCCCAGTTTCTGCCTCACTTTGCTGATATGCTCCTCCCAAGACTTGGCACACGCCCCAGCCCCCCCGAACCAAATACCAAGCACCTTCAGGTGGTCGGTCCTGACGGTGAAGGGGATCGAGGATTGGTCGGCCCAGTTCCCAAGAGCATGGCCTCGCTCTTGCCTCAGTTTACCTTGGCCCCCGGGGCCCGTTCGAACTGGTCACATATGCACATGAGTTTGCGCACGGACAGCGGATCCAAGCAGAAAACGGCGACATCATCCATGTACAGGGAGGCCTTAACCTGTAGGCCCCCGCTGCCAGGAATAGTCACCCCTCTCAGGCTCGCATCCTTCCTGATGGACTCGGCAAATGGCTCTATGCAGCACACAAACAAGGCAGGAGAGAGAGGGCAGCCTGCCTGACTCCAGATCGGACTGGGAAGCTATCTGATTCCCACCCATTGATTGAGACTGCACTGACAATGTTGGTGTAGAGCAGTCTGATCCAATTGCAGATTCCCTCCCCAAAGCCCATTTTGGAGAGAACATCTCTCATATACCTGTGTGATATCCTGTCAAAGCTTTCTCCTGATCCAGGCTGATCAGGTAGGTGTCCAACCCTCTGTCCTGCACGTAGGCAATCGTATCCCTGAGGACCCAATCTTCATTTGGGTCTTCCTAGTGCTGCAGAGACTACCTTGTAAGCAGTAATTACAGCAAAAGGCATTTGGACAAACACATGCTTAGGAAAGGATTAGAAGGATATGTGCCAGATGCAGGGAAATGGGTTTAATGTGGATGGACATTTTGGTCGGCATGGACCTGTTTGGGCCGATGGGACTGACTCCATGCTGTAGGACTCTATGCTGACTCTAACTAAATTTTAGAAAGGACAAATAAATCTCAATTTCACTTGGGAAGTTCATTCTGACCTCTCTGTCCTCAGTCTAACTCTGCTTCAATGAAACACAATGCAAAATCGAGACATTTTCAAACCTCCAAAGTCAGCGCTAAATTCACAAATTCATGACCATTTCCTCCACCTTTTCACAGCTCATGCTGTGTATGGTTCCAGGGTTGGGAACCCACTGGTGGCTGCAGCAGGACCTCTGGAGGAGGTTTTCAAGGAAGGTGGGACAAATGAGGCACCTTTCAGGAGCTCTGTCCTTGCAAAGACCTGTAAAGAATTCAAAATGTGCTGGGACCAGAGTCATCATAACATGCCAGCCTTGTGCCCTTACAGCCTGGCAGGTCTACACTGGGCTGGTTTGCAGGATGTCCTCTGCTAGCCCCCAGTGATAGTCTTCAGGACAAGGGAAGGTACTTTGGATTCCAGCCTTGGCGGGTTTTTGTGTCTCTCTCCACCTCAGGCTGAGCATTCTGTCTGAGGTTGCTGTCGTCCATTTAATCACTTCTGCTTTTTACTCTAACACAGAACTTCCCTCTTGATTTCTCCTTGCCTGCCCAGACTCTGTCCTTGCCTCCACACTTGCTTAAAATGGAAGGTTTCCAATTCTGATTAAAGCTCAGAAACTCTTTGTTTCGCTTTGCACAGGTATTTTGCTTAGTTGAGGATTTTCAGCGTTCTCTGTTTGGAATTTCGGTTAGTTACAATGTCTGTCAAACTACAAGAAGAAACGGCATGTAGGGCTTGTTAGACAGACTGCAGGAAAAGGGAATCAATAACAACAATCAATATGGAGGAGCTGACAGTATGTCAATCAGAATCTCAATGGAGCCCAAGAGTCACAGGTTAAGCGGAGACTGTCAGAAAACCTTTACACTTCAAAGGTAGAATGGAAGATGATCTGGGTGAAGAAATTAACATTAATTGTGGGACAGTTTGTAAATACCTGAGGCTTATAGTTGGAAGGAATTACCAAGTATGTCAGGGAAGAAATTCCATAATTTCAAGTTATTGGAAAAGAATACATTAGAAATGGTCTAAGCACAATGGGACTGTTTCAAAGCTGGAAGATTGTGTGCCTTTGGAAAAACAGAGAGAAGAACGTTCAAAGGTTCACTAACTGTAGTAGCATCGAGGGACAGAAGAAAGAGAGCGAAAAGTTAGATGCTGGGGAAAAGTAGGACTAGCTATCGATTAGAAAATATTTTCTTTATATACCATCCAATGCATGAGAGAGGAACTGGAAGAACTGATTCTCATGCAAAAGCTATAATAATGATACTGCCAATATAGTAATATAGAAATGGTGTAATAAAAGTTCACTAGAGTGAATTACTGGGAATCACAGAAATCGAGAAAAGCATAAAGAAGTGATTGTACTCAAAGAGGGCTAACAGAATAAATACAAAGAGGGTCACTCTCCAGGCTGCTGAATCTAGAAGGAGAAATCGGGTCTGTCATTGTAAATTGATACAGAGTCATAGAGTCGTACAGCACAGAAACAGACCCTTCGATCCAACTCATCCATGCTGACCAGATAGCCCAATCTGACATGATCCCATCTGCCAGCATTTGGCCCAAATCCCTCTAAACTCTTCCTGTTCATATACCTCTCCAGGTGCCTTTTAAATGTTGTAAGTGTACCAGCCTCCACCTCTTCCTCTGGCAGTGCCTTCCATACACGCACCATCCTCTGTGTGAAAAGATTACCCTTCAGATCCTTTTTAAATCTTGCCTGTCTCACCTTAAATATATGCCCTCTACTTTTGGACTCTCCCATCTTAGGGAAAAGACTTTGGCTATTCATCCTATCCATGCCCTTCATGATTTTATAAACATCTTTAAGGTCCCCCCTCAGTATCTGATTGTTCAGCCTATTCATCTTCTTACTATACCTCAAACCCTACAGTCCCAGCAACATCCTTGTAAATCTTTTTCTGCACCCTCTCAAGTTTAATAACATCCTTCCTATAGAAGGGCTACCAGAATTGTAAGCAGTATTCCACAAGTGGCCGTTACAAAGTCCCACATATCTGCAACATGTTATCCCAACTCCTATACTCAATGTTCTGACCAATGAAGGCAAGCATGCCAAATGGGTTCTTCATCACCCTGTCTACCTGCAACTCCACTTTCAAGGAACTATGTCCCTGCACTCCTAAATTTCCTTGTTTGGCAATACTCCCCACGGTCCTACCGATAATTGTGTAAGTCCTGCCTTGGTTTGCCTTACTAAAATGCGACACCTCACATTTATCTAAATTAAATTCCATCTGTCATTCCTCAGCCCATTGGCCCAAGGTCCTGTTGTGCTTCATCACTGTCCATTACACCACCAATTTTGGTGTCATCTGCAAACTTACTGACCATACCTCCTGTATTCACATTCAGATCATTTGTATAAATGGTGAAAAGCAGTGGACAGCACTGATCCTTGTGATACACTGCTGGTTGAGGAGAAATATTTCACTCAGATGGTTATGAATGTTTGGAATGCTCCACCACAGAGGACTGTGGATATTCAACCATTGAGAACATTCAGGTTAGGATTGATGGATTTTTGAACTCTAAGGATATGGTATTTGGATGGCAAAGTAGAGTTGAGATGATGGATCAACCAGATTATGGAAAAGCTTCCTTCAGCTCTTATTCTTTAAATTCTTAGGTCTTATTTTAGCAACTGCTGTATTGTTGGTCATTTCCCTGTTACACACAGCCGAGAAACCAATTAATCACTTCGGACCATTGACGAAGATCAGCTGTTGTGCAAAATTTCTGATACACACAGCTTACATTTTCAGCTCACGTCTACAGATCTGAACCTGAAAGTTCATGATGAGGTTTGTCCCATACAGAAAGTTAAATGAAGTCATTCCTCTCACTTATTGCCACACAGAATGATGGAACAGAAAGTAAGAAGATGGATAATGGAGTGTTCCTTTGATACCGTTGGTGGATCAATGCACTGGATGGCATTATGTTATTGTTCTAGGGAGAAGTACAATATCAAGTGTAGCAGCTGACATTTGAGGTATTTAAGTCTTTCATAAATATTGTGCTGCAATTGGGTTTGGTGATAATTCATGTTGCCCAAATTTCCACATGACATAACTATTCCTGTTCCATGGAGAACATTGAATGGTAAACAATGAAGAGTGAGGGTTTTGGAGTTTCCTTTGAGGATCTTTTGAGGCCCAGGATCATTTCTGTGCAATATTCCATCAGGAGCCTGATGAATGGGGCAAATGGTACTTTTTTTTCTCAACCCTTGCGTGATGTTGGTCTTCCTTGCAGACACAATCAGTCGTTCCATAAATAAATCTTGATTTGCATTTCATTATCTGAGGACCTTCCAGCTTTCAAATGAAATCTGTTTTCAGGTTTGTTTTGTGTGTAGAGTTCATTACTTTAACAATGGCTCTGAAATTGAAAATCACCCACTGTGGAGCTTCAAAGGTCACATTGACATTTTACAGGAACTAAGGAATTTTGCCCCAAAATTCCTTACTTTTCACAGTGTTGACTAAATAACTAAAAAAACACACATATATATATTTCAACATGTTTTTAGAAAGATGTTAAATGAATCTTACCTTGTTAACAGACCCACAGCAGCTCTTTTAGGTGCAACAATCCTCTGCTTTTTTTGTAACATGTTATACAATTTAAATTTCTTAATGGGTTTCTAGTTCATCCCTCAAGACCAAGATTAAATTAAACTTTCATGTTTGACTCAGACACCTTGGCATTTCTCTCTCCTGTGCAATATTGAACTTTAGTTGACTCTTGACAAATCACTCCAAGTGACTAAATGTGCTAACTGGCCATGTTCCATTGCCCTGTTTGTTTCACTCACAACTGGAAAATCTCTCAATAAATAAATCTTCAGGGCTAAATCAGTCTGTCTCTTCATAGAAACCCCTATGATAATTGAATGGACAGGTGCTCCTTCATTGATACCCTTGAATTGTGCAACTTAAATTTGGACACTACCAATTTCAGTTCAGACACCAGGAGACAGTCAAGTCGCCCTGATGCCCAATGACACCATGGCAATAGAGACACTGAACTGCCAGCAGAAGCAATCAAAACTTCTTAATTGCGAAGAATGAATGCATATTGACCTCTGTGTTCGAAGATGGATAAGTGAAAGAAATTGCTAATTTGCAAAACAAAATACAAAAGTGTTGGAAATGTTGGGAAGACTTGCATTTATAGGAATTTACTTCATAGACAATTAATTATTTTGACACACAGAGACTTGTTATAGAGGTTAGGCCATTGAATCCCTACAGTGTGAAAACAGGCCATTTAGCTCATCGAGTCCGCACCAACTCTCCAAAGATCACCCCATCCAGACCCATTCCATACCCTATTCCCGTAACCCTGCATTTCCCCTGGCTAAACCACTTAGCCTGAACATTCCTGGACACTGTGCTCAATTGAGCATGGCCAACCCACCTAACCTGCACATCTTTGGTTTATGGGAGGAAACCAGAGGAAACCTACATCGGCACGGGGAGGAGATGCAAATTCCACACAGTCCCCCGAGCGTGTAATTGAACCCGGGTCCCTGATGCTGTGAGGCAGCAGTGCTCACCACTGAGCCACAATTCTGCCATCTTGTGCACAGCAAGATCCCTCAAAGAGCAGTGAGATTTCCCAGCTGTTAATCTGATTTAGTGGTGTGGCTTGAGGGTGGAACGTTAGTCAAGCTGCATTTCACCTTCATTGTAGCACACCCAAAATATAAGGCTCCCTTTCCTCTTTCTGATGTTGGCAGACATGCATTCCCAGCACTTTATTAGTTCTGATTGCCTAAATTTACAGGCTTACCTTCTCATCATTGCCATCATGTTTATAGCACTCACAGTGCAAATCTGAAACAGGTCAGCATGAGGTACAATTCATCCCATAGGGAGGAATGGGCAAAACCAGAGGGAAAAAAAAATCTGCTGATGGGCAGATCAAAAGTGCAATTTGTTGATGTGTGGAGTCCAAGACCGACCAGCATTTACTAATTTTAGGTGGTTTGAGACCTTATACTCTCCCAGGTAGACAGAAGAGACACATGCCGACTGAAGTAGATGAGAAACTCAGCAAACAAATCACCCAGAAAAACTGGTGCTCTGGAAACAGCATCTCAATAAAAACAGTGCCAGCATCAAATTTGCCAACACAGACATTCTCACTCACCAGATAATCCTGCCCAATAATCTGACGGAACAGCCGCATGTGAGGCCACAGAAAATTAAGCTCACTTAATCAATTATTTTGTGATTGAAGGCCTTTCAAAGTTAATTAATTAGCAACAACAAATGAGACGTAAACCTATAATCTTTGGCTGTCACTGCAGAGTCGAGATGTAACATCATTGCACTTGTCATGTGCTCCTGTAATTCCTCAAACCCCATGCTTTAATTAGTGTTTAATGCCCTTTCTTTGATGTCACTCTGTATGACTTCCAAGCTTCCCACACTAATGGGAAATCTGCATTTCTTTTATTGGATTTACTAATCGCAGATTAAATGCTTAGTTTACAAGATTGAATTTATAGTACCTCCTATTGGTTACTTTCTCCTAAGGTCAACTGGACCTGGTGCTATGCAATAATTAGCTTATATTGCTTCAGGAGAATAAATAGAGCGGGAGGCACAGACACAATATAAAGCTATATTATTGAAGTAATATAATCCAATAGAGGCTGAAGCAAGGGAAATAAGACAGGGTGAAAGTAAACAACATTACCTTTGCACTATTGTATCTAGTCTGGTATTGATCCATATTGAGCTGGAAGATCCCAGGTTTGATCCTTGGCTTTGTGTGAGTTACCTATGCTTTCCACGGATAGGGTGGAAGATCTTTTCCTCAGGGTAGGGGAGTCCAAAATTAGAGGGCATAGGTTTAAGATGAAAAGGGAAAGATTTAAAAGGGCTCTAAGGGGCAACTTTATCACACAGAGGGTGGTGCGTGAATGGAGGAGGTGATGGTGGCTGGTACAATTACAACATTCAGAAGTATTCTGAATGAGTATATGGGAATAGATTAGTGTGGAATATCTGGTTGGATGGACAAGTTAGACCGAAGATTGTGTTTCTGTGCTGGATATCTCTGTGTCTCTATGAAAGAGATGGGCAAGATCAGCCTGAGTTCATGCTGATGATTGCTATTGAATGATGCTGTCAAAAGGTGGGCAGTGTGAGTAGAGGTGAGAAAAGGGATTTAGTTTGGTCTTGCCATTGACTACCATGACTCAACTGACTCATGTCTCAACTCACATGAAGAATGAACACCTTGGGGGATAATGCAGGGTGAGTTATAGCACTGGCTTGATATCCCAAGAGTTGAAGATGAATAACTGGAGATGGGGAAATTGTCCCCGAGGAATTGGGGCACAGTTGAGATCATATCTGGAATACTGCACACAGTGCAGTCGTCTTGTTTAAGAAATGATGGTAATATTTTACAGGTTTTTCAGAGAAAGTCTACCAGACTAATACCTTGAATGGGTGGGTTATCGTATATGGAAAGTTTGGACCATTTTAGGTCCCAATTATATATACTGGATTTAAGAGTGTAAGAAACTGCTTGATTAAAATATATAAAATCTTACAGTATCTTAATAGGATCAATGTGGAAAGGATGTTTCTTTTTATGGCAGAATCTCAAACTATGGGTTTCCCATTAAAACAGGGATTGGGCCAATTATTTTCTCATGCAGTGTTGTGTGTCTTTGGAAATTTGTTCCTGAAGAGGTAGTGGAGGGGGAATCCTTCAATACTTTTAAGGTGGAGATAGATAGATTCTGGTTAAGTAAGAGGTTAAAATGTAGTCAGGGTAGGTGGAAATGTAATTTAATGTTACAAACAGATCAGCCATGATCACATGGAATGGTGGAGCAGGTTTGAGGGACTGAATGGCCTACTCCTGCTGTTGATTATTATGTACACATGTTTGTACATGTGGGAAATATATACTCTTTGGGCGGCACGGTGGCACAGTGGTTAGCACTTCTGCCTCACAGCGCCAGAGACCCGGGTTCAATTCCCACCTCAGGCGACTAACTGTGTGGAGTTTGCACATTCTCCCCGTGTCGGCGTGGGTTTCCTCCGGGTGCTCCGGTTTCCTCCCACAGTCCAAAGATGTGCAGGTTAGGTGAATTGGCCACGCTAAACTGCCCGTAGTGTAAGATGTAGGGGAATGGGTATGGGTGGGTGCGCTTTGGCGGGTTGGTGTGGACTTGTTGGGCCGGAGGGCCTGTTTCCATGCTGTAAGTAAGTAATCTAATCTAATCTAAACACCCTAGCAGTTCATGCCTGATACTCCATTCTTATGGTTGTAAATGAGGAGCATGTGGGTTATATCCATCCTTGAGTTACTCTCTGGTTACCTGAAACACTTCTAAATTGCCATAATTTGAATATTTAAACTTTTAATCCATTCAGAAGATTACATTTATGTGAATCATTTTCACATTCTCAAACTCACCACGGAGTTTGTTGAGTCCCGGTTGCCGGTCAACATTAACAGCCAACAACTTGCATTAAGGTGAGAGTCATGTTTCTTGAAGAATGCTGAAAGGCTGTCCACACTTGTGTATGATTATGGGGAATAGACCGTTAACAATCTCTCATTCTACTTCAGCCCTTCTTGGGAATTTGCAGAAACTTTGTTTCACAACTTGGCAATCAACAGCCTTTTGAAATTGGAAACTGAGTGCCACTTAAAGGTGACTGTGGGATCTGTATTATCTTCTCTCCTACACTTGTCCAGTATTGAGACATCCCTCAGAATCAGCCAAAGACCTGCACTAAAGCTTCATAATTTAAAAAGGAATTGAATCATTATTTTAAATACAGGGTGTGATTTGCTTGCCTGATTCATATTCCAAGAAACAGACCGATGAAATAGGTAACACTAATTCTTGCAGATTTGCTGTACCCCAGGAGTTTGCAGTCCAGAAACTCAGACACTTCTGAAAAGAGTACAGGGGCCAGTACCTGTTCACGTGGAAAGGAAGGAGCTTGTAAAACTGGGTTGTATGTGGACCCATTAGATACACATTTGAGCAGGTGTTGGGTTTGAGAAAGCGAATTTTACTGAAATGTCAAACTGCCTCTTAAAAGGGAGTTGTCAAAGGATTAAAATGGCTAGAAGAGATACAGAGATTATAACCAAGTTCTTCCAGGTTTTAGTAGGAGAGAGATTCATTCGCCCTCTGCCTGTGTCATAAAGCCTTCAGGCCTCCACAGCCAGTGGGTTGAAGGTATAGAGAGGGCTCGGTGTCAGGAATTTCAAGGATGCAGCTGAAATGTTTCAAAAAGTTATCAATAAAAGAAAATAGCTCACAAGTCACTTCTCTCCACTCACCTTGGCAACTGCAACTTTACCTATTGCATCACACCTGTCCCTGCGACAATCTCCAGCAATAACAGCACAACATTTGACATCATACACACAGACACACACACACACACACAGACACACACACACACACACCACTATGCAACCCCTCATTCACAACATTCAAACTCTCCAACAATGATGATCACAGCACACTTCTTGTACTAACATACACTCCCTTCTTCCTGTAAACTGGGGAATGAGCCTGCAGCTAGAGAAGGTCAAGCCCACTCTCACAGCTGGTGCCCAGGGTTAGCAATCACAGACACAGCCCAGGGAGAGGAATGGTGGCAGCAAGCAGCAGTGTTGGAGGAGATGTGACAGAGGACATTGTTACACCTCATCTTCTATTTGTCTTTTTACCCAGCCCTGGATGTCCTGTGACAAACCACACGAGCTTTCAGCAGCTGCTGCTCTATACATGTTAAGCCTTGTCCCTTTTAATTTAGCTGCTGAAAGTGCACTGATCCTTGCATCTCTGTGTCACCATGGCACAGACCTTTATGCAGATATTACAATGAGCATGTCCAAAGCTGTGCAGGTTAGGTGGATTGGTCATGCCAAATTGTCCCATATTGTAGCGGGGTGGGCAGGCTAGGTGGCTTAGCTGTGGGAAATGCATGTATAGGATGGGGGTTCAGTCTGGTTGGGATATTCTTTGGAGGGTCGTTGTAGACTCAATGGGCTGAATGGCCTGCTTTCACATTGTAGGGCTTTTATGATTCTCTAATAATACACTGCACAAACTGAACATCTGCAAAGGAACCTGATTCATTGAGAGCCAATGCTGCCTTCCATAATGTACCCATAGGCATCCTATTAAACAGTTGTAACATGCCAACCAGCTTCATACTCAACTCAACAACCATTGTCTAGATGGTGTTGGCTGATCCAAAGACTTCAGGAGCTGCGTATGTTATGACGGACGCTGTCAAACCTGTTATTAGTGCATTTTGTGTGAAAGGGTATAAAAACTTTGGACCAGAAAGGCAGTGTGATTGACACATGCTGCATATCCATGTCATTTATCAGAGACTAGAGACCATTCTGGAGGAAGTGGGGCTTGCCATCCCCCACATAGATGCTGCAGTAGCCCATGAATCAATGCAAAGTATTTAAAGTAGCCAACAGGAAACATACAGCAGGTGAAGGTGAGAGAAAATTTTGGGAAGGAGGGTTACATGTGCATGAGAGGTTTCAGAATGGTAGATTAGGAATGGGAGTGAAGTAAAGTTTAGGAATGTTGCAGTATTGAATGTGAATGTGACATTCAGCCCATCAAGTCCCACACTGACCCTCTGAAGAGCATTCCAATCAGACACACACCCCTACATCATCCCTGTTACTCTGCCTCTCCCATGGCCAATCCACCTAACCAGCACATCTTTGAACCCTGGGAGGAAACTTGCATTGCCTCAGAGAGAATGTGTAAAGTCCACACAGACAATGGGATCAAACCTAGAGCTATGGTGCTGTGAGGCAGCAGTGCTAACCACTGAGCTACCAGGCTGCCCTAGGATAACAGTTGCAAATGGCTTGAAGCAACGGAGATAGGCAATAGTGGGAGATGGAGGGGAATAAGACAGTTTTTTTGGGGGGGGTGCAGCAAGGGGATATGCTGTGGTTAAGAGAGGATAGGATGATGTTTATCTTCCAATTCTGCGCCCGAATATAGTGCTAGACCACAGAGGATTGCTGTCTTTCTGTCCCTGACCACTAGTCTTTCCATCATCTTCTTGCCTCTACCATTTGTCTCTGGGGTTATAACTGCTATCGGATAGGAGGTTATTGACCAAGATGGGAGGTTGGAGCAAAGACCAAGGGCAAATGAGAAGGTGCTTGATGCTAGAACCAGAAACAAATACCATTGTCAGTACCAGATCACAGGACCCACCCCATTCTGTGCTCCCATGAATCCCAGGAATCGTGCCAGACATGAAAACTTCATGTCCTTCTCTTCAATCTGGTAACAGTTTAGGTTCATTATCCTGAGTGTTTTCAAAACTCAGAACCAACCAATTAGTCAAATGTTACAAACTGTCAGTCTGCTGATGTCCAGATACCTACTGTACAGTGCTGTCAAAGTCCAGAACTTTCCCTGAATTTATCATACTTTGGGACTCTGTGTTATCATCTGCTAGATTCCTATCTCTTGCCTGGTCAAATCACACAATTCATCGTCATTGTTGCTAAGTCCCTGGGTCCATGCAGTTTGTTTGTAACCTGCAGAATAACCCTCTTTAGTAGTACCACACCACAGGGAACTTTATTCTTCATTGAACTTGTATCTGTGAAATATTCACCACATTTCTGATGAAACCTCGGACTTCCATCCCAACTTCTCTTATCATCTCCCTCAAATCCACCTCCACTTCCCTCTCATACTTATAAACACCAATTGTTCATCTTCAACCTCATATATTTTCCTCCCATTCATTACATACTTTGGATTTCAATAAGAAAAGGAGAACAACTTACTGCAGGTATAAAGAATGGGCATTGTCTTTGACTCACTGAGAGTTACATCAGAGGACAGTTGCTATATACACTGATAGTATTCCATGTGTATGCACTTCCTGTAATTAACATTCATGTCCTAATATTTTCATTCCAGCACTGACTAAAATTAATTATTTATTTTACTTAACCCGTCAGCTGAAATGGGCCTCCAAGGTAGGTGGTGCTGTTGCTGACAAACCACACAACCACAAAGGTTTGTGAAGGTTTGTAGCTCAGGTTGAGGTTTAGGGTGTGGGTTTGCTCGCTGAGCTGTAGGTTTGATATCCAGACGTTCCATTACCTGGCTAGGTAACATCATCAGTGGTGACCTCCAAGTCCTTATTGCTGGGTTTCCAAACTGTAGTGATGCTGTTATCCAATTGCCATACACCTTTCGATAAATAAAATCAGCTTAGGGGTCCAAACTGCATTCCTGTTCATCACTGCTTCCTCTGCCCCACCAATCCAAGACCAAATTTTATCCCCCACTCTGATATTTCCCTCCTTCAATATTGTGACTCCTGCCAACATCTTACCTGAAGACCCAGAATTCTATTGGAGTGACAAAAATCATGATGCAATGTCACTGGATTTCTAATAAAGGAAGGGAGGTTTAAAAGCAACACTATTGGTGTTCGAGAACTTTGTAATTTGATTTAATAGCCATCAAGTTAGATCTTAAATAATGCCAATTTCTACAAGAATCCCTTCAAAGATATTTCCCTCTTGCCAAGATTGTGTGTCAACATTCTCTGAGCACCCATATTTTGCTGTCACTACCAATCCACACTGTGAAGTTCACTTTTACAGCCTTCTTCCCCATTAGTCCTGCATCCAACACCCACTCCCCAATAGAAACAGAACCAATGCTCATTCCCAAGTATCATAACCACACTACTCCAACCATAGTATTCCCATGGCTGGCCCCTCCTTCGTAATGCTCTCAATCTTCAACATTGCCATCTCTTTACTACCTTACCATTTATCCACTTTCTCACTGCTGCCTCTTGCAGTTCCCATCCTAAAGCTCTCACATCCCACAACCCACCTTCCTATAGCTAGGATTACCCTTTATTCTGGTAACCTATTTGCTGCTCCTTTCAAGCCTCTGGTTCTAAATACCATCCTCTTCCCTCCTAACACTCCCACATCAAGTATTCACCACTCCAGATGCTTAAAATTCTTGAAGCCCATCCAAACTTCACATTTTCTGATTTTCATTTGTGGGTCACTATCATTATAATACCTACAGAACTCCATTGCTATCACATGGTTCCTGTAACCAACATCCTATCTTCCTGCAACACTTTTTCCTGCCACATTCCTATGAATCATAAGCTTGAAAAATGTTGAAAAATAACATTAACCTCATTGTTAACTAAACAGATAATTGAAATGCAATCAAATCACTGTTCCCTTGGAAAAACATGTTCAAATTTGAATTGTTCGATATTCTGACGTGAGCCAGCCTTTTCTGCCATCTTAATTTCCAAGGCAATGGATTTCCATTGGATTGTCTCATGCTGATGGATAAGTTATGCACCTTCTGCAAGATTGCTTCTCCCATTCTCACCAGCTGCCATGAGGAGTATTGGAAGAATTTACAGGACAACAATTAAGCTGCTTGGCCATATAATGATCACACCTTCCATGGCCAGCATGTGCCAGGATCTCGAACGTCTGACCAAAAAATGGAGACACTACCAATGTACCACAAGACCTCCTCCAATATTCTGCTATCAAAACACAATTTGACTGATTACTATAATGATCCTAAGATTATATCCATGCTTGAAGAGAAAAGATTCAGAATTCCTACACACTAATGGTTTAATTTATTATATCACAAATCCTCTCTTCAATATTCTTCTGATTGATGTGATTATGAAATTTTTACACATTAGATTGACTTGATTTTCCTCTTGTCTAATTCATGTTTTCGTCTGGTTGCTGAAAGAAGAACCTTAATTTTAGGCCTAAGGCGCTGAGTCTCTGATTCCTGGTGCCTATATTACCCAAGTATATGCAAAATCTTCCTAGTTCAGGCCTGTAGCTGTCCTCACCTTACCAAGGCAACCTCCCGTGCTGGTCTCCCAGCCTGATATGGTGTTCTGGAGTGGTCTCCCAGACTCATGAACCTCAAGGTAAAGCCTGGCCTGGTCTGGAGCCAGATCCCAGGGTCGACTGGAAGCTAGGTGCCAGCGTGG